>NC_079328.1:29918370-30553057 GCF_029931775.1 Euleptes europaea | reverse complement strand
CTGTTTGTTTCAAAGTTAAACGCTTTTAGCGCTACTCTTTTTCTGCAACGTGAATCGGCCAGCCATTACTAAATCCCGGATTCAGGAGGCAGCAAAAATGACTGTATCTTTCTCTGGTTTTTCATAGCCAGACGTTACAATTGTACACAGAAGACACAAGTGCTTTCCTTTCCCCAACACAAACAAACAATAACCAGAAAACTGAAAATAAAGGTTAATTAAAATGAAGCATGTGGGCTTAGATTTTTTAAAATATTTTTTATATATTTTTATTTTTATAACATAAAATAAAAATAAACAAACAAACACAATAATAATAATACAAAACATTTAAAAAAAGAAAATACAAAAGGGTATCTATATAAACTTATCAATACATTTATAATTACAAAGTATATAAAATTGAAAAAACTAAGATACCCCTTTGACCCTCCACCCTTAGAGGATACCTCAGTGACACGTTGAGAGCCAGCATGGTGTAGTGGTTAAGAGCGGTGATTGGAGCGGTGGAGTCTGATCTGGACAACCGGGTTTGATTCCCCTCTCCTCCAAATGAGCGGCCATGGCTAATCTGGTGAACTGGATTTGTTTCCCCACTCCTACACATGAAGACAGCTGGCTGACCTCGGGCAAGTTACAGCGCTGTTGGAGCTCTCTCAGCCCCACCTACCTCACAGGGTGTGTGTTGTGGGGAGGGGAAGGGAAGGTGATTGTAAGCCGGTTTGAGTCTCCCTTAAGAGGTAGAGGAAGTCGGCATATAAAAACCAACTCTTCTTCTTCTACCTCATGCAGTTGTGCCTGATATTTATTAATGGTTACTCTGGAGAGAAGCCCAGTGGCACAGAGTGGTAAGCTGCAGTACTGCAACCCAAGCTCTGTTCATGACTTGAGTTCGGTCTAGGGTTGCCAACCGCCAGGTAATAGCAGAAGATCTCCTGCTATTATGACTGATCTCCAGCCGACAGAGATCAGTTCCCCTGGAGAAAATGGCCGCTTTGGCCATTGGACTCTATGGCATTTAAGTCCCTCCCCTCCCAAACCCCGCCCTCCTCAGGCTCTGCCCCAAAAATCTCCTGCTGATAGCAAAGAGGGACCTGGCAACCCTAGTTTGATCCCACCAGAAGTCATGTTCAGGTAGCCGGCTCATGGTTGACTCAGCCTTTCATCCTTCCAAGGTTGGTAAAATGAGTACCCAGCAAACCAACCCGTAAACATAGTCTGCCTAGTACATGACGGGATGTGACATCATCCCATAAGCAGTAATGACCCAGTGCTTGCACTTTACCTTTTTTACTCCAGAGTCACCTGGCTAAAATTCACTCAAGGAAAAAATGTGATCAACATTGGATTGTAAATAGTCAATCTCTCCACTTGGCATGCAGTAACTAAGGCTATGATTGTAAACATTTTTTTCAATTGTCTTCTGAAGTACATCTGAACAAAACTGAGTATGAGAATCATATCCAGACAAACAAGCACAGAGATATGAAAGCCCGGGGGGGGGGATGAAAAAAAGGGGGGGTATTCATTAGGGGGTATTCATTGGAGGAGAGGGGTATTCATGGCTACTAGTAAAAATAGATGCTAGTCATGATGCATATCTTTTCTCTCCAGGATCAGAGGAGCATGCCTATTATGTTAGGTGCTGTGGAACACAGGCAGGATGGTGCTGCTGCAGTCGCCTTGTTTGTGGGCTTCCTAGAGGCACCTGGTTGGCCACTGTGTGAACAGACTGATGGACTTGATGGGCCTTGGTCTGATCCAGCATGGCCTTTCTTATGTTCTTATGAAATGGGGTGGGGATTTGCCATTTTCCCCCCTGAGGACCTTTCTTCAGGTTTTGTTTTTTGGTCAGGGAAACTAAAAAAGTTTGGGCAGCACAAAAAAACGTGGTTCCTCTCCCCCGCCCCCTTGTGTGAGATGCTGTTTTAAGGCAAGGTTTTACTCAGTCGAAATATTTAGCACAAAAATCTAAGGATTTCCCCCCCCCCATTTTTCCAGTGTACGTTTTGGGGAGCACATTTATTCCTAGGAAATACTTATTTATTTTGGAATGAAGTCAATGTTTTTAAAACAAGATATCACTCACTCAAAATAAACACAATTCAATTTTTTCAAACAGAAAAAACCTGGGAAATTTGGGAGAGCAGTAAAAAAATCTCCTATAAAATTTGATTAGAATAGTATAGAATAGTCTTTTAGAAAGAGTGAAATATGCTAAGATAGCATCAGCTGCAGTTTTGTCTCACTTTATGATTTGGCACATTTGCAATTTTTCCTTGTAGAAAAGGAAGGCATTTATAATTTTAAATTCCAGAAATGTGTTAATTAATATAGTTTTATATGTTAGCTAACATGCATTTTATGATGCTGAAGAAACTGGATAGGTTTAGATTCGATAGGAAGGTGATGCATATATATGTCGGTAAAAAATGATTTTTTCCCATCAGAAAAATCTCCCTCCCAATGGCTTCAAAAATCTCTTAAACAGGCAGGAGCACTCCTGTTTATTAGAACACCTTTGGATCTTTCACCTCCTTACCCTTTCAGGCCACTGGGGTACCACACATTTATACCCCACTTTTGCATCCTTCCTTTCCTCCAAGGAACCCAGAATGCATGCTGCTGCACCCAATTCCTCCTCATGTCAACCTGACATGGAAATCAGATGTGGTGAGTAGCCTGAAGTCACTCAAGTTAATTTTATGGGACCGTGGAGATATGAACACAGGACTCCCTGTTCCAAGTCCCCCCAACCAGGGGCAGACTGGGAGGCAAAAAAACAATCCTGGAAAAGACACCCCTCAGTCTGCTGAGCCTCTGCCCAGAGATGCATTGCATGCTCTATGCCTGTCCAACCTTCCCAGCATTGTGCCCAGCTCGACTGGGCTCTGCCCTTTTTGCCACTGGGCTGGCAGGCTACCCACCCACCAGGAAAAGTCCCGGTCACCATAATGGCCAATCCACCCCTACTCCCAACTCCATCTACCATAGCACACTAAAACAGGGAGATATATGGTAGCATGTGGGTCAGATTATGGTGGGTTTTTTTAAGTAGACTTTTAAAGTGAGGTTTAAACGCAAATAACACTTGTGAACCCAACGCCTCCATGCACCTCAATTATTCCAAGCATAAACTGAAGTGACATACAACCCATTCACAAAATGTTTGAAGGGCTGCCGCGAAACTGGAGTCCGTTTCGTTCTACGTCTTCGCAGATCAATGTGGAGGAATTGCAATGGGCCTGAATCCAAAGGAGAAGCAAATGCAACCCAAAATACCCCTCCTTCACCCAATTCCCAAATCAAGTCCCTTTAACCAGCAAAGAGGCTTCTACGGTATAATTTGAAAAAGAGTTTTAAACGGAATGAAAAGAAAATGGCATTCTATGTAGAAAAAAATGCTTTGCTAGGGCAGTAAAATGGGGCAGTCATTGTACTTTTCATTAATAGCAGAGATCCAATAATTAACTCCCATACAGAGGGTTAATTAATTCCCATATTCTAACCACTTGGCTAGATTTCCCCCCTAAAATATTAGGAGCCCAGGAAAAACCAACAGGACCTATGCATTCTTTTTTCTAAAGGAAGAAGATTAAAGCCAAAAAAAAGAAAAAGAAAGAAAAGACAAGAGGAGAGAACAAACACACATCATCATCATCATCATCATAGTATTAGTATTATTGTATGTTTTCACATGCTAGATCACTGTCTCATCATTTGTCCTGGTAGGCGTCACTAATATTACAAGAAAGGGCGGAGGGAACAGGAACTTTTTTTCACCAATGGTGGACCTGTACTAAAAGCCAAAAGTATCGGTGGAAAATTCACAGAGTTATTCAGACAATGTTGCGAGTAAATTTTGATTTAGACCCCAAATATATGTTGTTGGGCATAACACCCCCCCCCCAAGTGAATTCTGTTAACAAAGAACTTTATCAATATGCAACTTCGGCTCCTAGAATTGTCTCCACCAGATATTGGAAATCCAACACAATACCAGCTATTACAGAACGAAGCGGTAAACTCTTCGATTTTGCCTTAATGGCCAGGCTAACTCACCTATTAAAAATGAACTCAATTGATGAATTTTCGGCAAAATGGCAACCCTTATATGGGTTTACACACGTGCCATTACACACGTGCCATGAATATTTACTAGAAATAAGAAGTTTAGAGAACTATTCTACAAACTACTTAGAAGGCGTCTATAACAATGGCTATATGTTTAAGACAACTGATGTTATTTTGATTTGATGATAGTTTAGACTGTATAATGCTCGGAAGTAGAAATAGATTTGATTTCTTTCTCCCCCCCCCCATTTCCCTTCTTGTTTTCTGTGTCCCTTTAAAAAAATAAAAATAAAACATTTTTTAAAGAAAAGGGCAGAGGGGGCCGACCTTCCCCAGAATGCTGCTAAAACACAAATCCAAAACGAATCAATCAATTCAGCCAGTGGTACTGAACCTTGGCCCCATTAACACAGGCAGACCGAAAGATAAGAGAGGATGACCGGAATTCGTTTAAGGGATTCATTAGAATCTGGGGGTACTAACAGAACCCCACAAATAAGAATCTGGCCCCTCGCCGCAGCTGCCACACGTAGCTGGCCACTGTGCAACCTCACCACCACAACCCAAGGAACAGCAAGTCTCCTAGGTGCCTTGCTAAGAGGATGGAATTAACGAAAAGGGGGGGAGGACTCAACCAATGTGCTTTATCGTTTATTGATGATAGACACACCCTGACGAAATAGGAAATACATTACAAGACCTCAGTGTGAGCCAATTTAAATGGTGGATATTCCAGGCTTTACACCAATAAGTGACAGTAGGCCCCACAATACTGAAGACAATTACTTTTCAGCATACCTTTATATGCATTTCAGGATGTGTTTCTAAAATATGGAAATGTATGTATGACCACTGAAGAAGGCCCCACAGGCAGTGGTGGACTGGGTCTAAAAATATAGGTTGCCAGGAGACAAAGGGAGCCCACCCGCAACTATAAGGCTATCATTTAATTTTTCATAAGAAATACATAAAATTTTCAAAAAATATATAAGTGGGGGAAAGGTGCAATTAAAGTTTTAGTTGCATACAGGAATAGTACTGGAACTTCTATTATGTTTTCAAGCTACTAAAAGGTCATTGACATTTTAAACATATTGCCTAATGTTTAAGGGGGCCCACTTCATCAGGGCCCCCACAGGGCCCACTTGCCATCGGGCAAGCTAACCCCCTGGCCAGTCTGCCACTGCCCACAGGTCGAAATGCGCTTGGTTGTCTATGGGTCATTTACATATATTTATGATCATCAACCATGTTTTAAAATTAGCAATTATCTTTTTAGAGTCTTTCAATTGATCAGCCTCATTTTGGGGCCTAGTGTTTTTAATTGAGTGTACACTATAATATAAACAGTATCAGTATTTTGTATAAATTTGCAGCTCAACTTTTAGGTTCTCTGCCTTTGCTAAGAGGGCCTTCTATTCCTGCTAACAACCCCCACCCCGCATGGCCTTTGTACCCTGAATAACCGTGTGACAGGTTAAAAAAAAAATCATAAGTGTAACTTTTATCACTTGCGGACTTTCTATATTAGGAGGAACTGTAACGAATGAAGCTCTCCCAAGCAGACAGTTGTTAGTGACATAGAAACACTGCTGGGGTGTGTGTGGCAATCCTGCTTTCGGTGTGTGGGGGGGGAGCCTTTCATCACTTCCATCCCTAGAAGAAAGTTAGATGCAGGGACTGTAAATCCTCACGCTGGTTCCTGTTAGCCACAAGGGCCAGCCATGACCAGCGCTGCATATCTGAACTGTGAAAAGAGAAAGGCTAAGATCCTCACACCTGTAAGTCCCTATCCAAGAGAGGAAGGAAGGAGATGTCCATCTCCGCACCATGGCAAACACACAGACAAGGGAGGGAGGGAGGAACAAACACTCAGTTCACTCTTCCCAATAACATCTGCTTCCTGAGGGTTCGAACACAAAGCCCCGTGCTTTGAGAAACTCAGCCGAGGCTGCGAAAATGAGACGGCCTCATTCGGAGGCCAAGGCAGCTCCGCTACACCGTAATGTCACAGAGGTAAACTGAGTCGCGCAGACCTTTAATAGGATTCGAGGCAGCTCACCACAATTCATGCTCCATAAATCCACAGCGCATTTTGGAATGCACTCGGATAAGAAAAATAAAGCACAACAACAGCACTGCCTCCAAAAGAGGTGACCCACGCCCACCAAGGCCCAGAGGGAAACTGCTCGGTATCCGAAGAGGACGTCGAGAAAAAAAGTCCACCGTTAAACAAAAAACAGCGGCTTGCTCAAAGCTTTCGGGGAAAATCAATGGGAAAACTCCCATTGCATTCGATAGATTTTGCATCATGCACAGGCTTGGCAATTTGGTTTTTTTTTTAAAAAAAAAATCCCAACTATACAAAAAGGAAAACAAAGTGTACCTTTTCAGTCTTCAGGCAACAGGGATTCTCACATCACTGATGTAGAAGATTCTCTTGGGTACCTGATTTAGTAAAATACATTAAAATAAACAACAGAACATTAATAAAGGGGTTCTGAAAAGCCACATTTGTATAAACCCTGTACAAAGCAGAGATCAGTTAGTGTCGTTGTTTCTTTAACAATGGTTTTAAGCAATACACTATTACAGAACGGATGCTAAAGAAGCATTGTGCGAAATGGATTTCTATTTCATTAAAATGTTACAGATTCTCATGTTTGTTAATATAATAGTAATTATTTGACGTTGGAAAATAAATGGTCTTTTCATAGTTTTTCTAAACTGTGGACTCCAATACTGAATTAATTCTATTGATATTTATATTTAGTTCAAAGAATTAATTAGCCATGATCATGTAAATGGAGAGATGGAATGCATTACAACTGGTGTCAGCTGGAGACAGTGTCAGTGCCACCATTTTACTCTAGAGTAGCCCCATTAAAGTCAATGCCACTGCTCCACAGTGAACAAGCTGAAATAACCATACAATTAACGTGAACGCTACCTGCAAGTGGACAGCGCCAATTTTGAAAATGGTTCTCGCTTTCATAGCATATAATAATACGACTAGAAAATAAATCTTGTATCTCGAGGCTATTTTTTTCCAAACATTAAAAGAAAAAAAGATGACTGATATGTTTGATTCTGTTCAGCACAGAAAAATTGTCCACTATACTTTTTTTTACTATTTTATTATTCTTCCATAGTTCCCTGTAAACCAAACTCTTGTTCAGTACAGAAAAAAACTGTCCACTATACTGTTTTTTTTTTTACTATTTTGTTATTTCTCTAGATACAGATCCCTGTAAACCCCAAAGCTTATTGGTGTGAAATATTAAAACGTGTATTCTTAGAGCACATGTAAAATATGCTATATTGTACAGGAAAACACGAAGGTGGATTGTGAGACGCATAATGATGGCTTCCAGATGCCTTCGGTGCCTGCCTCCTGTGTTATTTTTGGCTCAAAAAGAGAGAGTGGGAGATTGGGGATACTGCCTCCTTAAATGCAATATTTGGCATTCCGCCCAGGATCTCTTAAAGCAGATGACTTCTTTAGACCTTGGGTGTCATTTTCCTCAAGATGACCTCTGCTTTCATGCCAACTGGCGAATCCATCCGATTATGAATGCATTCATTTGGAAGGGATAGGTATTCAATTCTAAGCTTTCCCCCCTAGCCCCCGCCCATGCACCTGAAGTGCATCCAAAAAAACTGTTGTGGTCAGCATCCTTTTATTATCTTAAGGCTATCCAGAGGATATCCCTGCTTTGGCACAACCCCCCCCCACACACACACACACACAATCGGATCACAAGACCCTTTGCAAAGGCAGCATGAGAAGTCCAAACACTCTCAGTTCAAATGACTTGGTGATTAGGGATTAATAGAGAGAAGAACCAAGAAGTTCATTCAGCATTAACACAGCCCAGAAAGGCAATAAGATTTTCCATTTCACAAGGCTGATATTGTTCCTTTTTTTCATTTGGCAGCGCTGGTATTTTTTTAAAAAAAAACCTTCCCCAAGAAAAAATAGTGGAACCATCAGTCTAATCTGACCTGAATCTTGTGTGTTTCAATCTTACGGTTTCCTTACTCTTAATAAAAACTGACTTTGCAGGAAGTCCCACATCAAATGCAAAATACACTTTCCCCACCCACATGCTCACCTTGGTTCCTTGCCCCCCAACACTAACATTTGGGATAGACTCCAGAATGCCCTGACCCAGATGGCCCAGGCCAGTGGTCGACAAACTGCGGCTCCAAAGCCACATGCGGTTCTTTGGCCCATTGAGTGCGGCTCCCCACCCACCCCGTCCGTTGGCTGATGCAGCTCCTCTGCATCCCCGTGCTCAGCCAGGCAGAGGCGCCGTGCTCCCGCCAGGCTCCAGTGCACCCCAGGTGGGAGGAGCCAGCAGGCAAGTGGGAGGCGGCGCCCCCTCCCCCGGCCGCCCCTCCTCTCTCTCTCTCCAGTGGGGAGGGATCAGAGGCGGCGGCTGGCTGCCCAGGCTGCTGCTGCAAGGGGGGGAGAGGCAGGCTCCGCCTCGCGCTGGGCCATCTCGAGGCTGGCGGGGCTCCGCCTGCCCAGCTGTTAGGCGGGGTGCGCCGGGCTGTTTCTCTGCCCCGCCTCCTGCTTCCCCGGCTGCCCGCGCCTCTTTTCCGTCCGGCTGTTCTGCTGGGAGCCTGTCCCCCTCCCTCAGCTCCCCTCGTTATCTGCAAGGGGTGGAAGAGTTGGCAGAGTCCTCGGTTTGTCGTCCCGCGTCTGCCGGTAAGTCTGCCGACTTGGGACAAAATCCTCATCCCTGGCTGAGCGTGGGTGGACGTTTGGCTAACCGGGGGGGAGAGATAGCGGAGCCGGCTTCTTGGGAGGGGCCGTGGCTCGGGGATCGGCGCAGACAGGCGAGACCTTCGCCCTGCCAGTGAATGGGAGGTTTTGCCTTGGATTTGCCACTCAGATGCACATTTTCCGCATCCAGATTCTCAAAACTCAGCATGGGGGTTATTGGCCATTTGTGAATGGGAGGTTTTGCCTTGGATTTACCACTCAGATGCACAACTCAACAATAAGCCCCCCTGCAGAGTTTTGGGGAAAATGTACAGTGTTTGTCAGTCATTGTCATGATTTAATTTTATGGATACCTTACTTACTTTATTCCCTCCTCAGAGGCCATGTCTACCCACTGGCTTTCTTGTTGGTAGACCTGGACTCCGAGGAGGGGAAAGCCCCCCTTCAGAGGCCAGGTCTACCAATTGGCTTTATGGGCCTCTGGAGGCCAGGTCTACTGCCAAGAAAGCCAATGGGTAGACCTGGCCTCCCAATGGGACTCAGCCGGAGGCCAGGTCTACCAACAGGGTTTTATGGTGGTAGACCAGGCCTCCAGACGAGGACTCCGGACGGGGAGGGGGAAATGGCAGGGACTTACAATTTAATTTTTATCAATAAATAAGATCACTATTAAGTATGATATCAAGTTTTATTCAGTTTACCTATAGTTTAATTAAGACTTAAAACTTTAAAGTTTATTAAGTTAATAAACAGTGTACCCACCTATATTGTTTAAGTTTAAGAAATTTGGCTCTCAAAAGAAATCTCAATCATTGTACTGTTGATATTTGGCTCTTTTGACCGACCCCTGGCCCAGGCTAACCCAGTCTCATCAGAACATGGAAGCTAAGCAGGGTCAGCCCTGGTTAGTACTTGGATGGGAGAACTCCAAGGAAGTCTAGGGATGCTGTGGGAGGCAGGCAATGGCAAACCGCTTCCTAACATCTCTTGCTCTGAAAACCCTATGGGGTCCCCGTAAGTCAGCTGTGACTTGACAGCACTTCCCACCACCAAAATGGCACCTTAGGTGCTCCAGAAAAGCAGAGTAAAAGGAAACATCTTGTCACTAGCGGTCATAGTTGCTGTAGGACCCTTGCCACTTTCCTTTTCACTGATTATTTCATCAGTGGAAAAATATGGCATCCCAAAAGGTTTTTTTTTTTTTTTAATAACCTCAAATAAATAAGTCCCTAACGATAGAACTCTTTGACCCCTTGGAATAACTGATGGCTCCAACTAGCCAAATTCATTAGCAGATAGATAAAAACACAAAATGGGGACGTCTCGCTTTTGCAAACAGAAGCCTTTCCCCATTCCAAGATCCTTTTTTAAATCTTTCCAAAGGTTGAAGAACAGTGTGCAATGCAGAGCAAAGGGGGGGGGATGTGTGAGGCCAGAATATCAAGGAAGCATCAACCTAAAAGCTTGGGCTTCAGGTGTGACCTCTGAAAAATGTCAAAAGAGGCGGAAATGACATCATTTTTGTACATTTCATTGTCGGGATGATAACTGCCTAGAGCTCAACAGGAATATGCCAGGAAATAAATTGCAGAAGCAGTCTGCACTAAGAGGTACTGAAGTCATTTAGGGCAACACTCTCAAAAGCTGTTGTGGGAACCTGGTTTTTAAAAATGCACATTTTAAATTTGCAGTTAATGACTCGGCCAATTAATTCCTGTTTTCGTTTACCTGCAAATAGTTTCCGAGACTCCAGAAGCCAAAGGGTCTCAGGAAAGCATCACACCCGGCAAGGGCTTAATTGCTCCATCCACAAAGGCCACTATCTGGTCCCCGAGCTGGTATGAAAACCCAAGAGTTCACCAGGCATTAGCATGCTGCTGGGACGTTTACATTCAACGCTGGCTACACACAGAGGCACAAGCCTTTGAGATTTTCCCACCCACCTCAACCAGCATTACAAGTCACACAACTGAGACTTCTTCCCATAAATGATGGCTGTAGCCAAAGACCTTCCCCTATTAGATCTGGCACTATTAAGAACACGCTTGGATCATGACAATGGTGGCCAAGGAGATCACGTAGGTTTGGGTGTTCACAAAGAAAAAGAAGAGTTGGTTTTTTATGCCGACTTTCTCTACCACTTAAGGAAGAATCAAACCAGCTTACAATTGCCTTCCCGTCCCCTCCCCACAACAGTCACCCTGTGAGGTAGGTGGGGCTGAGAGATCTCTAAGAGAGCTGTGACTAGCCCAAGGTCACCCAGCTGGCTTTACGTGGAGGAGTGGGGAAGCCAACCCGGTTCACCAGATTAGCGTCTGTCGCTCATGTGGAGGAGTGGGGAATCAAACCCGGTTCTCCAGATCAGAGTCCATCACTCCAAACCACCGCTCTTAACCACTACACCACGCCGGCTCCGGGGTATGGTGTTAGCAGTCAGTGACTGCCTCTGAGGGCAGAACCCCAGTCACCAGTTGGTTTCTACCGAAGGCCCACTTTGACTGAGAAATGGGAAACAAGATGGTCCCCCTAAATCCCAACATGATCTGCAGTCAGATCTCCGAGGCTGCTTCTCCACAACTCTTCTCCCTCTGGGCATGGAAACGGAGAGAGAAGATGGCGTGGGCCAGTGGCAAGGGCCACCAGTTACTAACTGATAGTCAACCGATGCCAGAGAATCAGTAGGCTCTGTTCAACATATACAACAGTTCATTACCATAAAACAGGTAAAACCTAACATCCCTTAATCAAATTATTAAAACAATAAAACATAATTTTCCTTCCCCTAGATTTAACAGCCATCAACCTCTTCACACTTTAAAAAGGGGAAATGAAATGAATTTTTTTCCTTGACACTATCAAGAGAAAAGTTGCCACATCTCTCACGCAATTGACCGATCTACTTGACAGCAGATAACTCAGTATCCGCTACTCAGTATCCGCTTCTCAGAAAGTGTCTTTAGCTGTTTTATCCAGGGAGTGATATATTTATTTTGTGCAGTATTGTGGACATGCTAAAACAATGTGGGCTAGGGAGTTCAACATATGCTCCGTGGCCATTTATGCTGGGCTTTTTCCTCATGGGTCACCCTGCCAACTTCTTAGGGGTTTGGCTTTGATTATGCTTGCATTTTCCGACCAACAGAGGTCGCCTCGCTCTCCCTGCGCCTTTCCACGCATTTTGCCCGCGTTTTCTGGATGCCGGCTAAACACGAATCCAGAAAACGCGGGCAAAACATGCGGAAAGGTGCTGGCAGAGTGAGGTGACCTCTGACGGTCGGAAAACGCAAGCATAATCGAAGCCAAGCCCCAAAGTAGTCGGTGGGGTGACCACGAGGAAACAGCCACACATAATTGGCCTGTAAGCTCAGGGGTTTGCTTGGAAAGGCCAGGTAACCCTGGAGTCATGCTACCCTTTTAATAGGAAAGAAGGTGCCGCTTGTGTGAGAAACAGAATGGCAGCTGCTCAGATTCCATCTCCTTCACTCAGCACAGAACTATATTAGCAATATTGCTTCAGGCGGGTGTTTTATTCTGTGGCCATGGAAGTCGGAATCCGCTAAGGAGGGCATAACACCTCACCTGCCGAATCAACTAGCCCTGAAAATGGATGGCACTGTGGGTTTTCTCCAAGCTGTCTCAGCGCTGTCCTCTGCATATCTCTCTGCGTTGATTCCTCAAGTCAGCCCAAGAACAGAAACTTCCACACTTCAAGCAACAGACAGCTACAGACTGTAGCCTGTTATACATTCCTTTTTCTATAACCGAAGCACAACTACTTTTGAGAGCATATCGCTTTACCAAGTTGTATGGACTCAATTGTTGCTTATTGGGTTGCTTATGCGATGCACATATGAGAACGTATAGTGTGGCAAACACAGCCAAGTTGTTAAATGAGCTATTATGTTGTTGTTTTCTTGTTGGTTGTTTTATTTAACCTATGTTTATGATAGGAGCCCCGTGGCGCAGAGTGGTAAGCTGCAGTACTGCAGTCCAAGCTCTGCTCACGACCTTTCGATCCCAACGGAAGTTTGTTTCAGGCAGCCGGCTCAAGGTTGACTCAGCCTTCCATCCTTCCGAGGTTGGTAAAACGAGAACCCAGCTTGCTGGGGGTAAAGGAAAGATGACTGGGGAAGGTACTGGCAAACCACCCCGTAAACAAAGTCTGCCTAGTAAACATCACCCCATGGGTCAGGAATGACCCAGTGCTTGCACAGGGGACCTTTACCTTTTACCTTATGTTTATGATCTTATTCTTTTTCTCTTCTACTTCCCAATACCCTTTTTAAAATTTCTGCACCCCTCATTTAAAAAAAAAAAAACACAATTTTTTTTTTTAAGAACTTGCTGCTCAAAGATCTTTGGGGGCCAACAGGAAAAGAGGGCTCTTGTCCTTCTGTTCATTTCCTAGCAGCGTTTCTCTTTGTGCTTTAGTGTAACTAGGGCACAGGAGAGGAGAAGCACAGGAGAGAAGAAGCACACAACCCAAAACAGGTGTGTGTGTGTTTGTGTGGGTTTTAATGAAGGAGGCGCCAACAACCTACCAAACGAGGCTGGCCACAGGCCAAAGCTGGTCCTTTCGGCAACGCATGCTCATGCCCGGTGGAGGAAACCGACTGCGCTCTCCTCCCGGGGTGGACCGGCAGGGATCTATCGGGAAGCTTTTCCCGGGCTTCGGTGCTCCTTCTGCCTCTCCCGGGGTTCTTCCAACGAGCCCGGCGGACCTTCGGAGCGCGACCGACGCCGCCCGCCTCGTCCCCCGAATGCGCTTTTACGCACGGGCGGCTTTCCAAGTTTTGGGAAGCCGCCTCTGGCTCTGGAGGAGCTCGAGGAGCGGCCACGTCCGGTTCCGGCTCTCCTTTCCCTCGGCAGGTGCAGCGAGGTGACCCTTTGCATGCTGATGGAGGGGCCTGAGCAGAGGATCGCAGCGTCGATTCCCCCTAAGGCCGAGCCTTCTCCAAACGAGCTCTCTCGCGCCTGGCTTCACCTGGCCCTGCGGTGCCCAAAGGACCGGAAAGCTACGTTCCCTCGGGCATATTCCGCCCCAATCAGCACGGTGCCGTTTGCTTAGGGCTTGGAGCCCGCGATCCTAAAAGTCGGCTTGGTTGGAAACAGAAGAAGCATTCCCATGCCACTTTCTCTTAAGTCTCAAGGTGGCAAAGCAAAATATCTTGCCTTGTATTCAGCCACCCAAGTGATATTTATCCCCAGGCTAGTGCAGGGGTTGCTAGCTTCCTGGGATTTATATTAAAGTTTTAACTTTTAATGTTGTAAGGAAGATCTCAGTCAAAAGTTTATAAATCTCCTTTTAACCTCCATATGTACTTTTTATGCCAAATAAAGGTGTGATTTGGTTTGTATTCAGCCATCCATGCATTGGGGGGGGGGGATGAGAAGGAGAAGATGCTTTCACACATACCAAATAATGCACTTGCAATCTGCTTTCAATACATTTTGCAGCTGGATTTTACTGTGTGAAATGGCAAAATCCTCTTGCAAGCCATCATTAAAGTGCATTGAAAGTGGACTGAAAGTGCATTATTCAGCATGTGTGAAAGTGGACTGAAAGTGCATTATTCAGCATGTGTGAAAGTGCCCTTGGTTTTTATACCTCGCCTTTCTCTACCTTTAAGGAGTCTCAAAGCGGCTCATAATCGCCTTCCCTCCTTCTCCTGCAACAGACACCTTGTCATGCAGGTTGGGCTGAGAGAGTTCTGACAGAACAGTGACTAGCCCAAGGTCATCCACGTGGAGGAGTGGGGAAACCAACCTGGTTCACCAGATTAGAGTCGGCTGCTCCTGCGGAAGAGTGGGGGAATCAAACCCAGTGCTCCAGATTACAGTCCACCGCTCTTAACCACTGCACCACGCTGCCTCTCCATCCGTCGATCAAACTCGGCGATGCTTTCCAGCAAGCATCCCTAAGGTCGCGCAGCACGGGGAATCTTCTGCCTGCGGCCCTCCGCTCCATCTATTTGCCCATTGCAAAAAGATCCTCTTTCTCCCCCACACCCCCAGGGCTACGCGATCTCGGCGCCACCGGGGTATCCCCACTTTGCTGGCAGGAGGATCTTTGCGCGATTGTCAGTCTCGGTTTTTTTTTTTTTTTGGGGGGGGAACTGAGTTTTAAAGGCTTTGTAGCCCAACCCATAAGTAAGTCTCGTATAACTCCATGAGAACGGCTGCCAAGTCAACGCGTGTAGGATCGCAGCTGAGCGACGCGCGTCTGGCTCAGGTCGGAGCGCACAGGACTCTGCAGACGACCCGAAGGCCGTTCCTTTCGTCTGTTGTTCGGCTCCCCGGCTAGACAAACACGCGCAGCACCGGGCTGAGTTATGTTGCATACTTCCGCCCCAAAAAACGCGGGTCTTATCGCGAAACTGACTCGCTTTAAAGGGGAGGATCGAGGCCCTTTATCGCCCCCTTCCCTTGCTGCCATCGGGCCATAAGGAGGGAGATCGGACAGCTCCAAGAAGAAGAGGAAGAGGTGGTTTTTATATGCCGACTTTCTCTACCACTTAAGGGAGAATCAAACCGGCTTACAATCACCTTCCCTTCCCCACAACAGACACCCTGTGAGATAGGTGGAGCCGAGAGAACTGTGACTAGCCCAAGGTCATCCAGCTGGCTTCATGTGGAAGAGTGGGGAAACAAATCCAGTTCACCAGATGAGCCTCTGCTACTCATGGGGAGGAGGGGGAATCGAACCGGTTCCTCCAGATCAGAGTTCACCGCTCCAAACCACCGCTCTTAACCACTACGCCACGCTGGCTCTCTGGTTTCAGTAGTCTGGATGGCCTCTCTGTTCTTCCCAGTTCTGGCTCATTCTCTCTCTGCTTCACGGAGATTGACGTCTGTCCCACCTGAAAGTGTAGCGAGGAAAAGAAAAACATCCCAAAGAAATCCAAGCCTGCCTCTTTCTCTGGGTTCAACGCACGGGGTCTGTTGAGGCTTGCCAAGGAACAGCGCCATCCTAAGCAGGTCTACTCAGAATCCCACTCAGGTCCGTCCAAGGGAAGCGTTTTTAGGATCGCTTCCCCCCCCCCCCCCGGCCGCAGGCTGGGTGGGACAGGCCACCGAAACGCTTTCCGAAATATTCCTAGGCGTTTAAATCAGGCGCAAGGCGCTGCCGGAGAGATTTTAAATCGGAAAAGATGTTGGGGACCACGTGCCCCCGACAACATTTTAGCGCTATGAAATGTTGAGGTCCTTTGTTGAGAAGGCACCCTTCCTGACTCCTGCAAGCGAAATATATTTTTCATCCCTCCTTTAAGCAAATTCATCCCTCCTTTAAGCAAATTCCTGTTCCTGGCAAGGTAACTATGAAATACACCAAAGTCTCCCCCCCATTTCATTCACGCACTAAAGAGGTCGCTCTCCTTTTGTACGTTTGCGCGTCTTCCGCGAACCGGCAAAGATCTCCCTGTTTGCGCGCACTTCCTTGGGACTCACTCCCGTTCAATTTAGGGGGCACGAAGTTTTTTGGGCGCCCTGCGCGTAAAATCGGGCCGCGCAGCATCTTCCGCTCGATCTCCTGTACTCTCGGGACTGAGCGCTCCCCACCCGCCCCCATCCCGCCAGTTCAGCCAGACCCTCTCCCGAGCCGAGGTGCGCAAAACGCGCTTCTCGCGGAAGCGACCCGGCTGGCCGTCCTCGGCTGCGATCTCCGCCGCTGGGGCAGCGTCGGTGCCCGAAGCGCCGGGACTACAGACTCCGGCGGAGCTCCTGGAGCCTTACTTCCGAGTAAGCGCGTCGAGGGCGCGAGCGGCGAGAACCCGAACTCCTAGGAGCCAACGCATCAAAGTTTACTTTGGGCGAAAACGCACGGGAGGATTGGCGTTGGGTTTGCCCCTCTCCAAATGCGCATTTCCCCCATCTGAATTCTCAAAACTCTGCATGGGTCTTACTGATGAGTTTTGAGAATTTGGCTGGGGGGAAATGTGTATTTAGAGAGAGGCAAATCCAAGGCAAAACCTCCCATGCGTTTTCGCCCTTTGGAGAGCCGGCAGGGAGACCGGCGTGCTCCTGTTGGAGCCGAATGGATTACAGGCTTGTCCGTTTCCTCGAAGCGTCTTTTGGTTTGTTTGTTTGGCCCGAGGAAACGGCCAAACTTGCGGTTTCTCCTCCTCCCAAATCCAGAAGGGAGAAGCCCGAGGAGCGATCCTCGCCAGCTCTCCCGTTGCCGCGGGACATTTGCAAGCAGCTCCGGGGATCGGGACATGCTCCCCGGCTACTCTCTAGATGCGCATTTCCCCCATCCAAATTCTCAGAACTCAACAATAAGCCCCCATGCAGAGGTTTGAGCATTCGGATGGGGAAAAGGTGCATCTAGAGAGCGGCAAAAAGCTCCCGTGCGTAAATGGCCAACAGGTAACCATTTGCGCGCGCTCCCGAACCCCACACCCCTTTTTGCGCCCGGATCCTCCTTTCCTCTGTGCCGGAAAAGCTGGAGGAGCTGAGCTTGTTTTATTGCCTGCGCGTGGATCGTGCCTCCTAAGGGGAGGAGGGGTCGCACATTAGCCTAAATCTAGGGGAGGGGAGGTCAAAAGAACACCTTCCTTGAAACGCTTGCGGCGGCGCAAGGGAATGGTGCCAGCGATCCAGGCTCCGGATCCCAGCTGACCCCCCTGCGGGAAGCGGGAGAACCGCGCCCGCTGCGATTCCGTGGAGGGAGACGGGTGGGCTTTGATTCGGAGCGCGCCGCTGTGCCAAACCCTCCCAACTCAAAAATAAGCCCCCAGGCAGAGTTTTGAGAATTCGGGTGGGGGGGGAAGTGCATTTAGAGAGCGGCAAACCCAAGGTAAAACCTCCCATGCATAAATGGCCACGCGTGGAAGAGAGACCTTTCTCTCCTGCGGTTCCTCCGGACGCAGCAAACTAAAAGAAGAAGAAGCCTCCCAGCTTTACAGAAGCGGAAACTTTCCTGGCCGTCTCCCGAGGGCCAGGACAGGGATCTTTCCGGATCTTGCCGGCAAGATCTTGCCCCCCGCCCGTAGAACCGCGCCCCGCCTGGAACTCTTCCAATGCAACCCTACGTAGAGTTACTCAGTGGGTTGCAATGGATTTAGACGGGACTGATTCGGCATAGGGTCGCGCTGCTGGGTTTAAGTCCGGGAAAGTTTTTCGCTCGCCCTTGGTGTGCGCGCTGCAAGCGTGCGTCGGCGTCCCCATTTATGCATGGAAGGTTTTGCCGTGGATTTCCCCCATCCCAATTCTCAAAACTCTACACGGGGGCTTATTTGGGGGCGTTTATGCATGGGAAGTTTTTGCCTTGGATTTGCCCCTCTCTCGATTTACATTTTCCCATCTGCATTCTCAGAACTCAACAATAAGCCCCCATGCAGAGTTTTGAGTATTCGGATGGGGGCAATGTAAATCTTGAGAGGGGCAAATCCGAGGCGAAACCTCCCGTGCATA
This sequence comes from Euleptes europaea, assembly GCF_029931775.1. Lineage (NCBI taxonomy): Eukaryota > Metazoa > Chordata > Lepidosauria > Squamata > Sphaerodactylidae > Euleptes > Euleptes europaea. The sequence goes on along the minus strand of NC_079328.1, from coordinate 30,534,837 downwards.
AAGGGCCAGACTTCGATTGGCGAGGAGGCCGGCGCTCCTGGGCCTGCTTACTCGGAAGTCACTCCCCCTGCTGCCAAAAGGCTCGGCTCCCAAGGAAACGCGGCGGGGAAGAGCGCAACGCTTCCGCGGGATGCTCCCTCCCGGTTCGCGCGAGGGCGCAGGGCTCAGGCAAAGCGAGCCGGGAATCGGTTTTGGCAGCGGGCAATGTGAACCCGAAGGGCCCGTTCGGATCCGGAGCGGTGCACGCCTAAGGAAATGAAATCGTGTCGGCTGGCTCCCGGGCAGGGCCGGCGACGTCGAGGCGCTGGAGTTGGGACTGGACCGGGCCCCGGGTCTTGAACCCCCGTCTTTAATATACGCTTGCCCTGAAGTCCCATTTGGAGACAGGTTCGAGGCCGTCTCCACCAGCCGCGTGGACGAAAGTCCGGGGGGGAGGGAAAGGGAGGGCCTTGCTTCGAAGTGAGGCCCTTATAGAGCAAACCTGTGCAGGTTTGCTTGGAGGTTCAATCCCCCGATGCGGAAAAGAGGGCCCTGTTACAATGGAGCCCTGTGCGGAGTGACTCCGGTCTAAGCCAGGTTTCAACTGGAGCGCTTCTGCCCAGAATGGGGAGTGTAGGCCTGCTAAGGATTGCACAGGAAGGTGCGCAAAGCCAGGTGGGGGTGGAGCAAAGACTCTTATATCCCACCATACCTACTGCTGCTATGGACCAAGGTTTTTCAAAACAGGACCAAACAAAACACACAAGGGAAATATTGGTTGGACTACTAGGCCATTTATGCACGGGAGGTTTTGCCTTGGATTTGCTGCTCTCTAGACGCACATTTTCCCCATCCGAATTATCAAAACTCTACATGGGGGCTTGTTTTTGAGTTTTAAGAATCTGGATGGGGAAAACGTGCATCTAGAGAGCAGCAATTCCAAGGCAAAACCTCCTGTGCATAAATGGCCCTGGGATCTTTTCCCGGGCAGTTAAGTCTTCGGCCATTTATGCATGGGAGGTTTTGCCTTGGATCTGCCGCTCTCTAGATGCCCCTTTCCCCCATCCAAATTCTCAAAACTCTGCACGGGGGGGCTTATTTTTGAGTTTTGAGAATTCGGATGGGGAAAAGGTGCCTCTAGAGAGGGGCAAATCCAAGGCAAAACCTCCCCTGCATAAATGGCCTTTGAAAACTATGAACCGAACAGGGACAGAAGTGTGTTTTGAAATTAAAATCTTTCACCCGAGTTTTAGGGAAATAGGTTTTAAAAAAATACTGCTATCCCCACAGATGCCCAAGTTCGTGCGTTCGTCTGAATGCAGACAAATCTCAAAGCTCGCTTTTCTATGCAGCAGAGGCTGACATCTCCCCGCCCCCCACCCCGTGCGGTCCTGACAAACGGGAGGGCCAAAGAGAAATGGGGGGAGGGGGGCTTCGAGTGGTTCCGGATCAAGGGGTCCCGAGGCCCGGTTGAAGAAGACGGAGAGGCGATCCTCCGGAGCAACGAGAGAGTTGAAGAGGGGCTGGGGGGGGGGGTTGAGAAGGGATGAAAGGTCGAATTTGGATGGACGCACTTTATTTAAGTTTCATTCAAGTTTGGAAGGATAAACTTTTTAAATTCAAGTTTGTTGCCAGATCATGGCTAAAATTCACAACAGTTTTGCAGGGCGGATTGGACCAGATTGGAGGGGGGGGGGGGTTAATGAAGCTAAGCAAGGAGCGTTTTTAAAACAAATACACCTGAATATTGCAATATATATATATATATAGAGAGAGAGAGAGAGAGAGAGAGAGAGAGAGATAGAGAGAGAGAGAGAGAGAGAGAGAGAGAGAGAGAGAGAGAGAAAGAGAGAGAGAAAGAAAGAAAGAAAGAAAGAAAGAAAGAAAGAAAGAAAGAAAGAAAGAAAGAAAGAAAGAAAGAAAGAAAGAAAAAGAAAGAAAGAAAGAAAGAAAGAAAGAAAGAAAAAAGAAAACACCCTGCAGGGCTCCTGGTGGTCGTGGGAAGAGATTGTTTCCTTCAAGGGTCAAGCAATGGGAAGTTTTCTTCAATCTTCCCTTCGCCCCGCACGCTATTCAAGAGGGACAGAGAGTCGGGGCGAGGCAGAGGCGGGCCCGATCCCAGGCTCCCGTTTACTCGGGAGTAAGTCCCACCGCCTTCAGGATCGCATCCTTCAGCCGCGCGCACAAACCACCCAGAGGGCGCCTGGCGATGCCGGTGGATCTGGGGAGCGACTGAGCGAGGGGGTACAGAGGGGGCGGCAGGAGAGGGGCCACGGTCCCTTCAGCCCTCGGGGGGGGGGCTTGACTTCCCTGCGAGCAAAGAGAGTTGGGGGGCCCCGGCAGCTTCAGCAGGAGTTGGAGGCGACTCTGAACCAAACGCCAGAGGGGCGGCACGGGTGGGTGGGGGAGCTCCAAACCTGCACCCCCTTCCCGTCTCTTCCCCGGACTAGGGGAGGTGATTCTCCGGCAAGCTAGATGAAGGGGGGACCTGACGCCGCCGCGATCCACCCCGCAATGAAACTTTAGACCTCACCAATGAAGCAGAGTTGCTTTTTATATGCCGACTTTCTCTACCACTTAAGGAAGAATCAAGCCGGCTTACAATCGCCTTCCCCTCCCCACAACAGACACCCTGAGAGGAAGGTGGGGTCGAGTTCAGAGAGAGCTGTGACTAGCCCAAGGTCACTCAGCTGGCTTCACGTGGAGGAGTGGGGAATCAAATCCAGCTCATCAGATTAGCCTCCGCTGCTCATGTGGAGGAGTGGGGACTCGAACTGGCGTCTCCAGATCAGACTCCACTGCTCCAAACCGCCGCCCTTAACCACTACACCACGTTGGCTCTCAAGCCCTCTGGCCTTCAGAGCGTTGCCCTTTCCCCCTTCTCTGGTCGCCTCTTTTTGGAAAGCCCCCAAAAGGACAGCTGCCAAGACCCTCTTGCTTTGGGGAAAGGAAGAGAAAGAAACGCTGGGCTGTTACTCGGAGGCCGCGGCTCGGACCAGCAGCGGCTCTCCAGGGTCACATCACTTACTTGCCTAGTCCCTTTCACATCACTTACTTGCCTAGTCCCTTTAACTGGAGATGTCGGGGATTGAACCTGAGACCTTCTGCATGCCAAGCAAATGCTCTACCACTGAGCCACAGCCCCTCCCCTGGGGTGATAAGCATCCAGGAGCCTGCAAACTTTGCCCTCCTCTCTGGCTCAAAAGTCGTTCTTCTGCAAGGCCGGTTTGGCAACACGTTGTCCCGGTTGCTCCCTTCCTGCCCGGCTTCGGTGGCCAGGGCCCAGAGCTCGGCCTGCCTACCAACTGCTGGCCGTTTCCCTGTTCACAAACTGACCAGGATCCTTGCAAAATGAAAAGGAAGCCATGGCTTGCGCTCGCTCTCCTCGCCCTACTTCTGGCCAGTGCAAGCACCCTTTTGCAAACGTAGGATTTCTTCTTTTTTTTTTCAAGTGAGAAAACCAGAACAGAGATCTCCTTTTACACTTTTGGGGAGGGCCAAAAGTTTGTTCCTTTGCATGTATGTGTGTGTGTGTTAGAAATAAAGGGAGGCACCCCAGGGCCGGTGCCAGTCATTTTTGCGCCCTAGGCAAGGCTAACTACTTGTGTCCCAGACTTAAATTCCTCCTCTAAAGGGCCTAAATCTTTCTCCAGATGCAGAGAAGCTGCTCTTTCTCCAATCGTACACCAATCCTGCTGTTTCCTACAAAGTGTCACTCTTTAGCAGCTAGGAAAATCCGAGCAAAAGCAGTTTTTAATCAGGGATCTTACCATATTTAAATAATTTCTTGTGGGTCAGACTGTTTTAAAGTTATTTTAATGTTATCTTATGATACTTTAATGCTGTTTTAATGTTTTGTATGGTGGATTGTGATGGCCTTCGGTCACAGACAATAAACTTTATCACTCACTCAAGTAACCTACGTGTGCCCCCCCATTGCTAACCACTTTTAAAAAACGGATGTCTTGTAGAAAAAAATAAAAGCACAAAACTTTTAATGCTATAATTAGTTATATTCCATAGCACTGTTGCGGTACTTATCTTAAAGTAAAAAAATATAAATTTTCAGTTGCATTTCCCCCCCAAGAAACTAAACTGTGCCCCTCAGGCCAGCTCTGCGCCCCTAAGGTCTAGGCGACCGCTTAGTTTACCTAATGGTAGCGCCAGCCCTGGAGGCACCACACACAGCCAGAGGCCCAGGGCCCCTTTGCAAAGAGGCCTAAACTTTCCAGGCAGGGAAGGAGAAAAGCCCTACTATCTTTATAAGGGCAGATAATGTTCCTGATCAGCCAATGGCGGGCAGTTTACCATCAGATTACACATTAACCTTCCAGGAGAGCTGCAGTGATGCAGTTTGCTTGGCGGGGATCAGAACCAGGTCAAGTGCTAAAGGACGCTGGGGTGGGGGGTGTCGGGATGAAGAGGAGGCAGGGCAACTTGGCCTTGGTCGGAGCAGGGAGACAGTTGGAACTGGGTGCCCCTCAAGGGCCCCCCTCCCATTTGCCCGGCCTGAGTTTCACATCTAAATGCTAGAAGCCTGGAAAAGAATAGATGGTTTCGGGAACATGAATGGTCCCACAGGCCACAGATTTTTTGGATCTATTCATGGTGAAGTGGTTAAGAGCAGTGGTTTGGAGCAGTGGACTCTGATCTGGAGAACCGGGTTTGATTCCCCACTCTTCCACATGTTTGTAATGGCCTATGGCTAAATGCAAATAAAACCATGTTTCTAATGGCCTATGGCTAAATGCAAATAAAACCATTCATTCATTCACTCCTCCACATGAGCGGCGGAGGCTAATCTGGTGAACTGGATTTGTTCCCCCACTCCTACACAAGAAGCCAGCTGGGTGACCTTGGGCTAGTCACACTCTCTCAGCCCCACCCACCTCAGTGTGTCTGTTGTGGAGAAGGGAAGGTGATTGTAAGCCGGTTTGAGTCTCCCTTGTGGCAGAGAAAGTTGGCATATAAAAACCAACTCTTCTTGTATTCTCTATCTACCTATATCCATAGACAGACATAGATATACCTTTGCAAAATAAAGAACTGTGAGAAAAGTAAATCCGCTGTACACCTTAGGGCAAAGTTGGGCCCCACAAGCTTGTTAAGAGTCTGATGACCTTTGCACTCAGCTCAGCAGGGGTTTTAAGAGCAGCATCTTGTAAATTTTTACAGGCCAAAACTTGCCTGTAAATGAAAACATGGCCAAGCTCCCAGCACTTTGTATGGCAGAGCCCTGTCCTCCCCTCTTTCCCTTCTCATTCCCCTCAATCTGTTCTCCCCAACACTCCAGCTTTACCCAGTTACTAGGAAGATCACTCAGTTGAAGCAGTTGCAGGGGGAAAAATGGGATCATTCAGTTTACGCCACGGCCAGATTACAAAAACAGTGCTGGGTGGACATTACAGAGAGAAAGAATTTGTGGAAAGGGAAGGGGCCATTTATTCAAGACAGCTCTTTCCACCCTCCTCCAAAATAAAGCGTTGCAGATTTTATTTCCGGAAAAAGCTGCCCCAAGTCCTTAGATTCCCATCTCCTCTCTTGTGAAGGTTTTGCGGAACGACTCTGGCTAGCAAAATAAAATGGTGGCAGTATTTTAAAGGCAACTTTTCTGAACAGGAGAGAGAGAAAAATATCGGCTGAAATCCAAGGAGCATGGGAAGGTTGAGCTGCCGCAATGGAACGGCTGACTCTCTCTCCTGTGATAGGGCTGCTGCCGCCGCCGCCCTATCACAAGCTGCTTTTGAAACATCTCACCGTTTGAACAGCAGCTCGCCATGTGCCCTGGGATGCCGTCGACCAAGGACCAGGAGGCTAAAACATCCCTCTGCACACTTTGCGGAATTCAGTTCACAGCTCAGCAACCCTTTTAAGCCTCTTGCCATGGCTGAAAATGTACTTACATCCCCAGAAATCTGACGCAGAGCTGTCTCTTATGACACGCTGGTGTGTTCTGCCCAGTTATGCAAAGTTAAATTCTGCCATAAAACAATCTGACCATGGGGGTCATGCCATGTCAGAGAGTTTTTAAAGCAAAACTTGTCTTTGAGGTCAGCGGCTTCAAAATTCATGGGTAGGGCATGACTCACAAGCGGTCATAAGGCCTTTGGAAAGATTCAGAAACTAAAAAAAAAAGTTGTACCAGGACTTGAAAGGGTATATTTTTCACTTACCTGTGAGAAAAATAAGTGTGGGAAGGTGGACGGCAATTTTCCACCTTGCATAGGATTGAAGGTAGCCTATAGCGCCTACTTTATCCATGCATATACCATACCACTATACCACCCCCTTTCAATGCCCGACTAGATACTGCTCTTAAAGAAGCTTGCTTGGTTTTTTGTGAACTACAAACTAACAAAACAGTACGGAATCAAAAAATGCAGTTTATTATAGTAGATTATTCTTTCTTTTTTGATATAACCATAGAGTTGAAAAAAATGAAAGAAAAACACATAGGGAACATCACACATCGTTAGTTAGTAACTTAAGATATAAAACAAATTTTGCACAGCAAAATATGTAAAAGGGGGGAAGTAACTGACAAGATTTTTTATATTTATTGTGGCAAGGTTTTACTTTCCATTTTTTTTAAAAGACAGGATTATCAGTCCCTGAAAATAAAAATTTACTGATTAATGCCTTTAAACCTTTGCGAATTTGTGAAGTTACAGAAAATCCAGTTCTGCACCACAATACAACTGTAAAAAAATCTGCATCATTTTTAAAAAACCAAGCAGTAATGCCTTCTTATGTAACTGCATAATGGTATTAGCATCTGAGTCAGGCTTGTAATGGTTTATCTCTTTTTTTTATGCTTTCAGGTTATATCATAGTGCAATTCAGTCCCAAAGATTTCAATTTCCAAAAAACAAAAAAAACACCCCCAAACCCAACCATACATTTTGAACACAAAATACCCCTATTAATATAAACAAGGGGGGCAGGGGGCCTCCCCCTTTTTTTTTAATACTTTGGTTTCCAAATACAGTCAGTGGTATAGCAAGGACTACATATACCCAACTTATTTTAAAGTTGTAATCACATGCTGCAATAAGCTACTTAAAAAAAAGGACAGTCCCATTGTAATTCTACCCCCTTTTAACATCACAACAGTGAACAATTTAGTGCATATTTTTTTTTAAAAAAGACCTACATCTAGACAGACCTAACTCTTCTGAATTTATCTATAACATTCCTTTATCTGTAGCATACATTTGAACTGGGCTAACAGACCATAAAAGTTAGAATTAAATTATATTCTAGGAACCCATAGCATTCCACATTGGACAATGACCAAATGCAAAAGGAAAACTTAAAACAAAAATGACAGAAATGAGGCTGATCATTCCAAAATAAAATTTAGACTGCTTTAAGCGCCACAGCATGGAGTACAAATCCCACAAATTGGAAGGCGATCTTTTTTTAAACCACAATAAAAAAAATGTCTTCCCAAAGTTCATTTTTGACTCATTATGGTGATCACAATCGGTTCTGGCTTCTTTTTTCGGGATTATTTTTGTTTGCTTTTTTAAAGATGGGTGGTTTCAGTGCATTAAAAAGTCTGAAGTTTGCAGCAACTCAAAGCAGTTTCCAGAGCAGATGCACACTTGGATGGGGAGGAAGAGGAAGCAGACCCCCTCCCCCCCCAAAAAAACACAAAATAATGGAGGCTGGCACTTTTTTGATTGCAGTTCAAAAAAGTGGCGAGGCGATATATAACTAAAGAGGATGTATGTCATGCCATCAAAGTCTTCAAAGTCCATATCCAAGCAAAAGGGAAAAAATAATATACCATACATGTCCAGCATGCAAGGTTGTTGTTTTTTAAAATCAATATAATGTCTTTTCTCTCTCTCTCCCCCATAGTCTTTTTTTGTTGTTGAAAGAGTCCTATAGTTAATTGATGCTAAGACCAAGTAGCAAGCATAATGCATGAGATGTGGATGGGGTTCTAAAGGGCAGCCAAAGAAAAAAACAGTTTTTCACTGTTTTGGCAGCTTAAAAGCCAAAAGTCAGGTCAGCAACACCTAGGGAGGCTGGATGAAAGCTTCTTTTGGCAGGTTGAGCTAGGCATATTCTCTAGGTTTAGCAGGACAGCAGACGGAGCTCAGAAAGCTGAGGTCTAAAAGGTGCATGACTTTTCCCCTCCTGTTTCTTTTTGTGTGTGCATGCCGCTTTCTTATTCTTTTTTTTTCTTTTGTGCAAAGTTGGAACCCCATAGGAAAAACTCAGGATGGCAGTGGAGGGGTGGGGGGAGAAGTATTTTGGGGGGGAGGGGGGACACGGCAAACTCAAAAAGGAGGGAGCGGAAAAACCCACTTCATCAACCGAACAAGTTTTAAAATGTGGGATGGCAGATTTCAAAGGTGAGCTTCACACGTGTGTCCATGGGTGGGAAACCGAATAGATATATATATATATATATTAAATGCACACTGTTCAAAGCCCTCTCCCCATACACACACAAAAGAAAGGAGCTGAGCAGGTGGGCTGTCCCCAAGTCCAACTTAAAAAAAAAAGTCGAGGTTTGAAAGATGATTTTTTAAAAAAAAGTGAGGATGGGCCAAGCCGAGTTGGGTGGGTTTGCAGCGAGCCCCCCCCCCCTCTGCAAAGTTACTCGCATGGAGGAGAGAACTTTCTTTCCTGGGTTTGGTGAGCAATGGGGAGGCTGGATGCAAGCTTCTTTTGGCAGGTTGAGCTAGGCATATCCTCTAGGTTTAGCAGGACAGCAGATGGAGCTCAGAAAGCGGAGGTCTAAAAGGTGCATGACTCCCCCCCCCCTCCAGTTTCTTTTTTTGTGCGTGTGCATGTTTTTTGGCTCGCACGGAGGAGAGCACTTTCTGTCCCGGGTTCGGTGCGCAACGGTGCCCAGAGGCTGTCGGATACCGGCGGTGTGTTTTTTTTGGGGGGTGCGTGCGGGGAGGGGGGGGGAGAGAGAGTCTCGGGCGGAGGGTCGGGGGGTAGGCGGGTGGGAAGCAACTCACATGAAAAACTCCGGCGAGGAAGGGCCGTCGCTGCTGCTGGCGCCGTTTTCTCGGAAGCCGCTGCTGACCAGCTTGTCGTACTTCTCCTTGTAGGCGTCCCTCTCCCGGACCAGCCTGGAGATCTCCTGCTTGAGGTGCTCGACCTGCTGCAGCAGCTGGTTCTTCTCGGACTCGAGGACGTGCCGCTGCTGGACGCGCTTGAAGCGGCACGACTGGGCGTAGCCGCGGTTCTTGAGGGTGCGCCGCTTCTGCTTGAGCCGGATGACCTCCTCCTTGCTGACGCCGCGCAGCTGCCGGTTCAGCTCCCGCACCGACATGGTGACCAGCTGCTCGTCGGAGAAGCGGTCGTCGAAGGGCAGCGGGTGGGGGTGGTGGTGGTGCAGCCCCCCGCCGCCGCTGCTTCCCCCGCTGCTGCTGCTTCCCCCGCTGCTGCTGCTGCTGCCGCCCGTGGACTGCACGCTGCCCGACGGCTGCGGGTGCTGCTGGTGGTGGTGGCCGCCCGACGGGTGGTGGTGGTGGTGGTAATGGGGCGCCTGCTGGGCGGCCGCCGCCGCGATCACGGCCGACACCACGGCGGCCGCCGAGCCCATCTCGTCCCCGGCCAGGGACCCCCCCGGGCCGGCGGCGCTGCTGACGGCTCCCAGCGGCTGTCCGCGGGCATAGCCGTCGAAGGCGGCGGCGCTCTGCAGCGGGTGGTGGTGGCCGCTGCTGATGAGCGCCTCCACGGCGTCCTCGGGGCTGAAGCCCAGCGCCTCGGGGTTGAGCTGCTGCGGGTAGCCGGTCATCCAGTAGTAGTCTTCCAGGGGGCCCTTCTGGTCGCCGCCGCCGCCGCCGCCGCCCGAGGCCGAGCCCGAGCCCGGGCTGGGGGCCGAGAAGCTGGGCGAGGGGGGCACGGAGCTGCAGGGCGTGCTCATGGGGGTGGAGGAGAGCGAGCCGCCGGCGATGAGGCGGCCGCACTGGCTGATGAGGCGGTCCGCCTCGCCGGGCTCCTTCTTCACCTCGAACTTCATCAGATCGAAGTCATTAACATATTCCATGGCCAGCGGGCTGGTGGGCAGGTCGGGCCCGTGCAGGGCCAGCTCGGACGCCATCCGCTTGGCCGCCCCGACGCCGCCGACGCCGCTCCTCCAGAAAGGGGGCCCTCCGCCCGGCAAGAGGGGGCTGCTCTGGCTGGCCAGCGGGTGAGCCAGCTTGCTGGTCGGCGCTCCGGCGGCGGCGCCGGCGGATCGCGGCTGCTGATGCTGCTGCTGCTGCTGCTGTCGCGGCTCTCTCCCCCCCTCGCCCGCTCCGCCAGCCCCTTTGCGACCTCCGCTCCAATGTGCGAGCAGCGCGGCGGCCGGGGGCCCCCCTCCTCCTCCTCCTCTTCGCAAAAAAGCACGGGTCGGGGGCTCGCCGCTGCTGCACCGCCGCCGCTGCTGCTGCTGCTGCTCCGGGTCTATTTATTTGCCTTTTGCATCTGGGCTGGCTGGCGCTTCTCTCTCTCTCTCGGAACTCCCTCCCCCTTTCTCTCTCTCTCTCTTCCCCCTTCTGCGGCTTGCAAAAGGAAAAAAGGACCCCGCTGCAACTGGAGGTGGGAGCTGGTCGCCGAGGAAGACGGTTCTCCGGAAAAAAAAATTGTCGGGAGGTTATTGTTTTTTGGGGTTGCTCTCGCTTAACACTGCAAAAGGAAAAAAGGACCCCGCTGCAACTGGAAGCTGGTCGCCGAGGAAGACGGTTCTCCAAAAAAAAAAAATTATTGTTGGGAGGTTATTATTTTTGGTTGCTCTTGCTTAACACTTCGTGGTCTTTCTTTCTTTCTTTCTTTCCCACTGGTCGTTTTTTTTTGGGTGGGGGGGTTGCTGTTCACGCCAAGCGCCCACGCGAGGAGAGAGAGAGCTTCACCATCCGGGGAGGAGGAGGAGGAGGAGATCCCCGGGAAACTGGAGATCAGCAATGGATTTTTTTTTTTTTAAGGACAAAATGAAAAGGCTGGCACACACACACGCACCCCCCAAAAAAAATCCTCGGGTCGAGGCGGTGACCCCAAACAATGCCAATTTTTGTTGCCGTTGGGGGGAAGGAAACAACAAGGGGGGGAAAATCAAAGCCGCTCAAAAGTCCCAAGCGCCAGCAGGGGGGCAAAGATTGTTTTAAAGAGCTCGTCCAGGAGCGGAGTTTGCAAGCAGGCCGAGTTTTATAGCGCTCCTGACGTCAAGAGGGAAGCGGGCTCCCGGCGCCGGCCAATGGGCGGCCGCGAACCCGGCCCTCATTAGCATAATAGTATAGAAACAAGGAAACTTTTCCGAGCTGTCAATCAGGGAGCCAATCAGCTGACTGTCAGCTGGGGGGGGTGAGGATTTATTTTTAACCCCTTCGCGGCCGGAGCCGCTTGGGCTGGGATTTACCTCCGAAGGGGGAGTCACCACGAACAGGGGAGGGGAAAGAAAAAAAAAGGAACCCCCCCATTGCATTCCTAGCAGGGACTGATGGTTAAGAAACTGCAAAGAATCCGGGGGGGGGGGGCTTGTGGCTGGAGGCAGAGGGGGGCTTTCGGTAGGCAAGGACGCCTTCGGCCCCGTGCCTTTTGCATTGCACTGAAACATCTGGCTAACTTTTTTTTGGGGGGGGGTTGAACGCGCTGGGTTCTTGCACATCTGCTTCCCGCTGGCCGCTCTCCCCGCACCCTCTCGCCTTCTGCGTGCTGGGAAGCAAACTCCCTTTTTTTTTCCACGTCGGGGGGGACGATCGGCGGAGGACCGGCGCTCCGGAGACCCACCGGGGAAGATCCGTCCCGCCGGCTTAAGGTACAGCGGCCGTTTCTGCCCGGGCGCTGCCCAGAGGGACGGGATGGGTCGAGGGGGCTGGGTCTTGGGGGGGACGGGATCGCAATCGCGGCGCCGTTTCGGAGGAGAGCCTGGGGCCGGGGAAGAGTTAAATCCGGACCCCCGCCGAGGAGGAGCCAGCCCGGGCCCCCTTCGCCCCCTCCCCGCTTGCAAAAAGCGCTCGGTCCCGCTTTCCTCCTGCGGCCAGCGCTGGGTGCTCCCCTCCCCCTATCTCCCCTCCCGCCCCTCCGATCAATGAATCCGCGAGGGGTCAAAATGTTAAAAAAAAAAAAAAAAGGAAAAAAAAGTTCCTAATTGCCTGCCACGATGCCCCCCCCCCCGGTTTCTTTTTTTTAAAAAACGAACCCCGAATCCCCCCCCGAATCAATTGCATTTTTAAAAAAGTTGTGCATAAACCTCCGAAATATGTTGGAAAGTTTAATCATTGTACATGAGCGGCATTTCGTGGATTGGGGGGTGGAATTAAAAAAGAGAGAGGTTTTAGAGGGTGCATCTTAACCCTTGTGGTCAGATCTTCCCTAGAGCGGGGGGGGGTTTCAGCTATTAAACTAAAAATCAAAATGCTCAAGTATTTGCCCCCCCTTTTTTGGAGGTGTGTGGGGGGGCTTTTTAACCCACTTTAAAGCAGATTGGAGTGGAAGGTAAAAATCTAGCCTGGAAGCGTTCGGTTTAAACCTCGACAGCGCCACCTTTCGGTATAGGTCGGATTCGTGTTTGAACCGCTTCCAATTTTCTCGCTCAAGGTGGGTCATAAAAGTGTAAATATGACTGGAAAGCCTGACATTAACTCCTTCAAGCCCGAGGGATTCCTAAGAGGCTTTGCAAATCTCCCTCTAATTGGTGCAATGCAATTTTCGAATCCTTTATTTATTTATTTTAACCCAGCACCATCTCTCTGCATAGATAAACCCGCAGCAGACTATGAGGAAGAAGATTTTAGACGTATCTGCTCCAAAGACCACCCCCTCCCTTTTGTACGTGTGTATTAAGACAAAAATCTTTAAAAGTGACAGTCTTGGTTTTTTAAAAAAAACCTGACTTTATGGCAATGTCAATAGAATTAAAGTTACTTGTGATTTGGTGATAAATGAGACGCTTGTGAGGGTCTCTGTCTTTGTGTCTCTGCTTTCCATCACCTGCGGTGTTATCAGTGAACTCGTAAAAGCAGTTCACACCTTCTGGTCTCAGGCGCCAGGCCTGATGGCCCATGTATCTTCCCCCCCGCTGTTCTTCCTGCCAGTACTCCCTCAGGCCGGTGCGGCCTTGGAAGTGTGATAGCCGCACCAGACTTCCTGGGATCCGTCTGATGTTTTGTATTATGCCAAGCTTGTAACTTCCCATAACAATAAGTGTGAACCCCAGTGCCCCAGTGCCCTGGAGTCAATATATTCTGTAAACCCGTATAGCCCCTCACTTGCAACTTTCTACCTGTGCCTGTCTCATCTCCTGAAGGCTTCAATAAATCTATTGTTTCTGTATCAACGTCTGAGCAACTGATTTGGAGAAGCAAACTCAGAGAGAGGGATCTCTCACATTAAGTTGCAAGTCATTGCCTCTCGGACTGCAGCTGTACCGCTTTGGACAGAATGTCAGCCGACGAGGACACCATCCCTAACCCCGATGCCCCCAAGGAACCGGACGAGCCGGAGAAGCCGGACCCGAAGGAGGAGGGAGCCAAGCCAAAGGAACCGAAGGGTCGCGCTCCCGACCAAGATCGGGACGGACGTCCCCGGGGGCTTACTTATTGGCTGGACTCTCCCAAGGGCTGGTCGCTCTCGCGGACTGCGGCGAAGGATCGCCGGTTGGCCTTCCCCAGCACGGGACTCGAAGGGGACCCGGCCCGCAAAGAGGCCCTCATGGAGGAAGAACGAAAGCAGTGGCAGGAAGACCGCCGGGCTATGCAGGAGCAGATGGAGATCATGCAACGCGTAATGGGTGAGATGGCCACGACCCTAGATGCGCTGAAGTTGCAACCTCCAGCCGGTGCTCCCCCAGACGGGGCGCCGGTAGTTCCGCCCGCAACCCCTGCCCCCCCGGCCCGTCGGGACCTGAAAGTCACGTATGACGGGTCGGGAGACCAGTTGACCTTTTTTATGGTCCAAGTAGATATTTTTATGCGGGAACAAGGCCGAACCTTCGTTTCTGAGGAGTCCCGGGTGCAGTACGTGGCTTCCTTACTGCAAGGGGAGGCGGCTGCCTGGATGGTGTTGCAGTATGAACTCCGCTCGCCGGTGCTGCGAACCCTGGACGAGTTCATGGTAGCACTCCGAAACCGTTTTGAGGACCCGACTCTGGGTGAGCGGGCTAAAGCCTCCCTGATGCAACTGCGCCAAGGGACTAAGTCGGTGGCGCAGTATGCAAGTGAGTTCCAGTCACTGGCTAGCCGAATTCTGGACTGGAGTGAAGCTACCTTGGTACAATGTTTCAGGGAGGGTCTCAACCCAGACCTCCAACATTGGGCCTTCATGCAAGGGAACCCCCCGGATGTGGAAGGTTGGGTTCGCCATGCTGCTGACATCGAGAATCGCAAACAACTCCTGAACTTGTCCAAGCAACGGCTTGGGCGAGACCCCAGGCCCCGAGGTGACCGTGGCCGGGAACTCCGGCAAGGGGGTAGCGGGGGTCTCTCGGCCGCGGAACGCCGCAAGCGGTTCGAGGCCGGCGTCTGCCTGATCTGCGGGGGAAAGGGTCACTTTGCATCGCAATGCCCCTCTCGCTCAGGCCGTCCGACCCCCCCCCGCCAAACCCAGGCCGAGCCGACGAAACCGGCCGCCGACAGCCAGCCTCGCCGCAGAAGTGGACCACTGAGCCGGCGCTCCGGCGCACCCTCCGCTCTCCACGCGCGCCCCCAGGATGGGGCATCCGACTCTACGGTCCCATCGGGGTCCCGGATTACAAATACCGTCTTTGATTCGGACGGCTCCCCGGAAGCCACCACCCCGTCCCCCTCTTCCAGCGAGGAGGAAGAGTGGGAACAGCCGGCAAAAAACGCCGTCGGTCTGCTGTAGAGGGGGCTCCGCAGCAGACCGTCCCTATCGTTGTGCAAGGAGCTCCACCGATGGTAAGCGCCCAAGAGGACAATGTATTTGTGCGTGTTCATCTGTCCCTACCCAAAGGGGGTCCCCCGTTAGAGGTCCCCGCGTTGGTCGACTCGGGGTGTGCCCGCACCATGATAAATGAGGAAACTGCCAAGAAGTTGGGTGTCCGGCGCAAGCGGCTTCCGGGGCCCCTCCGTTTTTCCCAAATGGACGGGAGTGACTTTAAACGGGGCCCTGTGACCCACAGAACTGCAGCCGTGATTATGTCCGTGGGGGAACATTGGGAACGGTTGTATTTCACCATCGCCCCTATTGTAACCCCTGTGGTGTTAGGGATGAACTGGTTAAGGGGACACAATCCCTCCATTGATTGGGTTAAACGGGTGCTTTCCTTCCCCGAAAACCCCTGTGGGTTGCATGACAAGGAACGGGTACTCAGAACTCCAGCCGCCGCACTGGTAGGGTCCCCCGCCCCAGTCTCTCCTCAATTACCCGCTGAGTACTCGCAGTTTACTGATGTTTTCGATGTTAGAGAGTGCGACGAACTGCCTCCCCACAGAGAAACGGACTGTGCCATCGAGATTGTAGGGGAAGGCAAACTGTCTAAGGGAAAGGTTTACCCCATGAGCCCTAGTGAAAAGACTGTATTGCGAGACTATCTGGATGTCAATCTGGCGAGGGGTTTCATACGCCCCTCCAAGGCTCCTTATTCAGCCCCAGCTTTCTTTGTAAAGAAAAAGACGGGAGATTTAAGACTGTGTATTGACTTTCGCAGACTGAACGCAGTCACCCAGTCTAATGCTTACCCCCTCCCTCTTATTCCTGACCTTCTAGCACAATTAAAGGAGGGCCGAATCTTCACCAAACTGGACTTGGTAGAAGCCTACCACCGCATTCGCATCAAAGAAGGAGACGAACCCAAAACGGCCTTTTCCAGTTGTTTTGGGATGTTTGAGTACCTGGTCATGCCGTTCGGACTTTCGGGGGCTCCGAGTGTCTTTATGCAATTAATTAATGAAGTTTTGCATGATTTACTGTTTCGGGGGGTGGTGGTATTTCTCGATGACATTCTTATTTACTCTGAGACCATGGAAGAACATGTGCGCCTAGTGCGAGAAGTGCTCCAGCGGCTGCGGGAGCACAAACTGTATGCTAAGGTGTCCAAGTGTGAATTCCACCAACCTTCTATTACATTTCTGGGGTATGTGATTTCCCACCAAGGGTTGGAAATGGACCCCGCCAAGGTCCAGGCGGTGCGGGACTGGGAAACCCCCACTACCCGCCGCCAACTTCAACAGTTTTTGGGGTTTGCCAACTTTTACCGGAATTTCATTCCCAACTTTGCCCAAGTTGCGCTTCCCCTCACTGCCCTGTTGCGTACCAAGGACAGGGGGGCTAGCGCCGCACTCCCCTCAGCCCGTCTGCAATGGTCTCCCCAGTGCCAGCAAGCTTTTGAACGTTTAAAGCTACTTTTTTCATCCGAACCCGTTTTGGCTCACCCGGATTGCACCAAGCCCTTCGTGGTGCAGGTGGATGCCTCGGATGTAGCCATGGGCGGGGCCCTATTGCAGAGGGATGAGGGGGGACGGTTGAGGCCATGCGCCTACTTCTCCAAGAAGTTTTCCCAGTCCGAAATCAACTGGGCCATTTGGGAGAAGGAGGCAGCAGCGGTCAAACATGCCCTTACCATATGGAGACACTTCTTAGAGGGGGCCGAGCTGCCGTTCGAAGTGTGCACAGATCACAAGAATCTTGAGGCTCTCAAGGGAGCTAGAAAACTCAATGCCAAACAAATTCGGTGGGCCCAATTTTTTGCAAAATTCCGGTTCACCCTCAAACATGTCCCTGGCAAAGAAAATGCCCTAGCTGATGCTTTGTCACGACTTCCCCAGTATCGCAACGATTTCGATCGCCCCGTCGACTCCCTGTTCACTCCCGAACAGCGAGGGGAAGTCCCTGGCTTGGCCGTCACCACCCGATCCCAAGCCCGCCAACCGGAGACCCCCCCTACGCTCAAAGGTATCCCGGAAGCATTCCAACAGCGACTCCGGGACGCCTCCTTACAGGAGGAGGAGCACCATCTCCTCCCCACTGGCTTGGAACGAACCAACACTTGGTGGGTGCAAGGGGGGAAACTATATGTCCCATCTTCCCTTCGCAAAGAAGTATTGGGACTTGTACATGGGGCCAGGCTAGCGGGTCATTTCGGTTTCATAAAAACGCTTCACCTGGTTCGAAGGCAATTCTGGTGGCCCGGTATGAGATCTGATGTAGAGTTGTATGTGCGCAGCTGCCCCACCTGCGCCACAGCCAAGAAACGGATGGGAAAACCCCCGGGGCTTCTCAAACCGCTTGAGAACCCCTCCCGTCCCTGGGAAGTCATCGCCATGGATTTTATCACCGACCTACCTCCAAGTCGGGGGAAAACGGTTCTCTGGGTTATCACAGACCTCTTTTCCAAACAGGTTCATTTCGTTCCATGTGCAGGTCTTCCTTCAGCCCAGGGCTTAGCTAAACTGTTCATCACGCACGTCCTCAGGCTACACTCGATCCCGAGGAAGGTCCTCTCCGACCGGGGGGTCCAGTTTGTTGCCAAATTCTGGCGGGCTTTCCTAAAGTTAATGGGAGTGGAGGAACAGGGCCTTTCTTCCGCCTATCACCCCCAAACGGATGGTCAAACGGAACGAGTAAATGCGGTAGTAGAATGTTATTTGCGTTGCTATGTAAATTTCCACCAGGACGACTGGGTCGACCTGCTGCCATTTGCCGAATATGCGTACAACAATGCGCCTCATTCCTCTACCGGCTTTAGTCCCTTCCAAGTTATATACGGGACGGATTTTGGCCCTTTCGGTTCTGCCCCCGTCTCGCCAGAGCTCCAGTCTACCCCTGATCTTCAGGAGTGGATTCAGGTGGTTAAATCCACCTGGCCATGGTTGCTCAAAAATCTGGAAAGGGCAAAAAGCAAGTACAAGGAACAAGCAGACAAACACCGGTCTCCGGGATGGGAACTCAAGGTGGGGGAGCAAGTCTATCTGTCCACCAAAAACCTCCGCTCTCTTCGCCCCTGCAAAAAACTGAGCGACCGTTATGTAGGACCTTTCCCCATTACCAGAGTAATCAACGAGGTTACCGTGGAACTGAGTCTCCCTAAGACTCTCAAGGGAGTTCATCCAGTCTTCCATATAAGCCTCCTCAAACCTTATGTAGCAGCTCCCCAGTTCCACCCCCCTCCCGCTCATGAGATTCCTACCGTAGTAGGAGGGGATACCCATTTGGAAATATCCAAGGTTTTAGATTCCAAATGGAAGAAAGGGAAACTGTTTTACTTTGTTCGCTGGAAAAACCTTGGCTCCGCTCATGACGAATGGGTGGCCGCACCCCACATGGCAGCTCCTCGCTTGGTCCGAGAATTCCACCTCGCTTATCCCGATAAGCCTCGTCCTCTCGGAGGGGGGCCTTAAGGGGGGCAGAATGTGAGGGTCTCTGTCTTTGTGTCTCTGCTTTCCATCACCTGCGGTGTTATCAGTGAACTCGTAAAAGCAGTTCACACCTTCTGGTCTCAGGCGCCAGGCCTGATGGCCCATGTATCTTCCCCCCCGCTGTTCTTCCTGCCAGTACTCCCTCAGGCCGGTGCGGCCTTGGAAGTGTGATAGCCGCACCAGACTTCCTGGGATCCGTCTGATGTTTTGTATTATGCCAAGCTTGTAACTTCCCATAACAATAAGTGTGAACCCCAGTGCCCCAGTGCCCTGGAGTCAATATATTCTGTAAACCCGTATAGCCCCTCACTTGCAACTTTCTACCTGTGCCTGTCTCATCTCCTGAAGGCTTCAATAAATCTATTGTTTCTGTATCAACGTCTGAGCAACTGATTTGGAGAAGCAAACTCAGAGAGAGGGATCTCTCACAACGCTTCTAGTTCGTGAGATTAAGTGCAGCGCTATAAAGTTGCTTATCTGAAAAGTAATTCTCAGAAACCCCACGGCCGACACTCTGTCATATATTAAACCAGCCTTTTGAACATTGTACTTTGGCGCATGGCTTCTGCCTGCTTTGAGCGTTTCCTCTTGGAAAATCTGAGTCTCACAAGTATGGAGCTTGTTTGGAAGGGCTGTCTCATGGATCCACAGAATCCATCCTTTCCAGTAGCTACCAAAGCTCAGATTATTACAGAATAGGGGGTTTGGGTGTCCTGACATTTCTCATCTGTTCTGGTCGGGATCTGTACTATCCAGTCTGGTCTCAAACTCCCTGAGATGGTGTCTGGGCTCACACGTTGGCACAGAAAACTTACGACGGAGTCACCACTCTGGGTGGCCAGGATTGCTTCGTAGGCGGAATGTAAAAATGCAGAGATCTCTGGCAAAGTTTCAGAAATTGGGTTTCATGAGTTAAGTAAACGTGACGCGTCTAGGTTTGATTTCACAGTCTGAGAATTGTCAACAACAGCAACAACAAAAAAACCCTCAATTTTTCTCCATAAATCTCATCACGACAGGCTAAATTCCTTCTATTTGGCTTCTTTGGCAGTAAGATAAATGTGGCATGATAGATAATTTTTTAGCCTTCTGGCTGCTATGAATCACGAACACGTGTTAATACTTTAAACTGGGGGAAAAAAGTTATTGCTCTGCTGGAGTTACACTTGTAGCAATTCCGTCGAATTAGGAACATCTCCTTCATTCCATAAAAACAGTTCCTTTGGGCAGAGGTTTTCAACTTAGTTTTCTGCCCTTCCTCTCCTCGCTTGAGTTAGCTGTGAAGGATAGGCAGAGGATACTGTGGCAAACAGGGTCGGGAGGTGATCTCTACTGTGTAAACTTGACTGGGCCTGCAAAATATCAAGTCCAATTACTGCGAGTGTAGGGTTCTCCTCCTTTGACTATTCGAGGTGACAGGGACTGTCAAGTGTCGGCTGTTGGGTGGTGCACCGGGGGGTTGAAGTGGAGAAGGAGGGCTGTGCTCCATTTTAAAGATAACCTTCTGAAGAAATGCAACCACCTTCCTCCTTTCCACCGTGCGGATTTCTCGTTTTGGCAGCATTTTGCTGTATTATTGAGAACCCCACAATGGGTGTCTAAACATTTACAGTTCTCTATTAAGACTGTCTCTTCTCTAACAATTGCAGACTCTTCTTTCAATTAGAGCCATTCAGCCTTCTGTCTTTTTTGCGGCGATGACAGGCCAAAATTCCCTCCCTGCGCCTGCTCTCTCTTTTGAGTTTGTTTGCTTCGAGCCTGTCTATTAATCGACAATCTAGAAGGCCCTGCTTTAATAGTCTTTCTGCTTTTCAAGGACCTCTCCTCTCCCCCTGAAGAATGCACAGTTGGGGGTCTCCGGTTGTCAAAGGCTGGCTTCAAAGGAACGGCATTGAGCTTTCCAGACGCGGAGAGCCTCTTTTGCGACAGGCCAGGCATTGCCAATTCAGCGAACTACGCAACGTGCCGTACACCACACGCACCACTCCGACATAGTGCCACACACCACTATCACACAGTCCTCCGGTGCTTGCCAGAGTACATATGAAAGACTTCCTTAGCTGAGCAAACAAGCAACGTGAGGTTTAGGAAAGTCAGGCGACACACCTCTTGTGAGTTATATTGACTTCGAGTGTCATTTGTTATAACTTGAACAAACTCATCTGTCAAGGCCAACACATTAAGTACAGTTTTGATTCCCTGTGTTTATCCACGGCCTTATTTTATGGCGCAGGACCGAACGGTGCCCACTGAAATTAAGTATGAAAAGCAATCCAATTGATTTCCCAAAGACTTCCACAGGGGAAGCAGAACCGCAGAGGCATCCCCTGCTCTTAGACACACAGCTAGATAAATCCTTTTAACAGTGCTTCAGATCCCTTAACGGGGCAAGCAAATAACAAATCACTGTTAGCAGATTTATGGGAAAGAAATAATAGAATCAGACGAGATAATCTGATGGGGTAAAATTGCTGAGGAAACAAGTCCTCCTCCATATCCGTGTCTATGAAAACAGCATCCCGATAACTAGAAGCCATTACAAATAGGTGAATTATGAGAGAAATAATCGTCCTTGTAATTCAGTGTTTATTAATCCTTTTCTCTTTAAACAATTTGCAGATGCCTGAGAAAACCCACCTCAAAGATCTATTCTTCATCCACGACTATGTATATATTTTTTTCTCACTGGGTGTAATTTACTATTTGCATTACCTGTGTTTTATTTCATAATTGAGCATTTTGCATTCAAATTTATGTAATGGATTCGGCACGCAAACACATTTCTGCCCGATTAGCATAAATAGTCACTTCATGGAAAATATCGGCGTATTATTTTATTAAGTGGAACACAAACATATGTTCAATAAATTCTTGTTTGCTGGTGGCAGGAAGGAAAGCACGGCGATCCCCGGCTGCGATGTAGCGTGGATGAAAGGAAAGAATAAGCTGAGTTAATTTATATGTATGAAATTAATTTGCCCCGTCAACCTTTCTGTTTATCTTTAATAAAGAAGAATGCCCGAGACTATTGCTATGCCAAGAATCACAAGGTAACAAGAGACAGTGGCTGCAGCTTCCTGGCCATTTCTCCTTCCTAATTTCTTATATCCTCCTACATGATCCAGAGGGACAATCTGAATCTTTTATTTTCTTGGCAATTCAGCTTTTCCTTGGGGGTAAATTGGAAGTTTGGTCCACTCCTGGGAGATTATACCGATGCCGCTGCAAGAAGAAACTGAGTGGAAATCCCTCTGAATTCCTATTTTCACTCCCTTTCTTTTTTTTTAAATCACGGTGGCTTCAATCCAGTGTAAAGTTACGCCTGGTTAAGCATCATTGAAATCAATAAAAAAATTAAGTATGCGTAATTCCGTGCTGGATCTCATTGAAACAACCACGTGAAATCCAGAGAATCAATATGATTTGAGTCTTGGTGGGAATTCTCATCCCTCTTGTCTTAGAACTAGTTCTCACAACCAGCTCTGCCATGGCAGCTAGTTTCACTTGCAGTGACCCCAGAGGTGCATCTACAACCTGAACGTCATACGCAGAACTCTGTACATGCTGAATTGTGCATTCTGCTTTTACTTATTTTTATTTATGTTATTTACAGTATACCTTTCTTAGAATCAAGGTGAATTACACAGGGCATTTATGCATGTCTCTTTCCTCGTGGTCACCCTTCCGATTACTTCGGGGCTTTGCTTTGATTATGAAGAAGAAGAGTTGGTTTTTATATGGCGACTTTCTCTACCACTTAAGGGAGACTCAAACCGGCTCACAATCACCTTCCCTTGCCCTCCCCACAACAGACACCCTGTGAGGTAGGTGGGGCTGAGAGAGCTTTTAGAGAGCTGTGACTAGCCCAAGGTCACCCAGCTGGCTTCATGTGTAGGAGCGGGGAAACAAATCCAGCTCACCAAATTAGCCTCCGCTGCTCATGTGGAGGAGTGGGGAATCAAACCCGGTTCTCCAGGTCAGAGTCCACCGCTCCAGTGCTTCCATTTTCCGACCCTCAGAGGTCACCTCGCTCTCCCCGTGCATTTTGCCCACATTTTCTGGATTCGTGTTTAGCCAGCATCCAGAAAACGCGGGGAAAGCACACAGAAATGCGCAGGGAGAGCGAGACATCAGAAAATGCGAGCATAGTCAAAGCACAGCCCCGAAGTAGTTGGAGGGGTGACCGCGAGGAAACAGGCATGCATAAATGGCTACAGTGTTAAGTCAATATGTTTCACAGGATGAGGCATCCAATAACCAATGTAACAGGAATCAGTTTTCTGTCCAGTAGATAGTAGGGGGAGTGGTTTTGTAAGCATCGTGCTAAAAAAATAAGAGTGGGTAGACTTCCATGCCCCCCCATGCGGAGCACCAGTAGGTTGAGAGTAGCGACCTTGAACTCGGGAAGTTTCTGAACCATTTCATACATTTTTGCCCTATTACAGCAAGGAGGAGGATTCATGTTTGGAAGCAAACTTCATTACCATACTTCTCTTGGCCGTTATATATGGACACATGTAATGCTGGGAGGGACTGTAGCTCAGTCGTAGAGCAGATGCTTTGGATGCAGAAAATGCCAGTTTCAGTCCCTGGCATCTCCAGTTTGATAAGTCAAAGTTCTCTGCCTGAGATAGTGGAGAACCACTGCCAGTCAGAGCAGGCCATTCTGTCTTTGATACACCAAGGGCCTGGCTCAGCAAGAAGCCAGCGTGGTATAGTGGTTAAGAGCAGTGGTTCGGAGCTGTGGACTCTAACCTGGAGAACCAGGTTTGATTCCCCGCTCCTCCACATGAGCGGTGGACTCCAATCTGGAGAACCAGGTAGGTTTCCCCACTCCTCCACATGAAGCCAGCTGGGTGACCTTGGGCTAGTCACAGCTCTCTTAGAGCTCTCTCAGCCCCACCTACCTCAAATGGTGTCTGATGTGGGGAGGAGAAGGGAAGGTGATTGTAAGCCAGTTTGATTCTTCCTTAAGTGGTAGAGAAAGTTGGCCTTTCCCTCTTCCTTCTCCTTCCAAAGACTGTGGCTCAATGGTAAGAGCATCTGCTTTCCATGCAGGAGGCCCCATGTTCAGTCCCCAGCAACTCCAGGTTTAAAAGAGTCAGGCGATATGGAGGACCTCTACCTGAGACCCTGGAGAGTTGCTGCCAGTCTTAGCAGACAATACTGATGCAGGATAAGGTATGTGTGTGTTTAACTTGGGTGGCACTGTGTCACATTAGCTTTTATGGCCCCCAATGGAGGTTTTTGAAGCAAGTGCATGTATGCATTGGCATTTATTTATTTATATTCCGCATTCCTCCCCAATTGAGTCTCCAAGTGGCTTAGAAAATTGTCCTCCTCTGCTCCATTTTCTCACAACAACCCTGTGAGATAGGCCAGGCGGAGAGTGTGTGATGGGCCCAAGGTCACCCAGGGAGCTTTCATGGAAGAAATCGAGATTCGAATCAGGTCTCCTGGGATCCTAGTCCGACACTCAATCCACTGTGCTACACCAGCTCTCATGTTTGAATCATGGAAGAAGAAGAAGAAGAAGAAGAAGAGTTGGTTTTTATTTGCCGACTTCCTCTACCACTTAAGGAAGAATCAAACCAGCTTACAATCACCTTCCCTTCCCCTCCCCACAACAGACACCCTGTGAGGTAGGTGGGGCCGAGAGAGTGTGACTAGCCCAAGGTCACCCAGCTGGCTTCGTGTGGAGGAGTGAAGAAACAAATCCAGTTCACCAGATTAGCCTCCGCAGCTCATGTGGAGGAGTGGGGAATCAGATTAGAGTACAGTAGGGAACTGCTTGGTTTTGACTACTGGTGGCTTTAAGAAATCTTTAGGCATGGAGCAGTCCTTAGCTTAGAATCAGAACAGGAGCAAAAGATGTGTTGGTGTTTTTGTCAATTGTGCAGCAAACTGTCCCGCAAAAGCCACGTATTTCAATGGGAGCCCTCTCCCCAGAACTTATAATTAAACATTAACGACTCATGGAATTAAAGTATGGAATTAAAAACTCAACGGCAGAGTAGTTGTGTTCTTGAGCCCCGATCCACAATTGCTGAGGTGCCGTATAGCCCCCTGCGCCAGGGGACAGCTCCTTGCACCAGACGAAAGTGGCATCACTACCAGAAGGTATCTGCAGGATCCAACCTATCAGCAAAATAGATCGCCAGCTGATAATGGCCATCACTGATTTGAAGAGACTGGGGGATCCAGCCCTCCCCCAGTTCCTGACTCCTGCTTCCTGAATTTTTTTTAGCATTTATACCCTACTTTTCTCCCCCATGGGATCCCAAAGTGGCTTACAACATCATTCCCCCTCCTCCTTTGTATCTTCCCAAAACAACCCTGTATGGTAGGTTAGGCTGAGAGTGACTGTCCCAAGGTCATCCAATGAGCTTCCATGGCAACATGGGGATTTGAACCCGGCTCTCCCAGTTATCTGCCTGGGTCTCTGCCTGCACCACTGTTCACTGCTAGGTGGGGCTTTGTGGGTCACAGGAGAGGAGCATCTGCTTGGCATGCAAGAGGTCCCAGGTTCAATCCCCGGCATCTCCAGTTCAAGGGACTAGGCAAGTAGGTGATGTGAAAGACCTCTGCCTGAGACCCTGGAGAGCTGGTCTGAGTAGACAATACTGACTTTGATGGACCAAGGGTCTGATTCAGTATAAGGCAGCTTCATGTATTCAAGGGCAGCTGCAGCCCCATTCATGCTTGCAATTCCTCCTCTGACCAGGGATGCATGCACAAAATCTTCCTTCGCTGTGCAGATCCTCCTGATGGACTGGGGATTTCTGTCTTGAAAATCACTGACAAATTCGTCTTCAGCAGGATCAGATGGACGCTTGAATAAAAGACAGATGAATGTGATAGATATTGTGGCCTGTGTTTATCTGCGCCTTGCCATGCAAGAGCACCTGGCGAGTCTATCTGGGTAAGTGGAGAGGTAAGGCTGCTATTTTTGCTGTTGTCTGGAATTCCCTGAGTGTTTTACAATCCATTTCTCAGGCTACACTTTTCTGACCAATTGGAGACTGGGCTTTCTTCCTTTCTTTTGCAGGCTCAGAAAATCTTTTTAAACCCACGCAGAGCATCAAATTGGACTCTGCTTTCTGGTAAATATTATGGCTTCCATATTCCTCTATCTCCTCCTTTTTTAACTGCTTCTCCTCCATCAAATCCATTACAAATTTTATACATAGATCTTTCTCCTGTAATAAATCCTTTTTCCCCCCATCTCGGTCTTGTTTGGTTTTAATGAATGTTGATTTAAAGAAACAACCCAGGAGATCGGTTTCCTATTATTATGAAGTTTATTCAAGTTGATTATCCATTCTGTGTAATACTTCTCATCCACACGTTATATTTTAAAACCATCATTGTTAAATTGCTACAACCATGCTTTTATTTGTTTCTTATAGCATGTCATTATTTTCTATTTATTGTTAAGAGGCTCGCATTCTTGGATTTCTTGAGCTACTCAGAGTTATTTTGTTTTTCTGAGTTTCAAAATAGCTCCTAGCAAACAGACTGGTGCATCAGTAAGGTGTCTGCTTGGTGTATATTTTGAATCCAAACAAGCAATTCTTATTCTCATGTTATTGGTGATATGCTAGAAGTAGTCCTAGATTAATGGGGTGGGGTGGGGGAATTATTATGATACCGGGAGCATTTTTGTCTTCCCTAAGAGGAAAACTGCAGTTCTGCTAATCAGCAAATTAGAGGTGGTGGAACAGAAGACGTGATACAGATTTTTATAGTGAACATAATTGGTTAATTCTCATGTAGAATTTTGTCTGAATTAAACAAAAAAAAATCAATAAAGGCCCTGTTTATGTAAATCAATTCCAGTAATGA
Source organism: Euleptes europaea (assembly GCF_029931775.1). Classification (NCBI taxonomy): domain Eukaryota; kingdom Metazoa; phylum Chordata; class Lepidosauria; order Squamata; family Sphaerodactylidae; genus Euleptes; species Euleptes europaea. The sequence continues at coordinate 30,508,687 of NC_079328.1, read as the reverse complement.
AAAAATAAAAGTAATACTAAACAGAAATAAAGATTAAAAAACAAAAATGGACACTTGGTTGAGTTTATTATTTACAGCCTGGACGTTTGCACGGCTATATCCTGTGATTTTACAAGAAATTAAAATGGGATGTTTACTGTAGATTAAAGTGTAAGGGATCGATCCCAAATCCAGAGAACTCACACAACAAAATCCATATGAAATTGGTTAGTTCAAGGTGGGAAGAGGAAAGGAGGGGATTTAATAGAATTACTTCTGAAAACACAACAAGCTCTATAGCCCAGTCCATGTGTGAATGTGTGAAACTGCTTTCTACCAACTCATATCCTTGGTCTATCTTGTTTAGCACTTTATACTGAAACCAGAAACACCTTTCTTTGGATTCAGACAGAGAAGTCCTTTCCAGCACTGGCTGGACCTGGCAAGGAACTTCTTTTTTGGGTGGAGAATATCTTATACCATGTATCTAAGAATGCTAAAACGCTTAGGAATTTTTAAAATCATTTATTGGTTACATTTTTATCCTACCTTTTCTAGGGGAGGGGCTGTGGCTCAGTGGTAGAACATCTGCTTGGCATGCAGAAGGTCCCAGGTTCAATCCCCAGCATCTCCAGTTAAAAGGACCAGGCAAGTAGGTGATGTGGAAGATCCCTGCCTGAGACCCTGGAGAGCCGCTGCCAGTCTGATGATACTGACTTTGATGGACTAAGGGTCTGATTCAGAATAAGGCAGCTTCATGAGTTCATATATGTTCTCTCAGGAGGAAGTCAGAGTGACATCTATAGTTCTCTCTTCCTCCATTTTATCCTCACAACTGTGAGGTAGGTTAGGCATAGTCACACATTATGGCAGAGTGGGAATCTGAATCCCGATTTCCCCATTCCTAGACCAACCACTACACCATACTGGCTCAACTAAGGTGTAGGCACTGGTGCTGAGTTTATATGGCTGCTAGCAGTCTCATGGGAGATAGTCAACCTGCAGTAGACTGACTTCCTCTTAGCTAATTGTCTGATATAACAGGACATGAGGATTTTCAGTAGCTTCCCATTAATTGAGAACCCTGTTCACACAACCCCAGGGTATACACCTGTCTTCATCATTATTAGCTCAGGTTACCATTTGGTCATGTTGAATGGATGACATGACATTTCCGTTATGGTTCCAGGAGGCTCATGGGTGTTCAGCTATAGGAAATTGGGTTCAAAGATATCATTCCATTCTTCTCCCTCAATAAAGGGGCCACTGAACATATAGCTGCACAGAGTAGCATCTTGCAGGACTCCTGAAGGCAAACAGCCCCCCCTCCCAATTTTGCCCCCCTTTGTCTTGTCCTCTCAGCAGGACAGGTGAATCTGCAATTGACAGGGAGCTTCTGTACCATTCTGTACACCATTCACTTCACTGCTTGAGTATACGCCATGTACACATACTTCGTATGGCAAGGAATTCCCCCCTTTCTGTGTTAATGAATGAGGAGTCCTTGTTTTGGAGAACTGTAACTTATGAGGAACTACTGGGTGGAATGGTCTCAGTGTCTTATTTATTCCTGTGGCACATCACCACTTTGGACCTCAATGCACCTCCAGAGGAAAGGGGAAGAAGAAGAGTTGGTTTTTATATGCTGACTTTCTCTACCACTTAAGGCAGAATCAAACTGGCTTACAATCCCGTTCCCCTCCCCACAACAGACACCCTGTGATGTAGACAAGTCTACAAGAGCTGTGACTGGCCCAAGGTCACCCATCTGGCTTCGTGTGCAGGAGTAGGGAAACAAACCTGGTTCTCCAGATGAGAGTCCATGGCTCCAGACCACCGCTCTTAACCACTACTCACTGGAAGGGTCTCTTTTCTCAAGACTAGGCTGGCCCCAGCCACTATCCAGAGAAGAATCAAGGAGCAGGATTCTCCTGTACCTCCTGTACTAGAGAGATCCACCAGTTGCCTTGAGCTTGGAAAAGACAGAGGAAAGGATACTCCTCCCTTTGTCACTGGCCAAAGGAGTCAAGGCCATCAGACACGTTCACCACTTTCATCAGTCCAGAAAGACCATTCTGGCTCGAACAGGTTTGTGCATGGGTTTTTCTCTGGGTTTGTGTGCACACGGCAGGGCCTTTCCCCAAATATCCCGTGCTGCACTCCCCTCATCCCACCGAATCAGAACTGGTTTTCCCTGCCACACCTGCAGACGCCTGGAAACAGATCTCTGGATGGGGAGTCGGCTTGAGCAGTGCTCTTATAATCATAGAGCTGCAAGGGACCACCAGGGTCATCTAGTCCAACCCCCTGCTCAATGCAGGAAATTCACAACTCCCTCCCCACCACGCCCCCAGTGACCCCTACTCCAAGCCCAGAAGATGGCCAAGATACCGTCCCTCTCATCATCTGCTTAAGGTCACAGAATCAGCATTGCTGACAGATGGCCACCTAACCTCTTCTTAAAAACCTCCAGGTTTTCATTGATTTATTCAAAGCTCCTTCATCTTACCCTTCTCTCCTAATACAGATCACATTGGGGGAGGGGTCGTCATCCCATTTGAGGGTAAGACAACAGGCTGATGGCTACTGATATGCTTTTGGGTATGGGGAAACCTTTTCCCCAGTTGTACGGCTGCCAGTATCCCTAACCAACAAAGCAATTTTTAAAATCCAGTTCTCACCTGTGGCTGGAACGCAAGACAGAAACCAGAAGACCCCCCCGCTCGGAGTTCTTTCATGGTGACTAACCATCCCAATCATAAAAATGCTGCTCTGATCAACAGAGGTTGCCCTCGCTGCCTGAAAGCTTTGCTGTCCAAACAAATGAGGTCCCCAGCATTGTTTGTACAATGGGTACTGAAGTATTGGTCATGTATGAGTTGTTATTTTTCCCCGGCACCCACTTCTACTTCTGCTACAATGAGATGGATTTGCTAAGGTAAGAAACCCAGCAGGTAAAAAAAAAAAAATTACAATGCTCAGCTCCTGAAGTGGCACACAGGTTTCCATTATGCTGGAGATTCTTAACACAGAAGGAATGTGTGAGATAAAGAGCATTAAAGCAACGGTCAGCTTTCATTTCAGGGGCATCGTTTTGTTTCTGCAGAGGAGGATTAACAGCGGAGACTAGTCATAGGGGCTCCTGCCCAATGCTGGCCGAATCCAGATTCATCTGGAGCCCTTGTGATCTTATTTATTAGCAACCAGGCGGCAATCACTTCTTGTTGCACTTAATGGTGTTGAAGCCAACCAGCTTTATTTTTGTTGGTGGAAAAAAAGGGTCCCATTTGACCACCCAAACAGGCTATGCTGGGACCTGTAAGGACAAAAAGTCATGTGAGCTGGGAGCTGTAGTAAGGAGCAGAATTGGGCGATATTGCGTAGAAAATAAGAACAGTTGGCTTTTATACCCTGCTTTTCTCTGCCTTTAAGGAGTCTCAAAGCGGCTTGCAATCACCTTCCCCTCCCCAGGAAAGACCTACCCCCAGGTAGGTGGGGCTGAGAGGGTTCGGCGAGAACTGTGACTGACTGGCCCCAGGTCACCCAGCAGGCTTCATGTGGCGGAGTGGGGAAACCAACCCCGTTCACCAGATTAGAGTCTGCTGCTTTTAACCACTACACCATGCTGGCTCTCGTGGTAACTGAATCCAGTCCTGACTGAATGCAACCCATGGCTTGTGTATCACTGATGGCTTTAGTTCTTCTTTTTTTATTTTGGTTCTTCTTAATTGCCCTGCAATAAATATGTATTTTTTTACATTTAATGTTTTTACATTCTAGCTCTCTGTTATAAACGCTCAAAAGGCAGCTTCTACAGAAAGAATAAAACAATCCAATTAAAAACAGCAGGACAATTCACAAAAATAATAATCTCACATGAAAATCACAAGGAACATCAGGAAACAAGCCAGTAATAAGTTTATAAAATGATACATGGTATGGAGAAAGTGTACACGCAGAAGACGTTCTTCCTCTCTCATAATGCCAGAACTCAGAGGGGGGGAGCCTACCCAATGAAATAATGGGTAGTAGAATCAGGATGGACAAAAGAAATAACTTCACATAATGCATAATTAAGTTGTGGAACTCATTGCCACAGGATATAGCAAGGGTTGCTAGCTTAGATAGCTTTAAAAAAGGGATTTAGACAAATTCATGGAGAATAGGTCCATTAATGGCTGTTAGCCATGATGGCTAAATTGAATGTCCATGTTCATGGTAGTCTGTTTGTGAATACTAGTTATTGTGAGGAATAACAAGGAGAGGTTCGGTCTTTGAGAGCCAGCGTGGTGTAGTGATTAAGAGCAGTGGACTTTAATCTGGAGAACCAGATTTGATTCCCCACTCCTACTCATGAAGTCTGCTGGGTGACCTTGGGCTAGTCACAGTTCACTCGGAACTCTCTCAGCCCCACCTGCCTCACAAGGTGTCTGTTGTGGGGAAGGGGAGGCATTCATAAGCCGCTTTGAGATTCCTTAAAGGTAGAGAAAAAGAGGGGTATAAAAACCTCCTCTAGGTTTTCCCTGTCTCCTGGACCATAGAGTCTGTCCTCAGAAGCCACTATTCCCTTCAGGAGAACAGATCCCTGTAGATCAGTTGTAATTTGGTAACCCTAACAGGGTGGTGGTGGGTGGAACAAAAAAGGGAACCTCATCCCTCAGAGGCAATGGCAGCTTCCGAGGACAGACTTTATGGTCTAGGAGACAGGAAAAACCTAGAGTAACATAACCACCCTGCTGAGCTCCCTTCCCTCCCCAAACTCCAACCTCCCCAGGTACTGCCCCCCCCAATCTCCAGGAATTTTCCAATCCAGAGTTGGCAACCTTATGAGTCCTCCTTCATCTCTAGGCACTGTTATATAATCCAGGTGGCAGTGGCATTACCCAAACTAAATAACTAAATTGAGGCTATCGTATTTTGGTCACATTATGAGAAGACAAGAGTCACTGGAAAAGACGGTCATGCTAGGAAAAGTTAAGGGCAGCAGGAAAAGAGGAAGACCCAACAAGAGATGGATTGACTCTATAAAGGAAGCTATCCTGGGGGCAGCACAGAAGCCATGGCCCTCAGTTTGCAAGATCTGAGCATGGCTGTCAAAGATAGGATGTTTTGGAGGACTTTGATTCATAGGGTCACCATGAGTCGGAAGTGACTTGACGGCACTAAACACACACATTACCCAACCAAAGGCAACACCTATCCTTCGGTTTAGTGTGCAACACAGAAGTTGAAAAGTGTTCAAGGTGAGCTCACCGCTCATGTCAACAGGACCTTGCTAAGCTTGTACTACTTAACACTGGGAGAGACTTCCTTCCGACTCAACACAATTAGAATCAGGATGGAAGATTGCTGGAGGGTGGAGTTACCGGCACGATTCCTATGTTGCCCACCTCCAGCGGCCGAAATGACTACAGGCCTGGGCTGGAAATGCTGGCACAAGGCGCAGATGACACAGAATCATATTGCCTCAAATCTTTGTCAATATTTGCACATATCTGAGCAATTGCTGTGCCTATTCAGTGGCCCCACTTGGGAATGTTTAATGAGGGATCACGCCTAAGCAGCAGATATCAGAATCAGGTTCCACAGAACCAGTTTCCAGCATATTATAGCAGTCGTTTCCACTTGGGCTTTGTTTGGGTTCTTCATTATCGAGTACATCAGGTAGCCATTAACTCTGATACCCAGCCATGACTTTTCGGCCTTTGCAGGAAGAATTCAGGGAGGAAACTATTATTAGTGGTGAGCAAAGGGAGAAGTACAACACACACCGCTGCTAGGACTGGGGAGGCAAAGTCTGAATGGCACAGTCCCCTCCTCTGAGCTGCGGCTTGGTAACTCTGTTATAAAATAAAAGCAGAAGGGTAGCCGTGTTAGTTTATTATGACCGTGGTGGAAAGCGCATCAAGTTGCAGATGACTTGTGGCTAGGGTTGCCAATTGCCCAGTGGTGGCGGGTAAACTACCACCCATCCACTGGGCTGCCCGCTGGCCAGCTAAGGGCTGGTAGGCACTGCGGGCACATGCGCGGGCACTGTGGGCACGTGCACGCAGACGCAGAACGCTCGTCACTTCCGGGTTAACCCATAGAGTTTTGGCCAGGATCGCTAGAGCGTCCCCGTCACTTCCGGGGTAAACTGGAAGTGATGTAGGCGCATCACGCGCTAACGCCCTGGCCCTGCAAAGCTCCCGCCGGTGGAGCTGTGAGGCCTGGCAAGCCTACTTATGGCGACCCCGTAGGCTATTTAAAGCAAGCAATGTTCATTGTTGGATTGACATTGAGGAGGGGCTGAGGCTCAGTGGTAAATAGCATTGCCAGGTCCCTCTTAGCCACCAGCGGGAGGTTTTTGGGGTGGAGCCTGAGGAGGGCAGGGTTTGGGAAGGGGAGGGACTTCAATGCCATAGAGTCCAATGGCCAACGTGGCCATTTTCTCCAGGTGAACTGATCTCTATCAGCTGGAGATCAGTTGTAATTGCGGGAGATCACTAGCTAATACCTGGAGGTTGGCAACCCAAGTGGTAGAGCATCTGCTTGGCATTCCGAAAGTCCCATGGTCAATCCCTGGCATCTAGGCAAGTAGGTGATGTGACTAGGCAAGTAGGTGATGTGAAAGACCTCCACCTGAGACCCTGGAGAGCCGCTGCTGGTCTGAGTAGACAATACTGACTTTGATGGACCAAGGGTCTGATTCAGTAGAGGGCAACTTCATGTGTTCATGTGACATTGCCTCTGCACAGCAACCCTGGACTTTGTTGGTGGTCTCCCATCCAAGTACTAACCAGGGCCAATCCTGCTTAACTTCCAAGGTCTTGTGAGATCAGGCTAGCCTGGGCCATCCAAGTCAGGGTTGCTTATTATAGCAAGATAAAACCAAGGTCCAGTGGCTCCTTAAAGATTAACAGCATTTTTTCTAGGAGGGTGGGGTTTGGGGAGGGGAGGGACTTCAATGCCACAGAGTCCAATTGCCAAAGTGGCCATTTTCTCCAAGTGAACTGACCTCTATTGGCTGGAGATCAGTTGTAATAGCAGGAGATCTCCAGCTAGTACCTGGAGGTTGGCAACCCTAATTTCTGGTCTCAGCTCTTGCGGCACAGTCAAAAGACCAGCTGATGCAGGGCATACTGGCTGGCGAGGGGGGAGATATTGATAGCTACATTCAGCACAACACCCAATCCTATGTTACACTGGATGCTAATAAAGGATCAATCCAATTGAGCAAGTGTCTGGCTGCTTTCTCAGGTGTTGCAGTCACAGGTAGTCCATTTAAAAAAATCTGGCAGTTTAGGGACTGACTATGCAAAATGTTCATGCTCATAAAACTCACCACCAGACTGCAGTGACTTCTTACAAATGTGCACTAAAAGAGCCAATGTGCTGTAATGGATGGAGAGTCACTAGGCTCTGGGACAACCAGGTTCAAATTCCCACTCTGCCATGAAAGATTGCTGGGGGACCTTGGGCCAGTCGCACAATCCCAGCCTAACCTACCTCACAGGGCTGTTGTGAAGATAAAGTGGAGGAGAGGAGTATGATGTAAGCCACTTTGGGTCCCACCCCCAGGGAGAAAGGCAGGGTATAAATGACTAAAATAAATAAAAGGGGGTTAACTAGCCTCTTTAAAATTCTGGTTTCACATACAAAACTTTGGTTCCCCCAAAGGCGCAGATGACAACCCCTCCTCGAGGATTTGTTCCTTCATATTTCCTTATGTTCTGTTCATAGCTAGGGTTGCCAACCGCCAGGTACTAGCTGGAGATCTCCTGCTATTACAACTGATCTCCAGCTGATAGAGATCTCCAGCCGATAGAGATCAGTTCCCCTGGAGAAAATGGCCGCTTAGGCATTTGGGCTCTATGGCATTGAAGTCCCTCCCCAAACCCTGCCCTCCTCAGACTCCTCCCCAAAAACCTCCAACCGATGGCGAAGAGGGACCTGGGACCCCTATTCATAGCAACCAGTGTCAGCTATTAAAGAGGGGGTCATTTGCTACGAGAATAAGAATATTTTTGACTGGCAAAGGTACTACCAGGGCTTTGCTACAGATCGCTCAGATTGCTGCTTCTCTCCCCATTCATGAATGAAATAAACAGCTTCACTCTGTTTCCCTTCTGCTAGCCCTGACAAGCTGAACTTCACATCCAGCAGTTGTCCTGAGTTTGATCCTGAGGTCAGAAGTACAAGCATTTAAATGGTCAGGGTGTATTTTTTTTTCCTGCTCCAAGAGAAATGATTCACAGGCCTTTATCTCCTCTATCACCTGTTTTGGAAACAATGGGACAATTCAGAGAGAATCCTCTTCGTGGAAGTCTGATGGCAGGTGGTAGGTTGAGAGGCAATTCTTCCACCCAGATGTAAGAATCCTGCCACCAGGAACAAATTATATATACACATACACACACACACACACACACACACACACACACACACACACATACAGGGTAGCTCCTCTAAGAAGTTAGTAATATTTTAGGTGAGATGGGGGGGGGGTTGATCTACACAGCTGTCTCAGGTCGCAGCAGCTGTGGAGAAAAGCTGGACCACACTGACTTTTGAGCTGCTTCAGACTGCACCAAGCTGGTGGTAATTGGCTTAAATAACATTTCTCTCACATTGCTGGCACGTTTATTTATCTATTTGCTGCATTTCTACTTCACCTTTCTCCCTACCCACTTTCAACATTCTCCGCCTTTCCATTTTCTCTTCACAGCAACCCTGTGAGGTAGGTGAGGCTGAAAGAGACAGTGACTGCCTCCCCAGCCCCCCACCAAGCTTCCATGGAAGAGTAGGGATTTGAACCCGGTCTCCCAGATCCTAGGTCAGCATTTTAACCTCTCAACCACACTGGCTCTCAAGGTTCCTTGTGTTTTATGTGTGGCCATGAGTAAGTGGCACTAGAAAAAAAAAAAGTATTATTATTAGCAATAATTGATACATTACAACAACTCTTCAAAGCTGGAAGCACCTTTCCTTCTTAAAGGTTCAGGATGAAGACACCTTCAGGATGGAGCTACATGTGAGATATGCAGCTGCCACTGAAAATAGTATCCCGATATCCACGTTTCTTTCTCTCCCTCTTACATTATCATTTACTCCGTGCAGTGATGTCATCAAATTTCCTCATCTTTCCTCATCTTTGTTCTCAGTACCTGGCTGCCACTGACAGAGGTAAAGAAATGCACACAGGTGCAACATTAGAGAGCCAGTGTAGTGTAATGGTTAAGGTATTGGATTAGGATCTGGGAAACCCAGGTTCGAATCCCCACTCTGCCTGCCAAGGAAACTTGCTGGGTGACCTTGGGCCGGTCACACACTCTCAGCCAAGTATTTGGATGGGAGACCTCCAAGGAACACCAGGGCCTGACATGGAGGCAGGCAATGGCAAACCACCTCTGAATGTCTTTTGCCTTGAAAATCCTACGGGGTTGCGTAATTCAGCTGCGACTTAACGGTACTTCACACACACACGACATCGTCACACCAAGGCATGACATCACCACACATAGTAAGTATTGCTATATGTTATGATGTGGGAAAGGTGACAACCTGGATGGCATTTTCTAAGGTAACTCTGCATCCCATAATGCAAAGAAACTGCAAACAAAAGAAAGAAATCAAACCTGGGAAACATCCCATCAGCACCATACACAAATGGTGACCCAATCATAACATATTGACATTATTTTAGAAAAGAAACGCTTTAATTTTAAAGCGATCGATAAAGTAAATCAAAAGAGTTTCCATCTAGACATTAGGAAGATTTTTCTAACAGAGCAGTTCCTCAGTGGAACAGGCTTTCCCGGGAGGTGGTAAGCTCTCCTTCCCTGGAGGTTTTTAGGCAGAGGCTAGATGGTCATCTGTCAGCAATGCTGATTCTATGACCTTGGGCAGATCATGGGAGGGACGGGATCTTGGCCATCTTCTGGAGTAGGGGTCTTTGGGTGTGTGTGGGGGAGGTATTTGTGAATTTCCTGCATTTGTGCAGGGGGTTGGACTAGATGACCCTGGTGGTCCCTTCAACTCTATGATTCTAAGTATTTTATGTTGATAAACACACTGCTGGGACTTTCCCATCTTTTCAGTGTCGCACTACAGTTTGGAAGATTAAACGAACAACGTGTTCACTAATGCTTAATACTGCAGAGAGAGATCTTTTGACACGTCCTCTTATGGTGCTTTTAATGCCTGACATATGATATTGGGTGGGTGGGTGGGGGGTCTCTCCCTGTGTTTACAGTCACCAGCTGAAATTTTTAACAGCTAACTTAACAGGGTCATATGCATGGTGTGGACATCAAGGGGTTTTGGAAACAGCAGGTTCTGTTTTTATCATGTTAGGGCTCTCCCCCCCTCCCCGGCTTTTGGCAGCACCAATAAATTTGTTTGACACACTTTAAATGTTTAATTAAAACATTATGCTAGCACATTTACAGTAAGTGATAAAAACACCCTCAGGGAAGGGGGGGAGGAGAGAGTGTTTTGAAGCGACTGGCAGTCCTGAAATTGCGAGACATGCCCCAGTAAATCAGCCACACTTTATACATGGGAATGATCCCCTCTCCGTTGTAGGGTGGTTGCCAACCTCCAGGTCCTAGCTGGAGATCTCCTGCTATTACAACTGAGCTCCAGCCGATAGAGATCAGTTCACCTGGAGAAAATGGCACCTTTGGCAATTGGACTCTCTGGCATTGAAGTCCCTCCCCTCCCCAAACCCTGCCCTCCTCAGGCTCCGCCCCAAATACCTCCCGCCGGTGGTGAATGGCAACCCTAGTTGTCTGCCATTGCTTAGATATTAGAACTACTCAATTTAATTCTTCAGTAATGTTGATGAAGGGGTACTTCAAAAATTCTCCCCATATTTGGGGGTTCCCAATCATCTGTTCTTGTTCCAAAGTGGAATTGATGCGTTTGCAATCTTTTGTGGTTCTGGCTTTCAATTCCAGATATCGTGGTGTGGTGCACATGTGCAGTTTGCTCAGCTCATAGCTCCTTTGTGTCTTCCCCCTATACTGTGGCAGGAGCTCTTGTGTTATAGTAACATAATATATAGGGTTGCCAGATCCAGTTTGGGAAATACTTGGAGATTTGGGGGCGAGGCCTGAGGAGGGTGGGGTTTGGAGAGAGGAGGGACCTTAATGCCATAGAGTCCAATTGCCAAAGCGGCCATTTTCTCCAGGGGAACTGATCTCTATCAGCTAGAGATCAGTTGTAACAGCAAGAGATCTCCAGCCACCACCCAGAGGTTGGCAAACCTAATAATATAGCAAAATGAAATGGTATGTACACTCCATGCATTTTGCCTGCGTTTCCCAGATTCTCGCTAAAACAGCATCCAGAAAACACGGGCAAAATGCGCAGAAACACACGGGGAGAGCGAGGTGACCTCTGATGGTTGGGGAAGGCATGCATAATCAAAACAAAGTACCGGAGCAGTCGGCGGGGTGACTGCGAGGGAAACAGCCTTGAATAATTGGCCTAGATTTGATAGGAAAATAGCTGCTACATATATTTCAGTTTCCACCAAAAATTATATTTTTCTGGAGGGTGGGAAGAAAAAAAGTCTTTTAACATCTTGGGGGTGTATGCATCTTTCCTGCTCACTGAGGTTCCCCTGCAACTGCCCCACTTCTGCATTCACAGTAAAAAAAAAAAAGTAAAGGTAAAGTTCCCCTGTGCAAGCACCGGATCATTACTGACCCATGGGGTGACGTCACATCCTGACGTTTACTAGGCAGACTTTGTTTATGGGGTGGTTTGCCAGTGCCTTCCTCAGTCCTCTTCCCTTTACCCCCAGCAAGCTGGGTACTCATTTTACCGACCTCAGAAGGTTGGAAGGCTGAGTCAACCTTGAGCTGGCTACCAGAACCCAACGTCCGTCGGGATCAAACTCAGATCGTGAGCAGAGCGTGGACTGCAGTACTGCAGCTTACCACTCTGCGCCACGGGGCTCTTGACATTCACAGGACACTGGGAAAAGTGGGTAGGGAATGCAACATCATCTTCTGCCATAGTAGGACTAGGGTCATAATCAGCTTTGAAGACCCGCCCTACATTTTAAAAAAGTTGTCCACAATCTGTATGGCATATTCGAAGCATGCAGAAAGAAAGAGTTGCCTGCATGACATTCTTTCAGCTGCTTCAATTCGACCCCAATAATAAAAAAAAACTTCAGAGAAAATTATTACGCTTTCCTTCTTTGTCTATCTCAGAAATCTTTCCTGCATCATATTAACACCCACTATGAATATCACAATTAGATTTAGGAGAGAAGAAAACAAGGAACGGCTCTTTTTTTTCTTCCTTCCCCAGCCAGAAAAGCAGAAAATGGCTAGTCAGCATTTTTCGGCCCAAAAGACTATTTTCCCCCCATTGACAGAGTCAACAGCCAGGAAGTCAATGATTTCCAAGAATGACATGGATAACCTGTAATAGGAAAGGTAAAGGTTGACCCATTGAGATGGGTAGATAACCTGTTTTGTTCATTTTTAAGAAATAATATGTAACATGCAATTCTTAGGTTAGGAAAAGCTAACTAAATAGCGCATCCTGTAATTAGGAAACATTAATGGGTGGAAAGGTTGTTCCAGTATACTTGGCAAGCTCATCCTAGGGTAGGCTTCATTGCGAAGACAGGGAGAGAGTTCTGAACGTCCATCCATTCTCAGTAGGGTTGCCAGCTTCCAGGTATTAGCTGGAGATCTCCTGCTATTACAACTGATCTCCAGCCAATAGAGATCAGTTCCCCTGGAGAAAATGGCCGCTTTGGCAATTGGACTCTATGGCATTGAAGACCCTCCCCAAACCCCGTCCTTCTCAGGCTCCGCCCCAGAAACCTCCCACCAGTGGCAAAGAGGGACCTGGCAACCCTAATCCTTAGATACATACATGCAAAATCAAGACCAGGTTGCTCATATTAGGTACGCTCCCATATCAGACAGATCCACTCGATATATGCTGTTTAAGACAGGGAAGCGGAATGGGTGCATGATGCCTCCTGGCCTGCCCTTGGTTTGTTCAGTTATTCCTCTCATTTGTATCATATACTTCCTCCAAAGAGCACAGGTTGATGTACGGTATATGAGCAGACAGGATTCCCTTTCTTTCTCACCACCCTGAGAGATGTGCCAGCCGCTTTCTCCCTGTTGAGCTTCAGGTCACTCAGAGAGTCTCCTGGCTTGAGTGGTGACTTGAATGTGGGCCTCCATGCTTGGTTCAGCAAGACTGCTGTATCATATGCTTTCCTGGGACTGTATGCATGGGGGGGGGGGGGTTCCTCCATGAGACTGGGAGCCCTGCAAAAAGCAGGACCCCTGATTCTACATGCAGTTGGAGTGGTTCCATGGCTCCATGGTAGAGCCTCTGCTTGGCATGCAGAAGGTCCCAAGTTCAATCCCCAGCATCTCGAGTTAAAAGGATCAGGGAGGAGGTGATGTGAAAGACCTCGAAATGGAGTTCTGGAGAGCTGCTGCCAGTTTGAACAGACAATACCAACCTTCATAGACCAATGGTCTGATTTAGTAAAAGGGATTCTCCTGTATTCAATTAACATCCATATGACTTTATTCAGATGTTCTAGATCAGTAAAGTAGAACAATGGATGTGATCTCGACCGCTGCATGTACAAGGGTTCATCTCCCCTGATTCTGAAGGTCTGTAAGGATCTAATTCACAGTGGGTAGCCGTGTTAGTCTGTCTGCAGTAGTAGAAAAGGGCAAGAGTCCAGTAGCACTTTAAAGACTAACAAAAATATTTTCTGGTAGGTTATGAGCTTTTGTGAGCCACAGCTCACTTCTTCAGATACTGCTAGAATGTGAATCCATCTGTCTTTAAGCAGAGGAGAGTGAATTCAGATAAGCATTAGTATGTAAATGTTAACAGTATGTAAATGTGAATAGCAGGCGTGATGGGATTAGGTGTGGTATGCAGAAGAGTCTGTGATGTCCAGGGGAGAGATGGATGTGGAGAAATCAGCATTGGTAATGAGCCATGAATGCAAGGTCTTTATTCAGCCCAGGTAAATGCATTGACTTTAGTTTGAATATCAACTGTAATTCAGCAGTTTCTCTTTCCAATCTCCCTTTGAAATTCCTTTGTAAGAGAACTGCTACTCTTAAATCTGCAACAGAATGTCCTGGAAGGTTGAAATGTTCTCCCACTGGTTTTTGAATATTGTGGTTTCTGATGTCAGACTTATGTCCATTTAATCTTTGTCTAAGAGACTGACCTGTTTGTCCAATGTAGATTGTGGAAGGGCATTCCTGGCATGTGATGGCATAAATCACATTAGAAGATGAGCAGGAGTATGAACCTGAGATAGTATGGCTGACATTGGTGGGTCCAGAGTTGATGTTCCTAGAATCTATATGAGGGCAAAGTTGGCACCCTGGTTTGTTGCAGGCCTTGGTGCCAGAGTCCATGTTCCTGTTAATTAGTTTATCATCATGGGTGAGAAGTTGTTTTAGGTTAGCCGGCTGTCTGTAAGCAAGAAAGGGACGCCCCCCATCTCTCCCCTGGACATCACAGACTCTTCTGCATACCACTCCTAATCCCATCATGCCTGCTATTCACATTTACATACTGTTAACATTTACATACTAATGCTAGTCTGAATTCACTTTCCTCTATTTAAAGACAGATGGATTCACATTCTAGCTGTATCTGAAGAAGTGAGCTGTGGCTCACAAAAGCTCATACCCTACCAGAAAATATTTTTTGTTAGTCTTTAAGGTGCTACCGGACTCTGGCCCTTTTCTACTACTATAAGGATCTATTTAGTCCTTGGAAAAGTGTAACTGTTTAAGATTGCACTGAGAGCTGCTGATTTGGATTCAGTTGCCACATAACAAACATGGGGCAAAAAGGGTGACACAAATTTAATTAGATTAATTGCTCCATCATTTGTGGAACTACTGCCTACAGTTGTCGACCATCTGACCACTCTTTGTTTAAGATAATTATACAGCCCCTGACAGCCCAAAGGTTCTTTAGATGGCTTACAGGCTTAAACTGATTGGCCAGGGATCTTTGAGGGTTTTCATTGCCATCATCTGGGCATGGAGTAGGGGTCACTGAGGGTGTGGGAGGGTGGAGGTAGTTGTGAATTTCCTACATTGTGCAGGGGGTTGGACTAGATGACCCCGGTTGGTACCTTCCAACTCTATGATTCTGTGACGAGAGGAAGACATTTTCCCAAGCACTGGCCTATGGAATAAACACATGGATTAAACACACCGCATACTGATGTGGTGAATGGTCACAAAAGGGTCATGGGATTTTATGGGTAGAGCTGCTGCTATTTCTCAGATAAGACTGCCCCTGGAGCTTGTTACTAAAATGAAACGAGGATGTCACATACAAAGGTTAAAAGGTGAAATACAATGTTAACCCTATAGATGTCAATATGCAAATGTATTTTAATAATCCTACTTGCTTTTATAGTGCTATACTATGAAAATGAAACTAATGGGAGCAGAATCTCTTACTGTCTTTCACTGAAGAACCCCATAATCTTGTAAGGCTACAATAAATATTTGGAAAGGGAATCAAATTAATGCTACAAATATTTTAAATGTTTACAAATTTATATCTTGCTTTTCTCCTTGATCAGGGACCTAAAGTGGCTCTTCACATCATTCGCCTCTCCCCCACTTAATCCTCATGACAACAGACTTATGAGGGTAGGTTAGGCTGAGAGACTGTGATGGGCCCAAGGTCACCTGGCAGGCTTCCATGCCTGAGCAGGAGATTCAAACCTGGTCCTCCCAAGTCCTAGCCCAACACTCTACCAGTATACTATGCCAGCCCTTGTAGGACAACACTAGCATCAGTTTGCATACATGAATAAATGTTGGAAGTATTGTATGAGTTGAGCACAACTCTTAATACTACAGGCAGTCCTTTCATGCTTCCTAAGGCCACAGCCTTCTTCTTTTCTCATGTTTTAAAATATATGAATGGAACACTTAACATTTCTAAACATTTGCATTTTCTGGATCATTAGCTGTTACTATTGGCTGCAATGGTGCTACTAATGGCTGCAGTGGGGCAGCCATTGTTCAGACCACCTATTTCCAATACTTTTGTGATAATTTAGTTGCCATCTTTTGATTCTATCATATCTTTATTTCCTTTGCTACTGTCCCTAAGGGCACTGTGGAGTTTCCAGATACTCCCTGCTTCTTTATCTTGTCCACTAATAATATAATGTCTGCTTCCCTCAGTTCACTGTGAGGATTTCCCTCGAGAACGTCTACTTTTTCAACCCACCTAGCTCCCATAAGTCCTCTTTTCACTGGATTCTTCTCTAATGCTTTCCACATCACCGTGTCTGATTTCAGCAAAGTTCACTGAAGAGCATGGAAGATTTGAGCGTGGTAATTTCTAAATCACCCTGACCTAAATGGCTCAGGGTAGCTTGATCTCATCAGATCTCAGAAGCTATGTACAATTGTTCCTGGTTAGTACTTGGATGGGAGACCAACAAGGAAGTCTAGGGTGGCTATGCAGAGCCAGGCAATGGCAAACCACCTTTGTTCATCTCTTGTCTTGCAAACCCTATTGGGTGGCCATAAATCGGCTGCAACTTGATAGCACTCCACACACACACACAATTTTTAATCTATAACATTTGGGTAAAATGTTTAACAGGCATATTTGTTCATACTGGGAAAACATAGTACTGCTGTGAGCTAAACATTTATAGTAGACATATCATCTTCTCAGCTGGCATTCTGACCTACACATATGAATCTCTAGGCTGCTATATGAGGTATGGGTCTACCAGGACTAGGGATGTTACTGAATTTCGTGACTACTCAGCTTTAATATAAAAAAACTGAGTTTCTTTTTTTGGGGGGGGAGTTCTGGGTAAAATCGTGATGATCTTTTTTTATGATAAACAATAACAGAACTGTGTGTGTGTATGTTAAGTGCCATCAAGTTGTTTCTGACTTATGGGGACCCCATGAATGAATGACCTCCAAAACATCCTATTAATATCCTTGCTCAGAACAAAATTACCGGTAGATAGGCCCATTTTTGTGCACAAATGACATAAAGTTGGATGCATTATTTATAAGTGTAAACATTGTGCGTAGATAAAAGGACGTACAAAGGGAATGACTGCGGCTAAAAGAACGGACTGAAACAGAAAATCTAGCAAATTGAAACTAGCAAGACAAAGGGTGAAAACGCATGGTCGCTTTAGCCTCCTTTATTCCCTGTTTCAGCCAGGATTCAGCCAGGATTGAACGCATGTGTTTTCGCCAAACTTGCGTTTGATCCTGGCTGAATCCTGGCTGAAACAGGGAATAAAGGAGGCTAAAGCACCATGCGTTTTCACCCAAAGATGCTCACAACAGACACATGCAAAAATACATACATACAAAGAGGCATATTTGGAAACTTTGACCCCAGTCCTCTTATGCGACCGAATTCCATCTCCTATCTCACCCCAATACCAAGAAAGAGGTGAATTCATCTAACAGTTTTTTTTTTCTGGCTGGATTTTCCTCTGTGAGGAAACCCCATTTGGAATGTTTTACGGACTAAGATTTTTGTCCATATCACCCCGCAGGAGCAGAGAACTCTCCAGCAAATCAAATCAGGAAATAATTCTTGAAACATCTCTGGGAGATGAGCAAATAACACATCACCAGTGTTTTAACAACTTCCAGACTCAATCACATCTATCTTGCCCTCCTGAGTGGGAAACGCCGACTCCAGTGTAGTTCAAGGCAATTACACCGGGAATGTAATTGGCCAGGCATGTTTTGAGTAAATAGTTAACTCTTCTCACTTGGAAGAAGCGTTTATTGAAAAGTTTGCCTCCACATAGAAATGCAAATGATTTTGCGAACGTTCATCTTTCAATCGGAGACCGTAGACAAATGCCTGTCATTAGAAACATTTCCGTGCATTTATATTAGGCTGTCCTCTAAAAGACTTTTCAGACAAATATGTCATCAAGATATTCAAAACCATGTAATCTTATCCAAAGTTTCATCTATCAACAGCACAGTTTTCATCTCTCACAGCTGTGCGTCAGAATATACAGGCAGATTAGCCAGCTGATAGCAAGGGAGAGAGAGAGGAGGGAGGGGACGGTGGGAAAGGGGGGACTGTCATCAGTTTAACAAGAGATACTGTGATGGGGGGGGGGAGATCCATTTTGTTCCCTAAGAGTCCTTCAGACAAGAGGTCTCAAGGAGCTTTTGAAAGGTCTGAATATCACCTGGTCCCTGGCAAACTGGAGGTAGGGAAAGATCAGGCAGAGATGAAGCAGGACAGAGTTGTCTAGCACAAGCAGCCGTGAAGGCAGATAAATCCTAACTGCTCAGACGAAGGAATGTCTGATCTGGAAGACTTTTATAGGAGGTCAGTGGAAGTCACAGGATCAGCTCCTGCCTATTGTTGTTACGAGGCTTCCTTTCTGCTCTAGCTGGCCACTGTGCAGTTTCCATCTTTGGATCCTGTTTGAGTTGCCTCCCTCAGGGGCCAGCTTCAAAACCTGCTGCTGGTTTGAGGCCTGACCCCTAGGAATTTGTGTGCAAGCATTAATGGAAATTTGGGGATTATAAGAAGAGGTCTGTGAGATCAGACCAAAGGTCCTTCTAGTTTCCCACAGCAGCCAGAAAATTGCTTCTGGAAAACCAAGAAGCAAGGGCATGGAGGCAACAGCCATTTATTCAATCTGTCCCGCAAATGCCCCGGTGAAAAAGTCCACAAATCAGAAAAAAGTGCCTGTGCACAGTAACCCTGTAGAACTGATTAATTGTACATGAAATAACTATTGTGATCAGAACAGCATACAACATAGGGCAGGATTATTTATTTTTGAGCAGGAACACAGAAGCGAGGCGATCTGGGTTCAAATTCCCACTCAGCATTGAGTTCAGTGTATGAGCAGGAGGAGTAGGTTGCCATCCTCCATGTACTAGCTGGAGATCTCCTGCTATTACAACTGATCTCCAGCCGATAGAGGTCAGTTCACCTGGAGAAAATGGCCACGCTGGCAGTTGGACTCTATGGCATTGAAGTCTCTCCCCTCCCCAAACCCTGCCCTCCTAAGGCAAAAATCTCCCACTGGTGGTGAAGAGGGATCTGGCAACCCTAAGGAGGAGAGAGCCACAGATACTGATGTGAGCTCTTTGGAGGAAGGTAGGATAAAGATGTGACAGGTGATAGAGGTCAGCTGGATGAGAAATGCAATAAAGTCTTGTGCCATAGTTCATACATTTATGTATATACTTTTGAACATGTGTCTATCTATAATGCTATAAGAAGGTTCTGGCAGCATTTGTGGGGGTTTGTCACTGTCTTTATAGGACTGGAAAGGAACTGGCCCAAAGTCACCTAATGAGTTTTGTGGCTGAGCAGGAAAGGAAGGAGAAAGCAAGGAAACCACAGGAAGCCTGGTGGAATGTATGTACTTCATTTATACCTTGCCTTTCTCCCCAATGAGGAGCCCCGTGGCGCAGAGTGGTAAGCTGCAGTACTGCAGTCCAAGCTCTTCTCACGACCTGAGTTCGATCCTGACAGAAGTTGGTTTCAGGTAGCCAGTTCAAGGTTGAGTCAGCCTTCCATCCTTCCGAGGTCGGTCAAATGAGTACCCAGGTTGCTGAGGGTAAAGGGAAGAGGACTGGGGAAGGCACTGGCAAGCCACCCCGTAAACAAAGTCTGCCTAGTAAACATCGGGATGTGACATCACCCCATGGATCAGGAATGACCCGGTGCTTGCACAGGGGACCTTGCACAGGGGACCAATGGAGATCAAAAGCAATTTATATCCTCCACCATTTTATCCTCACAACAACTTGGTTAGGCTGTGTGACTGGCTCACAGTCACCCAGTGAGCTTCTATGAAAGCAGGGATTAGAACCTAGGTCTCCCTGATCCTAGCCCCACACTCTAATCACTACACCACCCTGGCTCTGGCAGGTGTGGTTCTTCAGCTACTAAGAAGCCATTCTCCAGGCCAAATTAGTAGTGACCTGGGGCTTTGCATGGTTAGTCATGAAGTCACAGCAAATCTCTGCAGGAGTGAGGCCCTCTTCTGCAGCTTGTTTCACAGAATTGTTAATCCAACCTTGCCACGGCAGAATACCAAAGCCAGATTTCTTTTTAACTCTATAGTGAAAAATAGTTTTTTAATAGTTTTATCACTTTTTCATACATCAGTGTTGTTGTTTTTTGGCCAAGCGAAGACAGAAGTGAAAACCTTTAAGAGATCTGGATAAGTATAGGAAGGCAACGGATTAAAATACACAGCAAATCACGGCAAGTTGATGCTTCTATTTAAGCATTAATGTGTAGGTGTTGGCTGGGTGACCGCACTGTAGAGATGTGGAGGTTAGGCAGCTTTCCCCATTTGCTTCATAATCCTACCATTGTATTGTGGCTTTTTAGTTTGTGACTGGAAGTTTAGGGCTGTGTTTCCCTATAATCTTTTTTACCTCTGTGGGTTGGATCTAGCCAGCTTTTTCACTCAACCTCTCCCAATTCCCCTCCTTACTACATCCCCAAGGCCTTTATCTAGGGTTGCCAGTTCCTTTTTTGCCACCAGCAGGAGGTTTTTGGGGCAGAGCCTGAAGAGGGCAGGGTTTGGGGAGGGGAAGGACTTCAATGCCATAGAGTCCAATGGCCAAAGCAGCCATTTTCGCCAGGTGAACTGATCTCTATTGGCTGGAAATCAGATGTAATAGCAGGAGATCTTCAGCTAGTACCTGGAGGCTGGCAACCCTACCGTTATCCATGTGAGTTCCATGATTCTCAGTGTAGCCTTCTTCTTTTTTTCCGGACAGTGGAGACATTTTCTTCCTTTTTCACCAGCAGGAAAGCCAGTTGGATCCAACCCCATAGTTTCAGCAGGAGTTAACAATTTATATTCAATTTTATTTATATCTATTTAAATGTCAGTATCATTACTTTGGCCCTGACCTGGATGGCCCAGGCTAGCCTGATCTTGTCAGATCTCAGATCGGTGCCCCAAACCACACTGGTTTTCTGTGTTCTCAAGCCTCTCCAGACAGAAGAAGAAGAAGAATTAGTTTTTATATGCCGACTTTTTCTACCACTTAAGGGAGACTCAAACTGGCTTACAATCCACTTCCCCTCCCCACAACAGACACCTTGTGAGGTAGGGCTGATAGCTGTAACAGAGCTGTAATTTGCCCAAGATCACCCAGCTGGCTTCGTGTGTAGGAGTGGGGAAACAAATCCAGTTCACCAGATTAGCCTCTGCCGCTCATGTGTAGGAGTAAGGAATCAAACCCAGTTCTTCAGATCAGAGTCCACCACTCCAAACCACTGCTGTTAACCACTATACCACACTGGCAAGACTGTAAATTGCTATATGTGAATGTCACGCTAGCAGCACATTTCAGCTAACCTCTACAGAATACAGCACCCATGATGCAGTGTTCAGAAAAATGAAGTCACAACATGTACTGAGCCTGAGTTAGAAGAAATGACGACAAGTATGATAGCAGATTAAGACTTGCTAGAACCCGGGTGGCTTGTTTTTCAAAATACACGGCCAAAAAAGTAAGCTGATTTTTCAGTGCATGGACACCCCTAATTTTTAACCTTTCTAATATGTTACTTGGAAGCTTTGGTTTTAACCTGCTTTAGAAAAGAGGTTCTGTTTCACATCCAAAACAGAGAAGCAGTAGGGTGAGGACCATGGGCTGCTACACAATGAAGCAATAGGCTGTGGATTTCTTTATTCCACAGAGACGCCCTGTTTTGCACACAACTTCAAAATGCATTGCATGGGAGTATTGTCAGCTGTAATGCCCAGATATAAGGGCTGGTTTAGAACACTATGTATTCATACACACACACATGGAAGCTTTGGGAACGTTGGCATCCACAACTATAAGAGGCCAACAGATTACATTGCTTGCCTGGTACGGCCTTTCACCAGTAGAGAAAACAGTGTCTTTGAATTACCTTCATCTTTGTGGTTTCTAGTTACTAAGATCACAAGACCTAGCACTTGCTTAGAGACACCTTCGGGCAATATCTATAGGCTATGCTAGTTAGAGTGGAATAGATACCTAATGTGCATTGGTGCTTTTGTGTATCAATCTGCTTGTCAGCAGCCATGGGCCTGCCCCATGCGAATGCATAAATGATACTAAGCTTCCTTTGTTTCTCTGGTGAGTAACTCTTATTTGTGGGTTATTTCACCCCAGGTCTGTGTTTAGCTAAATAAAGAACTGTTTTGCTTTTAACCTCCTCCTAGTTGTCTTTATTGGACTCTATAAGACAACCAGGCACTTCACAGCCAGGGTCTGTCTGGTCAAATATCTACTTTTTTGAAAAGACCCTTGAGTACAAATTGCTGTAAAAGAACCATTATAGCCTATCAGGAAATAACCCATTAAAAAAACAACCAAAAAACCAAGTCTGCATGTCCAAATATTTATTTGCTAGTTAGACCATTATGACTTTAGAGCAGCTGTTAAAGTCTTTATGGAGTGCAGAAGCTAAACTAGATTTGCATAGCTGTACGGAGGATTTGGAAAACAAGTATGTGCACAGAATCCTCTGCCTTCTCTCAAATAAATTGAGTAGATAACTAGATTGCCCTGATCTGGATGACCTCATCAGCTGTCAGAAGGTAAGCAGGGTTGGCCCTCGTTAGTATTTGGATGGGAGACCACCAAGGAAATCCAGAGTTGCCACACAGAGGAAGGCAACGGCAAACCACCTCTATTTGTCTCTTGCCTTGAGAACCCTACATGGTTGCCATATGTCAGCAACGCCTTGACGGCATTTTACACCAGCAGATAACTAGATGTTCTTTGAGGAGGCAATGGGGGGGTTAGGAGGACTCTAAGGCAACTGCCCAGTGGACTGATGAATGTCCTGCCCAGCGAACTGAAGAATATCCTCTAGCCTCTTCTATGGATTTTTTTAAACCCCAGCTGTGGCTCAGTGGTAAAGCATCTGCAGATGGTCCCAGGTTCAATCCCCGGCATCTCCAGTTAAAGGGACTAGGCAGGTAGGTGATGTGAAAGACCTCCGCCTGAGACCCCAGAGAGCCGCTGCCGATCTGAGTAGACAATACTGACTTTGATGGACCGAGGGTCTGATTCAGTATAAGGCAGCCGCATGTGTTCATGTGTGTGTTCAGTTAAAAGGGGGCATGAGCTTTGGTAGCATGTAAGCTATGTAATTCCTAAAGGTCTCTTATTCAGGAACCTGCTAGACCAAGGCTCTGATTATTGATGAGGTAAACAGGAATCCATCGGTTCTTGTAGGTTATCTGGGCTGTTTGACCGTGGTCTTGGCATTTTCTTTCCTGATGTTTCGCCAGCAGCTGTGGCAGGCATCTTCAGATGCCTCTGAAGATGCCTGCCACAGCTGCTGGCGAAACGTCAGGAAAGAAAATGCCAAGACCATGGTCACACAGCCCAGATATCCTACAAGAACCGATGAACTCTGACCTTGAAAGCCTTTGACAATATTTTAAACAGAAATTGCTTTTTCATAGATATTTGACTAGGCTGAGAAGACACAAATGGAGAAGAACAAATGTTTATTTAGCAGAAAATAAAATATTTAATAGGGTAAATGTTTTGTGTGAATGGCATCAATATAGAAGGTGAAACTGGCTCTCAACTTCACCCCCGTACAAGCTTACAAGCTTTCCCCAAAAAGAGAGTAGCTGAGCCTTTGTTAAAGCAAATAGACCCTGAGGGGAGATTTGATTTTCCTTTCTCCAGACAGGTTACTCCAGCTGATGAGATTTCACTGGAACCTACTTCCAAAACTGACAGGAAGTCAGGGTCAAGAGGGCTCTTCTAAAGCAAAATGCTCCAGTCCACAGAGCATTTTACATGCAAATTAGGTATGTCGGGCCCTTAACAGGGTGCTCATTTGTCTCACTTAAAACAAGCTTTCTTCATTAAGGCAATCCCAAACCTTAACCAAAAGCCATATAAAAACCTGGCTAAACTGATGCTAACCCTGGCTGAACTGAGCCACCAAAACCCCATCCCAGGAAAAAACCTTTCCCCTCCTCTCTGACACTGAGGCTGGCTCATCCCTTCCAGGCAGTGGAGTTCCATAGGTTCCGACTGGGTGATGATCACTTGGATTTGCATGAGGCCAAAATCACAAGGATCGGTTCAGAGCCCTGGATGAGAAGCAAGGCTTTGGGGGATAGGGTTGCCAACCTTCAGGTGGTGGCTGGAGATTTCCCGCTATTACAACTGATCTCCAGGTGACAGAGATCAGCTCACCTGGAGAAAATGGCTGCTTTGGAAGGTGAACTGTATGGCATTCTACCTCATTGAAGTCCCTCCCTTCTCGGGGACCCAGCCTTCCTCAAGACCCACCCCCCAAATCAGGTATTTCCCAACCTGGAACTGGCAACTGTATTGGGAGATGACTGCCACAACCTTATTTTTGTTGCTCAAAAATTTCAACAGAAAGAACTATCCATGCTTGGAACAGGGTTTAGGTGAAGTATTCTTCATCTGTGTTTTTTGCCATATATGAAAGAGGGAAAAAATCCCTGAAGGCAGTGGTTTAGTTCCACCCATCTTCAGGATAATTTCATCATATTCCAAAATATTTTGATTACTAGTTATTGCTTTTAAATCATCCAAGTTGTTTCTTCTCCAAATCTGAAGATTTTCCAAATTGGATATGTTTTATTTGCTCATGAAATGGTACAGAAGATAAAGGAGAAAGTCCTAGACTAAGAGTAGATTTAAGGTTGTACTATATGCTTAAAACTGATAGGTTTATCTATAATCAGTTCTGTTCCATGGTGCCAGTTACATTTCTCAATTTTAGGTTAGAGTTGGGATAAAGTTTTAACAATATTTCTTTAAAAAAACCCAAACATGATCAGTAAACAGTCAACAGACTGTATCACAACTCCATATACACGTCTATTTCCTGTATTTGATGTCTGTCAGCTGTATGAATGAATCAATTGTGGTCCTAAGGGCAGGTGGGGAGGTGGGGTAGAGAAAACAACAACCAAGGTGGGGTCACAACAACCAAGGTGGGGTGAAACTAAGGTTGCCAAGTGCCTGGTGGTGGCGGGCAAAACCCTGCCAATCCACCTGGCTGCACACCGACCAGCTGAGAGTTGGCGGGCAAGTATGCATGCGCGCCTGCGCGCCATGCCATGCCACTTCTGGTTTACACCCAGAAGCGCCGCATTGCAACAGGCCTTTTACCCGCCATACTGGGAGTTTGAGTGGTAAAAGACTCCTTGTGATGTGGCGCTTCCGGGTGTAAACCAGAAGTGACTTGATTGCATCGGCATGGCCGCGCACACCCGACCCCTGCCTCAGGTCTGCCCCAAGAACCTTCCACCAGAGGAGAGGGGGCCCCCTGGCAACCCTAGGTGAAACAGGCCACAGCTTTTATTGCTTACAGCCATCAGAGCGTTGGCATAGCATAGAACACGGATCCAGGCATTAGGCAACCCACTTATTGGCCAGTGAAACCCCTTCCCATCTGGGATGGCAAGACCAGTGGTCCCTCATGGGCACAAGTCTCTGCGTGGGTCCCTTGCCACCTGTGGGTAGAGCCAAGCGACAGCCCCCGATGCAGACAAGCTCGTTCAATCCTGGTGTGTCAAGGGATACCATCAGTTCTACGTGATTGTGAAACCATGATTCAGCTAACAAATAGGCTTGCCAGGCCCCGTAGCTCCACCAGCAAGAGCTTTCCGGGGCTGCGGCGTGTGACGCAGACGCTCTAGCGATCTTGGCCAAAACTCTGTGGTTTCCATAGAGTTTTAACTGAGATTGCCAGAGTGTCTGCGTGTGCACGTGCGCCTGCAGTGCCTGCTGGTCATCAGCTGGCCGGCAGGCAGCCCAGTGGATCGGCAGGATTTTACCTGCCACCACTGGGCACTTGGCAACCCCACTAACAAACCATAGTCAAAATATACCATGGTTTTGAGTTATGTCTGAGCTAAGCCATTATAAAGATTCTGTCATTGGTATTTGATCTATAACGGACCATTCAAAGTTTGGATGTTCCTCTTCTGTTTCTTTTTAAAATATTTCTTCATATATTTTGTTAATGGTTTCAGTCTGTCATTATTGACTTTCTAGACTCATTTGAATTGTTTACTCATGTTGTACATTATGAATGATATATATGGGCCTAAATGATTTACAAGGCAATCCTAATCATAGGATTACAACAGAAGCAAGCAAACAACAGACAGCTAACTGAAAAGCAGAACAACGGCAGACAGAACAAGATGTCCATCAAACAGGAAGAAAGAGAAATGTGAAACCAGAAGAAATCTTCTGTTCTTTACAACCCTCTGAACTCATGAAAGGAGATTCCCATAGGTGAGTTCACATTGTATACCAGCTTGCCAATTCCCCATGTGGCTTGTATCTCTTCCCCCAGTGGGTAGAGAACAGCTGGAAGGAATTGTGTAATATTTGTAGGCACCACGCATGTGATCTGTCCACACATAAAAAAAGATGGGTGGTCTGTGGGAGTAGATGCCACATAGGGTTATGAAGTCACAAACTTTGACCCCAAGATTCAGGTTTTTTTCTCAGAGTGACAGGTTGAAATGGCAGGGCCATCAGCTAGCCCAACATGTTTGATGGACTTCTCTCAAGACTTCTGTGCATGAGAGCCAGCGTGGGGTAGTGGTTAAGAGCGGTGGTTTGAAGCAGTTAACTCTAATGTGGAGAACTGGGTTTGATTCCCCACCCCTCCACATGAGCGGTGGATGCTAATCTGGTGAACCGGGCTGGTTTCCCCATTCCTACCCATGAGACCAGCTGGGTGACCTTGGGCTAGTCACAGCTCTCCTAGAGCTGTCTCAGCCCCGCCTACCTCACGGGGTGTCTGTTGTGGGGAGGGGAAGGCACGGTGCTTGTAAGCTGGTTTGATTCTCCCTTAAGTGGTAGAGAAAGTCAGCATATAAAAACCAACTCCTTCTCCTCCTCTTCCTCCTCTTCATGTCTACTTGTGGTGTCTGCTGCACATGTAAATGGGGGAAGAAAGGCAAAAATCTGGCACTAACAGCTCAGCTACTTGTATATTGAGTGCATAGTTTATTTCTGTGTAATGTTGTGTGTGTGTGTGTGTGTGTATGAGGTGAATAGCCCATCTCTTCCAATTCATAGGGGTTGGAGAGCACACATTCACAGATACAATCTGGTACAGTTCCTAGTAGTGTGCAGAAGTACTACCAACAGTGCTGCTATTTGATGTGACATCACCAGGCCCCACCCCATGTATCTCCAGCTTTTGGATGCTGGGGACTAGCCAACCAAGATAAATGTTGTACTCTAGAAAAGATTTTCTTTCTGTCCCCCGCCCTATTTTTAAAGACCTTCACTAGGATTGCCAGCACCAGGTTGGGAAATACCTGGAGATTTTGGGGGTGGAGCCTGAGGAGGGCAGGGTTTGGAGAGGGGAGGGACTTCAATGCCATACAGTAGGGTTGCCAGGTCCCTCCTCCCAATCGGCGGGAGGTTTTAGGGGGTAGGGCTGAAGCAGCCGTGGGCATGCACAGGCACATGCACGCAATGACGACACTTCCGGTTTTACTTCCAGGAGTGCTGCATCATGCACCTGGCAACCCTACCATAGAGTCCAGTTGCCAAAGTGGTCATTTTCTCCAGGGGCACTGATCTCTAATAGCAGGAGATCTCCAGCCACCACCTGGAGATTGGCAACCCTAACCCTCACATTGTACCGAAACACCCCCCCCCCCCAGTAGTGGCCATTGTTATATGGGCATACCAATATACAGCAAAGGTGTGCTAGTTTCAGGTCACATCAAGCCTTCTCAGTGCTTGGTGGGTAACTATGCAAGTTTGTGACTCATCGCCCACCAGACCACAAGTATAACCTGCACACTGGAACATACAAACTTGCCCTATCTGAGATTAAGGACGGTGCAACAGATAACTAACTCAACTACTACAGAATGGCAGCAGATGCAAAAAACCGATGACTATCAGCCTCAATACAGAACCCGGTCTAGAATATCAGATTATTGTTTCTGTATATGTTTGCAATATCTCGAGAACTCAGAATGAACCGTATGTGTTGTCACTTGTTCCTTTTGTGAAATGATGTAGGAAGTGAGGAAGAGAGGTTCCATAGTCACCTCGCCAAGTAGTAGGGTTGTCAAGTGCCAGGTGGTGGCGGGCAAACCCACACCAATCTCCCTGGCTGCCCGCTGACCAGCTGAGGGTCGGCAGGCAACCCGTGCATGCGGCAACACGCCACTTATGGTTTATATCTGGAAGCACTGAATCGTAAAGGGCCGGTTTCCACTCAAACTCCCAGTTTGAGTGGTAAAGGCCTGTTGCGATGCGGCACGTCCAGGTGTAAAACACATCACAAGGGGCCTTTTACAAGGGTGTAAATGTGTTTAGGACTGTACAAATAATGAGAAGAAGAAAAAGAAGAAGAAGAGTTGGTTTTTATATGCCGACTTTCTCTACTACTTAAGGGAGACTCAAATCGGTTTACAATCACCTTCCCCTCCCCACAACAGACACCCTGTAGGTTGGGCTGATAGAGCTGTGACTCGCCCAAGGTCACCCAGCTGGCTTTGTGTGGAGGAGTGGGGAAACCAATCCAGTTCACCAGATTAGCATCCGCCACTCATGTGGAGGAGGGGGGAATCAAACCCGGTTCTCCAGATCAGATCAGACTCCACTTCTCCAAACCACCGCTCTTAACCACCACACTGGCTCTGTGCCTGATGCCTCTTTCATACTCACAAATAACCCCCTGCGAAGGCCACTCGTAAGATTTTTTTTTTTTAAAAAAAACCCTCTGTTATCAAGCTCTTTACTCATTGTGTTTCTTCTGGGATAGGGTTAGATGGCGGTGGGAGGGGGGCGGGGAAGAGGCCGAAAATAAATCCGTGAAATTCAAAGTTGAAACCAGCATTTCCCCTTTCCCCCATAATCTTTTGGCTATTTTTCTCACAATGGCTGGAGTCAAGGACTTGGTGTCACTGCCTTATCTTTGCATTTCCTGGCCTTTGTCAGTGAACGCAATGCAATGGTAAGGTTATTAGCTCAGGGACAGAGACCTTTTGCTACTGTTTTCCAAGGCTTATTAAAATAAACTTGTTTATAGAATCCCCTGCGTCTCCTTGTACACCTCTCCCCGTGTTCTTCCGCTTGTTTGTGTGGCTTTTGTAATTAAATTCTTTTCATGTGATAAAGGTGGATCATGCTAAATCCTATCAATATATCTAATTTTCAACGTGGCCCCCTCTGTGGATATTTAAATCCATGAACAGACAGGAAAGTAGTTTTTACAAACCTGAGAAATCCTCAGGTGTGCAGAAAAATCTGAAATCTAAATATATATATATATATATATATATATATATATATATATATATATATATATATATATATATATATATATATATATATATATATATATATATATATATATATATATATATATATGGTGGGGGTTAACTCCCTAACAATAAAAGCAGCACATGTACCTTTAAGAAATGGATGCCCTCTGAGATCTCAGTGGCCATTGTGAGAGTTGCTAAGAAACTACAACAATTTTACTGGTTTCAAACGTTGATTTCTGTCAGTAAATGGCAAGGGGAGGGGAAAGAGCCCTTTAATTTGGCCTTGAAGTGCACTCTTGCTCACCTCCCACCTGCCCTGCAGGAAGGAGTCAATAAGTAGGGTTGCCAGGTCCCTTTTCACCGCTGGCGGGAGGTTTTTGGGGCAGAGCCTGAGGAGAGCGGCATTTAGGGAGAGGAGTGACTTCAATGCCATAGTGTCCAATTGCCAAAGTGGCCATTTTCTCCAGGGGAATTGATCTCTATCGGCTGGAGATCCGTTGTAATAGCAGGACATCTCCAGCTAATACCTGGCGGTTGGCAGCCCTATCAACAGGGCCAGCCCAATAGCAACTAACAGAAAACTTGCTTCCATGAAATCCACATAACTCATCCAGGTGTGGCAGTGGCTCTGACATAATCCCACACAACTCATCCAGGGACATCAGCGGCCTCCACATAACTTGCATAACTTGGCTGGGTTTGGCAGTGGCCCAGGCTAGCCTGATCTCGTCAGATCTCAGAAGCTAAGCAGGGTCAGCCCTTGTTAGTATTTGGATGGGAGACCACCAAGGGATACCAGGGTTGTTGGGCAGAGGAAGGCACTGGCAAACCACCTCTGTTAGTCTCTTGCCATGAAAACCCCAAAAAGGGGTCGCCATAAGTCGGCTGCGACTTGACAGCACTTTACACACACACACCTTACAACTCACCTGAGCGACTTTCTACACATAGCTTTTGTAACTTGGCCAGGGTGGGGGCTGCATGGGGTATAGTGGTCTAGTGCGAGCATGGTATAGAGGTTAGAGTGTAAGACTAGGATCTGGGATACCCAGTTCGAATCCCCATTTTGCCATGGAGACCTTTTGTGTCACTTTCGAAATAACACCAGCTGGAGTAGGCTTGGGACTGACTTAGGGTTGCCAAAATCCAGGTACTAGCTGGAAATCTCCTGCTATTATGACTGATCTCCTGCCGATAGAGATCGGTTCACCTGGAGAAAATGGCCGCTTTGGCAGTTGGACTCTATGGCATTGAAGTCCCTCCCCTCCCCAAACCCCGCCCTCCTCAGGCTCCGCGCCAAAACCTCCCGCCAGTGGTGAAGGGGACCCTCTAGACTGCCTACTAATTTGCCAGCTCCTGGTTGGGAAATACCTGGAGGTTTTGGGGGCGGAGCCTGAGGACTGCGGGGTTTGGAGAGGGGAGGGACATCAATGCCATAGAGTCCAATTGCCAAAGTGGCCATTTTCTCCAGGGGAACTGAGCTCTGTCAGCTAGAGATCAGCTGTAATAGCGGGAGATCTCTAGCCACCACCTGGAGATAGGCAACCAGGTAAAATCTGCCAGGTAAAATCCTATCCAGATAGTCTGCCAGGTAAAATCCTATCCACACTGTTTGTGTTCAAATGACAGGGTGGAGGGGGGGCGGGGGGGAATGTGGATCAACATCACAGTGCTCTAGGAATCTCCCAAAACTCTATAGAAAAAATGTTGAGCTTCAGGAAAGGATCGCCTCAGCTGAGTTGCTACAATATCGTTCCATGTTGACCTATGTTTGGCAAGCTTCGTGCCTGCCTGAAATCCAATTCAGAGTAGTTTGTGCTGTATAAATATGGTGCAAAAGTTGACCACGGAAAGCGGTTTTAAGGCAAAAGAAGCTGCATGGGGAAAAAAAAGAAATCTTTCAAAGAGCTTTCCAAATGCATGAAGAGCTACTGCTGCTTTGGAAGAAGAGAAGGAACGTCTGCCACAAGAGAGCCTGATGATAAAAGCCACTAGCAATTAAAAAATATTTAATACCAATTAACATGGCAAGCCTATAATATCTATTTATCTAAACTGCCTGGGAATTATCTGCTTTTCACCCCCTAACCTACCCACTAATTTTCACCAAAAAACACAGGTCAGGCTTTTGCTATCTCA
Organism: Euleptes europaea; assembly: GCF_029931775.1. Taxonomy (NCBI): domain Eukaryota; kingdom Metazoa; phylum Chordata; class Lepidosauria; order Squamata; family Sphaerodactylidae; genus Euleptes; species Euleptes europaea. The sequence goes on along the minus strand of NC_079328.1, from coordinate 30,477,225 downwards.
ATTAGTTATTTCGTCGCCACACAAAGCCAAGGCAGAGTGGTTCTCGCGAAAAATGAGAGGGGGGAAGAGAATCGGCAAATCTTAGACATTGTATTAAGACAACAGATTTTCGGGTGTTTGATTTACCATTCAACTCTGCGCAGCTGCTGCTTGAGAAATAGGAAACATGCCAAAGAAAAGATGCTGGATGTTAAAAAAAAAAAAAAAAAAAAAGCAAAAGGAAAAGGAAAAGAAAAAAAAAGGGCAAAAGAGGAGTCAGAGATGTTTGCAGTTTGAACTCAGTTTTAAAGCCAGCCTTGCAGATAAGCATGCAAAGGTTACAAACTCACTTTATTGGTCTTTAAAAAAAATGTAGTCCACAGATTTAGCAGCCCCGTGGCGCAGAGTGGTAAGCTTCAGTACTGCAGTCAAAAGGTCTGCTCAAGACCTGAGTTCGATCTCGACGGAAGTTGGGTTCAGGTTAGCCGGCTCAAGGTTGACTCAGCCTTCCATCCTTCCAAGGTCGGTAAAATGAGTACCCAGCTTGCTGGGGGTAAAGTGTAGATGACTGGGGAAGGCAATGGTCAAACCACTCCAGAAACACAGTCTGCCTAGTAAACGTCGGTATGTGACATTCCCCCATGGGTCAGGAATGACCCGGTGTTTGCACAGGGGACTATCTTTAGCTTTAGTCCACAGATTTACAACAAAATTAGGGTTGCAGTTTTTGCAACACTGATATCTGGAAAATAAATAAGGAACCTGCTTTATTTCATTTGACATGAACGTCTCTGGCTGGTCATTGGGAAGAGTACCGGTCTCGTCCAGATGACCCTGTTTCCCCACTGACTCTTCCACACTGTTTTCCCACTTGATCCCACTCAATTCCCCTTCTTATTACAGCCCCTAGCCCACATAAGGAGCCCCGTGGCACAGAGTGGTAAGCTGCAGTACTGCAGTCAAAAGCTCTGCTCACAACCTGAGTTCAATCCCGACGGAAGTTGGTTTCAGGTAGTTGGCTCAAGGTTGACTCATCCTTCCATCCTTCCGAGGTCAGTAAAATGAGGACCCAGCTTGTTGGGGGTAAAGGGAAGAGGACTGGGGAAGGCACTGGCAAACCACCCCGTAAAGGCCGCCTAGGAAACGTTGGGATGTGACGTCACCCCATGGGTCAGGAATGACCCAGTGCTTGCACAGGGGACCTTTACCTTTACCTTTAGCCCACATAGCTTTTGTACATTCAGGTCCCACGAACTCCCTAGCAAAGGTTTTTTGGCGGCCAAAGGGGACCAGTTGTTTTTCACTAGCAGAAAAAGGTGTGAGACCAAGAATGCACCTTCTGCTCTCGGTGCCCACCTGCATACCCTTCAAGATCGCACAGGTGAAAATGAATGTAGAACACTCCTAGTCTCATACCAAATATCCGTGTGCCAAAGTCCAGTATTAGATACTGTGGAAACTGATTGCCAACCCCAAGTTGGGAAATTCGTGGAGATTTTGGGGGTGGAGGCTGAGGAGGGCAGGGTTTGGGGAGGGGAAGGACTTCAATGGGGTATAATACCATAGAGTTCACCTTCCAAAGCAGCCCTTCTCTCCAGGTGAACTGATCTCTACCGCAGGGGCATCAATTGTAATAGCAGGAGATCTCCAGCCATCACCCGGAGGTTGGCAACCCTAGGGTGGAGGCAGGGGAGGGAGGAGTTTGTGGCGAAGAGGGACCTCAGTCGGGTATAACGCCATTCAGTTAGGGTTGCCAACCTGCAGGTGGTGGCAGGAGATATCCTGCCATTACAACCAATTTCCAGCTGATAGAGATCAGTTCCCCTGGAGAAAATGGCTGCTTTGGCAATTGGACTCTATGGCATTGAAGTCCCTCCCCTCCCCAAATCCCGCCCTCCTCAGGCTCCGCCCTAAAAACCTCCCGCCGGTGGCAAAGAGGGACCTAGCAACCCTACATACAGTCCACCCTCCAAACCAGCCGTTTTCTCCAGGGGAACTGATCTGTCATCTGTAGATCAGTGGTAATTGCAGAAGATCTCCAGGCCCCACCCAGCAGTTGGCAACCCTACTTTTCTACCCTGGACTGGCGTCGGTATACATTGTGATGGGGGGCCAGGGCTACGAGTGAGGCCCACTGTTTTGACTAGGGTTGCCAGCTCCAGGTTGGGAAATAGCTGGAGATTTTGGGAGCAGAGCCTGAGGAGGGCAGAGCCTGGGGTGGAGCCTGAGGAGGGTGGAGCCTGAGGAGGGGGGAAGGGAGGGGCTTCAATTCCATAGAGTCCAATTTCCAAAGCAGCCATTTTCTTCAGGTGAACTGATCTCTATCGGCTGGAGATCAGTTGTAATAGCATGAGATCTCCAGCTAGTACCTGGAGGTTGGCAACTCTAGTTGTGACCCCCCGCACCCACCCGCATGCCTTCCCTGCCGGCTGAGCCCCTGCACCCTGTCCCCTGCCCACTCATTTGCAAGAACTCCAGCACCCACGCTGTGGGCTGCATGCTCTACCCAAAATCTCTGGAGTAAGGCATGTGGTAGTTCCTGGCAGAAGCTCTCCCTACTGCATGCATCGCCCAGGGCCATCAAGCAAAGGGTGTGCAGGCCGCTGGGAAAGTGGGTGGGGGAAGAATGCACAGAAAGGGCAAGCTAGGGGCCTGGTGGTGAGCAGAGCAGGGGAGATCCCTCTCTGCCCATTATGGCCCCTCAAAACCTGGAACCGGGGACGGCTTCAGCATACCCAGAGGTGGAGAAGCTGCCAGGGCTCATGGATTCCGGCGGGCCCACTGCTGCCTGGAGATCAGTTGTAATAGTGGGCGATCTCCAGCCATCACCTGGAGCTTGGCAACCCTAAGGAGGGGGCATGTGGGGGGTGGGCAATAAGGAGGGTTAATAAGATGGAGACAGGGGGCCCTGCAAATTTCTCTGCTCAGGCCCTGCCAAAACCTGGAACCAGCCCTGATTCTACCTACTTGTATCCGTTTACTCAGGGGGTAGAATTCTTAGTCAAGAAGAAGATACGTCTTCACAGATGAGATGACTCCACTACTGCAAACCAGACTAATAACAACGAGCCACAAAACAACAATCTTTTGACTGAAATAAAATAAAAAGAACCTGAAGCTTAATTTCCCAAACACTTCTACTGTTTCCTGTAAGCCTAACCCAAGCGAAAGGTTAAATGCTGAGAAGTTAACCTAAGTAAAAGGTTTAACAAGACCCAAAGATAAGAACGAGACCCCTGATGTACTCTATCATAGCTTTCCCTGAAGTAAAAAGCAAGGAAGATATTTGTTCTCTTGGTTAAAGCTATACTAGAAAAAACAAAACTCTCCTACAATCTGTTATTGATCAACCGTTCAAAATATACTGGTGTGTAAAATGGCAAGTTTAGCTGCCATAGGGTCAATTCCATACATTCACATGAGTGCATATCAGAACAAGAGATCACTGAGAGAGCAATCCTAAACTGGTCTGCTCAAAATCCTACTCAGGTATATTTGGGGTTGCCAAACTCAAGGTGGGGTCTAGAGATCTCCTGGAATTACAATTGATCACCAGACTATAGAGATCAGTTCTCCTGAAAGAAATGGCTGCTTTGGAGCGTGGACTCTATGGAATTATACCCCAGTGAGGTCCTTCCCCAAACCCACCCTCTCCAGCCCCCAGTCCCAAAATCTCCAGGAATTTCCCAATCTGGAGTTGGCAACCTTATGGGTAGGGTTGCCAACCACAGGTAATAGCTGGAGATCTCCTGCTATTACAACTGCTCTCCAGCCGATAGAGATCAGATCACCTGGAGACAATGGCTGCTTTGACAATTGAACTCTATGGCATTGAAGTCCCTCCCCTCCCCAAACCCCTCCCTCCTCAGGCTCCACCTCAAAAACCTCCCGCCGGTGGCAATGAGGGACCTGGCAACCTTACTTATGGGGTTTACTCCCAGGAAAGTGTTTTTCAGATTGCACTGTCAAAGGCTTAATTTCAAGAGACCTGGGAAGAGACCTGGGAAAGGGAACTGATTCTGGAAGAGCAACAACATTAGCAATTCACATACACGAGCAAAATCTTCACAAGGCATCTCTAAATAGGGACAAAACCAGAACAGTGATTTTACAGAGACAGGAACCAGAAATTAGCAACTGCTCATAATAAACATGATGCCTCTGTGGCGTATGGCTCACTGACTTGTTCCCTTGTCTGAAATCCATAAAATCTAAAGCAAGTTTTCCTAATTTTTCTCATGTGTGAAAATCATTTTTAATAATCTCTATGGCAATGAGAGCCTTTTCTTTTTCAAACATTGCCCAAGGCACCCATAAATTGACTTCAAACATTCCATCGGGCATTTACGCACACACACACAGAGTCATATTGATTTTAAATAAACAAGCAAATCCCTGAGCTGGCCGTAATCCTACAAAGGAGGAATCAAACTTATGTCTTCAAAAATTAAATGTATGTTCGGAATGGAAATGGTAGACAAAAGACAGCATTTCTCCCAAACAAAACTCAACTTTTCTTTTGAAATAAATGAGATTATACTAAAGACCCAGTTTAGTGTCATCACTTAAAGCAGGGGCCATTTGGATATTTATAACGTCATTCGTGGACCATACAAAATTATCAACTTAAAAATTAGCCGACCAAGCCCCAAGCAGGCAGCTGCCCCAGATGACCCCCCCCTGCGTGTGTGGGCAAGCAGGCAGGCATCCAACCAGTGGTGCACTCGCCCACCTCGTGGCACAGGATGGTCTGTTGCACCAGCCGGGTGTAGCTGTCCAGCCGCATGCCAGAGTTGCTCCTGCTCCGCATGGTCGGGGCCAGATTCTACATCCGGCTCCTGCTACCTCTGCCTGCAGGGATGAAATGAGGACACACTGGCTAAGAACTTACCCCCCCACGCGCATTCTGGCCCTGTCCCCTTTAACCCCTCCCATTGTCGCCACTTCCGCCCCCAGCCCTCTAGTAGTACAGAGGGAATACATTTCTCCACGGCCCAGGTGGGAAAGGGCTAACACAGTTTCTTGGGCGGTCCTAGCAGCTCCATAGCTAACGACTCTTCTGCAAGGGGGAAACAAACACACATCTGCCTTGAATAGAGGCTATTCCTGTCTGTGGGAGGGGGCAGATCACCAGTCTTAGATCCTTCTGAGCTAGGGATCTGCCAGGACCCACAAAAGGCCAGACCAAATTATTTTGCTGGCCTTAAACGGCCCCCGGGCCTGACGTTCCCCACCCCTGACTTAAAGGTACAAACCATCCAGATTTTCATTTTAGCGCATATTTCACTGACATGTTTCAAACTGACTAATGTGCTTGATGTGGGAGAGCTCTGCCCATCTGAGTAGACAATATTGACCTTGATGGACCAATGGTCTGATTCAGACTAAGGCACTTTTGTGTGTGTTCATGTATTCAGCATGAACTTCTTGGAAGAAGGTATGGTCCCAGTTTCTATTACCTTTAAAACAAGTATAAAAACAGGTGTTTCAAAGTGGTTAGAGTGCTGGTCTAGGACCTGGGAGACCCGAATTCAAATCTCAACTCTGCCATGAAGCTTACTAGGTGATCCTGGGCCAATTAACATCATATGTTTCACAGGGTTGTTGTGGAAGGGAGAGCCATGTATACTGCCTGGAGCTCCTTGAAAGAAGGGTGGTAGAAAAACACACTGGATGTGTGACCTAGGATATACCCTGATGTTTGTGTCTGCTCCCCAGCACGGTAAAAAGATATCATACTGGATGATCCAGCAAGGCCTTGGTCTAGTATTTGAGGGTTGTGACCTCAATGATTGGGACTTTACCTTACTTTAGTGCTTACCAAAGGATTCCTGGTGAGCCTATGATGACCTGACTGCATTGTAAAAGACAGATTAAGTGTACGCTGCCATCAATTTCCTAGTAACGGGGTGAATAATCTTCTTTCCTCAAACATACAGAGCTTAAGCCTCCTTAGGAAAAGAGGGGGCAATGTCCCACAGGCTCCTGCCGGCTCGAGTCATGAGAAAGGTTTAGTCTTTCTATCCTTTGTCCTTCTTCCCGGATTTTCCACCTGCATTTCATGATTGGCCCCACCTGCAACCTTCGAGTAAAGCTCTCAACTTCTTTAAAGCAAAATGCAAGGCAACCCAAATGTGGGCCTTTTATGCAGGGACGTTTCCTCGCAGTCACCCCCACCGACTGTTTTGGGGCTTCCTTTTGATTATGCATGCCTTTTCTGCCTGACAGAGGTCGCCTTGCTCTCCCCGCATGTTTTTGCCCACACTTTCCAGATTCTGGCTAAAACAGCATCTGCGAAACACGGACAAAACGTGCAGGGAGAGGGAGGCGACCTCTGACGGGCGGAAAAGGTGTGCATAATCAAAAGGAAGCCCAGAAGCAATCAGCAGGGGCGACCGCAAAGAAATATCCCTGCATAAAAGACCGTGGTCCCAGGACATGGTTTGAATTCCCTTGATGCAGCACCCTTGCTGAAGATAAGGGCCAAAACCGATGCAACAAAGATCACAGATCTCAATTGCTCTGTACATGCATGCACACCTGTCATTGGGGGTTTGAGTGCTCAATCGGCCATGGCAATGTGGCAATTCCAGAAGTAAACCAGGCAGTGACATCAAGCGCGTGCGCTTCTCCTCCTCCTTAGGCTTGCTCTCTTAAGAACCCTTTTTTGAAAAGCAAGAAAAATAAACAGTTGGATCCTGTGCATCTGTTTTGCTAGCAGAGGAGCTTTGCCCTGAGTCAAGAGGTCTCTTGCACCAGGGTAAGGTTCCTTCCACTGGAGGAGGAGGAAGAGGAGGAAAAGGAAGAAGAAGAAGAAGAAGAAGAAGAAGAAGAAGAAGAAGAAGGGCGAAAACTCATGGTTTCTTTAGCCTCCTTTATTCCCTGTTTCAGCCAGGATTCAGCCAGGATCGAACGCATGCGTTTCGCCGAATGTGCGTTCAATCCTGGCTGAATCCTGGCTGAAACAGGGATTAAAGGAGGCTAAAGCAACCATGCGTTTTCGCCCGAAGAGTTGGTTTCTGTATGTCGACTTTCTCTACCACTTAAGGAAGAATCAAACCAGCTAAAATCACCTTCCCTTCCCCTCCCCACAGCAGACACCCTGTGAGGTAGGTGGGGCTGAGAGAGCTCTAAGAGAGCTGTGACTAGCCCAAGGTCACCCAGCAGGCTTCATGTGCAGGAGTAGGGAAACCAACCCAATTCAACAGATTAGTGTCCGCTGCTTATGTGGAGGAGTGGGGAATCAAACCCGATTCTCCGGATCTGAGTCCACCGCTTCAAACCACTGCTCTTAACCACTACACCACACTGGCTCCTTAGTTTAAAACAACCCATTAAAAAAGCAAAGGTGCAAGCACCGGGTCATTACTGACCCATGGGGTGACATCTCATCACAACATTTACTAGGCAGACTATGTTTACAGGATGGTTTGCCATTGTCTTCCCAAATCGTCTACGCTTTACCCCCAGCAAGCTGGGTACTCATTTTACTGACCTCGGAAGGATGGAAGGCTGAGACGACCTTGAGCCGGCTACCTGAAACCAACTTCCATTGGGATCGAACTCAGGTCGTGAGCAGAGCTTTGATTGCAGTTCAGCAGTTTACCAGTCTGTGCCGCAGGGCTCTAAAAACAACCCATTAGGAGTGTAAATTTAGAAGAGGATCACAGTTGTTTCTAAAGGTGGATCTAGTAATACCAAGGGTGACACAATTAATGGCATAATCAAAATTAAGCTGAAATGTACCGGGAAGACACTAAATAAAAAATTGGGGGAAATTTATGTGACAGTGTTATGGGAAGGCAAACTGGAAACAAACATTTGACACTCAAGCTCTGGAATGTTTTAAAAATTTAATTAGATGGATACATTAGTCATCCTTGCATAAGGGCTTCATATAGAACATGCAAAAATGCATGCTCTGGTACCGAAGAAATGTTTAAATCTTCTCTGCAAATACCATTTCCCTCATTATTGGGAAATGAGGTATCAGTGGGACCATTGGCTGTGTCTGTGTGTTTACAAAATATGGTTGGGATGAGATTAGCAGTATTTATTGATGAGCTTTCTTTCTTAATCAACTTAGAACAGCCCATTTTAAATGCAGATTTTGTCAAATGCATAAACATGCACCTACTTGGTTGGGAGTTGTAATCTGTTTATAACAAGCCCTAAAATATGATGAAATTCTTATAGTAAGAAGCAGAAGACCTTCTACGATTGCTTATAAAGCAAAACGGGCCCCTTCCCTGAAACTGTTGCTGTGCAAACATAATATGATGCAAGTGTTCGCATGCATAAAGTATTAAATGCAAAAGTAAAAATGGATTGGGTTCTCACTTGCGCACACAACAGAGATTTAAACTTTCATGAGTCCGCAAATTGCCCCTGGAGATTTACAACGACCCTTTCCTCTTTGCTGGGGTAACTACAAATGCCTTCCAGTGTGCATCTGTCGACTTTTTTGTACTGGAAAAAAGGACCGGTTTAAATGATGCTTGGGGTTGGTTTGGGACTTAACTGGAATCTATCTGACATGTCCGTTTCTAGTAGCAGTGCAAGCCTAGACCTCACAGATCTCTCCTGGGACAGCTTCAGAGATCTTGAAAATACAATTTCAAGATGACTTGGAGCTACCATGTCTGAAATCTGTAGGTTCACAGCTCACATGACAAGTATCCATGAACAGGAATGCCTAGGCAGCTCTGAGCCCAGCTGGTCTGACAAAGAAATTCACCAGCTAAGCATCATGTACCATCTGTGAAGGTCTCAAAATGGTGGTCAGTAGGGTTGCCAACCTCCAGGTACTAGCTGGAGATCTCCTATTACAACTGATCTCCAGCCGATAGAGATCAGTTCACCTGGACAAAATGGCAGCTTTGGCCACTGGACTCTATGGCACTGAAGTCCCTCCCCTCCCCAAACCCCACCCTCCTCAGTCTCCACCCCAAAATTCTCACACCGGTGGTGAAGAGGGACCTGGCAACCCTACTGGTAATCCACCATTTCCTCTACCACTTAGGGAAAAGAACCTTATCTGCCACCCATTCAAGTTCCAATATTTCAAATCATTTGGAGCGCAGATTCTGACCTTTGTCGATTTCTTCTATACTTGATTTATTTATCTAATTGTGTTCAGTCATCTACATGCAGCTACACAGAATTCATGTCCTTTAGGAAGAATAAATCGAGTCCATTCTCACAACGAAAGTTTGGGCTAGAAAGCAACTAATGTTACAGAGCAGGTGCCATATTACCACATGCTTACTTATGGTAAACAGTTTGAAAAGGGGTCAACCAACCTGAGGGAACTCAGAGAAATGCAATAAGGATGGCTTGGAATCTGATAGAAGTTTGTGCCTCAGGAAACAGTAAATCATCCACATATGGCAGGATTGGCAGCATGACAAAGTGAATTTAAAAAGGCTGTCTAAATTTATGGGTGTGGAGGGAGGGAAAGAGAGGACACATTGTTTGGAGTCTTTGGAGAAAGTGTAATTTAAGTCCAAACTACACAATATGGGATGTGTTGTGACTGCTGATCTGTGTCTCCTTAGTAATATTTAATTGAAAAATGAAATCACCTTACATGCTTCAGCGTGTTAGCATTTTCCCACCCTCACCCCAAAGCAGCAACCAGTGGAGCAGAGAGTTTGTTGGTTGTATTTGGGTATTTTATAAGCCTTTTGGGGTCTCCATTGTCAAGAACAACAAAGTAAAATGTGTAAAGGGGAGGGGCTGTGGCACAGTGGTAGAGCATCTGCTTGGCATGAAGAAGGTTCCAGGCTCAATCCCCAGCATCTCCAGTTAAAGGGACTAGGTGAAGTGAAAGACCCCTGCCTGAGACCCTGGAGAGCCGCTGCCAGTCTGAGTAGATGATACTGACTTTGATGGACCAAGGGTCTGATTCAGTATAAGGCAGCTTCATGAGTTCATGTGTTAAATAAAAATTATACCAATAAGTGTGGGAGTTGGTGTGGTGTCGTGGTTAGATTCGAGTGTTGGGTTAACATCTAGGAGACCCTTGGTCAAAATTGCCACTCTGTTATGAAGCCTGCTGGGTGATCTTAGACCTGTTACCCTTTCTCAGTCTAACCCACTAGAATGCCAAAGAAAAAGGTGAAGAGGACAAGTACCTAAAGACCCATTAGTGTGAGCTGCCTTGTAGATTTGTGATGTTTTCCAATGGTTGCTTGCTCTTGGTCTATATATCAAGTGATAAAAGCATTCACGTACTGTTTCACTGTGGCCATCACATAGTTGAATACTTCCCCCCTGAAAAAAACAATTCCTATACCTGCGACACTGATATATTAGAGAAAGGCCTTTAAAAAACACTTTGCTTTGACATTTAGTTTTCTAGGGCTGGAAGGGATGATGGATCGATAGATAGATAGATAGATAGATAGATAGATAGATAGATAGATAGATAGATAGATAGATAGATAGATAGGTAGGTAGGTAGGTAGGTAGTGAGACAGAGAGACAGACAGATAATGCACAGTGCCTCCCACATGCAATCTGAAATGGTACATTGCAGGAATTGTTTTGCCACAAAGATCTCTTTGTGTAGACTGGACCAAAAGGTTTAGTTCAAATATAATGTGAACTATTTCAGTTACTGTTAGGCCTTTTATGCAAGGATGTTTCCCTGCAGTCACCCGCACCAACTGCTTTAGGGCTTCCTTTTGACAATACATGCCTTTTCCGCCCGTAAGAGGTCAGCACACTAGGGTTGCCAACCTCCAGGTATTGGCTGAAGATCTCCTGCTATTACAACTGATCTCCAGCCGATAGAGATCAGTGCACCTGGAGAAAATTGATAGACCTGATCTCCATGCATTTACCTAACCCCCCCTTTTAAAACCATCTAAACAATAGCACCCACCTCCCCATCCTAGAGTAGCAATTCTGTGAATTAATTATACATTTTGCAAAATATTATTGATAACTGATATGTAGGCTTGCCAGGTGCCTCTTTGCCACTGGCGGGAGGTTTTTGGGCCGGAGCCTGAGGAGGGTGGGGTTTGGGGAAGGACTTCAATGTCATAGAGTCCAATTGCCAAAGCGGCCATCTTCTCCAGGGGAACTTATCTCCATTGGCTGGAGATCAGTTGTAATAGCAGGAGATCTCCAGCTAGTACCTGGAGGTTGGCAATCCTACTGATACGCCTTCTTCCAGTTCCTAGTTTGAGGACTATAGTAGAAAAAGACATTACCAATTGATACAAAGCCTCTGGGAATAAGAAACTGGACTGGAACTGCTCTACAGCCATTCTGAGAGCGGCAATTAGTATACTATGTAAACATCACTTAAAATGGCATATCAGCGAGCGAGCAGCAGTAATCCATTTGAAGCAGACAACTATTTTATGCAGCGAGGAATGAGAGGAATTATTCCTAAGTCACTTTAATAGCCCTGCCTGTAAACAATTTTCCGCTCTCTTCTGCAGCTCTCCCTTCGTCTCCCTTGCTTGGCCGGCTGCCTTGCTCTTCCCCGCTAGCAGATGTGCACACTTGAATAGTAAATCAAACACCCTCAAAACTATTGTCCTGAAATATTTCAGAGACTCCTCTCCACTGTTCCTGGTCTCTGGCTGGCAGGAAATAATGTGAGACCAATGAAGTTCACAAAACTGGCTTTTCATGTTGACGGCACGGGTGTCTTTCTTTGGGACATGGCCCCGTTGCGTTCAAGCACGCCAAACAAGGAGCATCGAATGGGAGAATGATTGCATGTTCCTTGGTCCCCCCCCTCCATTTGTAGACCAAGAAGAAGAGTTGGTTTTTATAAGCCGACTTTCTCTGCCACTTAAGGAAGAATCAAACCGGCTTACAATCACCTTCCCTTCCCCTCCCCGCAACAGACACCCTGTGAGGTAGGTGGGGCTGAGAGAGCTCTTAATAGAACTCTGACTAGCCCAAGGTCATCCAGCTGGCTTCGGGTGTAGGAGTGGGGAAACCAACCTGGTTCACCAGATTAGCCTCTGCCGCTCATGTGGAGGAGTGGGGAATCAAACCCGGTTCTCCAGATCAGAGTCCACCACTCCAAACCACCGCTCTTAACCACTATACCACGCTGGCTTGTGTGTGTGTGTGTGTGTGTGTGTATTTATTTATTTATTTTTAATAGTGGATTTTGTGCTTTGCTTTTTGCCATTGGTTTTGCCCACTGGTTGTTGTTTGTGCATGTGTGCTGGACGGGTTTCCTGTGTGATTCAGACATACAATTTATACTACTCATACATATATGCATAGTGCTGATTACTGATACACAAATAATGTTGATACATGATTATAGCCCAAAACTGGGTGTGTTGCCAAAAATATTTCTAGTAAGTAATAGATTTGTTAAAAGTTTTGTCAAATTGGCTAAAATAACAGATTGTGTTCGTCTAAAGCCCATGGGCAACTTGGTGTCCCCAACATCTTTCCTGGAGCTTGCCAAGCATTTTTAGAAAGTAGGCGAGGCCAGACTGGGCTTTTGCCCAGCAAAGCTTCGGATTGGGCATTGGGGATCTGCCAGATACTGCTGGATGAGTGTTTCATAGCTAGCTTAATACGTATACTTGTGTGTATGCAAGAAAATATTTAAAACAATATGTTAATTTTGAAAGAATCCTGTTAAACAGAGCTTCTTTCTGGCACGCTGAGGCGTTACAATCAGAGTTAGGCATAACCACACTCCCTGACTTTTTGTGGTGGGCTCTCCTTCCTGCAACAGCCATTTTGTGGTTGCGCCCACCGCTCTGTCAGATTCCTAAAAGTGCCCACTGACTCAAAAAGGTTGGGATCTCCTCCTCTAACGGATAGAAGATAGTCTAGATCTCTGCCACTATTTGGGACCCCTTCATTCAGTTTTGGAAATCTAATCCTAATTTGCAGATTGATGTTGATAATTTGTTTTTCGTTCCTAATTTTGTAATCTTTGATCTTTATTATAATAGAAAGATTAATACATTGTACAGAAAAGCAGTGGTGTAAACAACATAAAATGAAGGAATCACAGATTTGATTTGCACAAGGGAGAACTGAAATAGAAACAAGGATTTTTGGGTAGATATTTCAAAATCCATCCAAACTAAAGAATGGGCCGGCCACTTGAATGATGGACCCGTCATGTTTTCCTTGGCTCAACATGGAACGCTGGGCAGAATCACCCTAAAGACATCAAAGGATTTATTATGAGCAGATCTTTTGATCCTGAACTGAACAAACCTTGGAAGAGATGGAACAGGAAACGGTTAGTGCTTAGCCCCTACTCTGAAGAAAGTGGAAATGGAATGCCAATAATTTAATGAAAGGTGACCATTATTTTTAAATGTTTTAGAAGAAGAAGAGTTGGTTTTTATATGCCGACTTTCTCTGCCACTTAAGGGAGAATCAAACCGGCTTACAATCACCTTCCCCTCCCCACAGCAGACACCCTGTGAGGTAGGTGGGGCTGAGAGAGATCTAACAACGCTGTGACTTGCCCAAGGTCACCCAGCTGCCTTCGTGTGTAGGAGTGGGGAAACAAATCTAGTTCATCAGATTAGGCTCCGCTGCTCATGTGGAGGAGTGGGGAATCAAACCTTGTTCTCCAGATCAGAGTCCACCACTCCAAACCACCACTCTTAACCACTACACCACGCTGGTTCTCTAAGGAAGAATCAAAGTGGCTTACAATCTCCTTCTCTTCCCCTCCCCACAACAGACACCCATTGAGGTAGGCGGGGTTAAGAGAGCTGTGACTAGCCCAAGGTCATCCATTTGGCTTCATGTGTAACCACCACGCTGGCTCTCTTTAGTTTGTTTTATAGTACAGATAATTTCAAAATTATGTCTTTTACTGAGGAGGAAGGGGTATGCAACAAAATCTAACCAACAAGGATGAAATCTTGCCATTCCAGAATGGTTCAAGGTCACTGCACTGTCCACCACGCTACACTACCAGAAAGGAAAGAGGAGAGCAAGTATATATTTGACATGTGAAAGCTGCTTTGTGTGTTTCTTTTCCGTACACAGAATTTCACAGCAAACTGTGCAGTTAACTTGAACTCCTTTCTCCATTTGCTCAGAAGGTGACAGCTGCATTTACCTACTCATCACTTGCCCTCCAATATTTGCGTTCGGGATTCCTGGCATAGCTACAAGTTCTAACTAACCATCACCTTTTTCTTCTCTTTTTTACCCGCAGAAAGGCAATTACAGAATTCTGGTTTCCCGTCATTTTATTACCGTATTGCTGACTGAAAGATAACCAGCTGGAGGGCTTAAGGGTCAATAAGGAGTGGTTGGCTTCAATTACCTCCTTCTTCTTCTCCACGGCAAGGAGCTCGGCTGGGCATAACCGGGCATCTGCCGAGCCCCACAGCCTGTCTGAAGTCCCACCTCCAACTACAGATGGTGGGTCTATCTTTCATTTTACAGTGGGAAGATGGTATTTGGAGGCAGTGGAGGAAGCAGAGGATAAAAGAATTAAGTTTTCCTGCCTCCTCTAGGCATCCTTCTTTGTTTGGTTTTCTTTGTTTCTAGGCAAGAAGAAGAGTTGGTTTTTATATGCCGACTTTCTCTACCACTTAAGGGAGAATCAAACTGGCTTACAATCACCTTCCCTTCCCTTCCCTTCCATACAACAGACACCCTGGGAGGTAGGTGGGGCTGAGAGAGCTCCAACAGAGCTGTGAGTAGCCCAGGGTCACCCAGCTGGCTTTGTGTGTAGGAGTGGGGAAACAAATCCAGTTCACCAGATTAGTGTCTGCCGCTCAAGTGGAGGAGTGGGGAATCAAACCCGGTTCTCCAGATCAGAGTCCACTGCTCCAAACCACCACTCTTAACCACTACAACACGCTGGCTGTGGGTGTGGCCATTGTAAGTAGGGGTGCCAAACTCCAGGTACTAGCTGGAGATCTTTTGCTATTACAAGTGATCTCCAGCCAATAGAGATCAGTTCACCTGGAGAAAATGGTCACTTTGGCAATTGGTCTCTCTGGCACTCTATGTCCCTCCCTTCCCCAAACCCCACCCTCCTCAGGCTCGGCCCCAAAAACCTCCTGACGGTGGCGAAGAGGGACCTGGCAACCCTAATTGTAAGACAGGAGTTGTGATTTCTGCCTTCATTGCAATGAAAGGGTTTCCCACAGCTGCAAGAGCGGCTGCAGCTACTGGGGCACCATACAGGTGTTGTGGAACACAGGCAGGATAATTCTGCTGCAGTCGTCTTGTTTGGGGGCTTCCTAGAGGCACCTGGTTGGCCACTGTGTGCTGGACTTGATGGGCCTTGGACTGATCCAGCAGGGCTTTTCTTATGTTCTTATGTTCTAGGTTTGTGCTTTCATTCCACTTTCAGGCTTTCCCTTCTTTTTATCCCTCCTGCTCTTTCTCCTTCTCTCCCCGCTGGGGTTTCCTTTGTTCCTTGTTATTTCACTTCTGCAATCCTTTGGCAAACGAGGAGGGCAGTATTTTTGTTTTGGGTTCTGCCTCCCGTGGAAGCCATTTTTGGGGCAGCGCTTATACCTCCTTCTCAAAATTCCCAAGGCAGAAAAAAGGTTGGGGGCCTGTTCTGGCAATGTCTGCCTTCTCCTTTTCTCACCCAAACATCCCTGGAGGCTAACCAACCAAAATAATAAAAACATTGAAATTAAATACAATTTGAAATATCACCCTACAGAAAACAGAACAAAGGGAAACAAAACCGAGATTCATCTCAGGGAACCATCTCTCTCATCAAGGCCTTCCAGAATAACAATATTTCAAGCCTGATCTAGAAACCCCAAGAGATGTTATTTCATATCCTGGGGTGGGAATGCCATACAGAAGAACCCCTTTGGTGATTACTCACCAGGCTAACATTAGAGAGCCAGTATGGTGTAGTGCTTTAGAGCGGGGGACTCTAATCTGAAGAACCAGGTTCAATTCCTCACTCTTCCACATGAAGTCTGCTGGGCAACCTTGGGCCAGTCATGGTTCTCTCAGAACTCTCTCAGCCCCACATATCTCACAAGATGCCTGTTGTGAGCAGAGTAATCTACTTTGTGACTTCTTAGGATAGAGAAAGGAGGGTTATACAATCCTACTCTTCTTCTTCTTAGACAGTGCAGTTTCACAAAGGAAAGCCTCATCCATTGCTCTCAAAGTCTGGGCAAATTGATATGGGTGAAAGTAGTCTCACTGGACCAAAGTAATTTAAAGTTTTAAAGGTCAAAAATAGCACCTTCAATTGGGCCCAGAAAGGAACTGGAAGCCAGCACCAGTTAATTTTCCACACCGTTTTCAAGGGCAGCCCCATTAAAGTACATTACAGTAGTCTAGTCCAGTTTACCAAGTCCTGTGTGACAGTGGCCCGATCTGCATTCTTTGGTAATGGCTAATAGGTCACAAACCATTCTGTGCTGTTAAAAAGGCATCCTGAGTAATTTCTTCAACTTGGTCATCTAGGGACAGTCAAGAACTCACAGACTGGTGCTATGATCTTTCAGATGGAATGTAACCTCATCCAGAACAGGTTACAGATTTATTGGTCTACCAGTTAGGGTTGCCAGGTCCCTTTCAACACCAGTGGGAGGTTTTTGGGGCGGAGCCTGAGGAGGGCAGGGTTTGGGGAGGGGAGGGACTTCAATGCCATAGGGTCCAATTGCCAAAGGGGCCATTTTCTCCAGATGAACTGATCTCTACCGGCTGGAGGTCAGTTGTAATAGCAGGAGAACTCCATCCAGTAGCTAGAGGTTGCTATACAAAATAGCAACATGCTGGCTCCAAGAAATAATCATATATTATTGACCACAGCTGGAGATCAGTTGTACTAGCGGGAGATCTCCAGCTACTACCTGGAGGTTGGTAACCCTACTAACAGTACAAGTATTAGGTGCACACCAATCAACCCAGAGGCCCATGTTAGCATTGCAGTGAATCTTTCTTGAACATTTTCTACTACCGAGGGAGATAAAAGGACTGCCAGAAAAGCAAAATGACATTCCCTTAAGAGGCAGTTACTATTGATAGGGTGGCTGCACATGGAGTAGGGTTGCCAACCTCCAGGTAGAAGCTGAAGACCTTCTGCTATTACAATCTCCAGCCAATAGGTATCAGTTCACCTGGAGAAAATGGCTGCTTTGGCAATTGGACTCTATGGCATTGAAGTCCCTCCCCTCCCCAAACCCCACCCTCCTACAATGTGTCTGTGTGTCTGTGGGGGTGCGTGGACAAGAACAGGGGAGGAAGGATGCTGAGATTGAGGCTCCATGGATACTTGATGACCAAGGGTCCTGACAAGATGTATATTGAAATCAATCCATGGGCCCGGAAACTGAATCACACCACAAAGTAAATTCCATGTATGTTTCACTCAGTGACACGATGACAGAGTTTTCTTCCTGTGGCCGTTGTGAGCAGTTGCTGATGTTCCTTCTTCATTCTTATTCCTTTCAACCTGTTCTCCCTCCAAGAAGATTAGAGCAGCATATATAGTCCTCTCTCTCAGCTTATATCCTCACAGCCAACCTGTGAGACAGGTTGGGTTGAGAGAAGGTGAGTGTCTGAAGGTCACTCAGTGACTGAGCGGGGACCTGGACCCAAGTTTCTATCACTTGAGCTTTGGCCACCAGGCTATGGGAAAGGTTACTGACCTTGATACGTGCAGAACATTTCTCTGCCTGCGTGGTTGAGCAAAAAGATAGCACTCAGCCAGCTGCAACTTGTTAGGAACTTGTTTTGTTGCCAGAGCTGATTTCTGAAACTGTGAATCATCTTCTAGCATGTTCTGGAAAGATTAAGGTGTGAAATGATCCTCACTGGAAGCAAGAAATCCACATGGAGACTTGGAGGGCATTCTCAGAATGCCATGAATGCCGAGGTCCTGTGGTGCGAAAGAATAATTCTGACATTTTTAGGAATCGGATTTTCCCCTCCCCCTAAACTCAGGAAAACTCTGCTGTTTACACCTCCTTGCAAGTTTGTATTTCAGCTCATCGTGGAAAACGTGCCTCTGTCAGGGATGATGATCTGGAGGTAAAAGAAACCCTGAGCACCTGAGTGAACAGGCAAGCTGGGATAGACATCTCAAGACTAGTGTGGTCCCCACTCAGATAACAAAGAAGCCGACCACAGAGAACCAGCGTGATGTAGTGGTTAAGAATGGTGGTTTGAAGCGGTGGACTCTGGAGAACCGGGTTTGATTCCCCACTCCTCCACATGAGTGGAAGACTCTAATCTGGTGAACTGGGTTTAATTCCCTACTCCTACACATGAAGCCTGCTGGGTGACCTTGGGCTAGTCACGGTTCTCTCTGAACTCTCTCAGCTCCACCTACCTCATGAGGTGTCTGTTGTGGGGAGAGGAAGGGAAGGCAATTGTAAGCTGGTTTGATTCTTCTTCAAAGGTTGAGAAAATTGGGATATAAAAACCAGCTCTTCTCCTCCTTCTCCTTCTCCTTCTCCTTCTCCTTCTCCTTCTCCTTCTTCGTTGTGATCATGGGAACATTTTTTTTTTAAAATGTGGCTATTTCCTTTTCCGCCAGTGTTTATCTGTTGGGTCATGTACATGTTCCCAAAAGGTGATAATACCATCACATTGAAGCAATAGTCAAAAGTTGATAATGGATACTACATTTGATTACGGTACTGCTGAAGTAGGCTATGTCCCAAAAAGAAGCAGGGAGGGCTATGCTCATCAGTCTTTTGATCCATAGGAAGGGAAACCCTCAGAACACAATTGGGAAGGAAGCATTTCCAAGTGGAATCTGGAAGTGGGCAGGAAAATGCAAACAGCTGATCTGCACAGACTCCATTACCAGCCATGTAGGAGTCCTGATTCAATTTTGCTGGTTGCTTTGATCTTAACAGATGTATGCGTGCCAGGAGGAGGCAACATATTATCAGGGACTCCAGCTTTGTTATCTGGTTACTGATATATTTTTTTCTTTCCAAAGGGGGGAGGATGAATACCCATCAACAATCAACGTGGACCTCCATCGCCCGCATGCAATAAATTACTGTATCGCCCCCATCAATAATTAACTCAGCGAGAACCTATAACTTTGTGACAAACAAAACCCAGACATCGTCGAACGAGCTGTTTACAATAAAAGGTTACATATTAAAACACACTATAATCATAACCTTCTTCCAATGAGCTCTCTGTGAGAGGGAAACGCCGAGGTTTCAGGCTGCATAATGGTGTGGGCCGACAGCGCACAATGGAAAGTGTCATGTTTAACAAGGCCAGCGCATAGTCTCTTATTATGGGGGAGGTTTTCTTGCAGGGTTACAAAAAAAAAAAAATAGCTACCCACAATACAGTGTGTTTAGCAGAACTTGCTGGTTGTCTCGGCGTGTCAAAGGAATTCATTGTCTCCTTTGGAAACAGACACGGGCCAAACCAAAAAAAGAAAGAAAGAAAGAACCGTGGGGGGGGGGGAGTTTCATTGAAAAACAAAATGTATGATTTAATCTGACCCGACCGGTCATTCGTTTTAACCCTTGGGAGGTCACAACACACTGTCATGCCACTTGGACTGGAAAAGCTGGAAGGGTCTGGTAGGGATGTGACACTCGGGTCAGAGAATCAAACAATTGGAAGGACTGGAAAAAAACATTACGTTGCATCTATTTATAATGTATGCTGCCAGGAAGCACACTCTATGGAGGAGCTATTTCCCCCGATCTCATTCTGGCTCCATAAGGGCAGCAGCTGGTGCACTAGAGATCCGGGCAAAGGAATTAATATAGCGCGCTTCGTACATCTCTCTTCACCGCTGAGCGATGAAGCAGCAGCCCCACTCTGCAGGAAGCAACATTTCTAATAGTGATCGACAAGAATTATAGGTTCTTTGGCGTTGTCGACCCATTGATCTGTTAGAGCGGTTCCTCAGTGGAACAGGCTTCCTCAGGAGGTGGTAAGTGCTCCTTCCCTGGAGGTTTTTAAGCAGAGGCTTGATGACCATCTGTCAGCAATGCTGATTCTATGACCTTAGGGAGGGCATCTTGGCCATCTTCTGGGCATGGAGTATGGGTCACTGGGTGTGTGTGGGGGAGGTATTTGTGAATTTCCTGCATTGTGCGGGGGTTTGGACTAGATGAACCTGGTGGTTCCTTCCAACGCTATAATTCTATGATCAAAATGCAGGTCACTAGTCTTTAATATAAATGCATAAATGTGCGTAAATGTGTCTCTTGGAACTGTCACCAGTTGAGACCCCTCCACTAGTCGTCTTCCACCATATATCACAAAACAAAGTTCAAGGTAAGAATGGTTCTTGAGAGCCAGCATGATGTGGTTAAGAGCGGCAGACTCTAATCTGGAGAATCTGTAGAAGACTGCTTGGTAACCTTGGGCAGTCACAGTTCTCTCAGAACTCTTTCAGCCCACATGGAGGCAGGCAATGGCAAACCACCTCTGAACATCTCTTGCCTTGAAAACCCTATGGGATTGCAATAAGGCAGCTGTGACTTGACGGCACTTCCCACCACTAAGAATGGTTCTATGGCTTTTGCTAACTATTTGAACTTAAACACAGTGCCAATGCAGAATGATTTCCAACATGTTAATAAGACGTCGCAGGTGAGACTGCAAATGGGCTCCCATCCCTTAGGGACTTATAACTTCAAATACACAATTGTTATGTATATTTATGGGAAAGCTAAACTCGGAAGCAGATCACTGAACAATCAACTGGGAGTGAAGGAACTTCACATCCCATAACTGAATGAGTACCGTTCATGCACCGCAGAAATGCAAATGGAGTCCCACCTTGTAAACCCTGTTTTTATGAGTGGATCTATTTCTCACAAAGCAGAATTCAATGAGAGCTCGCCAGTTCATTTGTCAAAACAGGGAGAGAACGTGAGCTGAAGGAAGAAAGGCTCTTGAGCTTCAGGTATGGCTGAGTCTACATATGGTGAATGAACAAAGCAAAACATGTGCAAGGATGAAAAATATGATAAATTCCAGAGCACATCTGCCCAGCACCATCCTATCACACACGCATACGCACCCCATAAATTTCACAATTTGCACCTAAGTTGCATGAGGCTCATTGTAAGTTCAGACCAAGGAACTCCAGATATATATATATATGATGAACTCAAGATGGAATTACTCACATCACACATAGTTCAGAACACATCTTCACAATGTACTTAGGACATCATAATAGGCCAGTTACCTAATGCATATTTAAGACACAAAGAAAGACGTGATCTTCAGAAATGTGTCGGGTGGACTTTAATGGGATGTTTTTGTAATTTAACTCCCAGCACATGCTTGAGTTCACTTCCTGAAAGAATACACACTGGTGGTTTGCTTTTTAAAATAGACACAAAAAGCCCCCAGAAGAATTTTGCTGCAAAGAGTCATGGATTTTCCAGAATCATGGATTGCCACAGTTTAGCCATTTTGGCTTCTAGTGGGGAACCTGTAATAATTTGAAGGGTGTATCTCATTTTCCCATGTATCCCCTTCCCCACAATATTTCATCTTTTCCTCCTCCTGGCAACTCCCACGCCTCACCTTTCCCTGTTTCCTTCTCCTCTTCTCCCCACCAACCTACCTACCTTTTATCTGCTTCTGTATCTTCAGCTATATTTATTATTTCATTTATGCTGTGCCTTTCTCTACAAGTAGGATTTAAAGCAACTTACATCATTCTAGACCAATGGTTCCCAAAGTGGGCAGTACCACCTTCTGGGGGGCGGTGTGATAACCTAGGGAGGCACTAAGAGGCAAGGGGGCAGCGGGTGGGTGGGTGGGTGCTGGGCCCCTTCAACAGTGTTGTTCACTAATTTACAATAAATCAAGCTATGGCACCATGCTAGCAAATTTGGCAGAAACTATTGGAATTTTCCCCCAGACTTTGAAGAGCTGGTACCACTGGATCAAGTTCATCAGCTTTGTTGAATAAATTGCAACTAAAATGTTTTAATTTGATTTTGGTCAGATGGGCAATTAATTGTTACCGTTTTGAAATTTTATTGTTATTATCTTCTTCAGTGAGTCATGCAAACCCCTATTTTGAATAATGCTTTTTAGGGGATAGGGTAGGGGGAGCTGGGGTTGCGTTTGTGGAACCAAGGGGGGTGGTGGCCCGAAACGTTTGGGAACCACTGCTCTAGATAGGGTTGCCAACCTCCAGGTAATAGAAACAAAAAAATTACATCTCTATACCAATATATAATAGTACAAAATCAGTATAGGTTCAAATAAACAAAATATACAAATCAATGTAACCAGAGCAATAGGTTCAACATGCCCACATAGCAAGACGGACTACGCTGGTAGCCTTCAGACACACAATTATGTGTAAGCTCTTGGAATAATATGTTAAGGGCACACTGAAGAAAGATTTTGAATGAAAAGGCTAGATATCCGGGACTGCCTTTTGTGCATTGATAATCATTGAATATTGAACCAATTTGTGGCATTCTTCTTGTCTTCACATCAGTCTGAAATTGACACGGAACTCTTCTCAGCCCTTACAGCTGTATAGCAACATTGTTCTCCAGATAGGGAGAGTCAGACTCAGACTTTATACCACGTTATTGGTCTTTTTTTTCCTGAATTGTACTGCATTGTGCAATTTTCCAGCTATAAGCTGTGTATGAGAGGTTATACTTTTGATGTAATGTCAATATTTGTATACATATGTAAATGGTGATAGTAATTTCTTTTATGACATTATTTTCTAGCCTCCAGGTAATAGCAGAAGATCTCTCGCTATTACATCTGAATCTCCAGCTGATAGACATCCGTTCACCTGGAGAAAATGGCCTCTTTGGCAATTGGACTCTGTGGCATTGGTCCCTCCCCTCCCCAAACCCCGCCCTCCGCAGGCTCCGCCCCCAAAACCTCTCACCGGTGGCAAAGAGGGACCTGACAACCCTAGTTCTAGACAATGTGCAGCACCCACTGGGTGTTCCAAAGCCTTTCAAAGCAGTCAAAGATGGCGCCATGAAGGGTATTTATTCCTGCCCTATCTGTCTCGCAGAGGAGGAAAGCAGAAGGGGAAATGAGAGACTGGACTGAATTGTTTGGCACACAGTGTTGACAAAAACAATGGAGCACTGAGCCTCGCTTGGTAATATTAAAAGGCTTCCTCTGTCTTACAAGAGCTGCCAAACACAACCAGCGGAGAAAAGCAAACCGACTGGGGAGTTGGGCTTTGCAGTTTTACTAGGAACATTTATTCTCTTGATTTAGTGAAACCTAAGTAGCAGTTAGGCTAGAAACCCCCAGAGTGCCTTTAAAAAAAATACATAACTTAATTTCAAAACAAATAATTGCAAATAAGGCTCTAAGTGTCACCCTTCCCACAGGGCTTTCCTATGCATATGCAAGAGTGTGCATATTTTAATGATCCGACTGTGCCTGAATCTAGCTACACTTAATGCGGCTAAAAGGACAGGCATGAATGTCCCCCATAATAAACATCATTCAAACACCTAGGAGGGCTGGTAAAAGGGAAATGGCATCTGACCGCAAACCACAGGAGGATTTAGAGCAAAGCGCTAATTTATTTATTTAAGGATTTATAAGCCCCCTTTCCGTGTTGAAGTCTCTAAAGTGGCTTGCTTTAAAATGGAGCTAAAATATACAAATCATGAGGATATTGAAGAGCAAGATGGCTTTGTGCCAGTCGAGAAAGCTGCAAAGCTGGCCCACCCATAGAAAATAGGGGGTTTGCACACAAAAAATATGACTTTCCAAATTTTCCAAAAGGAAAATGTGTGTGTCCCCCCACCCGAAACTCCAGCCTGATGAAGACTGAGCAAGTTCCAGGAGACACCGAATGTTGAGAGCAGTTGAGAATTGGTTAGGGGTTGCCAACCTCCAGGTACTAGCTGGAGATGTCCTGCTATTACAACTGATCTTCAGCCGATAGAGATCAGTTCACCTGGAGAAAATAGCCACGTTAGCAATTGGACTCTGTGGCATTGAAGTCCCTCCCCTCTCCTCCCCAAACCCTGCCCTCCACAGGCTCCACTCCCAAAACCTCCCGCCAGTGGTGAAGAGGGACCTGACAATCCTAGAGTTGGTTCAAGTTGGTAGAAGGGAGGGGAAATATGTCTGCTGCTGCTCCCGGAGGTAGGGTTGCCAGGTCCCTCTTCGCCATCGGTGGGAGGTTTTTGGAGCGGAGGTAGGTAAAATGAGTACCCAGCTTGCTGGGGGTAAAGGGGAGATGACTGGGGAAGGCACTGGCAAACCACCCCATAGAAACAAAGTCTGCCTAGTAAACATCGGGATGTGACGACACCCCATGGGTCAGGAATGACTCGGTGCTTGCACAGGGGACCTTTACCTTTACCTTCCCAGCTGAAACAACAACAGAAATATAGTGCTTTCAATGTATTGAGCACCCCCTGCTCCAAAGAGCTTACAGGAGACAGCAAGAGGTGGAGGCAAAATATGCATTGATTTCAGTTACACGTGCTTGGGCTTAGTTTCAGTAGAGAAGGAAAAGTAGAAGTCAGATAAAATCTAATACAAAGCATATGCCTCTGTAGCCAGGGGCGTCTGCAGCCCGACCAAGCCAGGCCAGTTGGAGGGGGTGAGAGGACTGAAAGAGTTGGCCACCAGCACCTTGGCAGGGCCTAGCATGGACTCGCAGGCTCAGGAGGAAGAACTGGAGGAAGCCCATGGGGTGAGTGTGGTCTGGGGCCAACGGTGTGGGAAGTGACTGGTTGGCGGTTGCAGCCACTATTGGTGGAGGACCCCCCCCATGGACCTCCCAACATCCTGAAAGCACAGGGGCAGGGGTGGACCCCACATGAGGGTGAAGATCCTTAAAGGAAGTGGTCAAGAGGAGTCTGAGGTGGTACAAATGAGGAGGCAGCTGAGCAATCCAAATATGGAGGTAGGAATGAGGGAACTCCACATAAACTGTCCCCGGCTGACTCTGTACCTAGGGCTGCCAACCTCCAGGTACTAGAAACAAACAAAGGTAACCCCCTATGCTGCAATAAGTGGAGCTTGATGTAAAAAATACAGCACTAGGCTCACACAAGGCTTTGTATGTACTATTAGTTCACCATAGTAAATATTTCTTGCATTGTGGGTTAAGAATTTTGTGAGCTTTGTGCTGAATTTTTTGCATCAACCTCCAGGTACTAGCTTGAGATCTCCTGCTATTACAACTGATCTCCAGCTGATAGAGATCAGTTCACCTGGAGAAAATTGCCGCTTTGGCAATTGAACTCTATGGCATTGAAGTCCCTCCCCTCCCCAAACCCTGCCCTCCTCAGGCTCCGCCCCAAAAACCTCCTGCCGGTTGCAAAGAGGGACCCGACAACCCTAACGGGCAACCCTATTCACTCACCCTAGTTGATATCAGTGGTAGTCAAATCTGATTGGCTCTGCCACACTGTTGCATTATCATATTCACACCATGATCCCTGATTGGATATGATCATTCTTTTTCCCAGGGCAAGAAACTTCCCCTTGACACAATGGCTTCCTTTTGTTGGGGGGAAAGCCCCACCACCACTACTGGACTGGATCCCCAGGATCCAACCGTATGGATACACTTCCCCAGGGATCATGGCTGTCCATGTCCAGCACCAATTGCAGCGCCCACTGGGAAAGCAAATCATTAACGCAATGTAACTGTTCTGACATGTTCTAATTAAGTACAGGGATTTACGAGTTTTTTGGAAACAGAGCCAAGAACTCTGGAACCGTACAGTGACAGGATGTACAAGGGGGAGATGGTTAAAGAAAAACGAACAGTCACATGAACAGAAGAAGAAGAAGAAGAAGAAGAGCTGGTTTTTATATGCCGACTTTCTCTACCACTTAAGGAAGAATCAAACTGGCTTACAATCACTTTCCCTCCCCCTCCCCACAACAGACACACTGTAAGGTAGATGGAGCTGAGAGAGCTCAGCTGTAACTTGCCCAAGGTCACCCAGCTGTCTTCATGTGGAGGAGTGGGGAATCAAACCCAGTTCCCAGATCAGAGTCTACCACTCGCAATCACCGCTCTTAACCATTTCACCATGCTGGCTCACAGGAGGAAGAAATCATTTGGAAGGCACTTAAAAGATGTGACTCCAAATAAGGTATGGCTCAAGAGCCTAATACAAACAGAGTTGCACATGGATTGCAAAAAGCCAGGCTCAAGATCCACCTCTGCTGTGGACCAGCTGTGTGCGTGGTTCTCTTCTCTTCCATCCTCAATGACAGTCATTGCATGGCCATTTTCTCCAGGTGAACTGATTTCTATCGGCTGGAGATCAGTTGTAATAGCAGGAGATCTTCTGCTACTACCTGGAGGTTCCCTGGTTCCCTCGGGACCCTCTATATACCATGATATAATTCTTCTGGAACTATCCTAGGGTAATAATAACCCTGTTCATCCCTCCGTTTAAGGGATAGAAAGTGCACCCTGCACTAGATATACGCAGTGCAGTCGAAATAAGGCATCAACTGGAAACTCCAGCGGGAGCTCAATGGACAGAATACTGGATTGAAAGATACGTACAAATGATAATGTGCACCTATGTGTCATTGTTGAACTGCTGATCAGTGGTATTTATAACTTGTATGATTTATGTATAGGAATTCTGGTACAGAAACAGTGAAGAATGTAAACTTTATGTATATAACTGTGTAAGATATATTTACATGACTTATATGATTTTCAACAAGATTGAATAACTTACTCAGGTTTCAGTCTGTTCTTATAGTGTGGATTTAACACTTAGAATTAATTCAACTTATTGAGGTATTCAATATAGACTTTAGTTTCTTTTTTCGAAAATGATTTCATAATTAAAATTGAGCAAGTGTCCTGTTTAATTAACTGGAGGTTGGCAACCCTATTGCCATGTCCCCCCTCTCCTCAGGCAGGTGGTTTTTGGGGCGGAGGTCAGTCAAAGTTCATGTATGCACGGTCATGCTGGCACCATCCATCACTTCTGTTTTACACCCAGAAGTGCTGTATCGCAAGGGGCCTTTGGCCACCTTTTGCGGTGGGCAGTTTCTCATGCACACATTGCCCACTGATCCTCAGCTGGTCAGCGGGCAGCCAGGTGTATTGGCGGGGGTTTGCCCGCCACCACCTGGCACTTGGCAACCCTATGAGTGAAGATGTTTGAGTATGAGGACTGTTCTTTCTGGACAGATCACATGGATGTCTGTAGCCCATCAGGGATGTAAGAGAAAATAAAACTTGGTAATGGCAGAACTTCATACGCACACTTTCCCACCTTTCTCAGTTATATTGGAAAATCCAATAATGCGGGGGCGGGGTGCTTTTGCTACTGCTGGAAATGTTTAGAGAAAACAAGGCAGCTCCTACAGGCATAATCCCAAACCCTGCATTGCCCTGTCCTGGGTGGGTTACACTAAAGTGTCACTTAATGTGACTAATGGTGTTATTTTATTTATTTTTTATATAGCACCAACAATATGCGTGGCAATTTACCTGGTAGGAGAGCCAGCGTGGTGTAGTGGTTTAGAGCGGTGGTTTGGAGCGGTAGAGTCTGATCTGCAGAACCGGGTTTGATTCTCAGCCCACCTACCTCACAGGGTGTCTGTTATGGTGAGGGGAAGGGAAGGTGATTGTAAGCCAGTTTGATTCTTCCTTAAGTGGTAGAGAAAATCAGGGTATAAAAACCTCCTCCTTCTCTTCTTCTTCTTCTTGTAGAATAAATAAAAGGACCATTACACCACATGAGCTCTTCGAAGTCATTTCTTTTTCATTTTATTTTTTTATTTTACTACATTTATAATCTGCCTTTCTCCCTGAGACTCGGCAGACTATACAGGCCTTTTATGCATGGCTATTTCCCTCATGGTCACCCCTTGGACAACTTCGGGTCTTTGTTTGAATTATGCATGCCGTTTCCGACCGTCAGAGGTCACCTCGCTCTCCCTCCTGCATTTCCTGGTGTTTTCAGAGATCTGTTTTATCTCAGATTTGAACATGTGGGCAAAAGGTGGGGAAACACGCAGAAATGCAGGGGGAGAGGTAGGTGGGGCTGAGAGAGCTCTAACAGAGCTGTGACTAGCCCAAGGTCACCCAGCTGGCTTCATGTGTAGGAGTAGGGAAACAAATCCACTTCACCAGATCAGCCTCCGCCACTCATGTGGAGGAGTGGGGAATCAAACTCGGTTCTCCAGATCAGAGTCCACCGCTCCAAACCACCACTCTTGACCACTACACCAGAAGGAATGTTTTTGTTTGTCCTGCCTTGACCCAAACATGTATATTTACATCAAACTATTCTGAATTTGGCCACCTGATTGCCGTGAATGGATCTGTCACTATAATGTTCCCTAAAGTGTTGGTTGATGGAAGTCAAGGATTTGACAAATGATACCTTAACGTTCCTTGAATGGCTGCGGCTGTTCTCCTGAATGGGCGATCAGTCTGCAGGCAGAAGGTTCTCAGGCCGGCGCGTTGCAGGATTTGCTTGTATGTGGAAGAGAAACAAGACTTTGCCACTTGAACTGGATAAAAGAGAGTTCAGAATTTAGCTGCCGTTATCTGGATATGGGTGCATCCTTGTGCAGAGGCTGCTGACTTGGGGATCTGGTACCACCTCGGCAGATATGCTACCCACAGAAGGTGTTCCCGTTTGCCTCCATTGTGTTCTGCTCGTACGTTTACCAATAAAGGAGCTACTGCACTGTGAGTTCTGGTGTCCTGTCATCCAAAGGACACCAAACCTTGTAGCGCGAACTTCTCACCACCCAGGGAAGCGGGGCGTGCGTGTCACAATATATAATTTTTTTGTGTTTGTGTGCATGCCACACATTGTCGTATTGAGCGTTCATTGCATCACTGGAAGAGCGTGCAATCAAACTTGCCATGAGACAGTAGTTCCTGATTGTCATCAGCTGTAGCTCATTATTCCCTCAAGGATTCCTTGTGCCAATCGATGGGAAACAATGCGTAATCACTTGCCATTGATTGCAAATCAGTTTGCATAGACTGGCACGGGAGTCCTTGACAGGATAACGAGCGGTGCCTTTTTGCCCGTTTCAGGGCCCAAGTGGCCATCATCTGACAGCCCTTTTCCTTTTCGTGTATGAAAAGGGAAGCACGTGCTTCAAAAGATGGAGTTATGTTATATTATAGGGTGAGTCCCCCACCCCAAAAATTGGCAGAAATGCAGCGGGACTGAGGCTGCCAACTTCTGCCCCAAAGGTGGCTTCTTTGCCTTTTTTGGATTGCTGTGAAAGGGAGAAATTTGGCAGGTCTGTCAATATATCATTCAAGCTGCTCTCCTTCCCACAAAGTCTGTGACAGCAAAAAAGCATTCTCCAGAGCTGGGCAACAGTAGTGACGATGGTTTGGTTCCAGCTGACCTTTTCACAGAATCTTGTCCAGTTCTCCTCTCTACTACAGCCCCCCCAGCCTAAATAGTTTTTGTATATGCAGGCCCCATGACTATTGGCATAGTATTTTTGGAAAAGTATTTGGCATAGTATTTTTGGGTGGCCAAAGCGGTGCCCCCCTTCTTCTTCACCAGCAAAAAAGCTGGTTGGATTAGGGTTGCCAGATCTCTCTTGGCCACTGGTGGGAGGCTTTTGGGGCGGAGCCTGAGGAGGGCGGGGTTTGGGGAGAGGAGGGACTCCAATGCCATAGAGTCCAATTGCCAAAGTGGCCATTTTCTCCAGGTGAACTGATCTCTATCGGCTGGAGATCAGTTGTAATAGCAGGAGATCTCCAGCTAGTACCTGGAGGATAAGTAATCAAAGATTAACACCTCTGTACTAGTACCTAAGGTTAGCCAAATACTCAAAAAGTGTAATAAGCATAAGCAAACGTCACATAATATACAGTAACTATCAATCCAAGGTAAGTGTCTACGAGAGAGTAACAATCAATCCAAAGGTGAGTGTCTACAAAAGAGTAACAGACACAGTCAATACAGCTTGGAAGTCTTCAAAAGAAGAGAAGGTAAACAGGGATACGATAGTTTCAAGTCTTCCTCAGTCCCGTTTAGTTTAAGTCTTAACAAGTACACTTGTTTCAATGCAAGCTTTCAAAGCCAGTGGTAATAATCTCCCATAGGTCCCTCTTCAGCACCAGCAGGAGGTTTTTGGAGCAGAGCCTGAGGAGGGCGGGGTTTGGGGAGGGAGGGACTTCAATGCCATAGAGTCCAATCGCCAAAGCAGCCATTTTCTCCAGGTGATCTAATCTCTATTGGCTGGAGATCAGTTGTAATAGCAGGAGATCTCCAGCAAGGACCTGGAGGTTGGCAACCCTAACATGATGTCTAAAAAAAGCCTACAGAAAAAGAGAGAATTCTCTGCCAGAGAGGGAGGTTAGCAACCCTACCTGAGGATCGTAGCTTAGATCCAGCTGTCAGAATGAGAGAGAGGAGAGAGAGAGAGAGAGAGAGGGAGAGAGAGTTCTGCTCTGCGTTTTGAGGCCTCCCCTTCCATTGCTCACTTGTGTTTGTAGTACAGTGTTCCATTTTTTGCTGTGAGCTCCATTGGGTCTCCATTTGGGGAGAAAGGTGGGGTGTAAATCAATAACTGAATAAATGAATAACTGAAGAATTAGTAAAGAAAAGAACAAAAAAAAAACCTGTCATAAGGTTGTGGTACGGTTATGCTGTTAGTTTCCAAGTGAAACGGAGGGGGTAAACACGTGCTTCCAAGCTAGGAGTGCAAATGTAGTATTGGAAAAAAGCCATGACCCATACTGGCTCGCTACTGATTCTCATGGCCGACTGGAACAGGGTGGATTGCACAGCCAAACTGGCTTCCTGGACTGTGTTTCAGGGGTATCCTTAGGGGGAAAACGGTCTTTTGAGAGGATCATTTAATTTGTTACATGTTGCATCACAGCACATGTTGGATATGATTTCTGCAAACTCACAGCCAACTGGGGCAGCCATTTTGGCCTGTTCCAGAGTGGGTTGGTCGTGCCTATAACTCCAGTGGTTGTCCGACTATTTCATAATGAGCTCAGATTGCCAGGGAGCAAGCGGAAGAACTGAATAACTTTTTTTGTTTTCAGCTTAACATGGGCTGGCAAAGGACTGAGGAAGCATTACTTTCTCAAGAGTCGCACAGCTACTTTGGTGCATTGTTCAGGGATGGTAGACCTTTGCCGAGTTTGCAAACGGGCTCTCTGTCTCTCTGACTTCAGTGGTCTTGAGGGCATATTTAACTTGAGGGCATATTTAACTTGAAGGAAAAAACCTAGTTCATGCTCACGTCCCACAACATGCTCGCTTGTCTACCTTAAAAGCATCAGATTCGCATTTTGAGATGCAAAAGCTAAGCCTTATTTATGGCAACTTGCGGGGAATGTGGCATGGTATAGCCCGATCTTGTCAAGTCTTGGAAGCTAAGCAAGGTTGATACTTGCATGAGAGACCACTGAGGGAGACTCCGCAGAGGAAGGCAATGGCAAACCACCTCTGCTTCTCACTTGGTTTGAAAGCCCCTTGCTGGGGTCTAGGGTTGCCAGGTCCCTCTTTGCCATTAGTGGGAGGTTTTTGGGGTGGAGCCAGAGGAGGGTGGGGTTTGGGGAGGGAATTCAGTGCCATAGACTCCAATGGCCAAAGCTGCCATTTCCTCCAGGTGAACTGATCTACTGTATATCAGCTGCAGATCACTTGTAATAGCAGGAGATCTCCAGCTACCATCTGGAGGTGAGCAACCCTACTGGGGTCACCATAAGTCAGTTGCGACTTGACAGCACTTACATACATATGTGCAGGGGTGGCAAATTTTGAACTGATCACACAATCAGCTGCTAAAGACACACTAGACATGACTAGCAAAAAGCCTTTTCATGTGGAGATACCAAGCTGAATTGACCTCAAGGTCATAAATGCTTTCTAAGTGTACTGTGTGAGAGCCAGTGTGGTGCAGTAATTAAGAGCAGTGGACTCTAATCTGAGTGAGTTATTTGGGTTCAGTTCCCCACTCCTTCACATGAAGCTTGCTGGGTGATCTTGAGCCAGTCACAGTTCTCTCAGGCAATGGCAACCACCTCTGAATGTCTCTTGCCTTGAAAACTCTATGGGGTTGCCATAAACCAGCTGTGACTTGACGGCATGTGCTTGCGTGCGCGCGCGCGCGCGCGCGCACACACACACACACACACACACACGTAGATCGTTCACTTAGGGATGCCACCAGATTCCACAGCCCTGCTGTTTTGACTCAACCTGTTCATTTTATTCTTCATTTCCCCCTTGCGCTAATCATGCTGCCAAGTATTTTGTTTGCATGCCAAATTTCTCCTCTTAAATTCTCCTCTCCTTTTAAACATTTTTGCATCAATTGCATGTAAGTGGCATATAATGTTTAAATGGTATACAAACTTTGCAAAAAAGTTATAAAAGAAGAACATGAATTGGGAATGCCAGACAACCAGATGAATTGGTTTACTCTGCTCTGAGACTGGCTAATCTTCAAAGGAAAGCCATTGAAGTTTAATGACCACATACAGGCATTGAAGTGTAGTGGTTCAAGTGCTGGATTAGGGTTTAGGAAGCCCACACTCGAAACCCCACTGTGCCATGGAGGCTCTTTAGGTTACCCTGGGCACTTTCAACCTAACCTACCTCACAGGGAGAAAGGGAGTGATGGGGAATGCTTTACTTACTTTATTTAAATCCCACTTTTCTCTCCAATGTTGGCCCAATGTGTCTTACGTCACTCTTCTCTCCTCCATTTTTACCCTCACAACTCTGTGAGGTAAGTTAGGCAGGAAGAGAGTGACTGGCTCAAGGTCATCCAGAAATATTCCATGACCGAGTGAACCTGATCTCTGGATCTGAAGAAGGAGAAGGAGGAGAAGAAGCAGAGTTGGTTTTTATATGCCGACTTTCTGTACCACTTAAGGGAGAATCATCAAACCGGCTTACAATCACCTTCCCTTCCCCACAACAGACACCCTGTGAGGTAGGTGGGTCTGAGAGCTGTGACTAGCCCAAGGTCACCCAGATGGCTTCATGTGTAGGAGTGGGGAAACTAATCCTATTCACCAGATTAGTGTCTGCTGCTCATGTGGAGAAGTGGGGGATCAAACCCCGTTCTCCACATCAGAGTCCACCGCTCCAAACCACTGCTCTTAACCACTACACCATGCTGGCACTCCAACATTCTAACTACTATATAATACTGGCTTTCTTTACCTGCTGAATTATCAGCCATCAGACTCCTGCTGAAATTAGGGTTGCCAACCTCCAGGTACTAGCTGGAGATCTCCTGCTATTACAACTGATCTCCAGCCGATGGAGATCAGTTCACTTGGAGAAAATGGCCACTTTGGCAATTGGACTCTATGGCATTGGAGTCTCTCCCATCATCAAACCCCACCCTCCTCAGGCTCCACACCAAAAACCTCTCGCCGGTGGTGAAGAGGGACCTGGCAACCCTAGCTGAAATCTATCCATCAAAATGGTGGCAACTGTAGATCTTGGCTGGAGTGATATTCTTGTTAGAGCATCAGACTGGATCTGAAAGAATCAGGTTGAAATCCCCACTCTGCCATGAAAGGTCTCAGGGTAACCTTGGGCGATTCACTTTCTCTCAGCCCTAACCTACCTCACAGGTAGGGCTGCCAGGTCCCTCTTCGCCACCAGAGGGAGGTTTTTGGGGCGGGGCCTGAGGAGGGTGGAGTTTGGGGAGGGGAGGAACTTCAGTGCCATAGAGTCAATTGCTGAAGTGGCCATTTTCTCCAGATGAACTGATCTCTATCGGCTGGAGATCAGTTGGAACAGCAGGAGATCTCCAGCTAGTACCTTTGGGTCCCCATTGGGGAGAAGAAGCTGGAAATATGCATCTAAATAAATAGTTAGATATATTTAGATGTTTATTTAAATGGCATATCAGTTTGAAAGGCCAGTTTTACATCAGTCAATGAAACTGAAACTCCGTGCTCTTGAGTGTGACTGCCAACATGTAACAAGGGACAGTAAAGAATGGGAAAAAGAGAGAGACAGCTAATAATTAAAGTCATTTGCTTTGTTTGTCAATTTTTCTCTAGATACTTTCATTAATGATCTTCAGCCTGTTAAAATACAACCTCTTGGAATCAAGCTGGTATCAGAGATGGCTCTTCAGCAAAGACACATAAATGATCCATTGCTGAACCCACAGACCTTAGTTTAGGGCCAGGGATGGGAATCCAAACACTTTAGGAATTAGTTTTGCTCCCCTGTCATTCTGTAGGCCCAAGATAACTTATTGCTAGATGGGCCGATTTTGCATTGCTGCACTTAACTTGACATCATCAATTTCAGTTTTTTAAAAAGGGGACTTGGTAAGACTTGGTTTCACATTGACAGTTTCCTCTTCACATCATGAAGGGAAAACTGACCTTTTCTTTTCAAAAGTACTTCTTTTATTGCTTCAAAAAGAAAATACTTCTTTGCACAATATGGAATTAACTGCCACCAAATATGGGGATGCCCATTAAATTGAGTGCCTAGCTAGATTCATTGGTGGTTTCTAGGCACAATTCAAAGTGCTGGTTCTTACCTTTAAGGTCCTAACACTGCTATGCTAACATGATTGTACAAATTTCTACAATTGGTCCACCAGTACCGGTTTTTACTCTGCAAAGTGCAACCATAGAAGAGTCCATAGAAGAAATGATGGATGTCATCTTTTTCTATGGTGCAACACAGCAAAATCTAACAACCAGTGCCCCATGCCTAGTGAGATTTTGCCCAAGGATGTGACCCAAAATCTTTTGCAATGCAGACATGTTCCAGGGAGAAAGTGAATGGGTTTCTTGGCCACAAATCAGTTTGAATCCACTGGTAGGGTTGCCAACCTCCGGGTGGTGGCTGGAGATCTCCTGCTATTACAACTGATCTCCAGGCGACAGAGATCAGTTCTCTGGGAGAAAATGGCCACTTTGGCAATAGGACTCTATGGCATTGAAACCCCTCCCCAAACCCCGTCCTCCTCAAGCTCCACCTCCAAAATCTCCAGGTATTTTTAAAACCAGATCTTCAACTCTAACCACTGTATAGCAACAAAACAAGGGGAAGAAAAACCTTATCCCTATGAAACTAGAGTAAGGTACCCAAAAGGTAAGGAATCAACATGAAACCATGCACTATTGTAATTTTGTGTTTTTATGTTTATTTGGCATGTTTCCCATCGATACATAGAGGCTTGAACAGGACTGTATACACATTGTTTATATTTATTTTTGTGTCTGTATTAAATTTACTATATATTACTATATATTATTCACAAAATCACATGTATCAATATTAGCCTGTGGTTTCATGTTGATTCCTTACCTTTTGGGTACCTAACTCTAACAAGAAGTAAAATTGGCCAGGCATTATTAGGCTTTGCATGGACCAAAAGAAATGTTCAGCCCATTCCTGAGAATTGGGCCAAAAGTTCTTTGGAGGCGGTGTGACCTCACTGCCAGCGTAAATGCCTGTAATTGCGCGATCACACGCACTTATGCTGGTGGCGAGGCCAGTCCCACTGGCGGACCTCACCTCACCCGCCGGCGTGGCCTCTCCGTGGCGCAGGCCACGGTGTAGAGTGGCCGCGCCAGCGCAGGGGGCGTTCCGGTGGTGTTCCTGGAGGAGGAGATGCCAGTTAGGCGGCTTCCTATCCTGGTTTGGCCTGGTACACCGGTGCCAGGAACGGTGATGCTGAGCCTACTTTTTAGCAGCCTCGCTGTTCCCTATGGGGTGAAACAAACAAAAAAGCCGCGAGATGGCTTTTTTTTTGTTTCCGGCGTATGCGAAATGGCTTAGGAAGAGGTGCCGCTCCGCCTCTTCCCCGCCGTCTCCGTATGCCATCAGCTCAGGAATGGGCTGTATATGTCACAGCTGTGGAAAACATTATTTTATGTGAAGTAGGCCTTGGTATTCCGAGATACTGGGGCCTTCTGAACGCATCATGTTTACTTAATTTTAATGTGTCGTGCACGAGAAGACATTGCCACAGCAGAAGTATGGCATTTCTTTCCCCCCATTTCCCTGCTTCATAAGCAAAGGGCATGATAAGATTCACAGCACCAAGCAGGACTGCTCTCCAATTGTCTGGATTCATGGCTCCTTATGTCAGCGGGGAACCTTGCAGCTGGATTTCATCGCTTTCCAAGGTGTGTGTGCTTACAGCATCTCCCTTGGGTGCAGGGGAGTAGGCCCTTTTCTCGTGATTTGCTTTTCCAAAGAAAAGAAAAGGGGAAAAAAAGAAGATTAAGAAAAAAAGAAGAAGAAACTTTTCATATACTGTATAGCAGTCAAAGCCAGGAATTAACTGTTAGGGGGCATGGAGATGCAGAAGCGCACGACAACATGGAGCAATGAGACGACTGAGTTACGGGACTGTAAACCTGCCGCTGTTGGCAGGGAATGGTTATGAGATCAGCCTGTCGGCACTGCTGAAGAGGAGGGTGATTTATATCCAGGCTGTCAGCTCTAGGCATGGGCCGGACAGCTTTATGCTGCCTTTGTTGCGTGTCTATGAGCAGGACTGAGCTGGCTTCTTGATGGAGTGATAATAAAGGGTGAGAAAAGTGAACGGTCAGTTGCCGTGTCTAAAGATGCTGTGTGTACAATGAGGGGTGACATTGTAGCATGAGCCACAAAATGCAATGGCCTAGAAACAGTAATTCTTCTCCTGCTCCAGCGTGGTGTAGTGGTTATGAGTGGTGGTTTAGAGCGGTGGATTCTAATTTGGAGAACCTGGTTTGATTTCTTCTTCTTCTTGGTTCCCCTGACCATGTTTATACTCACAACAACCCTGTGAGGTAGGTTAAACTGAGCGATGGGGTCACTCAGTGAACTTTCTGGCAGAGCAGAGATTTGGATGTTAATCTCCCCCTTCGCCCCATTAGACCAACACTTTAACCCAGGGGTATCGAACTCAATTGTTACGAGGGCCGAATATGACATAAATGTCACTTGGTCGGGCCGGGCCATGCCTCGTCAGCCCAGATTGAGAGTGGGGCTGGCTGGCTTGTGGGCCAGATAAAAGTCCTCAAGAGG
Source organism: Euleptes europaea (assembly GCF_029931775.1). Taxonomy (NCBI): domain Eukaryota; kingdom Metazoa; phylum Chordata; class Lepidosauria; order Squamata; family Sphaerodactylidae; genus Euleptes; species Euleptes europaea. Next base: position 30,440,326 of record NC_079328.1, on the reverse strand, counting down.
CCAGATCTGGCCCGTGGGCCTTATGTTTGACACCTCTGCTCTAACCACTGAATCTATGCTGTCTCTCCCTTAGTGCTAATTAGCATAACCCCTATTGAAACAAATGGACAGTGGGTATCAGGAGTGTCTAATAAATGAATGGCATCCAAAGTTTATTAGTAGGGTTGCCCAGTCCCTCTTTGCCACCGGCGGGAGGTTTTGGGAGTGGAGCCTGAGGAGGGCAGGGTTTGGGGAGGGGAGGGACTTCAGTGCCATGGAGTCCAATTGCCAAAGCAGCCATTTTCTCCAGGTGAACTGTTCTCTGTCGGCTGGAGATCAGTTGTAATAGCAGGAGATCTCCAGCTAGTACCTGGTGGTTGGCAACCCTATTTATTAAGCTTTGAGGCTGATTACAATATGTGCATCTCTGGAATACCATATTTCCCCCCCTGCTTTGAAATGCTATTTTGCTCTTTAAAGAAAAGAAACAGACGAGCGTGCAAGGGCTGTCTTAAGGAAAATATGTACCACACTTTTTCTGAAGCTGCAGCTGTGAGCACACTATTGTGAAGTTCGGTTTAAATCCAGCAAAATCTAGAGGAAAGAAGGGGGAACGTTGAATGAACTTTAAAAAGGAAATAAGAAAAAAAAAACTCCAGCGGTGTTGTGTACTCTGGCTATGGATAAAAGGAGCTACTTCAGAAATACAGAATGAACTGGAGCATTTTTGTATGCATGCAAAAAAAAAAAAAAAAAAAAAAAACCCAAAAAACCTTTTGTTTGGAAAGTAAACAGCTTCTCTGTGGAGGCACTTTCGGCACATTCCATTTCTGACCGAAGCAGGAATTCCAGCGATGAAAGACTCGATCTCGATAGAAAGATGGGATTCCATTGATAAGAAACCAAAACTTTCTAAGAACAGTCTGCATTAAATATGATTAAAATCTGGGTTGTCAGGTCCAGGTTGGGAAATACCTGGAGATTTTTGGGCTGGAGCCTGAGGAGGGTGGGGTTTGGGGAGGGGAGGAGCTTCAATGGGGTATAATGAGTCCGCTTTCGAAAGCGGCCATTTTCTCCAGGTGAACTGATCACTGTCACCTAAGAGATCAGTTGTAATAGCAGGAGATCTCCAGCTATCACCCGGAGGTTGGCAACCCTAGCAAAAACAGAACTTCTACTTACAGTCTCAAGTGGTACAGTCCCCTCTATCTTTAGGGTTGCCAGGTCCCTCTTCGCCACCAGTGGGAGGTTTTTGGGGTGGAGCCTGAGGAGGACAGGGTTTGTGGAGGGGAGGGACTTCAATGCCATAGAGTCCAATTGCCAAAGCGGCCATTTTCTCCAGGTGAACTGATCTCTGTCGGCTGGAGATCAATTGCAATAGCAGGAGATCTCCAGCTAGTACCTGGAGGTTGGCTACCCTATCTATCTTGCATATTCAACAATAGAACGCCTGCTTGCAGTCCCAAGTGGTACAGTCCCCTTTACTACCGACACATTCAGAAATAGAATCCCTGCGTGCAGTCTATCACGCATATGTTCAAAAACGGTCTTTCCTCCTCCAGTTTTAAGTGGTACAGATCACTCTACTGCCCATACATTTAAAAACTGTATCCCCCGCCTCCAGTCTCAAGTGGTACAGTCTACTCTGACACATTTAAAAATAATACCCCATCTCAAATACTACCATCAGCTCTACAACCTGAGCATTCTACTCCCTCGATCTGGTCCAGAGGAAGAGCAGGCCTAAAATACCGAGGATTAAAAATGTTGAGTGTGTGTCTATTTTTAAATAAAATCTCCAGTAGTTTTTTCATTCAGAAAAAAAAAAAAAAAAACATTCCCTGGAAATAAGCAGTGCATCCTGTACACATTATTTCATTTCAGAGAAGTCAAATAGCCCCTCCAGTATTTTGAAAGAATGTCTGCTTTATAGGTCTTCAGCGATAACATGTTGGACGTAACTAACAATTATGTTATTTTTGTCCTTGCTAATCATGCTCGGGGAGCAACTGAAGTTTCTTTTAGAGTTAATAAGAAACATTTGCAGCAAACGCAGGGAACCGCAGCGATAAAGCAATTGGCAAGAAATAGTATGTTTAAATACCATAAAACAGCCAGGATCCAAACAGGTGTGAGATAAAGCCATACAAATAAACTACTCTGTATGCAGCACATCAGATAGCAGAGTTGTGTAAAAAAAAAAAAAAATGCCATGAAATAACTTCACTCCTATCCAGAGGAAAATTTAACAAAGCCGTTCCTTGTGCCAGCTAATTAGCTCCAACAGCTGGGAAAACATTTCTCATGTGGAAACTTCAAAAAAAGTTTTTAAGTTGTTCTATAAAAATGAAAAACAAAGACGCGGTCAGATACACGAATGTCTTCGGGCAGGCCACGATGTCGTTTCCGACTCGTTGCCAACATTCCCCATGCCCACAAACCAACATGCTGGAGAGATGCAGAGCCTCCAACCTGCCAGTCACTTGACCTATCTCCTTCTCTCCCAATGCTTGATGGCATCCATCAGGAGCATCAGAGAAATGCCTGCTATGGTAGGTGCTGAGAGGAGGGTCCTCTGGGCGTTTGAGAGGTCAGGGAGAAAGGGCCGAGGAAGAACCATTTCTATTTATGCTAGATTTTGGTAAATTCATGGTGATCGCAAACACCAATTTCTCACAAAATGATCTTTTAGCTTGGTGCCTATCACCCTGCCCTAGGGTTGCCAACTTCCAGGTAATGGAAATCAAAGTTACAGCCTAAGGAGTCAATAATACAATAAGTTCAATATTTCCAAAAAGGCAAAGTTTACTTAATTGCCTATGCATGTATTTTTCTGCAAAAAATAAAACACTGCCCCTACCTTCCTTAACCATTCTGAGAATGAAACCTAATTTTTTTAAAACAACAACAACAACAACAACAACACTTTCAGAGTGTATCATTTCAAGTGTCACTCCTATACTGCACCTCAACATTAAGGACATAAGAACATAAGAAAGGCCCTGCTGGATCAGACCAAGGCCCATCAAGCCCAGCAGTCTGTTCACACAGTGGCCAACCAGGTGCCACTAGGAAGTCCACAAACAAGACGACTCCTGTCCGTGTTCCACAGTACCTAATATAATAGGCAGTGTACTGAACCATATTTGTTCACTTTCATAACTATGAACAGGCCCATGTTTGGGTGTTACTTCTAGAAATCTGGTATCTCTTAGAAATATTATTTCTTATGTGTGGGAGGGTCTACACCCTTCTTACTATGATGAATGATGACAGTTGGGGTTGGGAGGAGAGTGTTAGTTAGCTTCCAGGCACTCCTAGGGCCTTCTCTGTATGGAACTCAGGTGGGAATGGCTTAGAGGGGACAGGCTGGGGCTTAATGAAAGAGCATCTGCTTTGCATGAAGAAGCTCTCTGAGAACAATAGGCCACAGCACCTGTTCTACAAAGGTGATGCTTCTGGAAGCTGAACACATGAAGCTGCCTTTTACTGAATCTGACCATTGGTCTATCAAGGTCAGTATTGTCTAATCTGACTGGCATCAGCTTTCCAGGGTCTCAGGTAGGGGTCCTTCACATCACCTACTTATGTTTAACTGGAAATGCTTGCGATTGAACCTGGGACTTTCTGCATGCCAAGTAAATGTTCTACCACTGAGCATGCCCTCTTACTTAATCTGCCTTCTACAGAGTCAGACCTTTGATAAGGTCAATCTTGTCTCCTCTGATTGGCCGCAACTCTCCAGGGTCTCAGGTGGAGGTCCCTCACATCACCCATTACCAGATCCTTTTCCTGGGACCATCTGCATGCAAAGCAGATGCTCTAGCACTGAACCACAGCCCCTCCCCCATGATATGAGTTTTGATTGCATCGGTTTTGGCCATTCGAGAGGTCTGTTCTCTCCCCTTTCTCAATGCTGCTGACGATGGGAGTTCTGATTCTCTACTGCGACTGAAGAAAGGCTCCAAGTCTTGATCACGTGTCTGGATGAGTCAGATGACTCCAACAGGTTAGATCGCAACATCTCCCCATCTCTTTTTGTAATGTCATATTTGGATCTCTCCAGAGCCCAGACCACGTGCCTGCAAATAACATTTTAGCAACACTCGGCTCTTTGTGTCAGGCTTAGCATCACAAAAGGATTATGATGTTCGCAGAGACAGTGGTCAAGGCACAAGCGTCTTTCTGCAGTCGATTCATTTCTGCTAACCACTGATGGATGTGATAAAACACCCTTTTACGTGTTACTAATAAAGCAAAGGGAAAGCCAGCCGATGAAGGAGTTATGCTGTACACATGGAGCACGTTGGTTTCATTTAGAGCATCAGACACATTTTCCCCCCGTAGCGAGCATTATAAATAAGCCCCGTTCTTATCTGATCCTCCTTTTAATGTTTTTCATTAGAAAACCACAGTTAATTTTAGATAATAGTGGCAGATAATCTCAAATGTATGTGTAGTGCGTGCCTCAGTTCTTAGGAAAAGAAACCCACAGGTCATTTGGGAAAGGGGCTTGCTGGCTGCTCTCTTTTAATTTGCAGCACTGGGCTGAGACCTGACATTCTTGTCAAATGAATTCCCAGACCGTAGACATTCAGTCTCCTCATCTTTACGCTGATTAAAGTTCTCATCTCTGGGCTCTCCTCTCCTCTGGTTATGTATCCTGAACAAGTCACTTAGATATTTAGCAGCATGTGCCACTGTACTCCAGGGTGGCAGAAGAAGTGGTTCTTAAGGGTTTGCAGCCATGACCGAAAGAGTGGGGACCGAAAGAGTGGCAGCAGTGGGGGCAGGAGACAAAGGTTGGGAAGGAACCGAGTGAGCCCAAATCTCTGCCTGGTTTTTGTTTTGGAGGGAAGAGCTTCATAGGTTTGCATCCAAGCAGGGCCATAGCCAGGGTGGAAACAGTGGGTACACTGCCCCATCTGGAGCAGCAATTTGCCCAGCCTTAGACTTTTTTTCAAAAAATACAATATTTGGGGTTGGATCCAGCCAGCTTTTTCACTCATCCAGTTCCCTCCCATACATCTTCCATCTCTCATGGCTCCAGGTTCCATGATCCCCAGCATAGGCATTTTGGGTGGTCAGAGGGGACCCCTCCTTGCTTATTTCCAAGGAGAAAAACTGGCTGGCTACAACTCATGATCTTAGAACTTCAATTTCAAGAATGGGATACTGAGATAGGAAAGTTCCTTTTCTTGAAAAAAAAAATCCATAGCATGAGAGCCAGCATGGTGTGGTGGTTAAGAGCAGTGGTTTGGAGCAGTGGACTCTGATCTGGAGAACCCGGTTCGATTCCTCACTCCTCCTCCACATGAGTGGAGGGAGGCTAATCTGATGAACTGGATTTGTTTCCTCACTCCTCCACATGAAGCCAGCTGGTTGACCTTGGGCTAGTCACAGCTCTCTTAGAGCTCTCTCTCTGCCCCACCTACCTCACAGGGTGTCTGTTGTGGGGAGGGGAAGGTGATAGAATCATAGAATCATAGAGTTGGAAGGGACCACAAGGGCCATCAAGTCCAACCCCCTGCACAATGCAGGAAGTTCACAACTACCTCCCCCTCCACACCCCTAGTGACCAGAAGATGGCCAAGATGCCCTCCCTCTCATCATTTGCCTAAGGTCACAGAATCAGCCGGTTTGAGTCTCCCTTAAGTGGTAGAGAAAGTCAGCATATAAAAACCAACTCCTCCTCCTCTTCTTCTTTTTCTCCTCCTCCTCCTCCATTGTATCGTCACACCAATCCTGTGAGATAAGTTAGGCAGAGAGTGTGTAACTAGCCCAAGGTCACCCAGCCATCTTCCATGGCACAAGTGGAGATTTGAACCGGAGTGACCCAGAGCTTAGTCTGACACAAATGAGGCCCACCACTGGCTCACTTCCATTTTCTGTTGAAGGCAGAGGATTTGATTTACCGCCTGGATGTCTCAGTATTTACTTGGCATGCATATGTGGTGCATCCATGGAAACTATGAAAGGCATAGACTCCAGACCTGGCAATATTCATTGGGAGATGGAAGGAGGACACAGGAGAGCACCCCGTCTTGCGGAAAAAATCACCTACAATGGATAGCATTATGTCTCTCCATGGCTAGACAAGCTGAGAGCCAGTGTGGTATTGAGAGCCAGCGTGGTGAAGTGGTTAAGAGCGATGGACTCTGATCTGGAAAACCGGGCTTGATTTTCCACTCTTCCACATGAGCGGTGGACTCTAATCTGGTGAACCAGGTTGGTTTCCCCACTCCTCCACATGAATCCAGCTGGTTGACCTTGGGCCAGTCACAGTTCTCTCAGAACTCTTTCAGCCCCACCTACCTCACAAGGTGTCTGTGGTGGGGAGAGGAAGGGGAAGAGATTGTAAACTGGTTGGATTCTCCTTAAGAGTTAGAGAAAATCAGCATATAAAACCCAACCCTTCTTCTTCTTGAACTCCTATGACTACCCAGAGGAAGTCACGCTTTGCTTTACAAGAGCCAATGTGATGTATTTGCTTGGAGGAACAAACTTCACTCTCCAAAGGAGATAACCAAGGATCCATATGTCCTTTGATTTACCAGGAAAGTTCCTTGTGGGCCTCTGCCCTGGAGGGCTAGGTGTCACTTTGCCTGGAGCAGCCCCTGCGAGGCGGTCAGTACCACAGGTGCTGTTCAGCTACATTTTCTCCTGCGCCATTCTAACATCCCACTCTGCCACTGTGGGTAGGGTTGCCAACGTCCAGATGGTGGCTGGAGATCTCCCGCTATTACAACTGATCTCCAGCTGACAGAGATCAGTTCCCCTGGAGAAAATGGCCACTTTGGCAATTGAACTCTATGTCATTGAAGTCCCTTCCCTCTCCAAACCCTGCCCTCCTCAGGCTTTGCCCCCCGCCCCGCCATATCTCCAGGTATTTCCAAACCGGAGCTGACAACCCTAACTGTGGGTAAACTTAAGCCAGTTACTCTTTCTCTGGTTAACATACCTCACAATATTCTCGCAAGGATAAAATGAACACATGAACACATGAACACATGAAGTTGCCTTCTACTGAATCAGACCCTTGGTCCATCAACGTCAGTATGGTCTACTCAGACCGGCAGCGGCTCTCCAGGGTCTCAGGCAGAGGTCTTTCACATCACCCACTTGCCTAGTCCCTTTAACTGGAGATTCGGGGGAACGAACCTGGGACCTTCTGCATGCCAAGCGGAGGCTCTCCCACTGAGCCATGCCCCCTCCCCAGGTATATCGGTTTGTGATCCTTGGATGAAAACTAGTATTAAAAGAAAAGGCTCCGGGCTAGTTAGAAGTCTGGGATTTAGAAGCCGGAGATGGTTTATAGGCCTTCTCGTACGCCGCCAGGATCCCTTTATAGCTCCAGGGTTGACGATTTGCTTTGGTTTCAGCCCTGCAGCTCCTTTGTGTAGCTCTGACATAATTGCAGCGCGCTAATAGCCATTCCCCGGCCCGTGTCCCCGCTTCCCGAGCGCAGCGGCCTGGTCCAAAGTGTTTTTGGCTCCTCCGCTCTAAACAAGACACTGATTAGCTTGTAATCAGCCCGTGATTAGCAGAGACAACTGGGTCACTTGGAGTTCAGCCTGCACATTGTTTGCTCCGAGGCAAATGGAATGCTAACTGCCCCGACCAGACTGAACCGATACGGCCGCCCGCTGTAAACACTGGATTCGGCATACTTGTTTTGGAAAATCAGTTTGCAAACAAAACAGAAAGAAAGAAAGAAAGAAAGAAAGAAAGAAAGAAAGAAAGAAAGAAAGAAAGAAAGAAAGAAAGAAAGACAGACAGACAGACAAACAGAAAGACAGACAGACAAACAGAAAGACAGAAAGAAAGAAAGAAAGAAAGAAAGAAAGAAAGAAAGAAAGAAAGAAAGAAAGAAAGAAAGAAAGAAAGAAAGACAAAACATGTGCCTTGCTTCCCTTCAAGAATGCGGGTGCACATTCAGGGCACCCAAAGCTTTGCTGGAGGAATATCCATTTTGATTTGATTTGGGGATGCATGTGGACGAACCCAGCCATAAGGGATATCCATTGACATTGTCATTTAGTTCCCAAAAAGAGAGAGAGAGAGAGAGAGAGAGAGAGAGAGAGAGAGAGAGAGAGAGAGAGAGAGAGAGAGAGAGAGAGAGAGAGAGAGAGAGAGAGGAGTGATCATAAACATCTGGCGCCAAGTTTGCATAATCTGCAGATTCGCTCGAGTCCCTTTCAATCACTCCCTAGCGAAACTGCGCGCAACCAGCAGACTGTTTCCCTACACGACTGCCCTTTTGAAAGACTTCCTTGGACTCGAGCACGTTATGAGGCAATGGTCATCAGTCGAAATTTTTCAGAACAGATCGGTGACTAAGATATTAAGATCTCCAATAGCTCATCCCTTGGCTCCTTTTCCGAAAGGGGGAAAAAAAACCCCACACATGTGAATAACCGATTCTGACATAAACCTTCCCACATCCATGGCCCATTGGAACAATTCTCAAAGCATTTTGAAGAAGAAGCCGAAGCCGAAGAAGAAGAGTTGGTTTTTATGTGCTGACTTTCTCTACCACTTAAGGAAGAATCAAACTGGCTTACAATCACCTTCCCTTCCTCTCCCTGCAACAGACAACCTGTGAGGTAGATGGGGCTGACAAAGCTCTGAGAGAGTTGTGACTAGCCCAAGGTCACCCAGCTGGCTTCATGTGGAGGAGTGAGGAAACCAACCTGGTTCACCAGATTAGAATCCGCCACTCATGTGGAGGAGTGGGGAATCAAACCCAGTTAGAATCATAGAATCATAGAGTTGGAAGGGACCACCAGGGCCATCAAGTCCAACCCCCTGCACAATGCAGGAAATTCACAACTACCTCCCCCCTCCACACCCCTAGTGACTAGAAGATGGCCAAGATGCCCTCCCTCTCATTATCTGCCTAAGGTCACAGAATCAGCATTGCTGACAGATGGCCATCTAACCTCTTCTTAAAAACCTCCAGGGAAGGAGAGCTTACCACCTCCCGAGGAAGCCTGTTCCTCTGAGGAACCGCTCCAACTGTTAGAAAATTCTTCCTAATGTCTAGACGGAAACTCTTTTGATTTAATTTCAACCTGTTGACTCTGGTCTGACCTTCTAGGACAACAGAAAAGAACTCTGCACCCTCCTCTATATGACAGCCCTTCAAGTACTTGAACATCCAGGTTAGAGTCCACTGCTCCAAACCACTACTCTTAGCCACTACACCATGCTGGCTCTTGGTGTATGGAAAACGTCACATTGTAAAACTGTATATCTGGAAGTGCATTGCTTTGTACATTTGAAAGGAAAATTACTCTTTGGTTAGAGCTAGTATTTTAATTTTAAATTTTTTTTGCCATCAAGTCACAGCTGACTTAGGGCTATCCCGTAGGGTTTCCAAGGCAAGAGATGTTCAGAGGTGGTTTGCCGTTGCCTGCCTCCGTGTCATGCCCCTGGTATTCCTTGGAGGTCTCCCATCCAATTACTTGCCAGGGTTGTGGCTGAGTGTGTGTGACTGGCCGAAGGTCACCCAGCAAGTTTCCATGGCACAGTGGGGATTCGAACCTGGGTCTCCTAGATCCTAGTCCAACACTTTAACCACTATACAATGTTGGCTCTCAAGAGTTAGTATGGTGTAGTATTTAAAGCGCTGAACTAGAACTGGACAAAACATGCACTCCCTATCAGCCATTGAGCTTGCTGGGGGATCCTGGGCAGTCTCTCTCTCTCTCTCTCTCTCTCTCTCTCTCTCTCTCTCTCTCTCTCTCTCTCTCTCTCTCTCTCTCACACACACACACACACACACACACACACACACACACACACACACGCACACTTTTTTTCTCTTACACACAAACACTGCCCAACCTACCCAGGACTGCTGCATGCATAAAATCAGCAAGAAAAGAATTAGATGTGCTGTCCAGAACTCCTTGGGAGAAAGGCTGTTTAAAAAAAAAAAGGAATTAGCACCAACAGGAGGGGGCTATGGCTCAGTGGCAGAGCATCTGCTTTGCATGCCGAAGGTCCCAGGTTCAATTCCTGGCATCTTCGGTGGAAAGAATCAGGTCATGTGAAAGGCCTGGAGAGCCGCTGCAGGTCAGAGTAGACCACACTGACCTCGACAGACCAATGGCCTGATTCAGTGTAAGGCTGCTTCATGTGTGGTCTGCTTTTTGTATGGGGGCAGATGATGACATCACTGTACCACAAAAAGACGCTGTGGCTCAGTGGTAGAGCATCTGACTGGTATGCAGAAGGTCCCAGGTTCAATCCCCGGCATCTCCAGTTAAAGGGACTAGGCAAGTAGGTGATGTGAAAGACCTCTCTACCTGAGACCCTAGAGAGCCGCTGCCAGTCTGAGTAGACAATACTGACTTTGATGGACCAAGGGTCTGATTCAGTATAAGGCAGCTTCATGTGTCCGTGTGTTCAATCCACGATGGTATCATTTCACTCTGGTTATGACAAAAGCATTGGAGCATTACAGACAAATCAGGGAGAGATCAGAGCCGAGATGCAAGACTATGTTATTTCTGAGCATTAACTAATTTGCCCAGTGCTCTTGTTTTGCAGGTGCTTTAAAATTCAATAAAATAAAAAACAAGGGGGTGGGAAAGTATAGGATCCTGGAGACGGATAGTTCCAGTGGCATAGTTCCAGTGGCTGATTGCCACTTTGGGTTCAGGAAGCAATTTTCCTCCAGGCCAGATTGGCCAAGGATCCTAGAAGGGTTTTTTTTTGCCATCTTCTGGACATGGAGTAAGAGTCATTGAGAGTTTGGGGGGGATAGCTGTGAATTTCTTGCATTGTGCAGGGGGTTAGACTAGATGACCCTGGAGGTCCCTTCCAACTCTATGTTTCTATGATTCTGTGATTCCAAGAAGGAGTCCACAATCTAAGCATCACCCACTGGACTTGGAGGAAGATGTATGGGGAGGCTTATATGGATGCAGCAGTCCTTCTTTACCTTGGCTTCTATTTTGATGTGTTGGAATGTGATTGGTCAGTTGACTGCATTAATAAATTTGATTTGATTTTATTTACCTTGGCTTCTAATTGCAAACTGTGGTTTTCAGAACTGTGCTCTGGGAACCCTGGGTTCCTGGAAAGATTCTCAGATATGTCTCAGTGAGAAGATCAGTAATGTTGGATGGGCTGAAAACAGCTTGTTTTCCATTACTAGTCATTAATCATCCCCTGCAGGATCATCTGTTTTACATGCGGAAGGCTTCAGGTTCAGTCCCCGGCATCTACAGTTAAAAGTCGGTAGGTGATGTGAAAGATCGCTAGAGATCCCGGAGAGCTGTTGGCAGTTAGAGCAGACAACATTTACCAGTGATCTGTCTCGATATAAGGCAGATTCATGTGTAGTTCACACATTCTGTTCAAGTAGATCAGTACTGAGATCCACATTACTGCCCAGTTTTCTTCATGAACTGAAACTATGGCCAGTTAGCAAGATTAAGCAGTTCACAACAGTCACACAGCAGGTGAGAATATAGAAAAGATGAATTGTATCCCCTCAGCTTTTTCACTCAATCTCATCCAATTCCCTTCCTTACTACAGCCCCCAGTTCATATGGCTTTGGTCCATGCAAGCCCCATGATTCCCAGCATAGCCTTTTTTAGTTGTCTTTTTGAGGTCCCTTCCTTCCTTTCCATCAGGATAATAGCTGCTTGCATCCAACCCGATTTCCTGGAGGTAGGCATCATGTGACACAACCCATTTTTTTTAAAAAAAATATTGTCATTGGTTTTGGCTCACCTTGTTTTAATTTGGACTTTCGTTTCTTTGACACCATTTTGATGCAGCTAATACAAAAATGGCAATAAAAATACATTAATTCTACGAGCGAAAATTCAACATGGGGAAAGGGAAACTGGAACAAAAAGAAAGACTCATATGAGACAAGTGAAAACGTAATAGGTAAAGGTAAAGGTCCCCTGTGCAAGCAGCGGGTCATTCCTGACATCCCGATGTTTACTAGACAGACTATGTTTATGGGGTGATTTGCCAGTGCCTTCCCCAGTCATCTTCCCTTTAACCCCAGCAAGCTGGGTCCTCATTTTACCTACGTCGGAAGGATGGAAGGCTGAGTCAACCTTGAGCTGGCTACCTGAAACCAACTTCCGTTAGGATCGAACTCAGGTCGTGAGCAGAGCTTGGACTGCAGTACTGCAGCTTACCACTCTGCGCCATGGGGAAAACGTAATAGGGATACTCAAATTATCCCAAATAGCTTCTGAAACCCAGTCTCTTGTCTAGAATACCCTAAACCAGGGGGTGAGAGAAAAGTGATCAGAAATTTCCTAGAATAACTTCTAATTTCTGAAAAGATTAGTAAAATTTAACAGAGGAGGGCAGTGAAAGAAGTGCTTGCACTGTGAGGGGTGTTTCCATTAAAACAAATATTTCCAGTAAAACCCCACCCTCCTCAGGCTCCACTCTCAAAATCTCCAGGTATTTCCCAGTTCGGAGCTGGCAATCCTATACAAACTCCATCCTGGCCCCAGCCCAGTTCTTCTGCTTCCAGCTATTGGCAGTTTTTTTCCCAACCATTGGAGGCTCATCCTGCCAGAATACAGATCCCGGTCACAGGACGGGGTTCCTGCTGCTTGTCCAGGCATTCTTCATTTGTCCAAGAACGACAGCCCTGACCTCTTGAAAGTCACAGGGCTCTGAGGCACAATTACACGATGTACTTCCGGAAAAGATGTGCATTTCCTGACAATACGTATTTTTCAGCAATTGGATTTCCTCTTTTCCTGCTTCAAGTGGAGCTATCTGTAATGATAACCCCCTCTTTTCTACATTATGCTTCTTAAAATAGCATTTTAGACAGATTTGAAAACATGTTAATATTATTCTGAAACTTATCTATCTTCCTGAAAGTGACAGGCAGTTTGAGACGAAGGGCTTCAAACGCTGCTTTTTCTTTTCTTTTTGCGAATGCACATAGTATGCCACTTGAGGAACAATTTGGAGCCCCCAACACGCCACCCAACAACACCATTCCTGGTCCTCGCCAAGTAGGGTTGCCAAGCTCCAGGTACAGGCTGGAGATCTCCCGCTATTATTACTGATCTCCATCAGATAGAGATCAGTTCACCTGGAGAAAACGGCCACTTTGGCCATTGGACTCTATGGCACTGAGGTCCCTCACCTCCCCAAACCCCACCCTCCTCAGGCTCCACCCCAAAAATCTCCTGATATTTCCTGACCCGGAGCTGGCAACCCTATCGCCAAGTGCTTTTAGAAAGCTGGTAGGGCCAGATCAGGATTTTGTCCAACAGTGCTTCTGATTGGCTGTGTGGATTTTTAAAAAGTTGCTTCAGCAGCAGCTGCCACCCGTGCGAGGCTCTTCATGGTGTAATTGAAGCTGCACTCAAGAACATATTTTAAACAACATGTTCATCTAAAAAGGCATCCTGTTAAACAGAGTTTCTGCCTGAAATGTTGAAGAGTTACTATTATAGTTATGCATGACAAGCTTGGGAAAACTGAAGCTTTCACCAAAATTAAAAAGCACATTAAAGAGCTTGATTATAACAGCATTACTTTTCGTGCTCGCCGCGTTTGTTCATCCCAGTTCTTCGGAATACCACCACCACGCAGTTTGCCTGCTTATACTTATTATTTGACAACTCCTTGTCTTTCTAGAGCCTTCTGTTCAGCTAGACTGAATGCTAACCCCTCTATGGTTATGCAGGGCAGAATTTTGAATATGCCATACCCAGACAGGACCTGTCCTTGTCTGGCTCTATCGATTCATTAGCTCGTGCCCTCTTGGAATGCTGCTTTTACGAGGAACTTCGATCACATTATATCTTTCCCCTTTTAACATATAAATCTAATGCCTCTGTGTCTGACATAATGCCTTTTTTACTAAGTGACAGGGATCCCAAGGCTACATTGTCAGCGGCAAGATTTGTTTCAGTCCATATACTGTATCCCTCAAACATTAGATTTATGCTGCTCAAGATCAATGGATCAAGGAGCTTCTAAGGGATAAAGGAAAGGTAAAGGAAAGTTATGCATGACCTCAGTCCCTGAAAATTTGTGGTTGGCCTCATCTCATGTGGCAAATATTTTGTGGTGGGCTCCTTCTCCTGTGGTGGCCATTTTGTGTCTGTGCCCACCACCCTACATCCGAATTCCAAAGGTGCCTGAAGGATCAAAAAGTTGGAGATTCCCTAGTGTAGGAAGGCAGAGAGTTAGGATGACGAAAGACCAGGATTCAAATCTCCCCTACCATGAAGCTCTAATCTACTTTATAGGGTTGTTGTGAGGATCAAATGGAGGTAGAGAGAACCATACAGTGAGGGGAAAAAGTATTTGATCCCCTGCTGAATTTGCCCGTTTGCCCTCTGACGAAGAAATGACCAGTCCATAATTTTAATGGTAGGTTTATTGTAGCTGTGAGAGACAGAATAACAACAGGAAAACCCCCAGAAACCCAGAAGACAAAAGTCAGAGATTGATGTGCATTATAATGAGTGAAATAAGTATTTGATCCCTTTGCAAAAGATGACTTAGTACTTGGTGGCAAAACCCTTGTTGGCAATTACAGAGGTCAGACATTTCTTGTAGGTGGCCACCAGGTTTGCACACATCTCAGGAGGTATTTTGTCCCACTCCTCTTTGCAGATCCTCTGCAAGTCAGTAAGATTTCGAGGCTGATGTGTAGCTACTCGAACCTTCAGCTCCCTCCACAGATTTTCGATGGGATTAAGGTCTGGAGACTGGCTAGGCCACTCCAGGACCTTAATGTGCTTCTACTTGAGCCACTCCTTTGTTGCCTTGGCCGTGTGTTTTGAGTTATTGTCATGCTGGAATACCCATCCTCGACCCATTTTCAATGCCCTGGCTGAGGGAAGGAGGGGCTCACCCAAGATTTGACTATACATGGTCCCGTCCATCGTCCCTTCGATGCGGTGAAGGTGTCCTGTCCCCTTAGCAGAAAAACACCCCCAAAGCATAATAAGTCCCCCTCCATGTTTGACGGTGGGGATGGTGTTCTTGGGGTCGTAGGCAGCACTCCTCCTCCTCCAAACACGGTGAGTTGAGTTGATGCCAAAGAGCTCAATTTTGGTCTCATCTGACCACAACACTTTCACCCAGTTCTCCTCTGGGTCATTCAGATGTGCATTGGCAAACTGCAGACGGGCCTGTACATGTGCTGTCTTGAGCAAGGGGACCTTGCGGGCTCTGCAAGATCTCAGTCCTTCAGAGCGTAGTGTGTTACCAACTGTTTTTATGGTGACTAAGGTCCCAGCTGCCCTGAGATCATTGACAAGTTCCCCCTGTGTAGTTCTGGGCTGCTTCATCACTGTTCTCATGATCATTGCAACTCCACGAGATGAGATCTTACATGGAGCCCCAGACAGAGGGAGGTTGACAGTTAGGGTTAGGGTTAGGGTTGTCACCTTCTCACCAAGCTGCTTGGCAATAGTCTTGTAGCCCAGTCCAGCCTTGTGCAGGTGTACAATCTTGTCCCTGACATCCTTGGACAGCTCTTTGGTCTTGGTCATGGTGGTTAGTTTGGAATCTGATGGATGAATTGCTTCTGTCGACAGCAGAACCCTAACCCTAATCTGGCTGGTTGATAGGGGATCAAATACTTATTTCACTCATTATAATGCACACCAATCTCTGACTTTTGTCTTCTGGGTTTCTGGGGGTTTTCCTGTTGTTATTCTGTCTCTCACAGCTACAATAAACCTACCATTAAAATTATGGACTGGTCATTTCTTCGTCAGAGGGCAAACAGGCAAATTTAGCAGGGGATCAAATACTTTTTTCCCTCACTGTATATGCTCTCCTGAAGTTGTTGGAGGAAAGGTGAGATAAGAATCTATCAACAAGTTCTAGCTAACAACATTAAATGCACAATAGTCACTGTTGATCCAATTATAAAATCTCATTGGGGTGGAGTTTCAAATAAACTAACATTTAATGGCATAATCTTAATAGAGGCAAGATTCTGCACAATCTGGAAAAGTTTAATGGCTTGTCCAGATCTTGTCTTATTCCTGAATGAGATCCATCCCTCATTATTAACAACCTCCAGACACCTCCAGCTATTTTGGCCTTTCTAGGGAGAGGAAATGTATTCTATTTTGCAACATTAGAATGCCACAATGTAGACACCACTAGCTTCAGAAAGCCATACAGAGCAGAGGCCAGGGACCCAACTGCATGACCACCATGTGCCCAGCCCACCGCTGAAAAACTAATTGGTCCATGTACAGCTGCATAATTGATGGTGTACGCTTAAGAGAGAAGGAATGTGTGACTGTTGCTGCTGCACTGGATCTAGACTCACACTTTCGGTCACCACAAATGAGTGGCTTAAACAGGGCTACCATATCCTTCAGTGGAAAGCCTTTGTGCTGGATTTTTCATGGTCACTTGGCACATGCTGCCAGGCAGTCTTCTGAGAGTGTCTTTAAAGTGTTTCATGCAAACAGCCTGTTGTGCCATGCAAGGCTGCATTACAAATAGGGTTGCCAACCTCCAGGTGGTGGCTGGGGATCTCCTGCTATTACAGCTGATCCTCAGCCGATATAGACCAGTTCACCTGGGGGAAAATGGCTGCTTTGGCCATTGGACTCTATGGCACTGAAGTCCCTCCCCTCTCCAAACCCTGCCCTCCTCAGGCTCTGCCCCAAACCCATAGCTGGCAACCCTAATTGTAACCCCCAACCCAGAGCTGGTAACCCTAATTACAAATGACCACCTTCCCAAATGGTTGTGTGTGTAGGGTTTCCAGCTCCAGGTTGGGAAATACCTGGAGATTTTTGGGTTGGAGCCTGAGGAGGGTGGTGTTTGGAGAGGGGAGGGACTTCAATGCCATAGAGTCCAATTGCCAAAGTGGCTATTTTCTCCAGGGAAACTGATCTCTATCGGCTGGAGATCAGTTGTAATAGAGGGAGATCTCAAGCCATCACCTGGAGGTTGGCAACCCTATGTGTATGTGACTTGGCCCTCAGAAGGCTTACTTCCCTCCTTGTAATGTCAAGAACTTGGACCTGTAAATCCTGTCGATGCAGCTACTTTCCCCTTAAGGCCTTGGCTTTTAATTCTCAACATGGAGATGATACTCTTGTTCATAAATTACATCAGAGAGATGGTGGTGGATTTGATAAAATATCAGTAGCTAGAGCAACATTAGGCCCTCCAAATAAATAATAACCTTTGTTCCCATCTACTGCTTCCCCATCTCACACAGTTGAGAAGGGGATGTTTATTTCTTCCGCTTCCTCCTTCCCTTCTCAGCGTAGGTGTATTTAATACCTTAAAAAAAAGATTTTAAGGGTGGAGAAGCTGTTACTGATTCACCTGACTACCTTATGTCTCCCACACCCAGTCCTGGGAAGTATTCTGAGCCCTGTGGAGTCATAGAAGAAGGAGGGTTGTTGTTGTTCTGTTTGTACTTTATGGAGGTAGTAGAGTTGCCACCTTTCTTACTGGTACCACTTCTGTGGCTTTAACAGCACTGCGGTCCATTGCAATGAGCAGCTGAAGCTCTTCCTGGCATGGTGATAACAGTGAGGGAAAGCTTCATCTTCAAAGCCTCTGTACATATTTGGTGTTGGCTCTGAAAAAATGTCTTTTCCTTCACACAAGGAGTTTCCCACTCAACAGAAGACCCTCTTCTGTGAATACAAAGAGTCTTCTGTGAGTGGAAGGACCTTGTCCATAAGTGGAAAGATAGAACTACCAAGTTTGGCTCCAACCTTCTCCTCTGATATGTATGTCTTAAAAGTGAATATGGAAAGCACATGTATCATATGCACAAAAACCTCATTAAGAGCCAGCATGGTGTAGTGGTTTGGAGCAGAGGTTTGGTGCTGTGGCCTCTGATGTGGAGAACTGGTGAATTGGATTTGTTTCCCCACTCCTCCACATGAAACCTGCCGGGTGACCTTAGGCTAGTCACAGCTCTCTTAGAGCCCATCTACCTCACAGGGTGTTTGTTGTGGGGAGGGGAAGGGAAGGTGATTGTAAGTCAGTTTGATTCTTCCTTCAGTGGTAGAGAAAGTCAGCGTATAAAAACCAACTCTCCCTTCCCCAAACCCCAGCCCCTCAGGTTCCACCCCCAAAACCTCCCGCTGGTGGTGAAAAGGGACCCAGTAACCCTATGCTAGTCCCAGTTTCTTGCCACCAAGAAAGTGAGAAACGGAGGGAGAAATAGTCTCTGTATAGCAACACTCTAGGAATTTCCCCTAGTCTCAATGATAAAGACCACAGAGACTAAGGTAGGCAGCCTAGAACATCACCTGGGAGTGACATCAGTTCCTTCCAAAGTCTATCCTCTCTGGGCACTGGCCACAAAATATCCTGGCAAATACCAAGGCAGTGTTGAGAATCCTCCTTCCAATGGACCTACCTCCCACTGGCTCATATGCATGTACACACACAGGTCTTCCTGGAGAAGGGAACTGAGCAACATGCTTCCTGAAACTTCATTAATGCCAGCAGGCCAATAAAAGAGTACTGAAAAGCTACACAGTGCGGCATTCCTGAGTTCACCTCTATGAGAAATGGGAAATCCCCCCCCAACCCAGAAATGTCTCCCAGACAGAGAAGTGTGGTGGAAAAGAACATTGCTCATTGGCAGTGGATACTGGGTCCTTGGCAGCTTCCCTAATGATGCTGATCTCTCATGCTGGTCATGTATGACCACATGTATTGCAATACCTCTCATCAGAGAACCAGGAGTTAGGTTTATTGCTGTGTAATGACCTTCTAGTAAAATCCTGAGATGGAGTCTTGTTGGATGAGAAAGTCCCCAGTTCTCCCATGCATAAATCACCTCTGAGATATGGGCAGCCCATTTCTGAAGGGGGTGGTGGATGTGCGACTGCTGGGAGTGGCACATCTGCGGCACCTCCACAGAGGCAGAGCCGGTGCCAGATCCCCATACAGCAGTGTGGCATTCCGAGGCTGGCAAGAATGCCCCCCGTGCCAGCATAAGTGCTCCTTATCCTGGAATAAATAGCACTTATGACGGCCCCTATGCCAATTCAGCCCTTCCCTTCAATCTTGCGCTCTTAATGGTGCAGGGCCAAATTTATACACCAGGTTAGGTTGCAATTGTAAATACTGCCATTCAACAGAGGTTGACAAATCATACTAGACCTCAGTTGAGAAAATGTAGATCTTAATATTTGGACAGATTTGCATGGGAGAAAATGGCCATTAATGTACCTGGGCCCCATACATTTCATATACATTTCACATATATTTCAGGTTTGAAAGCACCTTGAATTGTGTTCCGAAATAAACAGTTGGCTGTGCTCGGTTAACACTGGTGACAGATGTTCCCATGCAGATGTTCCAGCTCATGGATTAGAGGTGTTTGTGTCAGGGATTGCTCTGTCATGTAAACCAAAGAACACCCATGGTCATCCTGTAATTTGCAGATGATAACAATGGAGATAATAAAATAGCTAAAGTATCATTACCTAACTGAGCATGTTCACCGACAGAAAATATCTTTGTCTTTTTTTGAAGAGGGGGGGAATCCTCTAGGTTGGCCAAGTCATTAACAGCAGAAGCAGCTTTAAATGGAAATAATAAAAACCAAAGTCATAAGGAAGCTTGAGAGAAACCAGGTCAACATATGGTTGCAAGGTGTAATTACCATGAAGCTTGAAAGAAAGCAATGTGTCTTTATTACTTTTGGAATCCCATTTAAAGGAAGGATGGAACTCTCTTTTCATCAGGTCTTGGTGTGAAATCAACATGGTCATGACAGAAACAACTCTCTGGATGAGAGAATGCTCCCTCTTTGGTTGTCTTTTTCTATTTGTTTGTATGGTTGTCAGCTGTTTTATTCTTTGGTTCTCACTGTTGGTTTTGTAGACGGGTTGGCATTTTGCATACACATGTGGTAGGGTTTCAATATGCAAAGTATATGGCTTATTTTAATGGACATGGATTATATGTACAATGTATCATGCTAATTCATTGATGCACAAACAAACTTGGGAAATGTATCTCTTTTATGGGGGGAAATTGGTACAAAGAAGCAGAAAATTGTGCAAAGCTAAGAGCCACACCTTTGCTTTGCACAAGGGAGAAACAAAAATTGAACCTGGGAAAATTAGATGATTTCACCCTAAAACCCCAGGTTTTATATATATATATATATATATATATATATATATATATATATATATATATATATATATATATATATAAATTGATGCACAGTGTGTGTGTGTGTGTGTGTGTGTACTGCAGTCCAAGCTCTGCTCACGACCTGAGTTCGATCCCGACGGAAGTTGGTTTCAGGTAGCCGGCTCAAGGTTGACTCAGCCTTCCATCCTTCCGAGGTCGGTAAAATGAGTACCCACCTTGTTGGGGGTAAAGGGAAGATGACTGGGGAAGGCACTGGCAAACCACCCAGTAAACAAAGTCTGCCTAGTAAATGTCCCCTTCTAGATTTGACATCACCCCATGGGTCAGATTCATTGATACCTTGTTTAATGGTATTGGGTGCTCTCTTTTCAGTGCTGGCTTTGTGGAGTCATTTGTATTGTGTTTGCTATATTTTTTATATGAAATGTAGAATGTTCATCTATTGAAACATGTCGTGTGTATGGTGCAAGGAAACAGAAAATAAAGAATCACAGCTCAATTAATACATGGGGGAATTCCAAATCAATTATTTGGGGGGTATGAAACAGCAGGATAAGAAATAATCTCTAATCCAGAGAAGTATACTCGGCATCATACTGTGCATGTTTATGAAGAGGAAAAGCAGACTAAAAATTCCCATCAATTCGAACCATATTTGGGTTGATGTGGGGGAAAAATGTGATAAACTTTTATTGACGTGAGTGGGCCGCCCCGATTACTCACAGCAACTCTTTGGTGTTTCTTGGAAGATGTGCGATTCATCAGTTTGGTACGAGCCTCTGAGGGAAACAGGAATGAACCAAAATTGGGAAATGTCGGCAGAAGGATGACAGTTCTGAAGATTTCATGAAACAAAATCTGAAGATTTCATGCCGCTAATTTAAAAAAGTGACTGGAAACAGCCACATTTGTGAGTAGAGTCATGGATGGAGCACTAAAGTGCAATCCTAGGAAGAGTCTGAGGCTCTGTTAAAAACATGTCAGGTCAGAATTACCACAACCTGACTTGATTACCACAACCACAACTTGGGTTGCCAACCACCAGGTACTAGCTGGAGATCTCCCGCTATTACAACTGATCTCCAGTCGATAGAGATCAGTTCACCTGGAGAAAATGGCCGCTTTGGCAATTGGACTCTATGGCATTGAATTCCCTCCCCTCCCCAAACCCCGTCCTCCTCAGGCTCCGCCCCAAAAACCTCCAGCCGGTGGTGAACTCTACTTGATGCCAGACAGACAGACATCATGAATGGGGAGAAATTTTTTCAGAGTACCTGGGTCCCCACTCAGATTTGGATCATGTTGCGAGGGGGAGAAGGGACTTCCCATGCTGTTTTCCAGACTCAAGACAGTTCTGGGGAGGGGGTGCTGTTTGCCCCACTGGTAGGCTGTGTGTGAGTGTTAAGTGCCGTCAAGTCGCTTCCGACTCATGGTGACCCTATGAATCAAAGTCCCCCAAGGAACCCAGTATATTTCATAAATTGCAACGTGTAGTTCAGGCTGAAGCCACATTAATTCAGTGGAACCCGAGCAAGGCTGTTAATTTTAGGACACTTTGGAAGACATCAAAAGAGTTTCCATCTAGACATTAGGAAGAATTTTCTAATAGAACGGCTCCTCAGTGGAACAGGCTTCCTTGGGAGGTGGTAAGCTCTCCTTGCCTGGAGGTTTTTAAGCAGAGGTTAGATGGCCATCTGTCAGCAATGCTGATTCTATCACCATTAGGCAGATAATGAGAGGGAGGGCATCTTGGCCATCTTCTGGGCATGGAGTAGGGGTCACTGGGGGTGTGGGGGGGAGGTAGTTGTGAATTTCCCGCGTTGTGCATGGGGTTGGACTAGATGACCCTGGTGGTCACTTCCAACTCTGTGATTCATAGGGTCGCCAGTTGGAAGCAACATGACGGCACTTAACACATACACAAGTACAGCTGCATAGGATGGCATAGTGGAATTCCCACTTTCAAAGTGGATAATTCCTGAGATTTGTTGTTGCAGTTACTACTCCTTTCTCACATCTCTTGTGCTTGGGGTTGACTAGTGGAGGCAGTGTGTGTGTGGGGGAGCAGAAAGTCTCTACCAATTGGCCATCATTGGCTTAGACCCCCCAGAATATGGATGAATCTGCAGTATGGTCATATTTGGTGATGCTGACATACGGTTGAGTCACTGACTGCCATGCAGAGTTTAATGCACTTACTCATTTCTCTATAATTCCTATGCTGCATTTCCATCTGACAGACATAACCAGAGTAATAAAAACAGAATTACAACATTGACGATACTAGGCAACAAGTGTGGACACAACCCTCTTTAGAAGACCATCGCACAAAATGAAACTAGCAAATAAAACAGTGGTACCGATAAAAAAGTATATATTTCAGTGGGGGAAGGGGAATCAGTCACCAGATGCTCAAACTGGACAGACCTGCGAATACAAAAATAAAGTTGAGATGTGAATAAATGAAAACCTTCAACCCTGTTTTGGTCTCATGGCCTCTAACTGCATGCGTCTTGACCCAGCTCACAAACGGCTCACAGTTCTACCTCCTTGTCTCTCGCAAGGGGTGTTATCACCGTCAACCCTAAACAAAACATCTAAGATTGTTGGCACCAAGACCTTTTGTGCCATCCCTGAAAAGACAACCCTCGAGACCAAAAAACAAACCCCAGAGGTGAACCATTTGCCTTCATCCTAAATACTGTTAAAGCAAAGGGACCTGGATTTTCTATGGCATATGTTTCTGCTATCCCAGTTTCAATCATGGGCCGCCAAGCAATATTTCAAAAATACATAGTGAATTATGGTGATGGCGGCAAGAGTAATATATGCGGCAAAATGTAAGGCAGAGAATTACCCAGATTTAACTGAATGAAAGAATAGGTTAACAGAATATGCAGCCATGGCCAAACTAACTTCTTTGATATGTAATAGACCAGTGTCAGAATTTCAAGAAAAATTGCATATTTTCTTTAATTATATAGTTAACAATTAAGCATAGAATTAAATTAAACATAGAATAAAAATGATTTAGGTTATGTATGCATTTACAATAAATATAATACCAGATATGAAGACTTATGAGAATTTAGAATATTTTAATTTAAAGAGGCTGATTATTAAGATGTAATTTCAAAAGGGAAAAAAAGTGAGCTCCATGTAAACTCTAGCATGATTGTATATGTTTGGAGCGGTGGACTCTGATCTGGAGAACCGGGTTTGATTTCCTCACTCCTCCACATGAGCGGTGGAGGCTAATCTGGATTTGTTTCCCCACTCCTACACATGAAGCCAGCTGGGTAACTTTGGGCAAGTTTCAGTTCTCAGCCCCACCTACCTCACAGGGTGTCTGTTGTGGGGAGGGGAAGGGAAGGTGATTGTAAGCTGGTTTGAGTTTCCCTTAAGTGGTAGAGAAAGTCGGCATACAAAAACCAACTCTTCTTCTTCTTCTTCTTCTTCTTCTTCTTCTTCTTCTTCTTCTTCTTCTTCTTCTTCTTCTTCTTCTTCTTCTTCTTCTTCTATGTTGTTAGGTAATGTTCATTTGTTCACAAAATAAATAAAACTTAAAAAAAACCAATTACAATCATGGGTAAGGATGAGTGGATTTCCCTTGTTTCTCTTTTCTGTTATTGCTCGTGTTTGCTCTTTCCTGTGCACCACTTCACCATTTCTGTTTAACTTGAAGTATCTCTGAAATCAATTTTAAATTGGAACACGTCCAGTTTGCCAGAGTTCCTTCAAATCCTTTGCATCTCCTCTCTTCCAGCGTTACTGATGTACATGCACCCACTGATAAAACACTGGGGGTGGACCCAACTATCCTCCAAGGAGTCTCCCTCCAGCCTAAGGAGTCTTCAACTTAAATGTCTTTTCCTCCAATGGAAGAGCCATTTAATTTATAGGAAGTTTCTATAGATTGAGGGAAGGCTTAAAACATGAGCCAAAAGGAAAGATGAGGCATGAATATTTAAATAAATAAACATTGCTGAGTGGAGTGGCAGGATAGGGTAGGATCTATCCCACTATAAAGAAGAGAAATTGTTATGATTGCTTCTGAGTTTGCATCAAGATTCTATTTTGTGTGGCGATTTACTCATTTGTTCCTGTAACTCTTGCACACTGGTAAAACCACACAAAAAGAATCTGGATACCATGGTATGTACAATCACATCTGGATTGCTTTTTGTTGCATTTTATCCAGATACATAAGTGCATCTGCACATGGTAAGGTGTTGGGGATAAAAAGACATTATTATTATTACTATTTACAAAATGTATACCCCACCTGTCTGCCTTTATTGGGGCCACCAAGGCAACTAACATTAAAAACATATATAATAACACAAAAACCTTTTAAACCAATAAAAATAGTAAAACAAGTAAACCCAAGTTAAAATACAAATTGTGATGATGATGGTAAACTAAAGGAACTATGGCAAAATGCATAGTACTCTGTACAATGCATAGAAATAAAGATCTGGTTCATACCACTGGTTTATCTACTATATTTTTATCCTCTCCTTCCTCCAAAGAGCTTGTAGATGGTGTCCCCATCTCCATTTTATTTTCAGAAGAACCCTGTGAGGTAGGTTATTCTGAGACAAGGTGACTAGCCAATGAGGTGCCCTGTGGTTTCAGAGCAAAGTGGGGAGGGGGTTGAAAACAGGTCTTATAGAGCAAACCACTTATACCTGATGCCACCTCTGGGAAGAAAAGAGTTCAGTGGGGAGGGGCCGTAGCTCAGTGGTACAGCATCTGCTTGGCATGCAGAAGGTCTCAGGTTCAATCCCCACCATCTCCAGTTAAAGGGACTAGGCAGCTAGGTGATGTGAAAGACCTCTACCTGAGTCCCTGAATAGCAGCTACTGGTCTGAGTAGGCAATACTGACTTTGATGGAACAAAGGTCTGCTTCAGTATAAGGCAGCTTCATGTGTTCCTGTGTACTTTCCATTCCATTTTATTCCTGGTCATGGGATCCTCTGGGTTGCATCCTACTTGATTTCACCCAATTTCCCTCCTTGCTGCAGCCCCCTTACATGGCTTTTGGGGGTCCCGCAATGCCAAGCAGAGCATTCTCAGTGGTCAAAATGCCCCCTGCCCCCTCTCTCATAAGTTAAAAAGCTGGTTGGATCCAACTTGCTGTGTGCACAGGCCTCTAAATCCTAAGCACAGTTATTTTCTCCTCCTGGGTTCATGGCTTTCCATCCACAGCTGCTTCCTTCAAAATTTCCTAATGCACAACAAGGAAAGATACAGTCTGCAAATTCACTACAGATAAAATGAATTATGCAAATAATTTCCATTATGGAAATGTTGTTTGATTATTCAGTCAAATAAATCACTCCCATTTAGATGATTGATTTATTAGCTGATGGATACAAACTTCATTTAGCGTCAGCGGAAGTGACCACGGTTGGTCTGGGAAAATGCCAGCCACATTCAGTTAGGGATTCTCTCCTGGTTGCAAAATGGTGTCACAGAGAAACCCTAGAAGATAAGGAAGAATGGAGCTCACAGAGTACTGGCAGACAGGAAAGCAATAAAGAAAGAGGGGAGGGAGAACAAGAGCTTTGCAGGATGATGCAATTCGACTCCTAGGCAATCGAAGCCCCTCTGAGCACTTGCTAAATATTCTGTATTTTTTCAGATTTGGATTTTGGAAACAGTTTCTGTACAAGTAATCTGGATTATCTGGGTCCCCAATACCATCTCAGGATTCAGTCCCCCCCCCTCAAGAATTCTGAATTTTTTGGACCCATTGTTTCCTGTGGGGGGACTCTTTCGGGGGGGGGCGATTGGAGAGGCTGTTTTCCAAGCAAATGACACCAAAATTGCAGGGAACCTAGTCCTGTGTGTCCACTACCCCCCTAAATTTCAAGAAAATTGACTCAAGGGGGGCAATCTACAGGGCCCTGAACAAGGTGCCCCCAGACATCCTACTTGTGTCTATTGTTTCCTATGCGGAGGAATCCATGTTTTCTCCATGGCAAAGAAGGCAACAGACAAACACACAAGACCAACAACTGGCCAAAAGTCTCCAAATGCAAACAGAACAAACAAGACCAACATAACTACCAACAAATTGGGTATCCCAGCAGAACCCAGGGCCAACATGACAGCAAGCTCAACACAACCAATGTCAAACTAGCGAATCCAAGTTGGAGACCACCCACCCAGCAAAAAAAACCAAAAAAAAAAAAAAACCCATTAAAATTAAAAATGGGAAATTTGAAACAGAGAACATGCAAAGCAGTTACAATTCTAAAACAAGCCAAGAGAAGAGAATCCAACAAAACCACACGGGCCTTTTAAACTCTTAAAAAGCAAAAGTGAGAAACAAAACCAAGGAAAGCTTTTTTTTTTTAAAGAACTAGAAAGAAAACTTCAGCCATTTATGCATGGGAGGTTTTGCCTTGGTTTTGCTGCTCTCTGGATGCACATTTTCCCCATCTGAATTCTCAAAACTCTACATGGGGGCTTATTTTTGAGTTTTGAGAATTCGGATGGGAAAATGCGCATCTGGAGAGCAGCAAATCCAAGGCAAAACTTCCTATGCATAAATGGCCTAAGGCTCCCTCTCCCCAACCACAACTCCCCCGTCCAGGCAAAAACAAAAAAAGCATAGCAAAAACTCAAAATAATATTTTAAATAAAATTTTGAAGCAGATGTCCAGGTACAGGACAAGATGAAGGTTTTCCCAGCTGGCCGTGGCAGGCAGCAGAAACCCAAGGCACAGACTACAGCAGCAAGCACCACCATATCTCCAAAAATCTAGCTCCGACATAGAGCCAAGCCACAGAGCAGGCCCGTCCTTTGACCATGCTCAGAGAGCCATGGAGGTCTATGAGATAATTGTCATGACTGGGCAGGTAGTTCTAGCCCTCCCCACAACATCTGTTCCCAGGGTCTGGGAAAATTGCCTCCCTCCGCCCTCCCTCCTGTTGCCTGAGAAACTTGCTAAATGTTAGAATAGGCCTTGGGGCCTTAAACTGCCAGCCCTGGATATTCCCAAATATTTCTGGAAATATTCAGAACGTGATTATCGGTAATCCAAAAATCCTGAATATTGCTCCAGGTACCCAGAGATATCCAAACAATACTGATAAAGTATTTCTGGATATATATTTGGACCAGAAATATCCAAATGCATCTCCCGCTATTACAACTGATCTCCAGCCGATAGAGATCAGTTCACCAGGAGAAAATGGCTGCTTTGGCAATTGGACTCTATGGCATTGAAGTCCCTCCCCAAACCCAGCCCTCCTCAGGCTCCGCCCCAAAAATCTTCCACTGGTGGCGAAGAGGGACCTGGCAACTCTACTTTTAGATGCCCCTTTTCCTTAGGGGAAGAGCCAGGTATACGTAGAAGTATGGTCGCCAGCTCCAGATTGGGAAATACCTGGAGGTTTTGAGAGTGGAACCTGAGGAAGGTAGGGTTTGGGGATGAGAGGGGCTTCAGTAGGGTATAATGCCATAGTAATGCAAATTCTTCACCCTTTCTAAAGCACAGTGGATCTTTCACAGTGCAATCCAATGCAAAGTTTAAGCCTACCGGAGTAACTCTGTATGGGACTGCATGGTTTACCCCCCCCCCCCCCCAGTGAACACATGCTTTGGATCAGAAATCCAGTCATAATTCTTTATTATGAACCTTTTGAAAGTCCTGTGTAAGAAAGCACCACCTGAAAGGTACTCTGCAAACTGGCTGGGGTTGCAACTAAGTGGCATAATGCAGAGACAGAATCATAGAGCTGGAAGGGACCACCAGGGTCATCTAGTCCAATCCCCTGCACAATGCAGGAAACTCCCAGTGACCCCTACTCCATGCCCAGAAGATGGCTGAAAGATACTCCAGCATAACATCAAGATATGCCAGTGTAACTCACAGATATGTCAACATAGTACCAGGGCAATGGTACCCCATTACAGGAATAAAACATGTGTGGAAACAGGGGCAGACCAGGGGAGCAGCAGCGCATTATTGGTATCCTATGTCCCCCTCAGCCCATCCTGCCTTTGACAAAACTGTAAACACTCCCATTGGACTCAATGTGCGCAAAAAAAAGCCTGAGTCCTCCATCTGCCTCCATTCATATATACACAACCACAGCAGAGCTTAGGATACTGACTAAGTCTTCAGCCAGTCACAGAGCTCCCAAGCATTGCATAAACCCAAGCAAGCATAAATAAAGAACTTGAGCTATCATGTTTGTTTTAGATATCACTGAATACATAAAGCTGCTTTCTACTGAGTTATGCCATGGTGCTATCACAATCAATGTTGCCTACACTGACTGGCAGCCGCTCTCCAGGGTCTCGGGTAGCAAATTTTCAGATCACCTACTGCCTGCTTCTTCTAACTGGAAATTCCAGGGACTTCTAACTGGAAATTCTAGGACCTTCTGCATGCTGTGAAGATGCTCTACTAGCGAGCCACCTCCACTCGCCTAACCATAGTCCCTTCCCATAAATGAAGACCTTGAGCTATCATGCCTGTTTCAGATACCGCCAAATACATGAAGTTGCCCTCTGTTGAGTTGGGCCATTAGTCCATCACAGCCAGTATTGTCTACTCTGACTGGCAGCGGCTTTCCATGGTCTCAGGTTGAGGTCTTTCCAGTGGAGATGCCAGGAGCTCATACGACTCACAGCAGGGAATGATGTGAAAGTTCCAAGTTAAAGGCTATGGAGAGAAAGGAGGAACAGGAAGCACCGGCCCCTGCATTTCTTGTTTCCCCACTTTAAGCGAAGCCTGGAGCCACTCTCAGCTCTACAGTCTGGCAACCCAACCTTTAAAGACTGTAGATCTGAGCTGTGTAGCAGTTTGGGTATAGTAAAACAGTCTTAATTAATGTGAAAATGGGGTGCGAGGTGGGGCTGCTGAGCTCTTTGCTTTGATCTTGAGTGAGCACCTCAGCCCTGGGCCAATTTTTTGTACTTTAATTGACAAAAATATTGTTAGGCAAGTCACCGGTGGAGGTGAAACTGACCAGAACAAAGGCAAAGTTGGGGAGATCACTTTTCAAAGCCGGAGGAAGGAGATTAGCATTAAAACCGGGTGCCTCCACCCAAACAGGGAGAGTTGGCAGGTCTGTAACTGAAGGATTATATGGGCAACGTCCATAATGGATCATGCATCTGTTTGAATAAGAGAATAGGACAGTAACAGTGCAATCCTAAGAACCTTTTCCTGGGAGCAAGCCTATTGAATAGATTTGAGTAGGATACTGAAATCTCTCAGGAGCCCCATGGGGCAGAGTGGTAAGCTGCAGGCAAAAGCTCTGCTCACTACCTGAGTTCGATCCCGACAGAAGTCGGTTTCAGGTAGCCGGCTCAAAGTTGACTCAGCCTTCCATCCTTCCGAGGTTGGTAAAATGAGTACCCAGCTGGGTGTAAAGTTTAGACGACTGGGGAAGGCAATGGCAAAGCACCCCGTAAACAGTCTGCCTAGTAAATGTTGAGATGTGATGTCACCCCATGTTCCAGAGCCCGAAATTTCAGGATAGTTCTGGGACTCCTATACTTGGCTCCAAAATTCCAGAGATACAGTGGGGCCTAACACACTCAGTATATACTATGTTTAAAAAAACATGTTATCCAGGTTCGATCGCACCTCAGACCTCCCATTTCAGCTTGGAAATGCTTTGGAAGCGCCAGACATCTGTTTTCCCCCAAAATGCCTAAACCACAATGTATTTCGTTATGTCGTTTCAAAACCGGCAATCCAAGGGGTGTGTTCAGTTACATACGCTATTCAGTTCTCCTCCCCTCTTTTTGCAACACCCAATGAAAAGCCTTTCTCCTCCCATCTCACCTTCCCCCTCCCCTCCCATTTGCATCCACCAATCATTATTGTTACTTAACCCCCCCCCCCAAGTGCTTGTGGTCTTACAAAGGAACACGGGAATGTTGGAACATTAGTTCAACCATTTTTATTTGTGCAGGGTCCCAATCAAACATTTCCATCATATGGAATGTCCTTGAACTGGATTTTGTAAACGGTTCATGGGCTTGAGGGGGAAGGAATGCAGACGAGGGCGAGGGCTGGAAAAATAGCGAAATTGCTGCGAGCAGCAGAAGGGGGAGAAGGAAGCAGCAGGAGGAGGAAGGGAGAGAGACTGAGGGATAGAGAGAGCACCCACACACACACACACACACACACACACACACACACACACACACAAAGTCAGGGCTCTCCTGCCGGCACAAAGTTTCTCCCCGCCTGTTTCTCCCTTTCTCCCACTGCCGGGGTTGAGCATGCCTCCCTGCTCTCAAATTTTTTTTTTAATGTGCTAGTCCCAATGAAAAAAATGCAAGATCGTTGGACCAATGCCCGAAAAGATGACAGCTCTGTGATTAGCACGGTGCAAGGAACGGCTTATTTTGGTTTTTTGGACCGGGGGGAATTCCTGCATTGGTTGTGATTAGGGTTTCCCTGCCGTGCAAATGAGGCAATTCTTAATGGCGTACAGCGCTCCTTCAATGATATTGCACATGCGTGAAAAAAAAAGGGAGGGGAGGCGGGGAAGCATCAGCGACGTAGACATGACGCAGTGCTCCCCCACGCTCCTCCTTGCGATATGACGATAAACCGTCTTGGGAGCAGTCTTAACAGTCACGGTGCGATCGGAAATGAAGAATATGCATCCAAAACACACACACCGAGCACGATGATAATATGCTTTAAACTGTTGGTGCAATAAGCCTCTGTGTCTCCTTGATGGGCATAGTTTGCTTTCATTTCAGTCAGTTGCTCTTGAATCTGAGCCATGCTGATTGGGCAGATGCCTGTCAGTATGTCTTCATAATTCTTCAGTTTCCTGCTGTAATTATAATGGCATTAAACATGAACATCTCAAAAAACTTTTACAAAAATCTCAGGTGGCCCTCACCTTGGGGTCAGGTGGACCACATTTGGCCTGTGGGCTGCATGTTGGATGCCTTTGCCACAGGCCCTTTTTATGACTAGGGTTACCAGGTCCCTCTTTTTTTACCAGCGGTGGGATGTTTTTGGGGCGGAGCTTGAGGAGGGCGGGGTTTGGGGGTGGAGGGACTTCAATGCCATAGAACCAATTGGCAAAGCGGCGATTTCCTCCAGGTGAACTGATCTCTATCGGCTGGAGATCAGTTGTAATAGCAGGAGATCTCCAGCTAGTATCTGGAGGTTGGCAACCCTAGTTATGACTGACAACCATACTGGACTATACTGTTTTGCTTTGATTTTGTATGGAGGCTTTTCAACTTGGTCCTTTCAACCAACTCTTCTTCTCACACATGGATGGCTGAATACAAGCCAACATCTTTTGCTTTGACATATTGCAGGCCACCTTGAGACTTAACAGAAAGATAGGATGGAAATGCTTCTGACAAATAATAAATCAACAACTAAGAAATAAATGAATGCAACTTTGCCTGTGCAGTGTTTCTCCTATGATCCTTTGCAAAGGAGATCTGCTTAATTGAGGGTTGTTGTGTCAAAAATTCTTTGATTATTTCAGTTTCAATATGCTGATTCTAGCAGTGAAAATGCTCTCTTCACCAACCATTCTGTTTACTATTGTTCGGTCTCTTTTTCATTTCTTTGCCCATTACTTCCTTTCCAGCACCGTTTCCTTCATCTTCTTTGCCTTCGTCATTCTGAAATTTATTTTCCATGTGTTGCATCATAATCGGCTGTGGCAATCAACGTCCACCCATAATATCACCATGTCAGGTGTAGCAGCATGATGACACAGACAAAAGTCATGTGGGCCCTCACGTATGATCTGAACAAACTAGCCTGCACCACTGAGAGGTGCACTGAAAAACAAAAAGAAACAAAAAAGTCCTAAAAAAAGTGCATCAACACATGAAGTGACCATATACTGAAACAGATTCTTTTATCTATCACTGTCCAAACTGTATATTCTGACTATCACAGTTGTCCAGGGGCTCAGGCAAAGGTCTTTCACATCACCTGATCCTCTTAACTGGAGAATGTCAGGGATTGAACCTGGGATCTTCTGCATGCCAAGCAGATGTTCTGTCACTGAGCCACGGCCTCTCCCCATGCTTACAAGAAATGTTGAAAAATGGCTGAAAACTGGAAGTGCTTTCTGACTCGTATGAGAATAAACATGAAAACAAGGTAAGCAATTTCTGCTGACTTTGGTTGGTCTCTTGCTGTGATGCTTGCCAACAGGACAACAGAAATAAGTTCTTTATCCAGGAAATCATTCATAATTGATGGTTGTCTGTTTGAACAGAGGAGGACAATCCCATCTCCTCCCTCAGCTTCTTGTATCCTTCAAGGCATAAACATATTGAGAAAATTATCCAAATGAGAATTGTTGTGGGCTGGGAGAATCAGTGAGACTCAAGCAAAACTCGGGCTGGGAGAGACAATACTATAAACAAATAAGATGAGTGAAAGATAACCGGAATGAGAGTGAAACTACTGTGGCTTCTTTAATATTGTGTGACTAGATTTCAAATGAAGTGGACAAAGAAGTCAACTGCTTTACATTTGGCATGGTTCAGGGCTCTAAGTATAGTCTTCCAACCTGTGGAGCAGAATTTTGAGTTGTGTCCTGAAACTCATGTTTTGAGTTTCAGCTTGAAAAACTAAATGTGCTGAATGTTTATGTGATGTGGTGGGGGATACCGAGGCTGCTGTACAGTCTAAGCTGGGTATGTTGACCCCATTGGCAGTGTACTGGCGACAACCAGAAGTGACGTCATTGCATGTGGACCTCACTGATGTCACCATGCCAGGACAGAGAGACAATATAAAGCTTCTGCCTGGATCAATCAAGGGCACTCCGCCCTTGACAGGGGAGCCTAGAGCAAGAACAGCACCCAGCCCAAGGATGAAGATCTCCTGGTCTTTCCCAAACCTCTGCAGAAGACACAGAGGAAAGGGTGTCATAGGGAGAAGTCTCAGGTAGACCTACAAAGATTCTTGGGAGCCATGCCAATTAGAATGGGGTTCAATGAAACTCTTGTGTGAGGGAAACAAGGGGGAGACTTATCATTGATTCCCTGAATAGCTGGAGATTTGGCAGTAGCACAGTACTTAGGCTAGTGATGAGCAACAAGGGCCTACACATCAGATGGCCAATCAAAATTGGCTCAATGGCTGTTTGCTCCTGTTGACTGTGGTGGCCCATGCAATTAAGCTGCCCTAGATATTGCAAGGTCACATGGAGCCTTGGCCTAATTCAGTTCATCCTTCATGCAACACGTAAACACCTGATGCCACCTTATACCAAGCAAGATTATGTCCAGTCTTTCCCCATACATAGGAGTGATGCCAACTGGGTGCTGGTAGTCACCAGGCTGAAGATGACTGCTTTCTGATTGAAGTGAATCACTCAGAACAGGAATACAGCAAACTGGTATATTAGTGGAAGGGCTGATATACCTTGAGGGAGTTTGTTAGCTTCCTAAACACTTATGGAACCTGACTTAAGGGAATCAATTATTTTTTCACATTTTTGTGCAAGCTGTCCCTAAATCTAAGGATCATGGCTCCTTTGCCTTCCCACCAAGTCTCTTGGATGGTGCCTGCTCTGATGATGATGATCTCAACCTGGGTTCTAATTAGGGTTGCCAGGCTCCAGATTGGTGGCTGGAGATCTTGCACTATTACAACAGATCTCCAGGCAACAGAGATCAGTTCCCCTGGGGAAAATGGCTGCATTGGCAATTGGACTCTATGGCATTGAAGTCCCTCTCCTCTCCAAATCCTGCCCTTTTCTGGCTCCACCCCCAAAGTCTCCAAGTATTTTCCAACCCGGAGCGGGCAACTCTAGTTCTAATGCTCATGAGGACTCACAGATACTAAATCCACCAGAAATCTAATCTGGGCAGATGTTTTAAGTTGACTTCTCAAGAGAAAGGAGTTATGAGACTGTGGGGCTTAACGCACCAACAATTTACACAGAGTATCATCGTGCTTGGTGTGTGTGTTTTGGATGTGTATTCTTCATTTCCGATCACACCGTGCCTGTGAAGACTGCTCCCAAGACGGTTTATCATCATATCACACTGTTGAGAGGAGGAGAGTGGGGGAGCACCGCGTCATGTCTAAGTAGCTGATGCTTCCCCGCCTCCACTCCCCTTTCTTTGTTTCACGCATGCGCAATATCATTGCTCCGAGGGAGCGCTGTACGCCATTAAGAATTGCCTCATTTGCACGGCAGGGAAACCCTAATCACAACCAATGCAGGCATTTCCCCCCCCCCCCAATAAACCAAAATGAGCCGTTCCTTGCACAGAGCTGATCACAGAGCTGCTGTCTTTGCAGGCATTGGTGCAACGATGTTGCATTTTATCGCTGGGATGAGCAGGAGAAAGATACGAACAGGCGGAGAGAAACTTTGTGCCGGCACTGGAGAACCCTGACTTGTGTGTGTGTGTGTGTGCGCGCGCATGCAGGCGGGCGGGCGCTCTCTCTATTCCTCAGTCTCTCTCCCTTCCTCCTTGTGGTGCTTCTCCCTCTCCCCTCTGCCGCTCGCAGCAATTTTGCTGCTTTTCCAGCCCTCGCCCTCCTCTGCACAAGCACTTATGGGGGGAGGGATTTAGTAGCAGTAAAGATTGGTGGATGCAAACGGGAGGGGAGGGGGAAGGTAGTGGGAGGAGAAAGGCTTTTCATTTGGTGTTGCGAAAAGAGGGGAGGAGAACGGAATAGCGTTTGTAATTGAATGCACCCCTTGGCTTGCCAGTTTAGAAAGGACATAACGAAATACATCGTGGTATAGGCGTTTTCGGAAAAAACAGATGTCTGGCACTTCCAAAGCATTTCCAAGCCAAAACGGGAGGTCTGAGGTGCGATCTAACCGGGATAACATGTTTTTTTAAACGTAGTATCTACTGAGTGCGTTAGGCCCGTGTCACTAAACAATCAGATCCATGATTATTTGCTTCCATGGTCCAAATCAACCCTCCAAGCACCCAAGTCTGTTGATTCTGTTGATTCTTCTAGGGCTGGCACTTGGGGAGAACATCAAAGCAATTGACAGTGGCACTACAAAGCATGATTGAAGGGCCAACATTTTCCTTGAGATGTAGCACTTAGCGATCGAAAGGTCCTGCTTGTGGGTATAAAGATTTGGACATCATTCCCCCCCCCCCTGGAACTCACACTGCATTCCCAACCTACAAATCATCCACCAGGCAGACGCTCACACCTTCTCCAACCCAGGTCTCATGTCCATCTGGGCATCAGGAATGGATTCCTTCTTCATGGCCTCAGGTCAAAAAACAAATGCCCAGGCAAGTGCCGTCATGAGTAGCATCACTCATTCACTGGATTTCCGGGTGAGACTCTCTGGCTAATGGGAGCAATTCAACTTAATTAAATAGCCATTTCACCGTGCCGGTTGGGCTGGTTGGACACGTAGCATGTTGAAGCTTTAGGGGCCATCACAAGCTGGGAATGAAAGCATGGGCCTTGGAAGGCATCAGTAAATTGTTCCAAACTAGCTGTCTGGGTGCTGGAACTAAGAATGTACAGGCACAGCCGCAGGGACCTGAACACATGAACACATGAAGCTGCCTTATACTGAATCAGACCGTTGGTCCATCAAAGTCAGTATTGTCTGCTCAGACCAGCAGCGGCTCTCCAGGGTCTCAGGCAGAGGTCTTTCACATCACCTACTTGCCTAGTCCCTTTAACTGGAGATGGTGGGGATTGAACCTGGGACCTTCTGCATGCCAAGCAGATGCTCTACCACTGAGCCACAGCCCCTTAAGGTTGTTGAGCTCCAGGGCCTGATTACATTCTGGCTGCAGCAAAATTAACCAATGTATAATTTTCTATTTAGAGTCTGCCCTTATTTGTAAAACCTATGCAGCAGCACCTATAAATGCTGTCTTTATGTGTTTTGTTGGATACATATCCAAGGCTTGATGCATTTTATTACTAATTCTGTATTAATTCTATAGGCCCACAAGGGCTGCCAGATCTGCTGCTGGTTTTTTTTTTTTTTTTTTTTTGCTGCACTGGCTGCTATAAAACGAACCCTCTCTATCCAGCGTGGTATAGTGGTTAGGATCAGCAGACTCTAATCTGGAGAACCAGGTTCGATTCCCCAGACCTCCACATGAAGCCTGCTGGGTGTCCTTGGGCCAGTCACGGTTCTCTCAAAACTCTCTCAGCCCCACCTACCTCACAAGGTGTCTGTTGTGGGGAGAGTAAAGGAAGATGATTATAATCCACTTTGAGACCCCTTAAAGGTAGAGAAAAATGGGGGTATAAAAACCAACTCTTCTTTTTCTTCTTCATCCCTCATGGTCTCTACATCGTTGCTCTGCCTCCTTAACCTTTGCCCCCCACACTTTAACTGTTAAACTTTGTTCTGTGCCCTGTGCCACATTTAAACCAGCGCCGGTGTCAACAGATATTCTAGTGACAACAAGTCCCATAGTCTAAACCTCTCTTGGAACAAATGGTTTTTGAAAGTGTCTTTTAGCCCCAGCTTTGAAGCAGTTAGGTGCTGAGTCAACCCATCTTGGATGGCTGTCTCTCCTGCCCTGCCCTCAGAGAGCTTCTGTCCACCAGAGAGTATACAACCACTGGTTCTTGGAATGATCAATCCAGAAGTATTGTGCAAATGCAGGCTCGCTTATTAACAGCTCTAGTGGCCCACGTAGGTTTATGAACCTCTAAACCAGTACAAACTATCCTGGAGAAACTAGATCCAGAGAAACAACATTTGGGTCTGGATCCCCACCATCTTTTGAAAGGCCACACTGGACAGTTTTGCATCATTTGCCTCCTTTAAAAAAAAACAAAAAAAACAAAATAAAGTCTGAATTCTAAAAGGAAAGGCAGCATATGGAGAGGACTTCTCAGCCCCAAAATCTTGGGAGCTCATTTATAAATGAAAAAAAAAAGTCAAGTAGAAAAGGGTTAATGTGTGTGTGCTAAGTGCAGTCAAGTTGCTTCCGACTCATGGCGACCCTATGAATCAATGTCCTCCAAAATGTCCTATCTTTAACAGCCTTGCTCAGATCTTGCAAATTGAGGGCTGTGGCTTTCTTTATAGAGTCCATCCATCTCTTGTTGGGTCTTCCTCTTTTCCTGCTGCCCTCAACTTTTCCTAGCATGACTGTCTTTTCCAGTGACTCTTGTAGTCTCATGACGTGACCAAAATATGATAGCCGCAGTTTAGTCATTTTAGCTTCTAGGGTCAGTTCAGGCTTGATTTGTTCTATAACCCACTGATATGTGGTTTTTTTTTTTTTTTTGGTGGCAGTCCACAGTATCCATAACACTCTCCTCCAACACCATTGTTAAGGACCCCCCCATACACATACGTGGACTATCTGCTTTATATTGCCACCTCTAAGGCTTTGTTACAAACTACACACAACTGAATAACTCAATTTGAGCACCAAAATTCCGTTTGTGTGACACAATCTCATGCATACGTACTCAGAATTAAATCCCATTATACTCAACAGAGTTTACCCCTAGAGAAATGTACATAGGATTACTGTTTGAGATTTTATTCTACCACACTATGAAAAAAAAATTGTATTCCATTTTAATATCCCATTGTTGATTGTTCTTGTATTTCCAAACCATTTGTAGGTAAATGTGTTGGTGTTCAGATTTGTCCTGCTAAAGTGATTGAATGCATATCCCCATAAGAAGTAACACAAGCCAAGTTTGACATTGCTGGCCAGGTAACCTATACGTCCCTAGACACATGTTTGGTTAAATATTTTCACTCTCAGACAATACAGATTTGTATTCTTAAACCTCTGTATTAATCCCAGGAACATGAAGACCCAAGCTCTCCCCTTACTGCAAAATGCATTTTATTCCAAACGCCAAGTGACCAAAAATTCAAAATGAACCCTCAGTCCCCCCTCCACACAAGAAATAAAGAAGCTAATTAAGAAATAAAGATTTTGGTTCTCAGCTCTTATGCTTGCTTTCCTTTCTAATAAAATATTTAAGCTAAATTGAATTTAACTTAACTCGATGACTGTTTAACCTTAGCAGTCATCAGTTTGCTGCAGTTACTTCCAGAGTGGTTTTTAAAGCTTAAACATCTTTGGCACTTAACCAAAAATGTTCTGGCATTCTCCTTTTGCGTTTATAACTCCAGAGTCGCTGGCGCAATAGTTTAAGGAAAGCAATTGTACAATATTTTTCATTTATAAGAAAACAGATGGAGAAGAAGTTATCGGCAACTGGCACTTGCTCCATCTAATTTATTTCTCAGGGTAAAAGTAAAAGATAACTGTGAGCTTGGCACAAGCCAAATTCCATAATGGCATTGCTTGCAAATTATATATATATATTTTGAGATTACTGTCATGAAGAGAAGTGGTTCAAGTCACTAAGGCATGCTTTCCCCCACCCCCTCCAGGCAGGCTAAACTGCTTTCTTTGAGCTACACAGTGCTTTCTAAGTGCTGTCTTGCAAATGGGAGTTACCCCACAAAGAATTAAATTTAGCCTCCTCTTTGGAACATGCTGAAAAAACGAACGCCTGAAATTCTGAAAATGACATTTCCACTGAATTCACGCCTCTTTGTCTTTTGAGGGGAAGGAGATGAAAATTACGCTCACACCAGGGTATTGTGAAAAGATCCGTCGAAACGGCAACATTTCTTGCATACTGTATTCATCTCTTTTTTGAAAAAAAAATCTTCTGTTTTGTTTGGACTAAAATAGTAGCAAAGTCAGAGGCCGTCAGGGACAAATGGATGCTAGCGAACAAAACCATTGTGGACAATCAAAGCACTTCAGAGAAAGGAAAAGTCTAAGGCTTCAGTAAAGCCTGTGGTGGGCTGGTGGCCAAGTTGTGTTCTGGTGCTTCCTGGCTAACTAGGATTGCCAGGTCCCTCTTCTCAACCGTTGGGAGATTTTGGGAGCGGAGCATGAAGAGGGCGGGGTTTGGGGAGGGGAGGGACTTCAATGCCATAGAGTTCAATTGCCAAAGCGGCCATTTTTCTCCAGGTGATCTGATCTCTATCGGCGGGAGATTAGCAGGAGATCTCCTGCTACTACCTGGCAGTTGGCAACCCTATGGCTAACCCTCCACCTAGAGTTAGCAACTCCAGGTTCGGAAGCACCTGGAGAAGTTGGGTGTGGAGTCTGTGGAGGGTAGTGCTTGGGAGGGAGTATAAGGCCATAGAGTCCACCCTCCAAAACAGCCATTCTCTCCAGGAGAACTGACCTTGGTCAGCTGGAGATCAATTGTAATAGCGGGAGGT
Source organism: Euleptes europaea (assembly GCF_029931775.1). Taxonomy (NCBI): domain Eukaryota; kingdom Metazoa; phylum Chordata; class Lepidosauria; order Squamata; family Sphaerodactylidae; genus Euleptes; species Euleptes europaea. The sequence goes on along the minus strand of NC_079328.1, from coordinate 30,400,997 downwards.
CTCCAGGTTTTACCTGGAGGTTGACAACCCTAGAGTCAGGTGAGATTGAGTTGAAAGGTTGGCTGGTAAATGTTTGCTGAATATTACAGCTATTTGCTCTGCCAAAGCTATTTTCTAACAAGGACATCCAGGTCATCCTGAAGAAGAAGAACAACTCTAGTGCAGGGGTCCCCAACCTTTTCAAGTCTATGGGCAGTGGCACCTTTGCAATTCTGATACAGTGTGGTGGGCACAGTAGGGTTGCCAAGTATGCGTTGGGAAATTCTTGGAGATTTGAAGGGTGGGGCTTGAGGAAGGGAAGGAGCTCAGTAGGATATCATGCCATAGGGTACACCCTCCAAAGCAGCCATTTCCTCCAGGGTAACTGATCTCTGTAGTCTGGAGATCAATTGTAATTCTGGGAGATCTCCAGCTCCCTCCTAGAGGTAGGCAGCCCTTCTTCCACCTCCAGGGAATAACTGTGAGATAGGAAGGAGATGTGAGGGAGGGCCAAGCTCAAGAGGCCTTCCAAGGCCCAGCATGCGATATTTTGTTTGTTGGCTACATCCATGCCAAGGCCCTGATGCCTCTGGGCAAGCCTAGCATTGCTGAGACCTAGCATCATCCAAACTACAGCAATTTAAAACAAGATGAAGACTCAGTATGGTGTACTGGTTAGAGTGTTAGATCTGGAAGATCCAAGTTAGGGTTGCCAGGTCCCTCTTTGCCACCAGCAGAAGGTGTTTGGGGAGCCTTTGGAGGGCAGGGTTTGGGGAGGGGAGGGACTTCAATGCCATACAGTCCAATTGCCTAAGCGACCATTTTCTCCAGGGGAACTGATCTCTGTTGGCTGGAGATCAGTTGTAATAGCAGGAGATATCCAGCTACTACCTGAAGGTTGGCAACCCTAATCCAAGTTCAAATCCCCATTCTTCCATGAAGCTCTCTGGGTGACCTTGGGCCAGCCATTCTCTCTCAACCCGTTATTGTGAAGGAGAAAAATGGGGAATGTCACCCTGACCTCCTTGGAGAACTGCAGGATAAAAACGTGTAAAAGAGATAAATATGGGCTCCTGAAGGTTTGAAACAGTTTGGCAAGTTTGGCAGCACCCCTCGTTCTCACAAATCTTGTTTATGGGATTCATTTTTCTAACAATGCGGCATTGCTTCATGTATTGAAAAGACAGACTGCTGCTTTTACTCTCAAAATATTTTGTCAGGTCTATACAGAGCCCCTTTACATGTTACCTGGAGTGGAATGGCAGTTGGTTCCTCAGTGAATGCTCCCACATGCCTCTGAAAATGTATACAGCTTGTGCACATCTAGTTAAAGTTGTACTCATGTCATCCCATGACATGCCAATAATGTATCTCCCAAGAGGGGCTGGTGCACATCCAAACCACATGGGTGGAAACTTTATACATTCCCAGAGTGCTATGACTCTGATAAGAATACGGGAAGTACCCTTCTGGGTCTGGCCGATGGTCCATCTAATCTAACATCCTGTTTCACACTGTGGTCAACCAGTTGTCCTGGAGGGCCCATAAATGGGACACAGAGGCCAAGACCTTCCCCTGATGTTATATATTAGCACTGGGATTCAGGGATTTACTGCAGCATAATTCCAGGGGACATGTGAAGTGGCTCTATATCAGGGGTGGCGAACCTTTTTTCCACCAAGGGCCATTTGGATATTTATAGCATCATTCATGGGCCATACAAAATTATCAACTTAAAAATTAGCCGACCAAGCCCCAGGCAGGCAGCTGCCCCAGATTACCCCCCCATGTGCGGGCAAGCAGGCAGGCATCCAACCAGTGGTGCACTCGCCCACCTGGTGGCACAGGATGGTCTGTTGCACCAGCCAGGCATAGCCGTCCAGCCACCTGCTGGAGTTGCTCCTGCTCCGCATGGTCGGGGCCGGATTCTACATCCAGCTCCTGCTACCTCCACCTGCAGGGATGAAATGAGGACACACTCGCTAAGAACTCCCCCCCTCCTGCATTCTGGCTCTGCCTCCTTTAACCCTCCATTGTCGCCACTTCCGCCCCCAGCCCTCTTGTAGTACAGTAGCCTCTCCATGGCTCAGGTGGGAAAGGGTTAACACAGTTTCTTGGGCGGTCCTAGCAGCTCCATAGCTAATGACTCTTCTGTAAGGGGGAAAAGGTTCCTTTTCTTTGCAAAACAAACTCACATCTGCCTTGAATAGAGGCTATTCCTGTCCGCAGGAAGGGGCGGATCACCAGTCTTAGATCCTTCTGAGCTAGAGATCTGCCAGGACCCACGAAGGGCCAGACCAAATGATTATGCAGGCCTTAAATGGCCCCCGGGCCTGATGTTCCCCACCCCTGCTCTATATGCTTCACAATCAGGGTGACAGACCACTGCCACTTTTGGACGTTTTCACTTTTGAGCTACACTATACTATTTGATCCCCACCCTCCCCATTCTATCATGGCATCAGGGCGTTTTTTTTTATTGTTGACGGCACTGTTGAATTAATTTATCTCATATTTGTTATGGTAAACAGATCACATTAGAATAATACAAACATTAATGTGCAAATTAACATTGCACTCCAAATTAATCGACTGCATTATATTTGCTGGGTAGTATGGGAAAAAGGTCATGGAGGAGGAGATTCATATTATGGGCTTGTATTAATCATGCTTCATTAGTGTAGTCAGGAAGCTGTAAAACAAAATTACATTTGTGAATCAATTTCTGCAGAAGACCAGGACGAATAATTGTACTAGAAGAAAAATTCCCTTTCCTCGTTCTTGATGCAACACTGATTGAGCACCTGAAAATACTTCATGGTACACTAAAAAAGAAGAAGCACCATATATGGAAGGAAGCGAAACAAGGAACTCACACATGTTTGAAAGCCTCACCTCATATTCATCCATTTTATAGAACTCACATGAACATCTGAATTTGCCTTATACTGAATCAGACCCTTGGACCATCAAAGTCAGTATTGTCGACTCACCCTGGCAGCGGCTCTCCAGGGTCTCAGGCAGAGGTCTTTCACATCACCTACTTGCCTAGTCCCTTTAACTGGAGATGCCGGAGATTGAGCCTGGGACCTTCTGCATGCCAAGCAGATGCTCTACCACTGAGCCACAGCCCTTAGGGGCGAAGATCATGCATTATTTGTCACAGCACTCAACCCAGACCATCGTCACCTCCTTCTGGCTATCAAGTATGTGGAAGTAGGGGAAAAGGGCCATGGCTCAATGGTAGAGCAGAAGGTCCCAGGTTCAATCCCTGGCACCTTCAATTAAAAAGAACCAGGCAGCAGGTGAAGTGAAAGACCGCAGCCTGACACCCTGGAGAGCTGCTGCCTGTCTGAGTAGACCATACTGACCTTGATGGACTGATCATCTGATTCAGTATAAGGCAGCTTCATGTGTTCATGTGTATTCAAGTACGTTACATCCCAAGAAGAAAGAATCGATGTGCCATAAAGGGCACTGCAAAATTAAAAGGTGCCTCTCCTATTACATAATATGGTTTTTTAAATCCCCATACAATTCATCTGGCAACTGGCCAGAAAGGGCAAAATCAAACTGTAACAATGGAACACTGGCCAGTTGTGTCTCCTAGTATGCTCACATACAAACGGAGGTTGATACCATGGTCTTTTATACATGGCTGTATCACTCGCCATCACCCCTCCGACTAGGGTTACCAGGTCCCTCTTTGCCACCGGTGGGAGGTTTTTGGGGCGGAGCCTGAGGAAGGCAGGGATTGGGGAAGGAAGGGACTTCAATTAGGGTTGCCAACCAGGTAGTAGCTGGAGATCCCCTGCTATTACAACTGATCTCCAGCTCATAGAGATCAGTTCATCTGGAGAAAAATAGCCGCTTTGGCAATTAGACTGTATGGCATTGAAGTCACTCCCCTCCCCAAACCCCACCCTCCTCAGGCTCCAGGTTTGATTCTCCACTCCTCCACATGAGCGGCGGACGCTAATCTGGCTAATCTTGCAAAGCACATTCCCACTGAGCTATGTCCCTGCCTCACTGCACTAGTCCGTTGTCTGGTTCTGTCCCTTCATTTAGCCCTTTTAGCAAGCTTGTTACTTTTATAGAATCCTGCCTTTGTGTTCCTTGTCTATCTTGTTTTTCCTGGGCATAACCCTTACCCATAGGGTTGCCAACCTCCAGGTACTAGCTGGAGATCTCCTGCTATTACAACTGATCTCCAGCTGATAGAGATCAGTTCACCTGGAGAAAAATAGCCGCTTTGGCAATTAGACTGTATGGCATTGAAGTATCTCCCCTCCCCAAACCCCACCCTCCTCAGGCTCCACTTAAAAAACCTCCTGCCAATAGCGAAGAGAAACCTGGCAACCCTAACTTCAGTGCTGTAGAGTCCAATTGCCAAAGTGGCCATTTTCTCCAGGTGAACTGATCTCTATCGGCTGGAGATCAGTTGTAATAGCAGGAGATCTCTAGCCACCACCTGGAGGTTGGCAACCCTATCTCTGATGACTTTGGGTCTTTGTTTGGAATATGCATGCCATTTCCTACCGTTAGAGGTCGCCTCACTCTCCCCCTGTGTTTCCCCGTGTTTTGCTTTTGTTTTCAAATTTGAGATAAAACAGATCCCTCAAAACATGGGCAGAACACGGGGGGAGAGCGAGGCGACCTCTGATGGTCGGAAACGGCATGCATAATCCAAATAAAGACCCAAAGTCAGCGGAGGGGTGACAGCGAGTAAACAGCCATGCATAAAAGACCCATGTCATCTGCTAGTAATTCCCACTTTTCGAGAGTTGTCCAAGATTCAGGCTGTGCTGTTCCCACAGGCCATAAATTTGGAAACTAAGTTGGCTGATAGTAGGCTGTAGGTCAGATTAATGGTCCATGGTTGGTTGTGTTATCTCCCCCTCCCCAGATCTTTGGTAGGGGCTTGTTGTCCTTAAGAGCTACAAAGCTCAATTTTATTTTGCTTTGGCTCTGCAGTTTGCACTGTAGCGCTGTATTTTTACTGGTTTTATGGTGTATCTTTTTTTTATTTTTCATGCTGCGTTTGGCCGTGTTTTAATTTTGTTAGATGCTTCATGCTACAAAGGAGCAGGATAACAGTATTTGAGGGAATGAATATTCTTTAGTTATATTCAGATATTTATACTATGCTTTTTCCCGCAAGTGAGGACCCAAAGTGCCTTACAACATCATTCTTCCCTCAATTGTATCCTCTTAACAACATCCCTGTGAAGTAGATGAGCCTGAGAGTGAGTGACTGGCACAAGGTCACCCAGAGAGCTTCCATGGCACAGTGGGAATTAAGACTTGGGTTTCCTGGATCCTAGTCGGACACTAAGCACTATACCACACTGGCTCATCACAGTCAGTGGAGATACAGAGGCGCTATGCCTCTGAATATCGGTTTACTGACTGACAGATCAGAGTTGGGGGAAAGGTGCTTTCATATCTTACCTAGGGGCTTCCAAGAAGAGTCCGACTGTAGAAAACAATGTGCTGGTCTAGGATCTTTGGTCTTCTTCGCTTCTTACGAGCTGGCATATTCGGTGCAAGGAGCTGAAAAAAATACTTCAGTCAAAGCCTCAGTTCTATTGAGAGCCAGTGTGGTGTGGTTAGGAATGGGGGGCTCTAATCTAGAGAACCGGGTTTGATCCCCCACTCCTCCCCATGAGCAGCGGACTCTAATCTGGAGAACTGGGTTGGTTTCCCCACTCCTGCACACGAAGCCTGCTGGGTGACCTTGGCCTAGTCACAGTTCTCTTAGAGCTCTCTCAGCCCCACCGACCTCACAAGGTGCCTGTTGTGGAGAGAGGAAGGGAAGGAGATTGTAAGCCAGTTGGATTCTCTTTAACAGGTAGAGAAAGTCAGCGCATATAAAAACCAACTTCGTCTTCTATCTGAAAAACGACCTAGTATAACGAAGCATTGACTTCTGTTACCTGTGGGTTCTACTCTTTCTTCCAATGAATGAAATAAAAGATAGAAAATGCAACACACACCCTTTGGCAATCTTCCTTGTTAGTCACCTGGAAGCCCTCCTCACTCACCATAGATGACCAGAGGAAGGCTTCTTAGAAAACTGCTGATGGGCTTTTTAGTACGAGCTGTTAAGCACCCTCTTTCCTTTCACCTCAAAAGTTTTGATCATGAGCTTTGATGGTTATCCTTGCACCAGATCAGTAACTGTGCTACATCTGATGAGCAGGAGGTCTATCTTAGTTCAATGTGGGGTTTCATGTGTGTATATGTGTGTGCGCTGTTAGTTTCGGAGCTGCTTGTCTTCTTTTCTGTCTTCTTTTTTTTTTTTTAAAAAAAATGTGTCATCATGATATATGGGCATTGCACTCCTTGTGGTTTGTCAGGCGAGATCAGGCTGCATCTTGTCACATCCCGAAACAAATGAAGGCAATATGACTGAGTTGCAGATACATATCACGAGCCATTACAAAGTTAATAAAAACTTTCTTTGATGGAAAGTGCATTTGATGTGTGCTGAATGTGCCTCGGATCATGTTGCCTTCTCTCCCGACAAGTGTAGAAATCTAGTCTTTCTCTCCTTTAAAGTACTGAACGGGTTGAATTCCATTTTGCAGAAGCAGCGCACTATTTAAAAGTTACCGTGTGCCTAGGTTGGGCCTTTTTGTTTGTTTTTGGTTTTTTTGTAGCTCCCACTTAATTGCTCTTCATAGGATTACTACTGTAAGGAGGCTGCAAAGGCAGTTTGAAGGAAGACGGTATTCTAATGAAAAGGACCTTAGCATGTTAACATGAATTAATATTAATGAGGTTGCAAGGCCTCTTATGCATATATCTTTATTAACAGACTTGGCAATGGGCAGAGAGAGTCTGGGAAAAAGAATAAGTAAACAGACGGTAGAGACAGCTCCTTGGCATTTCTTTAAGGGAGGCATTCCTTCTGAGTAGAAAAATATGAGCAGGCTGGTCTGAGCAACAGAACAAACTGACTCATCTAAAAATGGTAACTCTAGTAGCCAATTACATTTTGACTGAGGCTGGGTGCACCAAACAACGGAGTCACAAAGTGTAACTCAAGGGGAACGTTTTTGCTTTGGCGAACTGGCCGTGTGAGTTAGTGACTTATTTATTTACTTCTCGGCCACCTTCCTTGCTCAAACTCAAGGCAGACTACAAAATTTCCTGAAATTTGTTGACATTGTCTATTCTACAGCTAGCTAACTCAATGTGCATCGTGCATATATGCTCATTCAACCTTCCCGGCCAAACCACCCCCAGTATCCTGTTGGGTGGCTACAGCCGTTCTAGCCAATGGGAGCACACAAGCCCTCGAGTCTGTGATTGGACAGTTACAGTCTTTCAGCCAATACGAACACACAGCTCAGGAACCTAGAGAAAACTCCAAGCTCTGTATAGATGCTGCTTTCCATTGCATACATAACATTGTCCATGGAAAACGCTCAAAAACATAGCTTTAGCTATGAGCATATTATGCAGGTGCCTCATATTGTGGCAGGCAATTGTGTTCTCTGAGCTAGGGTTGCCAGGTGCCCCCCCCCCCCGGGCAGTGGAAATCCAGCCCCCACCTTCCATTGCCTGCCCTCAATTCTGTGAGAAGTGTGAGAAATGGGGGGGGGGAGGTAGTGATGTCGCAAAAGCTGTGATGTACTTTACTGACGTCTGATTGTAATTGCTTATACTTACCCTGTGTGGGAAGGAATGATGAATATGTAACAGCACTTTTGTATTAAGGACTGAAGAAAGATTTCCACTGCTGTGGATCTGAAACGGCCGTATCCATCGATGATTGTGGCTCTATATGAACTTTACACAAGGATTACAATATTAGCATTCATTTGGTACTCAGTTGAGACCTTTGGAACTTCCTCTCTATATTTTTGGTACTCAGTTGAGACCTTTGGAAATTTCTCTACATTTTTTGTGTGAACTGTACATATTGTATATAATTGTGTTGTGTATATGTCACGTATATGGTCTATGTTTCACCTCAGTAGCTTATAAATATTTGCACTTTGTGTATATACAGTTTCCTGTACTGTTTTTCTAAACCTTTTGGTACAAGTACAGAGGTGCCGTTTTTCTCCCCACTACCTGGAGGTTGGCAACTCTAAGTAAAATGCTGAAGAAAAATAACAACCCTAGTGCAGGGGTCCCCAACCTTTTCGAGTCTGTGGACACCTTTGGAATTCTGATACAGTGTGGTGGGCGCAGCAGATATATTAATATTTTAAAATTTCAACCTCTCTGAGTTTATGGAAAGTGGTATACCAGTCTCCATTGCAAACAGGGTTGTTACCAAATATTGTGAAATGTGAACACACTGCATGATTCAAATATTGTACTTGCAGACATAGGTTTGCAATAGGGTTCCCTACTCTGGGCTGGGAAATTTCCTGGAGATTTGGGGATGGAGCCTGGAGAAGGTGGAGGTTGGGGAGGGGTGGGGCCTCAGCATGGTATAATACTGTACAGTCTAGAGATCCCCTAGAATTACAGCTCATCTCCAGACTACAGAGATCAGTTCCTCTGAAGAAAATGGATGCTTTGGAGGGTAGACTCTATTACACTCTACCCCACTGAGGTCCCTGTCCTCCCCAGGCTCCATCCCCAAATCTCCAGGAGTTTCTCAGCCTGGATCTGTCAACCCTGAACCCCCCTTCCCAAGCTAGTGGCTATGGGGGACCTGTCAACCCTACAAGAAACAAAAAGAAATTAATAAAGACATATTTGTGCATCCTTATTCATGAGCAAGTAAAGAAACAAATGCCACCCGCAATCCAAATTCCTTGAGTTTTGATAATTCCAACCATCGTATCATGTTTGAGGCAAAATCTCTTAATGTACTTGAAGCATCGTGCTAAGGCTTTCAAAAATGTTTGGTGAATAACCTTAGCTGGTATGGTATAATGGTTAAAGTATCAGACTTGGATCAGGGAGACTCAGGTTCAAATTCCTACTCTGCCATGGAGCTTTCTGAGTGACCATGGGCCAGTACTTTTCAGCCCTACTGACCTTGTAAGATTATTGGTGACAAAATGGAGGAGGGAAAAACCATGTCTACCACCCCACTCTCATTAGAAGAAGACCAAGATAAAAATGTAATAATTCGATCATAAGAACGTTATAGGTAGGGAGCAGAAGAGCTCCCCTCCCTAGACTATATCTTTCCTGAATTCCACTTTAAGTCACAGAATTTCTCAAACAAATTCCAGAATTGGTGCATGCTCATGCACATTGGTAATGTAATGACTTGAATGGACCGAAGGAACAGAAAGTTGTAGCAGTCTGTACATTCACAATGCTCTGTTCACAATTTAGAGGTAAAAACCAGTTCGGTGGGTGATTCCTAATGCATCGGTTCCCCTTTAGAAACTAGGCCAGATAATTCAGAACTCCAAAAGAAAAAATCAGATAGATATTTAAATAGGGAGACTTTCAGAAACATTCCTAATTATAGGGTACTGGATTATATCCTAGAAGAGACAGTTTGTCCCAGAGAAGGGACCAGCCTTTGCAAATTGCTCTGGTTCCCACAGCACCTTGAGAGATTATGTTGGCCCTTGGTAATTGAAGCTTGCAGATTATTTAGAACGATGTTAGACAAGCACAATTACAGCAGATAGTGCATACAACTTTTGCTTCATAAATACAGCTTGCAAAGGTATGGAATGGCCACAGCCTTCATTTTGGCAGCTGGTTGGCTAGAGAGGGACAAAAGAGAGTTACCTCGAGAGGTGTTCCATCAAGGGAATTTACTGTGCCCAATGATTAATTTCAAGAATAACAATTCACTCCCATTGCCACAGGCTCAAGGCAGCGATTATTTAGATTGTAAATGCCAGCCTCTTTCTCAAAAACAATTCCAAGCTGAAAGAACAGCGTGAAATCCTTGGAAGTCATTTCAAGGGGTTCCCATTGGCACTGGTCTGGAGGATGAAGTAACAGCCTGGAAGAAAGGTCCTATAGCTGTTTTACATCATTTATCTATTGTTCACCATATTTACTCCATTTGTGTATTCACAACTACTGCACAAACACACATTTAATAATTCCATAAATTTTGTGAGCATGTGTGTTTGTGTGTGTGTGAATTGCCGTCAAGTCGCAGCTGATTTATGACAACCCCATAGGGCAGGGGTGTCGAACTCATTTGTTAGAAGGGCCGGATATGACATAAATGTCACTTGGCCGGGCCATGTGTAAATAAATAAATAAATGCCATAAAATGTAATGCCAGATACTGGAGATACAAACTTTATAAAAGACACAGGCAAAATCAATTAATGTTATGGTTTTTCACTTAAAAAACAAACAAGCTTACAACAATAACATTCTTGCAGTATTGTCTTTTACTTAACAGTCTTATTGTTATAGTATTAAGTATGCTTGTATTTTAAGTAAAAAATAATATCATTAATTGACTTTGCATGTGTCTTTTGTAAATTTTGTATCTAGTTCCTGGCATTAAAATTTTTAAATTTTAAACCAGGGGGTGGGTGGCTGGCTTGGCTGGCAAGTCTGCAGTAGGCTCGACAGCCCAGATCTGGACTGGGAGGAGGGCTGCCTTGGCTGGCGAGCCCACAGCAAACTGGCCCAGATCTGGACTAGAGAAGGACTGGCAACCTTAACTGGTGAGCCAGCAGCCCTCTCCCAGTCAGGAAAGACAGGGAGAAAGAGAGCAAGAAGAGAAAGAGAAATAAAGAGGGAGAAGGAGAGAGACAGAAAGAGTGAAACAGGAGAGAAAGAAAGAAAGAAAGAGAAAGAGAGAAAGAAAGAAAGAAAGAAAGAAAGAAAGAAAGAAAGAAAGAAAGAAAGAAAGAAAGAAAGAAAGAAAGAAAGAAAGAAAGAGGGAGAGCCAGAGGGAGAGAAAGAAAGGGAGAAAGACAACAGGGGAAGACTGGGCTTGCAGGGTGGGGTGGCCCTGGAAGCCCAGATCCTGCTGGGCTCCTGGGCTCCTGGGCTGCTGTGGCCTGGGAAAGCCCAGAGGGGGTAACGAGGAGGAGAGCAAGGGGGGGAGGATCCTGCTGGGTTCCCTGGCTGCTGTGGCCCAGGAAAGCCCAGAGAGAGAGAGAGAGAGATGCTATTTATACACGGGAGGTTTTGCCTTGGATTTGCCGCTCAATAGATGCACATTTTTTCCTATCCGAATTCTCAAAACTCGAAAATAAGCCCTTATGCAGAGTTTTGAGAATTCGGATGAGGAAAATGTGCATCTATTGAGCAACAAACCCAAGGCAAAACCTCCCGTGTATAAATGGCTAGAGAGAGATGGAATGAGGAGAGCAGGGCGGGGAGGGAGGATCCTGCTGGGCTCCCGGCTGCTATGGCCTGGGAAAGCCTGGGGGGGGGGGATGAGGAGAAGAGAAAAAGGGAGAAGGAGCCTGCTGGGCTCCCAGAGGGAAAGCCCAAAGGGGGGGACGAGGAGAAGAGCAAGGGGGGAAGGATCCTGCTGGGTTCCTGGGTTCTATGGCACGGGAAAGCTCAGAGAGAGAGAGAGAGGCCATTTATACATGGGAGATTTTGCCTTGGATTTGCCACTCAATAGATCAAGGGCCATTTGCACATTTATAACATCATTCGGGGGCCATATCAGGTGTAGATCTCCCGGCGGGGGGGGGGAGAGGCTAGGGTTGCCAGTTCTCCAGCCACCACCTGGAGGTTGGCAACCCCAGGGGAGGCCACCCAGAAAAGGCCTGCAGGGCGCCCTCGCTCCCTCCTCCCAGGCGGGAGGGCAGCCAGTGGTGGGCCCGAGCAAATGAGGTGCCAGGGGGGCGCAACCCTCAGTTTATCGGCAAGGGAGGGAGGGAGGGAGGAAAACAGAGAAAGAGGAAAAGGGAGGGAGGGAGAAAGAGAGAGAAAGGGAGAAAGAAATGGAAAGGGGGAGAAAGAAAGAAAAGGATGGAGAGAGACAAAGAAAGAGACAGAAAAAGAGGGTGAAAGAGAGGGAGAGAAAGGAGAAAGAGTAACAGAAAAAGAGGAAGAGAGAAAAGCCTCTCCCCCATACACACACACACCCCGCGCCACAGCCTACCTTCCTACCCTGCCCACACACACACCCGGTGGCGCACGGAGCCCCGCATAACTGGGCCCCAGTCTCCATGCCCTCCTCCCCCAGAGTCCACAACCCCCCCCCCCCGAAGCCCGATCGTCTCCCGCACGCACGCTCTGCTGCCGGGAGCTGCCGGCCTCTCCCCCCCCCGCTCAACAGCTGACAGGCAGTGAGAGGGGCTTACAATGTGCCATGTCGTTCCTGCATGCTGCAGCTGTAGGGGGCAGCCTTGGGGGAAGCGTCTCTCCCCCTCCCCTCTTGCCGACCAACAGCTGACAGTCGGCGAGAGGCAGTCCAAAGGGCGCCACAGCTCCCCTGTAAGCTGCAGCTCTAGGAACACCCTCGGGGAGGGCCGCCCTGCGCCCCGCCTCCGCATCAGGGCCCTGGAGCTCCTCAGGGCCACAAAATATGTCCTTGTGGGCCGCATACAGCCCCCGGGCAGGAGGTTCCCCATCCCTGCAATAGATGCACATTTTTTCTTATCCGAATTCTCAAAACTCGAAAATAAGCTCTTATGTAGAGTTTTGAGAATTCGGATGAGGAAAACGTGCATCTATTGAGTTGGAAACCCAAGACAAAACCTCCCGTGTATAAATGGGCAGAGAGAGAGGGAACGAGGAGGAGAGCAAGGGGGGGAGGAAGGATCCTACTGGGCTCCCGGGCTGCTATGGCCCGGGAAAGCGCGTGGGGGGGGAACGAGGAAGAGAGCAAGGGGGGAGGATACTGCTGGGCTCTCTGGCTGCTATGGCTCGGGAAAGCCCACAGAGCGAGAGCGAGGAGGAGAGGGAGAGCAAGGGAGAGGAAGGAAGGAAGACAACAGGGAGGGGAAGGGACAAGGCGTCTGGCTGTGCTCACGGGGCCGGAGTGACCTGGGAACTCTAGAAAGGGTGGGGGGAGTGGGGGCTGGCTGCCCTGCCTCTGCGGGCCGGTGAAAAGCCCTCTGGGGGCTGCATCCTGCCCGCAGGCCACATGTTTGACACCCCTGCCATAGGGTTTTCAAGGCAAGAGATGTACAGAGGTGGTTTCCCATTGCCTGCCTCTGCATTGCAACCATGGACTTCCTTGGTGGGCTCCCATCCAAGTACAAACCGGGACTGACCCTGCTTAGCTTCTGAAATCTGACAAGATCAGGCTAGCCTGGGTCATCCAGGTCAGGGCTTTGTGAGCATAATTAGAGAAAATAACAGTTGTTTTGTCCCAAGCATGGAAGAACCTAATTTAGAAACTGGGTTTTTTAACTTATATTTTATTATTTATATAACAGAAACAATACAAAAACACAATAAACACTACAATATCAAACACAGAACCATACATACAGTATATTAAATCTTCTAAAGAGGGCCATATCCTTGCTATATTCTATGATGACAACTAGGTTGCTGGAAAAATCTAAATTAACAAGCCATGGATAACAAACTCCAATATCCCTTAGTTAAAATGTACTATAAGAAACTGGGGTTTTTGAAATGAAAGTGTGCTTGCAACATTTGGTACCATACCTACCTGCACGTTGCCTTTGTGTGTCCCATATTGGGGCAAATAGCAGCTCCAGAGGAAGTTGGAGGAGGGAGTTACATCCCCTTCTCCATGTCAAAATGCTGACCTGAATGGAGGTCTCCTATGGCTGCTATGTACTAACTAAAAGCATCCAGGAGATCCTAGGCTTCCCAACCTCCAGGTAGCACCTGGAGATCTCCTGCTATTACAACTCATTCCCAGACAGCCAAGATCAGTTCCCTTGGAAAAATGGCCAAAACAGCCATTTTTCCAGGGGAACTGATCTTGGCCGTCTGGAGATGAGTTGTAATAACAGGAGATCTCCAGGTGTACTCTATGGCATTGTAGACTCTATGGCATTGTACCCTGCTGAGTTCCCCCATGCCATCCCAAGGCTCCATCTCTCAAATCTCCAGGTATTACCCAACCCAGAGCTGGCAACCCTAGGGGATCCATTATTGAATCTGCTAGTATCTTGTTCAGTTTGGTCCAGAGATTCAGCTGCTAGAGATTCAGGGTTGAAAACGGGGAGATTTCAGGTGCTGACTGTGCGTTCACTAACCAAATTTGCAAAGCAATATCCACAGAAAGGAAGAAAAGACAGTGATGGCATTTGACTAGGCCCCCTGAGGTTCCAGAAAACAAGCATTGTCTCTGGTAAACTGGAGACAATTGGATTGTACGCATTACAGTAAGCCCGTCACACTCCCGAGAAATACTTTGAAATACTTTCTCTCAAAAATTCTTCCAGATGTTTTTCGCCTGAGCAGGACTATTCAAACTCACCTCAGATTTGGCTTCAGGCAAATATTGGCAGCAACTCCAGCCGAGAAGCTTTGGTTTTGTGGTACAAGTCTTCAGCTCTGGAGATCTGCAATAGTAACAAACGTCATCGAAGCAAGTTCCACAGTCCTGGGTTCAAAGGTGCAACGGACCCAAATTCTTCTCAAGTCCTGCAAGAGATCCTTTGCATCCCCCAGAACTAAGGCAGCAGGTGGTCTGAACAAACCAACCAGCCACCCCTCCTCCACCCCTTTCATTACATTTGACAAGTTTGAGCTTGGGTTTGGTAACAGACTTGTAGCCTATGGCATCAGACGGGGGATGGGGGGGGAAGAGATGAAATTTAGAGCAAACAGACACGAAAAGAAACTCTACGAAACATTGAATTGACAGCTTGCTGAGGTAGCTTTTTTTGTTTGTCTGAGCCGCTCCAGCAAAGACACCGCATGTTGACGTACATTAGTTGACATAGCTTTGTTGCAATGTGATGGAACAAAATCACCATTCAAGGTTCCTAATAGCCCATGATTTGCTATATAAATGGAGGGGAAGGGAAGATCCAATCACAACAGGTGTTAAAGCAACCTCAGCACATAGAAGCAAAATAGGGAGCTAATGTTATTAAGAACATAAGAACATAAGAAGAGCCCTGCTGGATCAGACCAAGGCTCACCAAGTCCAGCAGTCTGTTCACACAGTGGCCAACCAGGTGCCTCTAGGAAGCCCACAAACAAGACAACTGCAGCAGCCCCATCCTGCTTGTGTTTCACATCACCTAATATATTCGGCATGCTCCTCTGATCGTGGAGAGAATAGGCATGCATCATGACTAGTGTCCATTTTGACTAATAGCCATGAATACCACTCTCTCCTCCATGAACATGTCCACTCCCCTTTTAAAGCCTTCCAAGTTGGCAGCCATCACCACATCCTGGAGCAGGGAGTTCCACAATTTAACTATGCGTTGTGTGAAGAAATATTTCCTTTTATCAGTTTTAAATCTCTCACCCTCCAGCTTCAGCAGATGACACCGCCTTCTAGTATTATGAGAGAGGGAGAAAAGCTTCTCCCTGTCCACTCTCTCCAAACCGTGCATAATTTTATAGACCTCTCTCATGTCTCCCCTTAACCTCCTTCTTTCCAGGCTAAACAGCTCTAAGCATTTTAACCGCTTCTCATAGGGCATTAGAATTAGCATCCTGGTATTATTTTATTTATTTAGATATTTATACACCACTTTTCTCCCCAGTGGGGACTTAAAGCAGCTTATAATGTCATCCCACATTCCTCCATTGGACAACAACAACCCTGTGAGGTCAATGAGGTTGAGATAGTGTGACTGGCCCAAGGTCACCCAGCAAGATTCCATGGCATGGTGGTTATTCAAACCTGGGTCTCCCAGATCCTAGTCCGACGTTCTGATCACTACACCATACTGGAAGCTTGCATGAGGCTTTCCGTGCTCTTCCCCCTCCAGGAAGTGAGCACTGAAAGCCTCATCCAACCTTAGGGGAGGGGCCATGGCTCAGTGGTACAACATCTGCTTGGCATGCAGAAGGTCCCAGGTTCAATCCCCAGCATCTCCAGTTGACGGGACTAGGCAGTTAGGTGATGTGAAAAACTCCTGCCTGAGACCCTGAAGAGCTGCTGCCAGTCTGAGTAGACAATACTGACTTTGATGGACCAAGGGTCTGGTTCAGTATGAGGCAGCTTCATGTGTGTTCACATCTATTCTTCCTGAAGTGTGCCAAGATGCTCCTGTGTCTCTCATTTAAGCAGCACTCTTGGAAACTCTTCCAATGGTGGGAGGAATCTGGAAGTATCCTGATTATGAAGTGGTAGCCATTGACCCAAAGAAGCACCACAGAAATGGTCAAATCAGAGTGGCTCTTGGGATAAATTTAATAGGTAAATCAATGAAATATAACTCAAGGAGACCTCAGAACACTGTGAGCTGCATAGGAAGTTCCCAAGAACCAAGAGATTATAGGGTAAGGTTTACCAGACTTGTCGCTGTGCTTTGCCGTGGCGCTTTTAAAACTACCTGCACTAATCTGCATTTATGAGCCATGGCACTGTGGTTTAATAATCCAGGAATAAAGCTTTCCATCTTTGCATCTCAGCCCTGCCACTTTTAATTTACAAAATTGAAATATTTAATTTAATTACACCTTTAATTTAATATTCAGGGTTCCTATGCACCACCCAGCCTCAAGACAGTGTTCAAGAGGATGCAGGAGAAGAGAGAAAGGGGACAAGGGACAGAGTGGATTGCCTATAGATGGGCAGCTGTCTGATACTGTAGGGTACACCCTTGAGTATCTGTATCTCCCTGCTTTCCTCCTGCATATCATATGCATTCATTTACTGCCTTCAAACAAAGGTAACACAATGCATTCTTCCCTATCGAAAAGGTAAAAGGTAAAGGTCCCCTGGGCAAGCACCGGGTCATTCCTGACCCATGGGGTGAAGTCACATCCCGACGTTTGCTAGGCAGACTTTGTTTACGGGTGGTTTGCCAGTGCCTTCCCCAGTCATCTTCCCTTTACCCCCAGCAAGCTGGGAACTCATTTTACGAACCTCGGAAGGATGGACGGCTGAGTCAACCTTGAGCAGGCTACCTGAAACTGACCTCAATCGGGATTGAACTCAGGTTGTGAGCAGAGCTTGGACTGCAGTACTGCAGCTTACCACTCTGCGCCACGGGGCTCTTACCTACACTAATCTGCATTCCCTATCGAACTCAATGTAAATTGCAAGACAAAGAGCTACTCTTCATAGCCTCAGTGGGATGCTTACCCAGGACAAGTAGCTACTTCTTTATTTGGTTTATTTCTATACTATTTCTATACTATATGCCTTTCCAAAAAGATCAAAGCAATTTCCAAACAGTAAAATACCCATAGACAATAACTATTGAACATATCATGCAGTACTGGGGCAGGGGGGAAGTATAAAACCAACTTTCAGCCCAAGTTTCTTCTAAAAAGTTCTGCCTTGCAAAAGGGAAGGAAGAGCCCTTAATCCAGGGTTGGAGTTGCTGAAGAAAAACATTCTTGCTTGGGCTGAGGCAGAAAGTGAATGAATAACATTTCTCAGTGAGAAGGCCATAGGGTCCACCCAGGATCATCTTCCCCTCCTCATGTGATCTAGGGTTGCCATCCTCCAGGTGGTGGCTGGAGGTCTCCTGCTATTACAAGTGATCTCCAGCCGACAGAGATCAGTTCACCTGGAGAAAATGGCCGCTTTGGCCATTGGACTTTATGGCATTGAAGTCCCTTCCCTCCCTAAACCCCACCCTCCTCAGGCTCTGCCTCCAAAACCTTCTGCTGGTAGCAAAGAGGGACCTGGCAACCCTAGCGTAATCCCAATCAGAATCGGGGCCCTGCGCACCTGAAAATTAAAATTTAAAAACGGCTCAGAGCTCCATTTATGGAACTCGCAGCGTCGCATGGTGTCAAGCCCTTAGCCATGAAGTTTGCCGAGTGACCTTGGGCCAGACACGCCTTCTGAGTTCACACGGTCGTTATAAAAAAAACAAAATTAAGTGAAGGAGAACCATCAATGCCACCCGGAACTCCTTGGAGGAAAGGCGGGATTCGAATGAAAACAGATTTTTTCTCTCCCAGTTTTGCCCCTCAGAGCTATCTCAGGCTCCCTTCCCTGAGTGTTCTGCTTTCTTTCAAAAAGCCGGGACACAATCCTTCTCGGTTCCTGTGAGGAGAGTATGTCAACGGGTATCCAATTGAGCCCCCCCCCTTTCTCTCACAGTTTGTCACTCATTGTCACATCAGGTGTGTTGCAGCAGCCTTTTCTGGCAAGCTGAGTCCTTCCTAATAAGGGGTGTCAAAAACTCCCTCAGAAAAAGATGTCTTGCCCAGCACCATGGCTTCCCTAAGTGACTAGTTCCCTTTTCTCCCCCCCCCCCCCGCCCCAATCCCAATCACCCAGCAGTCTGGCTTCCTATACTGAAACTTCTACAGGAAATAAATCTGCTTTCACCTTCCCATAGGGCTACCAAGATAGGCTTGCCAACCTCCAGGTATGGCTGGAGATCTCCTGCTATTACAACTGATCTCCAGCTGGTAGAGATCAGTTCACCTGGAGAAAATGGCCGCTTTGGCAATTGGACTCTATGGCATTGCAGTTCCTCCCCTCTGCAAACTCTGCCCTCTGTAGGCTTCACCCCACAAATCCCCAGGTATTTCCCAAGCCGTAGCTGGCAACCCTGTACCAAGACCATAGAGATTTTGGTGATTCCTAGAGCTACCTATGTCATTTCCATTTTTTTTACCGGAAGTGATGTGACACCACAGCCAGCATCACCCCCCCCCTCCATATCCCTCCCACTGGTTACCAGGCACTGCCTGGCAACTCAAGCTTCCCATTGTCTATAGCAAATGACTACAAGGTTGTTGGAATGTCTGTTCGTTCATTCATTCATTCGTTCATTCGTTCATTTTCTTAAATTTCTATCCTGCCCTCCCCAGCAAAAGCCAGGCTCAGGGAGTGTAACAACACTAACGAGTATTTTCCTTGTCAATCACTCTGGACTGATTGGTAAATTAAGTTTTATTCAATGTATTTGGATACAGGTGTTTGCTGTTGCACAGCAGCTTACAAGCCCCCTTCCAGCATATTTATTCCCGTCCCTGCAACTTTCTCCCTATGTGGCTTGGAAGAAAGTATTTCTGTATACACATCAAAGTGCCTAATTTCACTCAAGGGAGAATGACCTCCTCCTAGTCTTGCAAAGTATCCACCTGCCCAGCAGAAATATTCCGGGGAAGGTAACTGTAGTAAAATTGTGGAGACGCAGCACATGCTGGGTATTTAATAGATCCCAGGTTCGGTACCTGGAATTTCAAATTAACATAATCTCATGTAAGAAGGTAGGGTGACCAACCTCCAGGTGGGGTCTGGAGATCTCACAGAATTACAACAGCTTCCCAGAAAACAGAGGCCAGTTCTCGCATGGAGAAAACGACAGCTTCACAGGGCAGTCTTTGTGGCATCCCATCCTTGTTGAGCTCCTTTACCTCCCCAAACTAGTCTGCACTCTGCAAACACCTCCGCCAGATCTCCAGGAATTTCCTGGAGAGCCGGCAACCCTCGTAGCAGGGCTGGGAAGGAAGTGCTGTCTGAGGGCCAAACAGTGGCAGAGTCATGCATCAGAATCCGAGATGTACAAAAATAGCAAGCTCTGATTCTCTAACCTTTGTCGTAAAAAAATGGCAGGGTTTTTCTTTCTTTCTGACTTTTCAAGTGGCACATTTTCTTTCCATCCAACTTTGGTTGAGGCGGGGAAGCTCTGTGTGCCCCCCCCCCCCAGTTCAGCCTCTGAAATGCACATTTGTGAGTTAACAGTGCCCTGATGCTCAAGTGCAACCAACAGTGACATTCCCCCCACCCACCCCACTCCAGTAAAATGGATGGAGTCCATGTGTTAGCAGAGAGGAGCAGCAACGTAAGAGTATGAAAGGCACAAATCATCCTGAAGTTCACTGAGTTGGTAAAGTTATTGAGAGAGAGAGAGAGAGAGAGAGAGAGAGAGAGAGAGAGAGAGAGAGAGAGAGAGAGAGAGAGAGAGAGAGATGAAGGAGGGGAAGTAGTGGGAGGTGATTCCGGCTATACCTTAAGGGTGTGCAAACAGAAAGAGAAAAACCAGAACAAGTCTGACAGGATAACAATCTACAACAGCCTTATTCCCTCGGGGTTAAACAGAGAGAGAGAGAAAGATAGAGGGAAAGAAGGGAAGAGATAAAGAGGCAGAGGGAAAGAAAGAAAGACCGGGAAGAGAGGGAAAGAGAGAGAAAGGGAAAGAGAGAAACAGCACAGCCCGAGCACAAGTTCCTTTTCTCTGCCTGCTCCCTTGATTGGGTTTTGCTTGCACAAACTTGGCCCGGGAGTTCCTTTATTGTTATTATTAGCAAGTCAGAGAAGCAAGGCTTTAATGCGGGCCGAAGGGAGAGAGTGAATCAGGCTGCAGCTTAAGGGCGGGGTCTTAACAGGGGTCCGAATCGGCCACCGGGCCATCTGCTTAGCAACAGGACCCCGAAGGGAGAAAAGGCCAAGTGGAGCATTTATACAGTTGGGCCAGCAGCCAATAACTTGGTGCCAAATGCAAAACTCGCCTGCCAAGAAAACAAACAAGGGTACTTTTAAAAACCTCCAGAGTTTTTTAAAAGGGTTCCCCCCCCCTTCTTCTTCTCCCCAGCAAACTCGCTGCCCTGGTTTTGACAGATCACTTTTGCTTTTGATGCACCAGTTCAAAAGGGAGAGGATTCAATGGTGCTGCTCTCTCTCTCTCTCTCTCTCTCTCTCTCTCTCTCTCTCTCTCTCTCTCTCTCTCTCTCTCTTTTTTTTTTTCTCTCTCTCTCTCTCTCTGTTCTTTCCCAGGTTGGAACGGTTGCTATAGATGCTCCATGTATTGACCACTCTTCTCATTTGAGCCACACTAGAGACAAAAGTGCTGTTCCAATGTGTTATTCTTGAAATGGCACCAGTTTGTAACTAACCTGAATGTGGCCGTCCCATTCTCCCCGCCCCCATCGGCTCAGTGTTAAGCAGTTTTTAAAATGGCCATGCACAGAAATGAATTAAAAACACAAGTAACCAATAGCTAAGGGAGAGGTCGCTTTCTCCTCGACAAGTGGTTCAGGTGTAGTGGTTAAGAGCAGTGGTTTGGAGTGGGGGAGTCTGATCTGGAGAACCGGGTTTGATTCCCCACTCCTCCACGTGAGCGGCGGAGGCTAATCAGGTGAACTGGATTTGTTTCCCCACTCCTACACATGAAACCAGCTGGGTGACCTTGGGCAAGTCACACTCTCTCAGCCTCATCTACCTCACAGGGTGTCTGTTGTGGGGAGGGAAAGGAAGGTGATTGTAAGCCGATTTGAGTCTTCCTTAAGTGGTAGAGAAAGTCGGAATATAAAAACCAACTCTTCTTCTTCTTCTTCTACCACTCAAATATGTGCCTTCCTGACATACCCTCAGGGATCAGCATCCTTCTATAATTCAAGAGCCAAACTGCGTCAGAATTCAGAGCAAGATCTGGTATTATGAAAGCCTGTTTGCATACCTGAAAATAGAATATGTAACATTATTGATAATTGACATATGGGTTAGCAATCCAATGGGGTTCTTCAACCCAAACAATGGCTGTGGTGAGTCTTTTATTAGGAAGTGGCACATGTAAGGTCTCACAACAAAATTTATATAGGAACACCTTGCATAACTGCTTTAACGCACTGGCATAAATTTGTGCATGTTTTGAACTTGGATTACTGGAAGCCTCTATCATTTTTTTTTCTGTGAAGCATATGTACAAAGCCCTCTAGTCCTGTAACAATCTTTGCTTGCCCTTCCCTTCACATTTCTCTTTAGATTGTATAAATCTTTCACCTTTTACACATACTGATTATTGTAGCATCACACACACCCCTCGGTTAAATCTTATCTTAAAAGATTTCATTTTCTTTATTGAAGAATCATACTTGGTTCCGTATATTTGGATCGAGGGCCATAGGTTGCAGACTCTTTGTGTGAAAATTCACACGTGAAAACAGGTGAACTCTTGTAGATGTGTTTTTTAATATAAGGGCAGGTTTTAGGGGCTCTTGAACAGAGTAAGGATTTACAGTCCTCTTCATGGCCCCTCCCTTATCTCTCCTCAATTACAGACTCCCCCCCCACCATGGCTACACTGGAGGAAGTAGAATATGACATTTGAGGACTACTTTTAGCTCATTTGGTGTTGGTGGGACCCCACCAACTGTTTTGTCAGGAATTGCTATTATTGGTGGTCTGTTGCACTTGTGTTTTCCCAGTTGTGGGAATACATATGAAAACACAATGGAAGCACTAAATTGTTCACTGTGTACAGTCAAAGAACCGTTGGGGTTTTCGCAGGGCTACAGTCCCATGTGTTACTGTCCTACCCCCAAAGCAAGAGCTAATAATTATTAGATTAATGAATGCCCCAGTCATGAGAACAGGATGTAATTAATTAGACTGTAAAAACAAAGGAACAAACAAAAAAACATAAGGGGAAAGCGGATCTTTTGCTGAGCACCGCTTTCCTCAAACTAAATACAGAGATGGATCTTTCTGATGGGGATTGGATTTGTTTACAAGGAATATAGTGGTGCAGTCCAAGTTTCAGTTCTGCATGCAGGTAATGGTGGAAAAACAATAGCTGTAGAGTGCAAAAGTGTTCTAGCATGGAAGCAGCCAAGAACAGCCAATTGGAGCATTAACAAGTAAATCATAGATCAGGGGAGAGGAGTTGTCGGCAACATACAATGGATGGTTTGCTCAGGCAGTCATCTTCAGTGTGACAATAAGAATGTTATATACACCTGGCCATTGTCAGGGACTGGCATGGGAGAGCACAAGCTGAAGCCTACAATCTAACTAGGGTTGTCAATTCTGGGTTGGGAAATTCCTGGAGATTTGGAGATGGAGCCTAGGCAGGGCAGGGTTTGGGGAGGGGAGTGACCTCAGCAGGGTATGATGTCATACAGTGCACCTTCTGAAGCAGCCATTTTCTCCAGGGGAACTGATCTCTGTAGATCAGTTGTAGTTCATGGAGGTCTCCAAACCCCACCTGGTAGTTGTCAACTAAACCTGGCAGAAGGCCTGTCCTGAAGTGGAGGTGCTGGGTTGATCTCCATTTTCCTTGTGAAAGAAATATCTGGAAGCAATGTAGAAAGCAAAGAGTACACCCTAGGCCTTCCGGGCCTGGCTTGGCAAACAGAAGGAGACTTGGGGTGTGTGTGGGGGAGTGGCCTTTAGAAGTGACCTCATGCCTCTCTAGAAATCACTGGAATGTCTATGGCAGTTTAAAACATTTCTTAGAAAGGACTGAAGTCACTTCTGATTTTCCCCAGAAGTGACATTATGCCATCAACCTAGGGTTGCCAGCTCCAGGTTGGGAAATACCTGGAGATTTTGGGGGTGGAGCCTAAGGAGGGTGGAGTTTAGGGAGGGGAGGGACTTCAACGCCATAGAGTCCAATTTGCCAAAGCGGCCATCTTCTCCAGGCGAACTGATTTCTGACGACTGGAGATCAGTTGTAATAGCAGGAGATCTCCAGCCACCACCTGGAGGTTGGCAACCCTAATCAACAGTGTCTTGCAAGTTCCTCTTAACTTTTGTGATGCTTTTCAATTATTTTATAACCAACTGATACAATGTTTTATTAAAAGGGCACCTAAATTGGGTCAGTACTTTCTGTATATGGTAACCTGGTTTTACTATACCTTGTAAAAAATATGTCACATTCATTGCCAAGCCTTGTACATGAAGATATTTCATAACATGCTCTGCCTGTGATTAAAGAATGCTAACTGGATCTGTAATTACATTTGCAAATGCATTTTTATTGAATTTTGCAATATGGAAAAAAATAAACAGACAAAACGAATTATATGTTCAAGAAAAGAACATAGAGAATACAAACATCTAGATCTTTTCATCTAGTGCTGATTCTGTACACATCTGTGATCAGCTCATGGGATTTGTGTCAATGCATAGAAATTCCCACAGGATCAGTGCCATAGATGGGTTGGACACATTAACATCATTCATATATATGGTTGGTTGCTATGGTTTGCTGCTATGGGGAATGCATCTTTGTTCTTTGGACTCCCTTCTCCTCTTGAGCATGGGCCAGTTGAAGAGTTCTGTCTGGCTTTGCACCAAACCATTATTTACTGTTATATCCAAACCAGTAAACTATGGTTCATACTTTCTCGACAAACCAGGATTCCAAACAGTGCCTGCTATGTCATTCTTCTCCCTCCCTTCTCAAAACGTAACTTGCGGTGAAGGTACTGGCATCTGAGGTTGGTGGTGGCAGTTACTAGCTCATAACTAGTGGGTGGTCAGAAAGGAAAGTTCCACAACGCATTCTGACTGGAATGCCTGCACCAGGCTTAGGAGGCAACGCAGCGGCGCTGCCTCTTAAGGAGGTTTTGGCCCGGCAGAAACCTTTGCCCGGCGCCAAAAATATGTGCAACCCTCATAGGGTTGCACGGTAGATACGCCACCTAAAAGGTGGGAATGCTTCCTGGGTCGCCACGGCAGCCTTTGCTGGTGTCCGGATGCAGGCAGCAGGCTCAAGTGGAGTCCTGGCCTGGCAGTGCTGTGGCAGCGCCCGGAGACCGGCATCCGGCCCTGCACGCCGGCGCTGGGGCCACAAAGGCCTTTGGGTGTGGCCGCCAGCGCAAGTCAGAAATGCGCTGCCACTCTCTCCTTCACTCCTGGCCTCCCTCCCCCTTTTTACCACAGTTCTCTCCTTCTCTAGCAGTTGGAAGGGAGAGACTCTCTGTCCACCTGTCTGTCAGGTGTAGTTAGCAGAGGGAGTAGGGGTGTCAACTCCTGGATGGGAAATTCCTGAAGACTTGTGGATTGAGCCTGGAAGTAGATGGGGTTTGGAGAGGGGAGGGACCTCAGCAGGGCATAATGCCATAGATTTCACCCTCCAAAGCAGCCGTTTTCTCCAGGAGAACTGATCTCTATAGTGTGGAGCTCAGTTATCATTCTGGGAGATCTCCAGGGCCCACCTGGAGGTTAGCGACCCTAGATGGGAGAGGGAAGAAGAAGAAAGGGGGAGGGGAAAGAGAGGGGGAGGAGGAAAGGAAGCACCCCCCCCCAGACACACGAGGATTTCGCTCCCTCTCTCTCTCTCCCTGGCCGGGCCGCACATCAGCTGATTCCTCCAGTACTCAATCCTGACTGATTGGCCAGAAGAAGACCCAGCTTGCCCACCGATTGGCCGGGGGAGGAGAATGCTGCTTACTGACGGTTATGCTGCTTACTGACGGCCGAATTTATCCGCGAACTCCCGAACTCGCTGAATTCGGGCCCCCCGGTTGCCCGCCAGTTTTGAGTTCGGATCCGTCCGAACAGAAAAGCACCGAATCAGGGGAAATTCGGTTGATTTTCAGTTCGGACCGAACCGAATTGACAGCCCTAAGTTCAGGTATATAGTCTGAGCCATAGAAGACATCAGAGCTGTAATACTCAATTTTTATATTGAAGGGGACCACTGTGAGTTACTGCAGTTTATATTTAGAGCCCAGGGATTATGAGTTTTAGTGGCATCTATAGCACCAAAATTTAATTTTTTAACAATTTATTTTAGATGTTCAAATTAATATTCATTTTTGGAAGAGGGCATTAATGTATAAAACCCGTTATTATTTTGATTATGTATAAGACTATAAAAGCTATGATTCAGTGTGACCATGAGCACATGTATATGTAATATTTATCCAGGTTCTCTGCTTTAAGTGAAGTAACAGTATGGAGTGAACTGATGCACAAACAGAATCCAGTGAAGGCTGAATCAGCAGCTGGGCTTTCTGTAGAAACCCATCAATCAAGTTTAGGAAACAGAAATGCAAAATGACCCGAGTTCTTACATTTAATTATTCATATAAAGTTACAAAGTGCAAGAGAATTTTGACAAAAATATTAGGTATGTGAAAATGGCACGTTAGAATCAGCCCTAAATGCTGCTCATGGCTAGGGAATATTCAGGCTAATCAAGAGCAGCAAGTTCGTTAAGTGGGACAAAAACGGAAGCTTTAAAAAATGTAAGAAAATGAGGGTCAAAGTAGATGAGATGAAAATCATGGATCTTTTTGCTTCTTTTAAATTACACTTTAGATATATTTTGTTCCAGTTCATATCCATGGAGGGAAGAGAGTTAACTCTTCCACCACGGCATGTTTTTACTTATTAAAACTGACCTCCCCCTGCTCCTATTAGCCTTGGAGGGAAAAAAGAAAGACACTAAAAGGAAAAAAGACAGACATTTATCTGTCCTTTTTCTTCCAGATCTCAGTTGGGGCCATGCATACTATAACTGTCTTTAAAAATTTTAAAAGCTGGGTAGATGCTGCCACGATTCTCCTAATGTCTGATCTGTTTTGACACAAGGAGGAATGGATTCACCTTGCTAAGGTAATAACAAGGAAAACTTCCATTTTTGATCAAACAATTTTGAAACTGCTCGCTCTCCTATTATACACACGTACAATCCACAAATGTAGCAAATGTGCCCATAGTGTACAGCCCAGAAAACAACAACCTATACTAGCTCAGACAGTAGAGCCAAGGAAAATCACAATATTGTCGAAGGCTTTCACGGTCAGAGTTCATTGGTTCTTGTAGGTTATCCGGTTACACAGCCCGGATAACCTACAAGAAAATCACAATGTTTACCACTATTTGCTGCTTTAAAACCCTATAGTTTTGCAAATGAAGCCTTTGGGGAAATTCCCGGTTTCCTTCCCTCTCCTTTAAATTCAAATTCAACCTTGGATACACAGTCAAGGTGAAATCTAACAGCCTGATCTGAGAAGTTCTCGTGCCAATGGAGTCACTCCTACAAGTAGGGGAGAAAATTAATAATGTGGCTAATGTTAGATAATACTGTGGGCTGGACAGTTGTTTTTAGCAACCCCAAGAGCTGTAGCAGCCCATCAGAAGCGCTTGTTAAGGATACTTGAGTCTCAGTATGGCTTTGTGATTCAAACTAGCTAGCCTGAGCACATGCATTTAGCCGATTTTAAGTGTGCATGTCTGATTGCTCTCGCTGGAAGTGATCTGCTTCATCTTGAGTGGGGAGTCAGCACAGTTCCCTAATAGCTCTGGTGCCCAGGCAAACAATAAAGGATACCGCCAGCTTATTCAAACAGGGTACCCTTTCCAAGTCAGATTGCTCTCACAGAACCGGTACATCCACAAGAAGAACACCGAAAGAAAAACGGCGGAGCAGAACACACTGTGCAGCATCTGGGGGCCACTCTTATGGCAATGGCATAGGAGTTTAATAGAAGAGGACCACATTTCCAGAGTCCCAATGCAGAAGTAATTTAATAAGTGAGATAATGGTGGCCCTCTTTGTTTTGCAATGAAGGCTCAAAGGAACACCAAAGGAATTCAAATTGCCCCTTAGCTCATTTTGAGCCAGCCAGCCCCCCCCCCCCCACCACCATTCCCAACAAAATGGCTATTTCCATGCTCGGTACATGAGTCAAGAATGAGAAGCTACCATAACCATCTAACCTTTTGTGCAAATGTCTGAACATGTATTCATTTTGCCTCTATATCCAGAGACCAATACCTTGAAAACTCCAGGCTCCAGATTTCATATACTGAAGTATATGTGTTGAATGAATGTGTGTGCCACTGTGTGTGTTACTCAATGTGTATTCTCATAGTCTAGGTGACTACGCATCAACAAATGTAAAATGAATATGTAAAAAGGGCTGTGAATTTACCTTGAGGGTATCCAAGAAGCATGAGGTAAGGTCCAGCCAAATGATCTCAAAGTGGAATCACTCTGAGGGTGTGTGTGTGTGTGTATGTGTGTGTATTTAATACAATATTTTACATGAGTTTCCTGGGCATATTAAATCAGATCCCACAGCATTGTCTGACAGAGACTAGGCAAGTTAAATCAAGTTTCTTTGGCTCAGGGAAAGAGATAGGTGTAGGCATGTGTGATTTTTAAATACTCAAGGGCAATCCCATATCTTTTGCCTTTGATGTTCTTGGAAAAGCTTTGTAACACAGATGTTGATCCTACACCACCTTTTCCAGCGGTGTGCAGATAGAGCATTCAAGCTTAGATGTGGGGGAGCCAGCTGCCAATCCATGATCAGTTATGCAACTCACAAGGTGGCCTGGAGCGAGACACACTTTCACAGGGTGGCGTGGAAGTTAAAGGGATGCTTCAGACATGATATTTCTTATTAGTATATCTTAAATGCTTGAAAGTCAAAACTGGAGATGTGTGAAATCCTTGATTTGAATCTCCTACATTTAAAAAATCCTTCAAAGCAGCCAGACGGGGCTGCTCAATTGATCTAGGAAGTGGGGTTGTTACAAGGGTTTTGATGCTTCCTTCTTGGGCTGGTTCCTTAATCTAACTGGCCCCTCCCACAACATATCAGTGAAAAGGAGGAGGAGAAGAAAAAGAAGAAGAGTTGGTTTTTACATGCTGACTTTCTCTACCACTTAAGGAAGAATCAAACCGCCTTACACTCACCTTCCCCTCCCCACAACAGACACCCTGTGAGGTAGGTAGGGCTGAGAGAGCTGTGACTAGCCCAAGGTCACCCAGCTGGCTTTATGTTTAGGAGTGGGGAAACAAATCCAGTTCACCAGATTAGCCTCTGCTACTCATGTGGAGGAGTGGGGAATCAATTCCAGTTCTCCAGATCAGACTCCACTGCTCCAAACCACTGCTCCTAACCACTACACCACCACCATTATTTGTACATCCTTCTTCTTTCCCTCATGGGGCTGGTAGCATCTTGGGGAAGGGAGGGGATTTAGATTAAGGAAACATCGCAAGACGTTAAATACCCTCTCCTCCAGTACTACTTCCATGATCATTCTAATATCCCATGTGGCAGCCATCAACTGGAAGCCCTAAACCAAAACCGTATCTAGTCAGACCTTCAGCAGACGCCTAAAAATATTTATTTATTTATTTATTTATTTATTTATTTATTTATTTATTTATTTATTTTCATATTTCTAGCTCACCCTCCCCCTACCAGGCCAGGCTCAGGGTGGGTTACAACAATTAAAATTTCCAATATAACAATAAAACAGTAAATATATATAAAACCATAAAAGAACCCAATTAATTTAAAAGATGGACACTATATATACGTGCTTACTGTGGCAGGTAATGCCAACCATAAGCGTATAATTGGTTCGGCTGTCCACCCCCAAATAGATCATAAACTGGGGGTGGGGAGTAGGGAGGCCAGCACTGATCTCATTTAATCTCACCTGTGGCCGTCCTCAACCAAAGGCCTGGCGGAATAGCTCTGTCTTAGGCCCTGCTGAACTCTTTCAAGTCCCGCAGGGCCCTGATATTATTAGGCAGAGCATTCCACCAGGCTGGGGCCAGGGCTGAAAAGGCCCTGGCCCTGGTCGAGGACAGCCGCACACTCCTCGGGCCGGGGACCACTAACAGATTATTATCAGCAGAGCGTAATGCTCTTCGGGGGGTATACCAGGAGAGGCGGTCCCGAAGATACGAGGGTCCCAGACCATGTAAGGCTTTAAAGGTTAAAACCAGCACCTTAAATCTGATCCGATACTCCAGCTGGAGCCAGTGCAGTTGTCGGAGCACTGGCTGTATATGTTCTCTGGGTGAGGCCCCAGTAAGGAGCCTCGCCGCCGCATTCTGTACCAGCTAGAGCCTTTGGGTCAGTCTCAAGGGCAGCCCTACATAGAGCGAGTTACAGTAGTCTAGCCTAGAGGTGACCATAGCTAGATCTGGGCGGGAGAGGTAAGGCACCAGCTGCCGGCCCTGGCGGAGATGGTAAAATGCCGCCTTGACCACGGCTGTGGTCCATAGTTAAGGAGGCATCAAAGATCACACCCAGGCTCCTGACGGCAGGCGCAGGTGTTAATTCTACACCGTCAAGAGCCGGAGCTGGCACCCTGTCCCCAAGCCGCCCTGACCGAGCAACAGAACCTCCGTCTTCGCTGGATTCAGCTTCAGGCGGCTTTTGCTCAACCACCCAGTCACGGCATCCAAGCACCTGGCCAGTGTGTCAGGAGCAGAGTCCGGATGGCCGTCCATTAACAGATAAAGCTGGGTGTCATCAGCATACTGAGGACAACCCAGCCCGAAACTCCGGACAGTCTGGGCAAGGGAGCGCATATAGATGTTAAATAACATTGGAGAGAGGATTGCGCCTTGCGGCACCCCACACACCAAAGGATGGCGCTGTGAAACCCTCTCCCCAAGCGCCACCCTTTGTCCCCGATCTTGTAGGAAGGAGCACAGCCATTGACGGGCTGTGCCCCGAATCCCCACATTGGCAAGGCGGTGGTCGAGAAGATCGTGATCGACCGTGTCGAAGGCTGCTAAATATAATGCCAAATGTGCCAAATGTATGGTTGCAGACATACAAAGCTGCCTCGTGCTGAATCAGGCTACTGGTCTGATGAGCCTCTTGTGTTAGCCATTAGTGACAAGCACTTTAATGTCTGAGCCAGAGGTTTAGCCCTAGCCAATCTACCTAACTACAGATATTAATAGTCACCTTGCACATACAGAGCTATCTTGCAGTAAATCAGGGCAATGGTCCATCTACAATCCAGTCCTAACCAGAATTACACTCTTCTGGGCCCATTGAGTTCAGTGGACTTAGAAAGGTGTAACCTGGCCTTAGGACTGCACTGCTAGTCCACTATCCAATGTCTGAGGAAGGGCTATGGCTCAGTGGTAGAGCATCTGCTTGGCATGCAGAAGGTCCCAGGTTCAATCCCTGGCATCTCCAGTTAAAGGGACTAGACAAGTAGATGATGTGAAAGACCTCTGCCTGAGACCCTGGAGAACCGCTGCTGCACTGAGTAGGCAATACTGACTTTGATGGAGCAAGGGTCTGATTTAAGGCAGCTTCACGTGTTCATGAGGTTTTTCTTTTATCTGGAAATGTCGTAGATTGGCCTTGGAATGCATACAGAAGCATACAAAACTGATTTATATTTAATCTGACCAAAGTTCATCCAGCCTCAAGGTGGGAAAAAGCCATGGCTCAGTGGCAGAGAATCTGCTTTATATGCAGAAGGTCCTATGTTCAATCCCTGACATTTCTAATTAAAAGGATCAGGTTGTAGGTGATGTGAAAGACTTTTTCCTGAGACCCTGGAGAGCTTCTGCCTGTCAGACTAGGGCTGCCAGCTGATGGCTGGCAATCCTCTGTGTGTGTGTGTGTGGGGGAGTGATGTCAGGTTGCTGGCATAATGTTGATGTGACACTCTAGGATTTGGGCAAAATTGTATGGTTTTACCATAGAGTTTTGCCCAATTCCTAGAGCATCACACTGATGTCACTCTGGCACCACTGCGCCATCAGTGAAGTACTATTTTAAAAACCTTTTTCTTCCTGCCAGCCCTCTGTGGGTCAGCTGGCAATGGAGACAGAGACTGGGGGGTATCCCTAGAGTAGACAGTCCTGCTTTTGATAGCCCCATGGTCTGACTCTGTATAAAGCACTTTTTTGTGATCATTGTTGCCTAGCAACTGCTCTGCCAATCCTCTGGAAGAATTGTTTCCCTAGTCCAGGACCTATACTTGGATGGGGTAGTGGTACTCTGTTTCCTCAAGAGCTGCTCAGTTGTTCAGATCAAGCAAGATCAGGAATGTAACAAATGCAGTGTTATTTTAAAGCTAGAGCTGGTGTGTATTTTGCTTTACCACCACATGGTTTGGCTTTCCAAAGGGTTCTGCTCTGGGGAAACCAGAAATGGAACATGTGCTGGCAGATGGCTGTAAAGAAAAAAAAATTATATAATGTTTCTTGGCGCTCCGCTTGGCAGTTGACAGAATTACAAGCTTCACCATTGCATAACCAATAACATGTGCCACCAAAAGAAAGTAAAAAGAAAAATCAATTGAAAAGTCATGCGAGGACTCCTTTTCAGAAGAAACGGGGGCAGGTACTTGATTATCCTCTTTGCCAGCTTCCGCCACCCTGTCCCTTTGCCCCTGGCCTTCCAAATCTGTACTTTCTCATTGATTACTCGGTTCTTTCAGTTAGGACCCAAAAGGTCACACCTCCTAGGTGTGGGTGCCTACTGACAGGGGAGTGACATGTTTGGACTTTAGGGCTTTGGCCTACAGAGAGAATTATAAAAAGAACATTCAGCCGGTCAGTTCCAACAAATGAAAAAAAGTGTACATTTGGCAGCCGGTTGAATCAGCGGGCCCCTTTGAATAGTGGTGGGTAGAGGCCAAGATGCCCCCCAAAGTGGATTGCTGGCAGTTGTAGTCACTGGTTTTTCCCTCTTTCACAGCTCTTCAATCCCATATAAAACAGCAGGAGTAAAGGGGCGGGATGGAACATGTAGATGAACAAGTCCTCCATCTATGTATCTAGTACATCTTTATCCCATCCTTCCTCCAAGGAATTAGGAGTGCTGTAAAGGTACCTTCTTTCCCATTTTATCATAATGGCAGCTCTGTGAAGTAAATGAGGTTGACAGACAGTGGCTAGCCCAGGACCACCCAGGAGTTTCTTATACCAGAGATCAGAGACCAGACCAAGGGAGAAGGACAGGAAGTTCTCAGCTGCAGGAGACAGACAATAGGGGGTGGGACAGGGGAGAGAACAGCCATTTTGGGGGTTGCTAATCCTTAATGTACATCATCAAACACACCATTCAGAGTCATCTTCAAGTACTGGAAACTGCAAGGTTTCTCCACTCCCCCCGTTGTACATAGACAGTATAGAGATCTATTCTTCTACCTATCAAACAACCTTGGTGTCTATTTCCACTTTCTCATTGTCTTGGAACCCCCTACCATTAATTTCTCCACTGCTTTCAGCACTTCCCAATCAGCCAACTTGGTGTAGTGGTTAAGAGCGGTGGACTCTAATCTGGACAACTGGGTTTGATTCCCCACTCCTCCACATGAACGGTGGACTAATCTGATGAACCAGGTTGGTTTCCCCATTCCTATGCATGAAGCCTGCTGGGTGACCTTGGGTTAGTCACAGTTCTCTCTGAACTCTCTCAGCCCCACCCACCTCACAAGGTGTCTGTTGTGGGAAGAGGAAGGGAAGGCAACTATAAGCTGGTTTGAGTCTCCTTAACGGTAGAGAAAATCAGAGTCTAAAAACCAGCTCTTCTTCATCATCTCCTAAATTTGTTACTTTGGAGAATTGCTGAGTTGCAGGTTGCTAATTTTATGACAAATTTCCAGTAACTAAAGCTGAAGCTTTATCAGGAGATGAAAGGGCAAGCATGGAGCCAGCAGGATCTGGGAAGGCTTCCCCTGCTGTAGAGCATCAATTTCTGGAGATTTCTGGAGTTTTTCCACACGGGGAAGCTGTGCCTACCAGTGAAAGGAAATCTCACTCTCGATGGTCTTATTAGCACATGAATAGATTGTGTGAATCACCCCCTCTCCCCAAGAATGGCAGAAGGGAACAAAAAAGGGAAAAAAAATAGCCTACTGCCAAATGTCCTGTTTAGGAACTCTTAGCTAATGAATTAAAATAATCTGAAACTATTTTTCCCCCTTTCACAATGGAATGGGAGAAAAGGACGGCCTTGATGCTTTAATCAGTGGTGTGCCATTCTACGCTGCAGTCCATGAAAAGTTATTGCTTAATTAACCCCTTTAAATGAATACCTGATAATTAATAAACCCATGGATTGTACCCCAAGGCTCCGAGTTGAAGAATCCTCTTCTGTTGAAGTATGAAACGAGAAAAACATGCTGAACTAATGGGAAGTAATTCCGGTAGAAGGCAAAGCAATTAGGATTAGTGAATTCCATTTCATTTAAAGTTTCAAGATACAGAAGTAATTTATCTAGTAAATTAATAGTGTTATTGACTTTTCTAATATATTAGCGAGCGGTTCATATCAAATTAATGAAAACCAAACTGGTTAATATGGAACGGGACTTATTATAAAGGTATAAATATTATGGATATGATAAGATCCAAATGGCTCATATGAAAGAAGCATGTTTCTAAAATGGAGAGCCTTTTTTTTAATTTTTCCAAATGTCAGAGCAACTCAATTTTATTAGTCAAATAAATAACTTTGCCAGCGCAGAAAAACTTGTCTGCTTCAGCATATTGATAGCTCTTCTAAATGCAGGGTTAGAATTTAGGATGGGAAAGAATATTCCCTGTTGAATTTCTTTTTAAATTTGTTTTATCAAATGTTATATTTTATCAGTGGTGTTGGTGCTTTACTTTTCAATGCACGTTTTCTAAATTTCTTTGTATTGTGTACACATTTCTGTATGATATTTAATATACTGCAAAGAATTTCTAGGTTGTGGGGGTCCTGGCACGATGCAGACCCTCAAAATGTACAGGCTCACTGTGACTCACTGGCAAAGCAATTCTGGTTACCCTGCAGTGGCTTATTCTCCATTGATTTAAAAGTCAGAAGCAGGATTACTGAACATAAAAAAAGCCCTGCTGGATCAGACCAGTGGTCCATCTAGTCCAGCATCCTGTTTCACTCAGTGGCCAGTAGGGTTGCCAACCTCCAGGTACTAGCTGGAGATCTCCGGC
Source organism: Euleptes europaea (assembly GCF_029931775.1). Classification (NCBI taxonomy): domain Eukaryota; kingdom Metazoa; phylum Chordata; class Lepidosauria; order Squamata; family Sphaerodactylidae; genus Euleptes; species Euleptes europaea. The sequence goes on along the minus strand of NC_079328.1, from coordinate 30,366,606 downwards.
TATTACAACTGATCTCCAGCCGATAAGAGATCAGTTCCCTGGAGAAAATGGCCATTGGACTCTATGGCATTGAAGTCCCTCCCCTCCCCAAACCCTGCCCTCCTCAGGCTCCACCCAAAAAACCTCCCTCCAGTGATGAAGAGGGACCTGGCAACCCTAGTGGCCAACCAGCTGCTCTTGGGAGACCAACAAACAAGGCACACAGACCAAGGCCTTCCTCTAATATTGCCTCATTGATATTCAGAGGTTTATCTGTCAAAGACAGGACGTTTTGGAGGGCTTTGATTCATAGGATCGCCATGACTCGGAGGCGACTTGACGGCACTTAACACACACACACTACCTCTGGATGTGGAGGTTCTTTTCAGTCATCATGGCTAGTAGCCATTGTTGAGCCTCTCCTCCAAGAATCTGTCTACTGCCCTTTGAAAGCCATCTATACTTATGCCCATCACTACATCAACTAGCAGTGAATCCCACAATTTAATTACTCATTGAGTAAAGATGCATTTCCTTTTCTCTGTCTTGAATCGGTCACCAAACAATTTGACTGGGTCCCCCTAAATTCTAATATTATGGGAGAAAAAGTGTTCTGTATTCACTTTTTATCCCCGGTCTGAGTAGTCTATACTAACTTCAGTGGGCCAAGGGTCCGATTCAGTATAAGGCAGCTTTATGTGAAAGGGTTAAGAATCCCTTCTTCCAGTTGGTTACTCCAGATTCTCTCTTCCCACACTGATTTTTCACAGAAGTGGGCTTTTATTGTATACAAGTCTTCTAAGCCCCCAGTTGGCATGGGGGATCCCCCGCCCCAAGCTCTTGTTACCAGCACTGTGAGTGTTGCAAACTTGCCACCCTTGCAAGCATTTATGATGTCACTTCTGGGGAAAACATGGAAATTATGGTGGTAGCTCTAGGAACCACTGGCGATTCCTAGAGTATTCCTAGAGCTACACTGTTGCTTCCTGGTTTTCCCTGGAAGTGATGTCATCATGCTTGTGATGCTGCCCCTCATGTTCCCGACCCCAGGCCTCCCGCCCATCTAATTCAACATCACTCGTATAACCACTCCTCGCTTCTTCCTCCAATCTTGAAAACAATTCCTCTTTTAGATGAACAGGTCTGGTTTGGAACATGGGTGGCTGTTATCCCTGCAAGCAAAGCTGTTAGAAATAGGCTAGCACTGTCTCTTATTACATTTGCTGTGGGAATGTAGAGAAGCATTGGAACCGTAGACAGAAGTGCCTAAAGATCAATTGCATTACGGACTATAATTGGCACGGTTCCTCATTTTTAATGTTCCGCTAAGCAGATTGAATTAGTAAAAGAGAAACAGATGCAGTCAATTGTCCGCCGTTTGGGTTCGGGTTATAAAGAAGAATCACAATCGAGGGGGTTGCTGAAGTGGGAAGATCCATTCTTCTCCTATCGGCGCCGTAAACGGCCCTGATGCATTTTATTTCCCAAAGTCCCTGGAACTTGTCAAGCCTCGAATCCTCGACTTGCAGCTTGTTACTTCGAGCCTCTATAAAGAGGCAAGCGTTTAATCCAACACACCACTTTGGACTCCTGCCTGATTTAGCAATACAAATAACGCCAGCCCCAGAGACCTATTGATTAAAATGAAATGGTCCGGAGATGGAATGCAAAAATTGCCTGCGATTTGGCAGGATTTCTACAACAGAGTGTCCAAGGATTAGGATTATGCAACCTCAGAGAGAGAGAATTTAATTTGCCTGTTCTGTTTATCCCGCACTTAAAACAAGATACTGGAGAGTACTACGAAACTAAGCATTCCAGGGATTGTGTAACTGCAGCAATTTATTTTATATTCACACTATTACTATTGATTTGAATGTAGTACTGGACCTGTCTTTAAGGATTATAACCATGCTGGAAATTGACATGGGTTTAATTAATTCAATTTCCATGGCTCACGTTCACAAGCCTCCCCTTTGAATTCTAGGAATTATATGTTAACAAGGGTACTCACTTAGAGATCATGAGTCATCACCCCATCTGCAAATACTAATTCTATGGGTTTGGAATGAGGTTGCCATCCTCCAGGTGGGAACTGGAGATCTTCTGGAATTACAACTGATCTCCGGCCTACAGAGATCACTTCCCCTGGAGAAAATGGCAACTTTGGACGGTGGACTCTATTGCAGAAAAAGAAGAAGAAGAAGAAGAAGAGTTGGTTTTATATGCTGACTTTCTCTACCACTTAAGGGAGACTCAAACTGGCTTACAATCGCCTTCCCCTCCCCACAACACACACCCCTGTGAGAAAGGTGAGGCGGAGACAGTGTGACTAGCCCAAGGTCACCCAGCTGGCTTTGTGTGTAGGAGTGGGGAAACAAATCCAGTTCACCAGATTAGCCTCTGCCGCTCATGTGGAGGAGTGGGGAGTCAAACCCGGCTCTCCAGATCAGAGTCCACCACTCCAAACCTCCATTCTTAACCACTACACCATGCTCCCTACTTTCCTCAACCACCACCCTTCCCAGGCTCCACCCCAAGATCTCCAGGAATTCCCCAACCTGGACTTGGCAACCCAAGTTTGGAATGATAACAAACCAGTTTTAGCAGTCAAGTGTAGGTGTGTGCTCTAGGGGCCATCTTTGACACTGAGGTATTCATTCTGGGCATTGTGAATGTTATACATAATGACGCTTTTCATATTAAGCTCCAACCAACTTCACTTATTGTAAGGTGGGCATATGGAGAAGGCCAGCAGCACTTGATGGACCTACAGGCAGTTTCACATGGGCACAGACAACCCCTCTGACACTCCAGTCCAAAGCCATTGGCAGTGCCCTGCAGCCCCAACTCTTTGGGTGACCTTGGGAAATCCACTTCTTCTTTTTCAGCCTCAATCTCTGTCTACAAGATAATTGGTTGGCTCCAGCCAGTTTTTTCACCTAATCTTACCCAGTCATCCCCCTTACTACAGCCCCCACCCTACATGGCATTTGTCCAGCATAATCAAAGGGGACCCATCCTAACCTTCTTTCATCAGCAGAAGCTGGGTGAGTCTAGTACAATACACATCTACCATAATAGGGCTGTTGTAAATATTATAAAATGATAATCCACACAAGCACAAGAAGAAGAAGGAGAAGGAGAAGAAGGAGAGTTGGTTTTTATATGCTGACTTTCTCTACCACTTAAGGAAGAATCAAACTGGCTTACAATTGCCTTCCCTTCCCCTCCCCACAACAGACACCCTGTGAGGCAAGTGGGGCTGAGAGAGTGTGACTAGCCCAAGGTCACCCAGCTGGCTTCATGTGTAGGAGCGTGGAAACCAATCCGGTTCACCAGATTCGCCTCCGCCACTCATGTGGAGGAGTGGGGAATTAAACCCAGTTCTCCAGGTCAGAGTCCACAGCTCCACACCACCACTCTTAACCACTACACCACTCTGAAAGTACTACACCAAATATTACTAGCAGCAGGGATGTGCACAAGAAAAAAAAATTGTATTTTTCAGATCTGGATTACAGGAAGGGCATGATTATTGGTATTCTGGATTATTTGGGTCTCTAATACCAGTTCAGTATTTGGATTCGGGGTTTTTCCTGGAATTCTGAAATTATTTGGGTCTATTATTCTCTATGAGGAATCTTTCCAGGGGGCTGGAGTGGCTGTTTTTCAAGCACATGACACCCAAACTGCAGCAGAGTTAGTGCTGCCTGCCCACTAAAGACCCTCCCCAAGTTTCAAATGGGGCCCCTGAACAAGGTGTCCCCAGTGGGCCCCTGAACAAGGTGTCCCCAGCTATCCTCCATTGATTCTATGGGGGGAATCCCATGCTTTCTCCAGGGCAAAGAATAACCAAACACACAAGAGCAAGCAACCACTTCCCCCCCAGTGCAAACAGAACCAACAAGCCCAAAAGAATCAACATCAAACCAGAGAATCCATGATGAATCATAGGCCAATGTGGCAAACACAACATGTCCAATGTCAAGCTAGAGAATCCAAGCCAAACCAACTGAAGCAAGGGAAGGGATGTTATTTCCAGTACAAGAGAACCAATACAAAACCATATAAATCAAACAGAACATAGGGCCAATGTGGTAGTGCAAGCCCAACAGAATCAGTGTAAAACCAGAGATCCCCAGCAGAACCAACCTGGCAAGCTCCCCTTAATGTGTTATCCCAATTACCTTTGACAGCTGCCTCCTTCCCCCATCCCTTCTGTTGCTGGAGAAACCTGTAAGCAAAATGCAAAGGGGGGGGGGACCCATGTTTGGAGCTTTAAACTGCCAGCCCCGGATATTCCTGAATATTTCTGGGAATATTTGCAACTGTGATTCCGGTATTGCTAAGATTCTCAAATAGTGATCAAGAGCCCGAATATATCTGACAAATACCAATAAAATATTTTTGGGTATATATTCGGACTGGATATATCTGAACACATATCCCTAGTTAGCACAAATGATACTTCAATTTTCAGAAAACATGAGAGGTAATAGCTGAGAGCCGTGTGGTATAAGGTTGCCAACTCCAGGTTGGGGAATGCCTGAAGATTTGGGGGATGGAGCCTGGGAAGGGACCTCAGTAAGGCATAATGTCATACAGTCCATCCTCCAAAGCAGCCATTTCCTCCAGGGGAATTAATGCTTTTTTTTTCATTTGTAGGTCAGTTGTAATTCTGGGAGATCTTCAGGCCCCACCCAGAGGTAGCACAAGCCAATCCTAGTATTAACATTCTAATAAGAAATGACTGTGAGTTATCGCCTATCTATTGCCAACGAGACATTATTGGAGATCGTTCTGTTCATTCTCCCACAATGTCTTCTTTGATGATGAAAACAGGAGCCACAGTTCTGTTGCTTTACTTTCAAATGTGGAAAACCAGACTGAGACATAGAAACTCACAGGCTGTGTGCTCGTCTGTGATCTCGGGTAATCTGATTAGTCCGATCAGACTCCTAGATAACCGCTTCCTTTTCTCTTAAGTGCTGTTACATCACTAAAACCACCACAGTGCAACTTCGACACAAATTGCATTGTTAAACTGACTTGGCATAAAATTAACGGGAGGGGGGGAGGGGAGAGAGTTAAATACCTTCTTCCTGTCTTACTGGCTGTCAAATGATAAATGTTGAGGGCTGGCCTGCTGTCTTCCATGCCAAAGTCCTATCTGCCAAATCTGGAAAAATTAACAACTCACAGTGTCTCCTTCCATGTGTACGCAGACACTTTGGAAGCTGTCAGCTAAAGCCAACTCAGTTTGGGGTCTAATGTATACAGATGATTTTTTTTGGGGGGGGGTATTTTTCTTGTGACTTGGCTAATGTGCAGACTACAACCTGAAGAAGGAGAAGAGTTGGTTTTTATATGCCGACTTTCTCTACCACTTAAGGGAGAATCAAACCGGCTTATAATCACCTTCCCTTCCCCTCTCCACAACAGACACCCTCTGAGGTAGGTGGGGCTGAGAGAGCTCTAAGAGAGCTGTGACTGGCCCAAGGTCACCCAGCTGGCTTCATGTGGAGGAGTAGGGAAACCAACCCGGTTCACTAGATTACAGTCCGCCGCTCATGTGGAGGAGTGGGGAATCAAACCCGGTTCTCCAGATCAGAGTCTACTGCTCCAAACCACCATTCTTAACCACTACACCACGCTGGCTCTCAACCTGGAAAGATTAGGGCAAGAGAGATTTGCACAGGAAAGCTTTGCTGCAGTTTAGTACGTGGAATCCAAAAGCAGTTCAGTACGTGGAATCCAAAAGAACGAAGCTGTAGCCAGAGAGCGTTATGAACATATGGAGCTGCTTTTGTAGGATTACCTATCTCAAGGTGGGGCCTGGAGGTCTCCCAGAATGCTCTCCAGACTATAAAGATCCATTTTCCTGAAGGAAATAGTTACTTCAGAGGGCAAATTCTATGGCATCACATCCCCACTGAGCACCCTCCCTTCCTCAACCTCTGCCCTCCTGGGCAATGCCCCCAAATCTCTATGAATTTCCCTAGCCAGGGATGGCAGCCCTACTACTGAGTCAGTCAGTATTCCATTAAGAGAATCATAGAATCACAGAGTTGGAGGAACCACCAGGATCATCTAGCCCACCCCCTGCACAAAGTAGGACATTCACAACTACCTCCCCCCCCACACACAGTGACCCTTACTCCATACCCAGAAGATGGCCAAGATGCCCTCCCTCTCATCATCTGCCTAAGGTAATAGAATCAGCATTGCTGACAGATGGCCATCTAGCCTTTGCTTAAAATCCTCCAGGGAAGGAGAGCTCACCACCTCCCGAGGAAGCCTGTTCCACTGAGGAACCGCTCTGTTAGAAAATTCTTCTTAATGTCTAGATGGAAACTCTTTTGCTTTAATTTCAACCCGTTGGTTCTGGTCTGACCTTCTGGGGCAACGGAAAACAACTCGGCACCATCCTCTACATGAAAGCCCTTCAAGTACTTGTAGCAGTTAGAGAAAGATTGGTGAGACCAATGATTCAAGTCCTCTCAGCCCAACCTTTTGCTCAAGTTGTTATGAGGATAAAATGGAGGGTAGGATGGTTCTCACCAGATCTTGGAAGCTAAGCAGGGTCAGCCTTGGCTAGTATTTGAATGGGAGATCTCCAGGGAATGTTAGGGTTGTGAAGCAGGGACAGGCAATGGCAAACTACTCTGAACATCTTTTCCCTTGAAAATCCTTTTGGGTCACCATAAGTCAGCTGTGACTTGATGGAACTTTCCACCACCACCAGGATGGTATTTGGGGAGGGGAGCAGGGTATAATCCCATAGATTCCACCCACCAAAGCAGCCATTTTCTCCAGGGGAACTGGATCTCTGTAGTCTGGAGAGCAGTTGTAATTCCAGCATAACTCCAGGCTCCACCTGGAGGTTGGCAACCCTGTTTCTGGAAAGCAAGTGAAATAGATGAAAGAATGTACTTTATTTAATACAGTGAGGAGATTATGGCACAATCCCATACAGATTTATACTCTTCCAAGAACATTGATTTAGAAAGGTGTGAAGGGATAGGATTGCACTGTAGGTTTTTTGCATGGCAGCCACATCTTGTTCGCTAGGCTGCTGGTGGAAGGCAGTTGATGGTTACTGAAGTCCCATGACCCACTGTGTCCCTTCTAGCTTGGTGGTTCTGCAAACATCCCTATGTAAAGAGATACTGTTCCTATTTAAAATTTCCTATTGATTTGCATAGCATTTGGAAAAGACAGGCTCCAAATGAAGATTTATTACCCTCAGGCAGTCAGATTTGGGTGTGTCAATCCCGTCAAAAATCTTGAGCTTTGGAAAGGGCTATATATAGCAGCATTGGAAAACATAAGTTTGTAAATCTACATTCTTTAACGGTAACCAGAAGGATATCCTTTTCTTCTTCTTTTTCCAGATTGGAGTGTCATCTCATCTGGATCCGTGAGCTGGTTGGGCAGAAGTATCAGTTGAGATGGCATCCCCTCGCACCTCTGATTTCTTAGGTTATAACAAAACCATTGGATTCTTAATCTTTTCTTCCAAGGTTTTGTTTCCTGCCACTGACATCTGTCACAAGTTCTCTTTTTCCTCTTAGCCAAACCACACACCTCATAATCTATGGCTCTGGAGCTTGTGTGTGGATATGGTTGGAAAGTTTCTTGCAGAGGGCCATTAAAAATGACATACATTTTCATTATTTTGCATGTCAAAGAAAAACAACACACGAGGTCTTACAGAATCAGAGAATTTCATATTTCAAAGGTAGATAAATAAAATCCTCATGAAACAAAATCCATTTCCTTCTTAGAGTAAGCAATTTTTGTTGGAAGTATCAAAATCTATATCATCATCATTTTTTTTTACCATCAAGTTGCAGCTGCCATATGGTGACCCCATAAGGTTCAGGGGTGGTTTGCCAACGCCTGCATCTGCATAGTGACCCTAGACTTCCTTAGTAGTCTCCCATCCAAATACTAACCAGGGTCAACCTTGCTTAGCTTCTAAGATCTGATGAGACGAATATAGCTTGGGCTAGCCATATTAAGTAGCTTCTTATACTGAACACATGAAGCTGCCTTATACTGAATCAGACCCTTGGTCCATCAAAGTCAGTATTGTCTACTCAGACCGGCAGTGGCTCTCCAGGATCTCATGCAGAGGTCTTTCACATCACCTACTTGCCTAGTCCCTTTAACTGGAGATGCCGGGGATTGAACCTGGGACCTTCTGCATATCAAGCAGAGGCTCTACAAACTGAGCCACAGCCCCTCCCCTAACTGATCTCTATACTGGTCAATAACTGGTACCGAGGCTGTCATTTTCCATGCTTACACATTCTAGCCACTGAAATCAAGGCCATTATTGTTATTTATAACTGAGACAAGGCAGATTACACAGTGGAAGTCCCTGCAACCAACAGGGTGAGCCATTTAATAAGCAAAGAGATAGGACTGGGTTTGCAGAAGTCTGAAACAAGCACAAATCTCAACAAAGCATAGGTAATTAAGCATGACATTTTATACAAGCAGTAAATGGTATTACGTAAGTAGAAATAATAACCTCTGTAACTGTTATTTGAATTTGTTCCTGAAATGGCCTAATAATTGGACATTCCCAAAATATATGCATTATACCTATATTTGGGTTCTAGCAACACCTAACTTACATCTTCATATTGCACAGCAGTAGGAACAGAAGTACAGGAGTAGAGAATTTCCTATACAAAAGTGCATTGCCATTGGTATCCCAGACCCCTTGGTAATATGTTACTTATGATGCAATTTTATTTATTTACTTACTTCATTTATAACCTGCCTTTCTTTCCAGTCGGGACCCAAAGCAGCCTGCATCATTCTTCTCAATTCCGTTTTATCCACACAACAACCCTGTGGGGTGGTTTAGGCAGAGAGTGTGTGATTGGTCCAAGGTCACTCAATAAGCTTCATGGTAGACTGGGGTTTCGAACCTGGGTCTCCCAGATCCTAGTCCAACACTACAGCACACTAGCTCTCAAATCCCATACAGATAGGGTTGCCAACCTCCAGGTACTAGTTGGAGATCTGCTATTACAACTGATCTCCAGCCGACAGAGATCAGTTCACCAGGAGAAAATGGCCGCTTTGGCAATTGGACTCTATGGCATTGAAGTCCCTCCCTTCCCAAACCCTGCCCTCCTCAAGCTCCACCCCAAAAACCTCCCACCGGTGGCAGAGAGGAACCTGGTAACCCTACATGCAGAGTTACACACTTTTAACACCGCTGGCCTCTATGACCTTAGAATTCTGCGACAGACTGCACTGTTAAGATAAATGCAGGTTGCCATTACGCTAAGTGGTACCTTTGCCTAATACGATGTTCACATATGAAGCTGCGATATACTGAGTTGTTTTTGCTCCGGCTCAATAGTGTTTACTCTGACTGGCAGCATCTCTCCAGGGTTTCAGGCAGAGAAAGGTCTAACGCTTGGTACCTGGGACCCTTAAACAAGAGATGACAAGAATTGGACCTGGGGTTTTCTGTGTGCTAAACATGCGTTCTGCCGCTGGGTCTTAGCCCCTCCCTAATTAGTGCATACAATCACAAATCAACTTGGAGCCGGTTTGCAGATCACCACAGTGGTGGGGGAGCCACTTCTTCTAAGAGACTTTTCCCCACACCATTCCAATAACTGGTGAGTCCAAATTGCACGGTTAATAACATGTAGCTTTCTCGCTGGAATATTGCTTAGCCGGAAGGAAGGGTGATGCTTGAGTGGGAAGAAGACACATCCCTGCTCTTGCCCACACATTTGTTGTAGCTGAACATTACCCAAACAGCTGGGGAAGAAGTCAGGGAGAAGTTCCTCCTTCACCTGTGTGATAACAAACAAATTGGCCTGTCACATCTTACCAAGTGATGAGGAGAATTCTATCCAACGTCCACTACCCATACAGAAATGTGAGGAAGCTGGGGAGTGGTCAAATGATCCTCAGTCCTTGGCGGAAAACTTAATGAGGGGTTCCCTAGGCACAGGGTTGCCAAACTCCCGGTGGTGGCTGGAGATCTCCTGCTATTACAACTGATCTCCAGGCGATAGAAATCAGTTCCACTGGAGAAAATGACCGCTTTGACAATTGGACTCTATGACATTGAAATCCCTCCCCTCCCCAAACCCCGCCCTCCTCAGGCTCCACCCCAAAATCCTCCCACCAGTGGCGAAGAGGGACATGGCAACCCTAAGTTACACAGGCAACGGCAAACCACCACTGTCCATCTCTTGTGTTGAAACTCCTACAGGGTCACCAAATGTTGGCTGCAACTTGACAGCACTTCCCCCCACTATTAGTAGTATGAAAGTAGAAATGATGTGACATCTAGATCTAGGCCCCATTCACACATGCTATCAGAGCATGGGATCCATTTGTGTACGGCAAAATTCCATGCTGCTGCAGTATACCAGAACCTATGGATGGAACCAATGGCAAAAGGCCCTCTCCCACCCAGCTGTTACCTGGCCAAAGGGTGGTGGCAGAGAAGAATCACATGGGAAAGACCCTTAGCTGCTGCCTTGTCCTCATGGTCCCAATATTCACATGGAATTTCTTCACAGGAAAGGTGCTCCCATGATCCTGAGTGTACACATGAATGGGATCAAATGTCCCCCATGTTAACAGCACGTCATCCTGTGCATTGTGCCCCAGGACTTCCCCAGCTTGGCTACAGCAGCTTTCTTGGTAGCAGTCAGGCCTACAATGGCTGCTCAGTTTCTCCTTGCTTGAAAGCATGCTATGTGGAATCCAGAAGGGGGGAAAGAAACCCACAAGAAGATTAAGTGGGTGCTTCATTCGTTCGCGTTATTCCGCTTTGCCAGAAGGTCTTTCGGTCTCTGTGTCTTTTTTCTTTTTCTTTTGCTCTACATAACCTAAGCAGCGCTGATATATGGTGTATTTTCATTTAGCTCTTTGAAGCACAATCCACTTACAGCGATTAGAAACCTCACACAATTTAGGAGATACCATCAGTGCAGAAACTTGCTACAAGCATGTCCTTTAATAAGCAAAGCGCATATTTGAAGTGTGGTTTGTGGCTGCTGCTTTTTTGGTGTGTGTTCCTGGATTATAGGAAGGAGAGATACGCTCGATGGGTACACCAGATTATCTTCACCCTATTTCTGTGACTCAAAGTAGGGTTTCCACTTGTCAGAGGTTTGACCCCATCTTTACCCATTTCTTTCCTTTTGTGTTCTAAGAAAAGGACAGTGGGGCTCTGTTCTAAGAAAAGGACAGTGTAGGATTGCCAACCTCCAGGTGATGGCTGGAGATCTCCTGCTATTACAACTGATCTCCAGGCGATAAAGATCATTTCACCTGGAGAAAAAGGCTGTTTGGGCCATTGGACTCTGTAGCATTGAAGTCCCTCCCCCCAAACCCACCCTCCTCAGGCTCCACCCTCAAAATCTCCAGGTAATCCCCAACCTGGAGTTGGCAACCTTAGCTGCAGATCATTCTGGGTGTGCATATGCTGGGAAATCACATGAACACACATGAAGCTGCCTTATACTGAATCAGACCATCGGTCTATCAAAGTCAGTATTGTCTTTTCAGACAGGCAGCGGCTCTGCAGGGTCTCAGGCAGGGGTCTTTCCCACCACCTACTTGCCTAGTCCCTTTAACTGGCGATGCCAGGGATTGAACCTGGGACCATCTGCATGCCAAGCAGATGCTCTGTCACTGAGCCACAGCCCCTCCCCTGAATCAATTACATGGGTGGGAGAAGGGGGGTCTTGGAGCTCTGTGATAAGGCTCAGAGGAACTGGCATAGGGCTCAGGAGAGAATGGCTCCACTGGGAAAGCCAGATTGCAGTTAGTATACCAGTAGGGTTACCAGGTCCCCCCCCCTCTCCAGTGGGAGGTTTTTGGGGCAGAGGTAAGGCACAGATCGCATGCGCGCGGCCGTGCCAACACGATCACGTCACTTCCGGTTCACACCCGGAAGTGCTGCATCGCAAGGAGCCTTTACCACTCAAACTCTCTGGGAGTTTACGATGTGGCACTTCTGGGTGTAAACTGGAAGTGACGTGGCACGATGGGCAGGTGTGCATGCATGCATTGTCCGCGAACTCTCAGCTGGTCGGCGGGCAGCCAGGTGGATTGGCGGGGGTTTCCCCACCATCACCTGGCACTTGGCAACCCTATATACCAGGCATTTTTGATAGATACTCTAAGCAGCCCAGGTGACAAGAATATATACTTGCAATCCTAATTAGAAGCATTTAATATTGAGAGGTATAGTCAACAAAATTGTTGTCCCAAGGACATTCATACTAGAACCATCTACTTATCCCCACCACAGAGCGACCACCTCCAGTGGATGACCAGAGTCATGTAGAAAGAGATGCACTCTCGTATAAAAAGATGGAACTGAACTAGCCTCAATGGGACTAGGAAGCAACAATGGTTCATTTCTTTATATATGGCTTGGATCTAACCAGTTTTTTAACCAAGTCTTTCCCAGTACCTCTCTTTAAACAGCCTCCATCCCTTGTGGCTTTTGCGCATGCATAGGGTTGCCAACCTCCAGGTACTAGCTGGAGATCTCCTGCTATTTCAACTGATCTCCAACCGATAGAGATCAGTTCACCTGGAGAAAAATGGCTGCTTTGGCAATTGGACTCTATGGCGAAGAGGGGCCTGGCAACCCTACCTATGCAGGTTTAGTGATTCCCAGGTGGTCAAAGGGAACTCTTTTTCACCAGCAGAAAAACTGGTTGGATCTAACCCTGTGTATTTATTGTTTGCGATGGTTTTGACTCTCCTCTTTTCTCTGTTGGCTTTGTAGATTTGTTTGTACACGTGATCTATGGTTTGCATGCATGGCATTCGTCCAGACAAGGAACATCATTTATACATATCAAGTATCCTGCTGTTTTATTGGTGCACAAACAGCACTGAATAACAGATACACTTTAAAGGGAAAAAACTGGCACAAGGAAGCAGATTATGATATGGAAATAAAAGTTCAATTTGTACATGGGTTCAATTTGTACAAGGAAATAAAATCAACACTGAGATTTGGAGGGGGGGCAAAAGGGCAGGGATGTGAATTTTTTTTAAAAAATCATCTGGGGGTAGAAATAGTTTGTGAACATAACTGTGGTCCAAAGAGTGTAAAAGAAAACTGAAACCATACTGGAGGCATTCATTACACAGTGATCAAAATTAAAGAACCGGAGCAAAATCTGTTTCTATTTAGACTCTATCTGGATCGGCATTTTTACAACATTGCTCGCATTGTACTGTTCTGTGCACGTGTGGAAAATGTAAGTTGTCTTTAAAAATAAAGAACTGTAGCGGTACCGTTTGGTACTTATTACCCTAAATACAAAGTTAACCATTTCTCCATAGTGCTGAACTCTTTGTGGCCTTCCTAGAAAAAATAAAAGGGAACCATCCCCAAATAAATATCCATTTCTAATAAATATTAACCACAGTGACCTTTGAATATGAAGAAGGGAGGTCTGCTCTATTGCTTTGTCCCTGATAATGTGGAAACCACCTCATGGGGGTGAAAAATTGACTGTTTGTAGACCCTCAGGCTGTGTTTGTATATTTGTTCCAAAAAGAATGCATGCCAATGCCCGTGAGTGGTTTCATCTTCAAAACACAAGAGCCTTGCTTTCTTTTTGCTTTTTAAAAAATTCTTCACATTCTTTCTTAGTTTTTTTTCTATATTAAAAAAAATGCTGGATGTATTAATGGCAGAAACATTTGGAAGGAGAAAAACAAACAAAAGATAATCAATTTTCAAGGTCCAGTTGCAGATGGATGAAGCTGTTTATGAAACATATATCCTTTGGTTGCAAGGGGAAACAGTCCTGTTAATAGCACGGGGGAAGCACAGACATAATGGCTGATTATTCCCCCCCTTCCCCGGAAAAGGTATTAAATTATGCCACCTTTCTGTTCACAGAGACTTTCTGCAGGGCAAATGGATGTTAAGAAATAAGCCATACATATTGGGAGTAGTCCTAGAATAACTATATTACTATTTATGCAGCGCTTTCCATTTCTAAGGGCTTCATCTCTGTTTTGGCCGCAATCCTCACAACAGCCTTGCAAGGAAGGGCAGTATTGTGTTGCCGTTGCCATACTGCTTTCTGATTGACCTGGTTCCCCCTCCCTCTCATTTTGGGAATCTTTGGAGAGGGGCTGTGGTTTAGCGGAAGAGCCTCTGCTTTTCATGCAGAAGGTTCCAATGTTCCATTTCCAGTAGGGTTGCCAATCTCCAGGTGCTAGCTAGAGATCTCCTGCTATTACAGGATAGAGATCAGTTCACCTGGAGAAAATGGCCACCTTTGGCAATTGGACTCTATGGCATGGAAGTCCCTCCCCTCTCTAAACCCTGCCCTCCTCAGGCTCTGCCCCCAAAACATCTTGCCAGTTGTGAAGAGGGACCTGGCAAGCCTAAAAGTACCAGGACGTAGGTGATATTAAAGCTCTTCACCAGAGGCCCTGGAGAGCTGCTGCCAGCCTGAGTAGACAATATTGACCTTGGATAGAATGACGATCTAATTCCGTATAAGGCAGCTTCATGTGTGGTGCAGACATATGTTATTTATTTATTTATTCATCCATCCATTTATTTTATTCAATGTATACCCTGCCCTTTCCCATTCCAAAATGGGCTCAGGGCAGATTCCAACATTACATACCATACAATACATTAAAACATAAATTAAAATGCAAATTTTCCAGCACATATAGTACAAATTAAAATGGCCATCCAACCTATACCTACTGCCACAATAAATTTGAATCATAAAGGTGAGGAAGCCCATCATAATTGTAGGCAGAGGGCCAAAAGATAATAAAAAAGAATGAGGGAGGAGGAGAAGGGAAAGGGAAAGGGAGGCCAATTTATTGATTGAACCATTGCTGCCACAACCATATTCCTGGCAGAACAGCTCCGTCTTATAGGCCCTGAGGAACCTCCCAGTTCTTATCAGTGGGTCTTTTGCTGCGATGTTGATTATCAAATAAAATTTCCTTCCACACCATCTGTGCTCATATGTGAACCTGCTATCTCCCTTCTATTTCCTGCCCTTATCCAGGTTTGAATCTCCCTGACTGCTTTAGAATCTCCATCCCTTTCTAGAGCCATCCTATTTGAGAGCCAACGTGGTGTAGTGATTAAGAGCAGTGGACTCTAGTCTGGAGAACCGGGTTTGTTTCCCCACTCCTCCACATGAGCCCTGTTGGGTGACCTTGGGTTAGTCACAGTTCTCTCCAAGCTCTCTCAGCCTCACCTACCTCACAAGGTGTCTGTTGTGGGGAGAGGAAGGGAACGCAATTGTATGCCGGTTTGAATCTCCTTAAAAAAGTAGAGAAAATCAGGGTATAAGAACCAACTCTTCTTCTTCTAATTTAACCTTCTTTGGGGTTAGGAACCATCTCTTCTTGTTCACACACCTGATTCCAGTTTCAAAGCAGTTCAATTCCCAACCATCATTCTGTTTGCCATCACCCCAAAGCAGAGGCAGATCTACTGTGAAACTAATGAAGCTTAAGCTTCAGGGCCCCTAATCCCGGAGGGGCCCCCTGAAGCAACTTTTTTTTTTTAATGAGTGAATTTCTGAACAAAATCGATGGAGTTTTTTTTAGTGATAGAATCATAAGTGAATGGGTTGAAGTCCTTAATATTGACCTTAGAATATTCTCTAATACCCATTTCATGTGGCCTCAAAATGTCCCTGGAATTGATCAAATTTCAAAATTTTCTTGGGGGCTTGCAGCACCCAAACCATCACCTGTAAGGGCTCTCTGAGCTCACCAGAGTCTATTCATAGCCTACATTTTGGCAGCTGGATCCTCAAATTCTTCGCTCGTGCACGGCTTAATAGTTCTATAGTTTTATTTCATCACTGTATGGCCCATTTTCAAGGACTCCACCTCTCCACTTTTTTCCCCGCCACTTGGGCCTCAAGGTCCTTGCAAGGGCAGCAGGGCCCTTTGGACCTTGTTGGATGTTGTTTATTGTTGCTGGTTGCGAAGGGGGCCCCATAACAATTCAAGCTTCAGGGCCCCAAAAATGTAGGTCCGCCACTGTCCCAAAGTACTTTTACCCTGCAGCAAGAATACCCTGCTGCTTGGACTCTTGTCAAATGCATGACACACAGTCCAACTTTTGGATTTTTTTTTTTTTTTTGCTGCCAAACTTGGATGGACCACTGCATCATGGTGAGGCCTTATTGGAGGGGCTGTGGCTCAGCGATAGAGCACCTGCTTGGCATGCAGAAGGTCCCAGGTGCAATCCCCAACATCTCCAGTTAAAAGAACCAGCAGTAGGTGATGAGAAAAACCACTGCCTGTGACACTAGACAGCCGCTTCCAGTCTAAGTAGACAATACCGATCTTGATGAACCAAGGGTTCATCAGTATAAGACATATTCATATGTTCATAGTTTGGTCAAAGATTGCCTGTGTTCACTCAGTTTTTGATACATTCCTCAATGATTCTCCTACATGTAGCAAGGAACAGACTGAGCCTGCTAAGTTCACTCTTCTGGCCGACATCCAAACTATTATGCAGGGGCATAATGTAGCATGTATTGTATGTAGCACATGCATACAATCCAATGCATAGTCCATAACAGTCCATAATCCTGATTTAGGATACTGGTTTGTGGCCAAGAAACAAACTTTAATTTGCTGAAGCACCCGCATCTTACATTACAACACATCTGGATTAGAAGAAGGAGAAGAGTTGGTTTTTATATGCCAACTTTCTCTACCACTTAAGGAAGAATCAAACCGGCTTACAGTCACCTTCCCTTCCCCTCCCCACAAAAGACACCCTATGAGGTAGGTGAGGCTCGAAGAGAACTGTGACTAGCCCAAGATCACTGTATCAACCGTCAACCTCTCACCCAGGTCTGAAATGCTGACGACAGCCCTTTCAGACTCCCAATGGGCAAGGTGTGGCTTGCTTAATAATAAGACCAAGAGCTTTTCTTTGCCAAAGCCTTATCTCTCCAGCCTTTGGTTCTTCCCCGGGAAAGTTGCACTCACAACACGTACAGCTCCTCTCATTAGTTTTGTAAAACAAAATGTATTTTTAAGAAAATGAAGAAAACGGTCTCAATTCCTAACAAGCAAATAAAACCATCCTACTCACTAGTGAAGGCTGTAGGAGAAAAAAAAAATTCTGTCCCGGGGAGGAGGCTAATGCCTTGAAGAAAACCTCCACCACCAATCAAGGTCGAACACTTAATCACAACTTTCCGTCTTAAAGCCAGACACATGTTACTTCCATACAGTCACCCAGCTGGCTTCATGTGTAGGAGAGGGGAAACCAACCCGGTTCACCAGATTAGCGTCTGTTGCTCATATGGAGGTGTGGGGAATCAAACCCGGTTCTCCAGATTAGAGTCCATTAGATTGAAGACTTCCTAAATCAGGGAGTCTTCAGTGTTGACTCTGCATGTAAGGGGGTGGGGGACGGTATGTGAACCTGAGAATAAACCAAATTTGCTCTTGCCATGACCAAACCAGTTTGTTACTAGTTTTTGAACACGGCTTTAGTGCATGTGCAAGCAAAGCACAGACCAGAATGAAAAACTTCTAAAGAATAATCATCACGTAAGGAAACCCAGGGAGGGGAGTGATTTGCCCAATAACTGCCATACCTAGAGTTGCCAGGTCTCTCTTCGCCACCGGCGGGAGATTTTTGGGGCGGAGCCTGAGAAGGGTGGGGTTTGGGGAGGGGAGGGACTTCAATGCCATGGAGTCTAATTGCCAAAGCGGCCATCTTTCCCAGGTGATTAGATCTCTATCGGCTGGAGATCAGTTGTATTAGCAGGAGATCTCCTGCTACTACCTGGCAGTTGGCAACCCTAGCCATATCCCCATGTGGCTCACTGAAGGTTTGCCTCCAGAATTTTCCACCAAGATGCCTGCAAAAGGGACTTAGACAAATGTGTTCCCAAGTATTATTTCACTGGAAAAAGAATGGCTTCTGTTTTAATTATCATGAATCCTATCAGCTTGTCTTGATCTCTGTGACACTGTTTGAAGGCGATGATTACAAGGTCGCCCGTACTGAAGGAGCTCTCAAATCTGAAAGATAAAATGACCAGTTTTACCGAAACTGGATTTGGTATTGTAATCTTGTTGAAATTATCCAGGGGCCTCAGGGACATGAATCAGATCAGTTTGTAGCTCTCTGGGTGTGCAACTGCACAACTATTTTGCATACAAACTGCTTGCATGAATGCAGACAATGAAAGCATTTGCATGGGCATATAATTAAATAAGATCCTATCTGGCCAGCAAATCCCAGATAGTATAAGCACTAATTACATGGTTACGGTAGTATCCAACAGTGTTCTGTGGTTCAAAAGAACCACATATTTTTGAAGAATCTGGCCATGACTGGGTGTGTATATTATTTTACAAAACTTCCTCATAAGTATGTACAAGTTATGTAAAAAAACATTTTTTTACAGCCACCTTTTAATTAGAATCACTCAAATTATTGCAGAGAATGAAATGTTTTACATTCAATTTTGGGCTTGTCTGTCATTCTTGGGCATTATAATATTTGCTGTGTGTCAATGGATGCACAATGATCAGGGCATTCATCACAATGAAGAAGAAGAAGAAGAAGAAGAAGAAGAAGAAGAAGAAGAAGAAGAAGAAGAAGAAGAAGAAGAAGAAGAAGAAGAAGAAGAAGATGAGGAGGAGGAGGAGGAGGAGGAGTTGGTTTTTATATGCCCACTTTCTCTACCACTGAAGGAAGTATCAAACCGGCTTACAATCAACTTCCCTTCCCCTCCCCACAACAGACACCCTGTGAGGTAGGTGGGGCTGTGACTAAGAGAGCTGTGACTAGCCCAAGGTCACCCAGCTGGCTTCATGTGGAGGAGTGGGGAAACCAACCCAGTTCACCAGATAGGTGGGGCTGAGAGAGTGTGACTAGCCCAAGATCACCCAGCTTGCTTAATTAATTCTCCAGGTAAGCACAGAGAGAGGAAGGGACAGCTGAAGCTGAGAAACAAGATTTATGGTCATATAGAAAGCTGGCAAAGTATTCTATCCCTGCCATGAAAATGCAAGAGGGTCTCAAGGGTTTCTGTGACACCTAGGGTTGCCAGGTCCCCCCTCCTGATTGGTGGGAGGTTTTAGGGGGCGGGGCTGCAGTGGCCGCATCTTCTGGGCATGGAGTAGGGGTTACAAGTAGGTCAAGACATCACATTCACCACCCTTTTGTCTCTTTTATAATATACAGAAATCCTTGACCATTTCCCCTCTCAGATCCTCTCTTACTCAGAGGCACCCACAGTACGGTTGCCAACTTCCAGGTACTAGCTGGAGATCTCCTGCTATTACAACTGTTCTCCAGCTGATAGAGATCAGTTCACCTGGAGCAAAATGGCTGTTTTGGCAACTGGACTCCATGGCATTGAAATCCCTCCCCTCCTCAAACCCCGCCCTCCGCAGGCTCCACCCCAAAAACCTCCCGCCGGTAGCAAAGAGGGACCTGGCAACCCTAACCCACAGACAGGTTAGCCCAGCCCCTTTTAATAACAGGCCCTCACTCATACAGAGTTATTGGGGTTGGGGGCTCAAACACTGTTCTATTCACATGCTGCCACAATTTATTCAAATCACAAAATCACACAAGGTTGGAAGAGACCCCGAGGGCCATCCAGTCCAACCCCTGCCATGCAGGATCCCACAATCAAAGCGCTCCCGACAGATGGCCATCCAACCTCTGCTTAAAGACCTCCAAAGACGGGGACTCCACACACACACCCCTCCAAGACAGGGCATTCCACCGTCGAACAGCCCTCACCCTCAGAAAGTTCTTCCTAATGTTTAGGTGGAATCGCTTTTCTCTTAGTTTAGCAATTCCACCTAAACATTAGGAAGAACTTTCATATCCTTTTATATATATATATATATATATAGAGAGAGAGAGAGAGAGAGAGAGAGAGAGAGAGAGAGAGAGAGAGAGAGAGAGAGAGAGAGAGAGAGAGAGAGAGAGAGAGAGAGAGACCAAGATATTAAATTATGTGTGTGTGTTTCTTCCCATTTGACATGCAGCCCATAGAGTTAAACAAAAAGAAGTTAACTTTTATGGTATTAACATAATACTGAAGAAAGTAAGGTAGAGGCTGCAACATTTTGCCTCCATTGAACTTTTGAACTGTGGTCCTATTCCTGCAACTGGGATCCTTTGGTTACAAATTTGACGATTTTCAGCCCACTGTAAGCAGCTGTTCTCCACCGTTTCACTCAGTCAGACATCCTCCTTTCCCCTCTCAACTCCCCAGCTGCCAGCTCCCAACTCCTGTTCTACACTGCTGTTTTCCAGCTGTCTCTCCCCAACATTTCACCAGCTCTGATTGGTCACTCTTAGGGAGAGGCGGGACCTAGCCGGTCCATCACAGTCACCTCTGCCAGTACAGAGACCTTTGCTAATTTACACCCGGTGAATATCGCTTGACAACTGAGAGATTTCCTGGCCCTACATAGTTCACAGCATTTTAATTTACTGCTTTTTTTACTCATTATGCAGGGAAATAATATCTCCAGTTTCACCTGTCCTTTGCATATTTTTGCCTCTTCTTTCCCATTCTCAGGAACTGCGAGTGGAAAATCATGTCAGTGAAGAAAACAATTAAAGCTATCTTTGAAAAACATCTCCCATCTTACAACTTAAGGGAAGACGCCACTATTATTTTAGGAGGAGGGGGAAAAAGGAATGTTGGCTCTTTAATTAAATACTACGCTGAGGCTGTTTTGTTTTCTTCTCAGGAGAGCCTTGTAAATTAACAATGCAATCCTAAACCTACATACAGAGTGATAAATCCTATTGAGTTCAATGGGACTTAGTCCCTAGTAAGTGTACTCTAAGAGAACTGAAAGTGGAAGGAAATGAAGTGGCCTTGTGTGATGACACCCTATCTCCTACGAACTAGTAGGGCTGCCAGGTTCACCCTCTCCTCCGCTGGGAGGCTATGGGGCTGAGGTTGGGATTGTGTGCGCGTGTTTGCGCGCACCCCGGCGCACGCGCACTTCCCTTCCGGTTTACAACCAGAAGTACCGCCTCGCGAGGGGTCTTATACCTACTTAGTTTGAGTGGTAAAGCGGCCCTTTACCACTCAAACTAACAGTTTGAGTGATATAAGGCCCCTCGCAAGGCAGCACTTCCGGTTTACAACCGGAAGTGCCGTGCGCACGGTGTGTAAACAGGCAGAGGGGTGGATTACCGGGGGTGGTCGACGGGCAGGTGGTTGATGGGCAGAGGGGTGAATTACCGGGGGGTTGCCCGCCGCCACCAGGCACCTGGCAACCTCAGAAACTAGAGACTTAAATTTCATACCCTACAAACTCCTTTGGTTTTTTGCCTGCTTTTATTTTTATAATTTAGGCTTCTGAAACCACTATGAGCCCATTCCTGAGGTTGGGGGCCGAATGGGCTTAGGAGCTAGCGTGACCCCTATGCCTGTATCTGTGCCACTTGTGCTGTCTAAACTGGCATGGATGCTGGCGTTGGGGCACTTACGTTGGCCCCTTTGGACTGCGGCGGTAGAGCAGCCCTCAGACGATGGCTTGGCCTCCCGCCGGCAGCCTCCTGGCGCAAGTTGTCGTACTGGCGTCCCAGAAGGCATTCCCAGGGTGTTTGGTGGGAGGGCAGAACTACTGATTCATACTTATAACATGGAACAGAAAGGCTTTTAACTTTTAACTCTTTTTGTCAGCAGACCTCTTAACCCACCAGCATTCAGAAAACACGGGCAAAATGCAGGAAAACATGCGGGGTGGGGTGGGGAGAGAGTGAGGCTACCTCTGAGGGTTGGAAAAGGCATGCATAATCAAAGCAAAGTCCTGAAGCAGTCATGGGGGTGACTGCGAAGGAAGCAGCCTTGCAAAAAAAGCCTTAGTCATGGTAAGTAGTCTAGCACGAGCTATTAAATACATACTAAACAAAGATTTAAATGCAGACATTTTTGCATTGTGGGGTGCATAGCTACATATGTTTTAAAATGTGGCAGGAGGCCATGTATGAAATTGGAAGTATAAAAACAGGAAGTATAATGCATCCTGGGGAAAGGTTCGATAATATAGAGCTGTGTTAGTGGGCTGGTTTTTCAGGGCAGCCTCCTGTTAACATTTTTTCCACAGAAACGAAAATCCAAGCATTATATACTGAGGGGTTCTTCAGTCGCATCTTTCCCTCCCGGGTTTGGACATTCAGAACTTCTTGGGTGAAAAGAAAAAGTTTCTGGATGTTCCCGTGAGGTCTTTTCTCATCAAAAGAACAACCTCTTTGGTTTTTTTTAAAAAAACATATGTGTAGGACTTTAAAAAATCAATAGAATGAATGCAGAACAGCCTATAACAATGTGAGAAATATGGGTGGAGTGGTACAAGAATACCGACAGTAGAAAAGCAGTTCTGTTTTCATCTGTGCAGTATTGGCAGGTATGCTATAGTTCCTGTGGCTCTGTAGCTGTGCCACTCACTTTATGAGCTGCCCATGGCTTTCTGGACAGATGCTCACCAGCTTTTTTCAAAACCAAGTGGGGATAAGTAGGGTTGCCAACTCCAGGTTGGGACATTTCTGGAGATTTGGGGGCAGTGAGTGAGGAGCAAAGAGGAAGGAGCTCAGTGGTGTGATACCCTAGTGCTCAACGTCCAAATCTGCCATTTTCTGCAGGGGAACTAAGTCGGATAGAGATCGGTTGTAATTCCAGGAGATCTCTAGGAGCCACCTGTAAGCTGGCAACCCTAAAGCAAAAATCTGTTTCTGGGGCTGGCAAAGGCTCCCCCTCCTTCCCGTATGGCCAGCCCAACAGCTGTAGAATCCAGTTCTTCATTGACTGAGTTACTTGTGTAAAGGGGCTGGCTAAAAAGACTTAATGGGACAGTTATTTCTGGGAATTTGCGCATCGTTCCATCAGGGTTGTTGTTGTTAAATGCCCTACTAAAAACCAGCAAGTTGTAGCTGTAGCAGTCATTTTGTTTAGCTGAAGATTATTGCACATTTTATGTCCCCGATCTTTACATTTTATTGGGAGGATTTTGTTAGCTTCATAAATTGCTCCATCGCTGAGGAGGCAGTGGGCGTGTAAAGACCAGATTCAACTTTGCTTCTTCTGCTGCCTTTTGTTTGTCAAAGTATAATATGTCCTCCTCTCCCTTCCCATTAAAAACAAAAACATAACCACATCTAGTTTAAAACGAGAACATTTCAGAAATGACCATTGACTGAAACGAACAGGGAAGAAAGGATACTGATTTATGCATGGGAGTTTTACCTGAGGTTCGTTGCTTGCTGGTAGGGCTGTCAAAAAAAAAAATTCGGTACAGTTCGGATTCGGCCGAATTTGACCCTTGTGGGGTCGGTACGTGCCGAAGTCCGAACTCCCCCGCTTCGGATCCCCGGTAATTCGGGGGGATCCGGAGTTCGGGGGAAAATTCGGCCGAAGCGCGCCTTCAGGGATTCCCTGAAGGCGCGCGGGGGCCCTTTAAACTGATCTGAGCCTCCCAGCTGGGAGGTGCAGATCAGTTTAAAGGGCAGCCCGCCCCCCTTCAGCGGGCTCCGCTGAAGGGGGGCGGGCTGCCCTTTAAACTCATCTGAGCCTCCCAGCTGGGAGGCGCAAATGAGTTTAAATGACAGCCGCGCCTCTCCAGCGGGCTCCGCTGGAGAGGCGCGGCTGTCATTTAAACTCATCTGCGCCTCCCGGCCGGGAGGCACAGATGAGTTTAAATGACAGCCCGCCTCCCTTCAGCGGGCTCCCCTGAAGGGGGGCGGGCTGTCATTTAAACTCATCTGCGCCTCCCGGCCGGGAGGCACAGATGAGTTTAAATGACAGCCCGCCTCCCTTCAGCCTCCCGGCCGGGAGGCACAGATGAGTTTAAATGACAGCCCCCCTCCCTTCAGGGGAGCCCGCTGAAGGGAGGCGGGCTGCCCTTTAAACTGATCTGAGCCTCCCAGCTGGGAGGCGCAGATCAGTTTAAAGGGCAGCCCGCGCCTTTCAGCGGGCTCCCCTGAAGGGGGGGCCGAATTGGCCGAATTTATTCGCGAACTCCCGAACTCGCTGAATTCGGCCCCCCCGGTTGCCCGCCAGATTTGAGTTCGGATCCGTCCGAACTGAAAATCACCGAATCAGGGGAAATTCGGTTGATTTTCAGTTCGGACCGAACCGAATTGACAGCCCTACTTGCTGGACCCACACTTTCCTGTTGGGAATCTCTGCACCAGCAGTCTCCAAGCTCAAATAAAATCCTGCCCCTTTAAATGCTACTTTGTAATTGGCTTACTTTGTAGAGCTTACTAAGAGAGAAAATCCCCCCCAGCCCAATTGCTGCATAAAAAAGCATTTTAAGAACAAAAAACAAAAATGGAGCAATCTGAAAGGGGGGGGGGAGAATTCCAAGCCTTGGTTTTAAAAAGTCTTCTGCTCAGAAAGAGGAAGCAGGAAGCATTTGAATCCCCACTTCTTTACACGCTGCTTTGTAATTGGCTGTGAGAGAAACCAAGCTTGCGTGCCCTGCACTTTGCTTTATGTGCTGAGATTTCACCCGTGCTGAGCTCAGGGGAGAGGGTTAACAGAGGAATGGGAAGGTCTGGGATTTGTTGAGGGCTGGCAGCGAGGTCATCTCTAATGGAAGGAAAACTCATGCATAACTCCAAGGAACAACTGAGACAGACTGGGGGTGAAAGTGAGTGAAAGTACCCATGCTTAAAAAAAGACCTATAAGGGTTTTGTCTGTTTACTAGTTGTGTAAATTTTTGATGTGTTTTAATTTTTGTAGGCTGCCTTGGATCCATTGGAAACAGGCAGATTAAAACAAACAACCAAATACTTATTTAAACATGCCATAAATTTCATATGTGCATATAAAACATGTATAATGCGGTTTTATTGTACCCAAAGGTTGAAAAATGCAGTATTTTATGGGAAAAGATAAGTGCAAGAAAACAGGCAATAGTGTGAATATGAGGAATCACAGGTTCAGTTCACACAAGGGAGAAGTCAAAAGTGGGCTTTTCAGGCCAAAAGACAAATGAACACATGAAGAGCCAGAGTGGTGTAGAGGTTAAGAGCAGAGGTTTGGAGTGGTGGATTCTGATCTGGAGAACCTGGTTTGATTCCCCACTCCTCCATGTGAGTGGCGGATGCTAATCTGGTGAACTGGGTTGGTTTCCCCAGTCCTCCACATGAAGCCAGCTGGGTGGCCTTGGGTTAGTCACAGTTCTCTTAGAGCTCTCTCAGCCCCATCTACCTCACAAGGTCTCTGTTGTGGGGAGGGAAAGGGAAGGTGATTGTAAGCCAGTTTGATTCTGCCTTAAGTGGTAGAAAAAGTCAGCATATAAAAACCAACTTCTTCTTCTTCTTCTTTCTCCTCCTCCTCTTCCTCCTCCTCCTCTCATTAGTCTATCAAGGTCAGTACTGTCTAGCCAGACTGGCAGTGGCTCTCTAGGGTCAGACTGAAGTCTTTTGCATCATCTACTATCCGATCCTTTTAGCTGGAGATGCTGGGGACTGAACCTGGGACCTTCCCTGAGCCACAGCCCCTCCACAAGCATCTACACTCCCCTGCATGTATAACTTATCAGAGAATCACCACTTTGCACCAATGATTTGTTCTGGAAATGGCAAAAAAAAAAACAACAAAAAAAAGGTTGCTTAGGAGTTCAATTTTATGTCTGTCCAAAAACAGGGGAGTGCAGATCCATAGCAGGCTCAACACCGAAGCCATATACAGCTATTTCAGTATTGAAATACAAGGAGTAAGGCTGAAATATAACACGCTGGCAGAGATCAAACTTGAACACAGGTCTCCCAGATGAAAGTCCAGTTCTTTGCTCACTGTGCTACAGTAAAGGTATAGCTATCATTTTTAGGGGAACTAAATAGCTTTCGAGCCATGTGCTCTGGCTATCCACGTTGCATGTCATGCTCAAAATTTTATAATTATCTTTAAAAAGCTACTTGCTGTTATTCAGTCCAATAATAAGAAATCGGCTCCTTCAATGATCTGGATATTCATCTCTCTCCATATATTTCTATATAAACAAAGCACAGATCTTATTGAACGCATCTAATACCCAACTTTCCCGGTCAATATAAATAATTAAACCTGTCTTCCACCCCCAGACAAATTATCAGTGGGGAAAGCTTTGCAAAATATTTCCCTGTGAAATACAGAGCTATTTCTTTAAATAAAGGGATCTGGCAGAATTGGGAGGCAGTTAGCTTAGCACCATTAATACAGAACACAGTCTATCAGCATTTAGTGAACTCTCGGTGACCCTGGGAGAAAACAGCGACTTGAGCTTCTACTTATGAAAAATATGTATAAAAAGTATAGTTGAAATGTAAGCATCATTCATGGCAAAAATGTTAAATTGGAACAACGCACATCATTTCGGCGCCTAGCACAGTCTAGATGCTGAAGAAATAGGAACAGCGGCTGTATTTCTCATACATGTAGACCACCATTTTGGAGGTGGGTTTTTTGGGGGGCTTTGTTCAGAAAGCAGAAGGAATCAAACCAACGAATTTTGCAAAAACATATCGGATGAAGTCAGTTTTGACTGTCAAAACTCTCCCCCCCCCCCAAAAAAAAATCTTGTTGGTCTCTACGGAGCTACTGGACTGGAATCTAGCTGCATCACAAAAACCAGTTCCCGAGCTTTCTCTCCTCTTGACAAGGTTGCATCCCTAGAGAACTTTCCAAAACTGAATCATACTTTTAACTCCCATAAATGCAATTATGATGGATAACTGATTTTTTAAAAAGATTACCAAGTTCCAAGTTCTTAATATGCATTCAGGATGGGTGGTTCCCCTCTCCGAGCTTGGACAAATTGAGCAATCCCCCAACAAATTGCAAAAGGTTGGAATATCTCGAGCTGGATTCTGACTGATCAAAAATTCCTGAAACCCCATAATGCTCGTGAGGGCATCATTAAAAGTGCAACGAAGCTCCACACCTACTTACCTGCTGTTGTTGTTGTGGAAGACTTCCTGGTCCATTGTCCAACTGGGAAATGCCTCCCTGCTTCCCTGCATGCATCTCTCCTACTCCTCGCCTTCCACCTGGACCGCTCAGATGCTGTGCATCTTGGGGATGCATCATTGTACATCTGATGTGCCCAGAACACCCTGGGAAGAGTAGTTTCTAGAAGCCCAGACATTAGTTGTCAGATGTTCTGAGAAACAGGTTTCTGCTGGTTAGGGTTGCTATGTGCCCACTGGGGGTGGGAGATTCCTGCCCAAGGTGGGCCTTGCCCACTGCACTCTAGCAGCTGGTGGGAGAAAGATTTTTTTTTTTTAAACCATCAGAGAAAATCCAGAAGTCAATTTCCATAATAGCAAAGAAACAGGATAAGGGAAATCCTCTCAGCCCTAGAACTGGACCCAAACATATGATTTTATAATGGCAAACCAAACTAGTTTTTTTGTTACCAGAAAATCACAGAGTATGAACTGGTAGCATCCTTGTTCAAGGGCTCGCTGGTAGTATGCCTGTTTTTGTACAGAATGTCCTAGGTTCAGTCCCCAGCATCTCCAGTTAAAAGGATCAGGTTGCAGGTTATGTGAAAGACCTTTGCCTGAGACCCTGGAGAGCCACTGCCAGTCAGAGTAGACATAGGCTGTCAGCCATTGGCTAGCAACCAGGGTAGGGGGAAATGAAGTCACGTTGCTGGCATGATCAGGTAGAAGGTGATGTGAAAGTAGGGTTGCCAACCTCCAGGTGGTGGCTGGACATCTCTCACTATTACAACTGACCTCCAGCTGACAGAGATCAGTTCCCCTGAAGAAAATAGCCGCTTTGGCAATTAGACTCTATGGCATTGAAGTCCCTTCCCTCTCCAAAACCCGCCCTCCTCAGGCTCCACCTCCAAAATCTCCAAGTATTTCCCAACCTGGAGTTGGCAACCCTATGTGAAAGGCCTTCACCTGGGACCCGGAAATGCTGCTGCCACTCAGAGAAAATGTTGCTGCCCTCGACAGACCAATTGTCTGATTCAGTATAAGGCAGTATCACACATTCAGGAATCTTGACAGGCCATGGTTTTCTGTGAAAGGGGCGGCAGCTTAGTTCTAAGGCATTAAGCCTTGATGGCATCCGTACTTGGAAATAGTCATCAATTTGACCAGTAACTTAGTGGAAGAAAATGGAGGAACTCAGTCTGGTTCTTGCTTCTGCATTTTTGATAGGGTTACCAACTCTGGGTTGGAGCAGGACCTCGGCAGGGTATAATGCCATAGAGTCCACTCTCCAAAGCAGCCGTTTTCTTCAGTGAAACTGATTTCTGTCCCCTGGAGATGAATTCTAATTCTGGGAGATCTCCAGGCACCGCCTGGAGGTTGGCAACCCTATATTCGGGGGAAGGGGGACCCGAAAGTTAAGCTCCCTTCATCCCTCATTTCTTTCCTTTACATATCCAAGTTGTGTCCAAACTGTGGTCCATCGCTATAGCGTTCAAATAATCGCCACATCTCTTACTTCCATTCAACACGCCAATAAAGCATGTTCAAAAACACCCCATCAGGGCTGTAGCTAATGTAGAGAGAACCGCAAGGAAATTTCCCATGCATGTGTGACAACAGCTAAGCTAACCTCTTCCAGAAGGTTTTCATTTTCTTTATTCATTGGGGGCATGCCAAGAGCTGTGAACAAATGCTCCGTGGGTTCCTTGGGACTCATTAGCGAGGTGAATTAGCGTTGTAGTTTGACCTGTTGACAAGCCTGACCTTTAACCTCTGGACGTAAGGGTGACAGCAATTGTGAGGACGTTTCCTGTCTTAAGTGGCGGGGATGTACGAGTATTTACTTGTGGGAAACCCTAAATGAAGCTCTCAGTCTGAACTCAGCTCGCTTCCCTGCTCACAGTTCACGACACAAAACCGCTGGGTGGATATATTCAGAAAGGGCTTGGGCATGGCAGATGCGTGCCACCGATCGATCTTCAGAGGAGCAACGGATGTGGAAACGACTTTACTCAAAAGCTGAGGCTTTTGAACACTCTTCAATATTTACCTGGAATGAAGTGGAGGGAATACGTTAATAAAGGCACGATCGAGCATTCTTGCTGAGCAAATGAGGCGAGCGCATAAAACAACTTGCAAGAGCTGAACTTGCAATGGATTCAAGAAAACACCACAAAGTTGCCTCTCAGAACCTGCACATGTCACGAAAGAGAACGACAAATCAGCTATCAGGCGTCTGGAACTATGAACAATAGTTCCTCATAAATGTAAAAATAAAGGGCATTTTAATCCTGCCCTTTCTCGAGGGAGCCTAGGGTCCCTCCCTATTCCCCATCCTCCATTTTATCGTCACAACAATTCTGAGAAGTAGTTTAGGATGAGTGAAAGAAACTGGCTCAAGGTCAACCAATGCATCCCATGACAAAGGGGGATTTGAACATGGGTTTCCCTGGTTCTGGTTCAACATTCTAGTCACCGCACCACACCACATATGCTCTTAAACTTCATGTTTAGCTGGGAGCATTCTACTGATTTCCTCTTGTGGAGGAGGATAACAACCAGCTGGTGCTCAGAGGAGGAGGGGGGGTATTGAATTTGGCAACCATGCTGGTTCACCCAGAAAATCCTTGGTTTGATTGTGTGAAGCATATCCAGAAGTGTTTGGTTTTGTGCCATTTTATGTTTCCTTGTTCTGAATTCCCCCCCCTTCAGTACAGACTCTCCTGAATGTTAATCTCTTAGTCATGATTTTGAAGTTGCCACAGTCGCTAACAGCATTGGGCTCCTATTCAGGCTTCTCCTCTGGCTTCTCCTCTCACCCTTTGGCACCTGACCATTGAGACTTCATATATCCACCACTGGAAATCCCCCCCCCCCCAGATCTAGAGATTTGTCATTTAGGCTGCCTTCGATGATGGGGAGCGAAGGAAGCAGGGTAGACCCCAATCTCGTAAGAGCTTGGAAGTTAAGCAGGTTCGGTACATGGAAGGGAGACCTCTGAGGAAGGCTCTGAAGAGGAAGGCAATGGCAAACCTCCTCTGCTTCTCACTTGCCTTGAAAGCTTCTTGCTGGGGTTTCCAGAAGTCAGCTGTGACTTGACAGCACCTTATACACACATATTAGATCACTGGATCATCTAGGCTACTGACAGGGTCTACTCCTTGTAGTAATCTCTGATGTGTGATGGATAGGGGTAAGCTGGCTGATATGGTTGCCAGCTCCAGGTTGGGAAATACCTGGAGATTTGGGGGTGGAGCCTGAGAAAGGTGGGGTTTGGGGAGGGGAGAGACTTTGATAGGGTATAATGCCATAAAGTCCACCTTCAAAGTGGCCATTTTCTCCAGGTAAACTGATCTCTGTCACTTGGAGATCAGTTGTAATCCCAGAACTCCAGCCACCACCTGGAGGTTGGCAACCCTACTTACTGTTCAGGTCACCCTTCATCCTGCTCAACAGCCAGCAAACCGGAGACTCTGGTAACTTTATGAACAGGTAGGTCTCTTTATTGCTTCCAACTAGGGAAGAATACTAGGGAACTAGGGAAGAATACTTACAGATGGAGGACATTAATGCACACACACAGAAGATTTAAGTTAGACCTTGAGGGGGACACAGAAACTAGTTCTTGAATGCTCTCAAAAGCTCGTACCCTGCCAGAAATTTTGTTAGCCTTTAAGGTGCTACTGGACTCTTGCTTTTTTCTACACTAAAGTTGTACACACGTATATACATCACACACCTGGTGTTTCCTTCGACCGGTAGCAGCTCTACAAAGTCAGAGGCAGAATACCCCCACCATCAGGTGAGTCCTTATGCCAAGCACATCCTGCACTACTGAAGTAGAGGCCCTTGTTGCATATGTAGCTCAAGGCCGGTCTTCAAGCTACAGAAACCATCACGTGAGTCTCTATGACAGAACTGGGCATTCCTGGCAGATCCATGACATGGCAAAGATCCACACTTTGGGCGGTGCCTTACTTCAGGCTGCAGGAAGTTCCTGCATTGTAGAGCTGAAGGAAGCCTACAGGAAGGCTTCAAACTTTGCTTTGCAGAGCGGTTAGGAGGACACAAGCCATTTCGAGCTGCTGTAAATGACATGGAGCACAGTCATCATGCAAAGGTTGGCTGCAGGGTCTTCCCCATGGCAAATGTGTACATTGGCCTGTGCCTGCCTGTAAAATAGAAATGCAAATGTAAAAATATTATGTCAGCCTACGTGGGTTGTGAATGAAATCTTGTATAAACTACACCAATGCCCTGCAGCGTCAGGTGAATCAGGGTAACTAGGGCATATAGCAGAAGGAATATGACTGGAAGCCAATAGGAGTGATGGGAAAATATGTGGTTAAGCAGCATTAGCCCCACGTGACTATAGGAGCCTTCTGAAGTAAAACTTATTTCAGTAGACAAGGGCTTCAAAGCAAATCCCAAGCTAGAGCCTGGCAACTGGCAGAAGGGGTGAGACTGGGGACATTGGGTGGGGATGCAATGTCACTAAGTCACTTCCTGGGAAAACCTGGAAGTGACATAGAGTAGGTTTAGCAGTTGCCGGAAACGCTATTGTAAAACCAGAAGTAACATAGTGGCATTTCTGACGTTGCATGAAATTTTTTTTTCTTGCCACCTCTTGGAGCAGGAGCAAGAACAAAGAGCTGCCAGTGGAGGACCTCCCACCAAAGCTGGAGGCCTGGCATCCCTCTCAATACTGTCTATTCTGATGGGCAGTGGTTCTCTAAGGTCTCAGCTGGAGGTCTTTCACATCATTTACTACCTGAGCTCTTTAACTGGAGATTCAGGGGATTGAACCTGGGACCTTCTGCATGGAAAGTAGATGGTCTACCACTGAGACACACACCTTCCCTGAAGTCCTCCATTGTGGGTTAGCTCATATTGCTGGTTGGGTTATGGCTAGGGTTGCCAGGTCCCGTCCCCCCCCCCCCCGGCCACTGGTAGGGGATGGGGGAGTAGGGCTGGCAGATCCAGGTTGGAAAAGTCCTGGAGATTTGGGGATGGAGCCAGGGGAGGACAGGGACCTCAGTGGAGTACAAATGCCATAGAGTCCACCCTCCAAAGCATCCATTTTCTCCAGCGGAACTGATCTCTGTTTTATGGAGATGAGCTGTAATCCCAGGAGATCCCCAGGCCCCACCTGGAGGCTGGCAACCCTAGTTATGGCAGGAAAAATATCCTGATATTTACAAAGGTTTTCTTGCTAGAAGGTCTGCTCAAGGTGCATGGCTATCTTCTGGGCATGGAGTAAGGTCACTGGGGTGGGGGGAGGCAGTTGTAAATTTCCTACATTGTGCAGGGGGTTGGACTAGAAGACCTTGGAAGTTCCTTCCAACTTTATGATTCTGTGATTCTACAGGTGTCAGTCAGTCATTTATCAATCTGGCACATAGGCAGTCATTTACAGTCTATAGATGGACCTTACTTTCCGTTTCTCAGGGCATAGTTTTGATCCCTTCTGCTCCTTTAAAAATGTATACAACACATATCAGACATAAGATGTACACCCCCCAAAAAAATAATTTATGTGTTACCATTTGAAAAGACAGGCTAGCTTTCCAGAAGTTTCGATGAGCCAAAGGGAATTTTCAGAGAGTGTTTCCTGGAGCAGCACAGAGCGTAAGTTACTATTCTCATTACTGATTTATCATCTCCATTATAGAGACTCCAAGAAATGTTGGGCTAAAATGTGACACAATCCCTGGGATATCTCAAAGGCTATGATGAGATGACAGGGGGGAGGGAGAAGGGGTTTCTAAACTGCATCAGGAAACACTCATTTCAAATGTCTCATTTCAAGGCCTATGTAGTCCATAGAAACCGCAGTTCTGCAATATTCTCCCAAGAATAGGGAACTTCAGATCTTGTGAGGCTGAGGTAAAATGCCCACTGCTCTAGTTCAAGCTTTTTTTTACGCAGACTTTTTTCTTGGCAGTGACAAGCCCCCCAGGACCAATGCAGTTATCACACTGGCTCTTCGCACAATGAGAGCCAGCCTCAAGAACCTTCCCCGCCTCTCCTCTCTGTAGGGTTGCCAACCTCCAGGTACTAGCTGTAAATCTCCTGCTATTATAATTGATCTCCAGCCGACAGAAATCAGTTTACCGGGAGGAAATAGCTGCTTTGGCAATGGGACTCTGTGGCACTGAAGTCCCTCCCCTCCCCAAACCCTGCCCTCCTCTGACTCTGCCCCAAAAATCTCAAGGTATTTCCCAACCCAGAGCTGGCAACCCTACCTCTCTGGTACAAATTTCTACACCAATTGTTAACCATAGTTAGCACTAACTGATTTCTTCCTGGATCACAATTTGGAAACCCACTTCAAACCCTGGTAAAATTGGGGGCCATTTCTTTCTCTTTTTCCCACTCAACTTACTTTCTGTATACCTCCTTTAAAAAGCTTTAAAAAGCAAAATAACAATACATTTATCTCATTCTAGGCTTTTTTTTTTTTTTTTTACCTAGTTCTTTCTGGGAACTTTAAAAGACTGAAGCAGCACTGGTTAGTGCCTGGAGTTGCCAAGTCTGGGTTGAGAAATACCTGGAGATTTTGGGGGTGGAGCCTGGGTAAGGCGGGTTTTGTGGAGAGGCAAGATCTCTGTAGGGCATAAAGCCTTAGATAGGGTTGCCAGCCTCCAGGTACTGGCTGGAGATCTGCTGCTATTACAACTGATCTCCAGCCGATAGAGATCAGTTCACCTGGAGAAAATGGCCACTTTGGCAATTGGACTCTATGTCATTGTGGTCCCACCTCTCCTCAATACCTGCCCTCTTCAGCCATGGCTCCAAAAATTCCCAGGTATTTCCCAACCCAGACCTGGCAACCCTAGCCATAGAGTCCACCTTCCAAAGTGGCCATTTTCTCCAGGGGTACTGATCTCTGCCGCCTAGAGATCAGTTGTAATAACGGGAGATCTCCAGCCACCACCTGGATGGTGGCAACTCTATTAGTGCCTGAAAATAGGGTTGCCAGCTCTGGGTTGCAAAATGCTTGGATATTTTTGGGGCGGAGCCTGAGGAGGGTGCGGTTTGGAGAGGGGAGGGACTTCAATGCCCTAGAGTCCAGTTGCCAAAGTGGCCATTTTCTCCAGGTAAACTGATCTTTATTGGCTGGAGATCAGTTGTAATAGCGGGAGATCTCCAGCTACCACCTGGAGGTTGGCTAATCTCCTGTTCAGGAATAAATATCTCAACACGCAGCCACTTATAAATCTTTGGTTATTTTTATGTTTTTCTCATGCCTTCATTTGTAAACAGTACCAGTCAACAAATGCTGTTATGAACACGGTCTACCAATCCTAAACAAGGCTTATAACTCAATATAAGTCTGTTACAATGATAAAGACAGAGTTGATATACTGTCCACAACAAAACTGTGATCGGGTAAGAAAGAGTAATTGAGTACAATTTTGTAGTAATAATTCTGTGACAAAATCAAGAATGTTTATAAATGTGAAATTATATTTTTAGATGAAATAATATATATCTGAGGAAGCGAGTACCAGCGAAACAAGATTTAACCGGTTGCTTGTCATTGTTGATATTGCATTGAGCTGTTTATATCCACCGCGGTGACTTTTGTAAAGAGGCTTTGTAAAGAGGAATCCTATAGGTCAGCCAAGAGCAGCTGACTTCCAGAAGATACATTGCAATATGACACGGAGGATCATAGTGTTGGCATGACTCCTGCTTGTGGAACGGACATGTGAGATTGTTGTGGACAGTGTATCAACTCTGTCTTTATTATTGTAACAGACTTATATTGAGTTAAAAGTCTTGCTTAGGATTGGTAGACCGTGATCATAACAACATTTGTTGACTGGTACTATTTACAAATGAAGGCATGAGAAAAACATAAAAATAACCAAAGATTTATAAGTGGCTGCGTGTTGAGATATTTATTCCTGAACAGGAGATTAGCCAGCATTTATATACACCACCTGGAGGTTGGCAACCCTATCTGAAAAGCAGTACATATATTGCTGAATCATAGTGCAGCATAACAGTTGCCGTAAAGTGCCCTGATGAAAAACATAGTAAAATACAGCCTAAGTTTGGAACAAACCGATTAGTAGCTCAACCTGCCAGCTGAAGACTGCTCTGCGACTAATATTAGGGCCATGCTTTTGAATGCCCTACCCCCTAGATTCCTTTTTAAATGCAACTTTCCATGTCTGTTGTTTTTCCCTGGTTAGACCTGACAGCAGTAGCCCTGCAGCCTGCGAATAATTATACCTTGGGTTCTGTGGTCATTTTGCATTGGCGTGAACATGACGAACAGCCAGTTTTAATGTGAACTGTTGCTCAGCAGACTCGCTCAGGTAAGCCATAACTCACTCAAGCAAGCAATAAACTTAAAGCAGGCAAAAGCCACACTTTTTAAAATGTGCTAACAAACTCTTTAGCAGTAAAATAAATATGGCCATGAACTTTCTTAATAAATTGTCCTTCCAAGTGCTAAAAAGACAAAGTCTCTAGCTCAGCGGCGGGGGGGAATCGGTAAGGGGAGCCAGAGAGAACAGTTTGTTCTCAAAAGTTTTTAAAATCTATGTAGAGTTTTAGCCTACCCTATTTTACAGGCTAGTGGGTGGGGCAGGCATAGGGTTGCCAGGTCCCTCTTTGCAACTGGCGGGAGGTTTTTGGGGCGGAGCCTGAGGAGGGCGGGATTTGGGGAGGGGAGAGACTTCAATGCCATAATGTCCAATTGCCAAAGTGGCCATTTTCTCCAGGTGAACTGAGCTCTATCGGCCAGTGGCGAACAGGGACCTGGCAACCCTAGTTGGGGATGCCTAGCTTACAGAGCACATGTGTGTGTGTGTTAAGTGCTGTCAAGTCGCTTTTGACTCATGGCGACTCTATGAATGAAAGTCCTCCAAAATGTCCTATCTTTGACAGCCCTGCTCAGATCTTGCAAATTGAAGGCTGTGGCTTCCTTTATTGAGTCAATCTATCTCTTGTTGGGTCTTCCTCTTTTCCTGCTGCCCTCAACTTTTCTTAGCATGACTGTCTTTTCCAGTGACTCTTGTCGTCTCATGATGTGTACAGAGCACGTAGAAATGTCATATGCAGTTTGTGGATTACAAATTGTATAGGCCTCATCCCTTCTTCCACCAGCAGAAAGAGTAACCTTTTGAAAAAAGAACTTTAAGAAAGAACAAATATTATGTACATTTGTACAAAGAACATAAACAAGCAAAAAAAAAAATCTACAAAACACCTCAAAGCAGAGATCTGAAACCAGTGTGTGTGTGTAAAGTGCCTTCAAGTCGCAGCCGACTTATGGCGACCCCTTTTGGGGGGTGTTCATGGCAAGAGACTAACAGAGGTGGTTTGCCAGTGCCTTCCTCTGCACATCAACCCTGGTATTCCTTGGTGGTCTCCCATCCAAATACTAACCAGGGCTGACCCTACTTAGCTTCTGAGATCTGACGAGATCAGTGACAAAGGTATAAACCAGTGACAAAGGTATAAACCATTAAAAAGAAAATGGAACATGTATTCATTTCTAAGGTTGCCAACCTCCAGGTACTAGCTGGAGATCTCCTGCTATTACAACTGAGCTCCAGCTGATGGAGATCAGCTCACCTGGAGAAAATGGCCATTTTGGCAAATTGAACTCTATGGCATTGAAGTCCCTTCCCTCCCCAAACCCCACCCTTCTCAAGCTCCTCCCCAAAAATATCCAGGTATTTCCCAACCAAGAGCTGGCAACCCTATTCATTTCTCCTGGACAATGCACCTGTTTCCAAAACCAAAGAGAACATCTATTTCCAAGGTTCCTCCATCTCTTACAGCCGTTCCTTGCCTGTGCTCTCAGGATGGAATAGCTTTGGAGAATTCACCATGTGCTCTTTGCAAGCTCCAGCAGCCTGTGTGTGTATGTTTTGTTTTGCCAAACGATGGTTATATTTGCATGCTTTGCCCCTTGCCCTCCAATTTTCTGGTGTAGTTTATGTAGAACATCTGGTTTAAAAAAAGTGTCGCAATTCCTAAACATATTCTAACACTCCTGGGACTGGAATATCAACAACTGTCTATTGCAGCCAACCGCATGTCTGGAAAACATTCCTGCAAACGGAGTTCTTAAATAAACATCCAGCATCCATAACACAGAATGCAAGGCGACATTCCCACCCCCACCCTCCCACCCCCCATAAGCTCAATATTTAGACCAGATGAGGTGCAAAATAGGACTTTCCAGGATGAAGCTGCCAAAGTTTATTGAAACGCTGGCTGTCTTTCCTGTGGGGGACAAAGTGTGGCATGAAGGTTGTGGTGACAGTGAAAGTGTTGTGTTTCTTTCCATCCACAGTTGCAGTTTTTCATTTTTATGAAAGACTAGGAAAGAATGAGAGTGTCACGATGCAAAATGTACTTTTTTTTTGTCTCATCTTATAAAGTGGGAAGGTCTTCAAGCTTCCAGCCAGTGTGGTGTAGTGGTTATTAGCGGTGGAATCTAAATCTGGAGCACCGGATTTGATTCCTTACTCGTCCACATGAAGCTTGCTGGGTGACCTTGGGCTAGTCACAGTTCTCGCAGAACTCTCTCAGCCCCACAAGCCTCACAAGGTGTGTGTTGTAGGGAGAGGAAGGGAAGGAGATTGTAAGCCGGTTTGATTCTCCATTAAAAATAGGGTTGCCAGGTCCCTCTTCGCCACCAGCCGGACGTTTTGGGGGCAGAAACTGAGGAGGGTGGGGTTTGGGAGGGGAGGGACTTCAATGCCATAGAGTCCAATTGCCAAAGCGGCCATTTTCTCCAGGTGAACTGATCTCTATCAGCTGGAGATCAGTTGTAATAGCAGGAGATCTCCAGCTACTACCTGGAGGTTGGTAACCCTAAGCCTGGGGAAGGTGTAGTTTGATGAGAGGTATGACCATAGAGTCCATTCTCCAAGGCAGCCAATTTCTCCAGGGGAACCAATCCCTGTCATTAACACATCATTTGTAATTTAGGGCATCTCCAGGACCCACCTGGAGGTTGACAAACCTAAGGAGGGCAAGCAGTCAGAGAAGGCCTTCATGCCCAGCATGCTGTGCTTCCTAGAAGTGTGTCGCTGGCCACTCTTGGAAACACAACATTCCTTCTCTATCGGCTGAAAATCAGTTGTAATAGCAGGAGATCTCCAGCTAGTACCTGGAGGTTGGCAACCTTATCTCTAGAAAACATTCACTCAGTGAAATTTGTCTCAGGCCTAGCTATGATGAATGAAAGGCCATTACAATACTCTCTTTATAAAAGGAAGCAAAACTGGTTTAGGATGAGAGTGTTTGACTTCAGCTGTGAACAGAGCATAGCAGTAGTCAAGGATTCAGCAGCTATCTTTCCCGTGATCGATTCCTCTGACCTCAAGAACTTCATTGTGGCCTCTATAAACATATAGATCTGACTCCAGCGTAGCTGTTCTCTTTGGTATAACAGCCGCATTTTGAATAAAGAGGCGTTCAAATGAGACTCGCACAGCATGAGTTTACGGGAAGGGGGGAGGAACTCACAGCAATGCAAGGTTCATTTCCCCCTCACCTTCCCGCGGCAGTGGGAAGCCTTTCGCCCAAGGTCTCCGGTGTGAAGTCAAAATCTACATTTAAATGGGCACATTTCACAAACTACACCCCTACCGAAAAAGCCGAGTGTCAAAGCGACACAGCTATTTAACAGAAAATAATGCTTCATAAAAAGAAAGAAAGGTATGGGGGAGAGCTTTTTTTTTTTTTTTTTTTTTGAAAGGAGAAATAAAACAGACTGATCATGGATTTGCTTTTCAAAATATTGACAAATGGAGCAAGCGCTCTCCATAAAGAAGGGGACTATTAACAATAATGTTGTTTTCCTCTTAACTAGAATGTGACAGTTTTATCTGTATTTTAGAACAAAAAGTATAAAGCTCAACATCACAGCGTTTTTTTACATAGTTCCAAACCTCATAAAATATTAGTATCTGTCTCAGCTATTAAAATTAACGGCTATGGATTCTTTCTGTCACATTCTTCAGTTCAGTTTTACCATCTGACGTGGAAGGTCTTTCTCCCTCTCCCTGTTTCTTACCTACTTATAGCCCCTTTTGAGATATTGTTTTGGGCATAAATGACCAGATGGAGGGTTGACTGTAATTATATTTTCAAATGGGCTATGTGTCTGTGTATCAGGAGCAATTGAGACAATAGATCACCTTCTGTTATTTTGTGATCTATGGGCGACACCCAGGGCCACCTGGATTGTACCCATTTTATCAAGATATCATCTTCCTGTTAACACTTGGGTGGTCCCATTTCTTTTGGGTGATGCTGACCCAGAAATAACCAAATGCGTCATGAAATATCTAGTAATAATAGTTTCCTTAAAGGCACAACAAGGTTAAACCATTGTTAACTAGTGATATTATTGTTGTTGTTGTTGTTGTAGTTACTGTGATGCCTGTAAAGTAACTCAATTCGTGGTTATTTTGATTTTGATTTTAAAGCGTTTCAAGTATTTTAAGAATGTAAAGTCACTTCTGTTGTACATTTTATTAATCAATAATGTTACAATTATTTTATCCTATGCATGTTGTGCTCAAGACCTTTGGTCAGATGAGCCTGAAATAAAAGGAAAGGATTATATTTGAAGGTCTCACCTCCAGTCTCCAAGGATAATGTTTGTACATAGTGTGTGTGTACATTAAAGCATGCATAGGCTCCCATTGGGAGGTGCCAAAACATGATACTGTGGCTTTGTGGCTAGGAGCAGGAGCAGAGAAGTTCTCATTTTATCTCAACCATGAATTCACAAGTGGACTTTAGATAACTACTGAACTTTACAAGTTTGCTGGTTCAATCTGGATATTTCTGTTTCTATGCTGATTTTCCCACATGCAGATCGAATCCGCGAATATTTATTTTCGTGCCGTTTTCTGATTTTTGCATGTGGGAAATGCCAATGTATACATTTTTCATCCTTATTTATGCATCAGTAAATCATAGAAGCCCTGACCTGGATAGCCCCAGGCTAGCCTGATCTCATCAGATCTCAGAAGCTAAGCAGGGTCAGCCCTGGATAGTATTTGAATGAGCAAACTCCAAGGAATACCAGGGCCATGACATGGAGGCAGGCAATGGCAAACCACCTCTGAACATCTCTTGCCTTGAAAACCCTATGGGGTTGCCATAAGACAGCTCTGACTTGATGGCACACACACAAACAAATCATAAAATACTCAACACATCTGCAGTGTTTGTACAAATTGTGTACGAATGCATCAGATGCACAAAAGAAGTACTCCAGTCTTTAATACCAAAAAAATGGGGCAGACTGAAACCATTCATGAGGACAATGTAAGCTTACAGAGAAAAATGAAAACTAGCGGACTCGCCCATCCCTAGCTGAGTGACATCCCCGAGGAGGGAAAGGGAGTCTCTTTT
Source organism: Euleptes europaea (assembly GCF_029931775.1). NCBI lineage: Eukaryota > Metazoa > Chordata > Lepidosauria > Squamata > Sphaerodactylidae > Euleptes > Euleptes europaea. The sequence continues at coordinate 30,326,248 of NC_079328.1, read as the reverse complement.
CACCCTATATCTCATCATGTTTCTGTGGTCCCCACTTGCTGCATTATGTTAGTGATTGTTGTTAACTTTTCTCAAACCCACTCTTATAGTTCATGGAGAGCTTGCATGTGGTCCACACATCTACATCCTACTTAGGAGGAAACACCGTGGAACATCATGGGGCTTAATTCTGCAGAAATGCTGCTGTAGGCGCTGGCAAAGTCAGTGATGGGTGATACTCTCCCCAATATGATGTGCCCTCCACACATACTCCCCAGTGGGAAACCCTGGCCTTGTTCCTTGAACATATGAATACATGAAGCTGCCTTATACTGAATCAGACCCTTGGTCCATCATAGTCAGTATTGTCTACTCAGACTGGCAGCAGCTCTCCAGGGTCTCAGGCTGAGGTCTTTCACATCTCCTACTTGCCTAGTCCCTTTAACTGGAGATGCTGGGGATTGAACCTGGGACCTTCTGCATGCCAAACAGATGCTCTGCCACTGAGCCACCGCCCCGCCCCTTCTTTTTGGCCTATCTCTTGTCATCTTTGTAATTCCTAATGGACACAGCAGAGAGCAAGTTGGAAACTTTTCTTCCCTCCCTTTTCCATACCTCCTCAGAGGCATTTATGGATTGGCATTTAGTTATTTCTTCCATTAATGTGTTTATAGTCTGCTATCTCCATTAAAAATTTCCCAAGTGGCTGACCACGTGTTTTCAAAGCAGAAAAAAGAACCAGTATTTTCTTTTTAAAGATTAAACCATTGAAGCAATAGCAGGTAGCAAAACACAGCCTTGTAACATGAAAAACTAGAGTAGAAAAAAAGGATCTACAGACAATGAAAGCAAGAACCAGAAAACATATAAAAGCATCAGAGGAGGCAAGGTAAGAACTTAGTATGACTGAATTCAGCCGAGACCAGTTTGATTCAGGGGATGATATTCTCTATGCCTGAAAGGATCATAAGGTCTCTGCTTGTATCATACTTTTCATGAGGCTCAGCCTCTTGAAAACCTGAAGTGCTTCAAGCACGATTAGTGGAGTGGGAAGATTTTATTTTATGACCTTTTATTCCTTTATTCCTATTCTTGGTCCTCTACGGAGGTGGATCATGCTTGTGCAGGAGTATAGTTCCATAGGACTGGAGCCAACCACAAAATGGCTTTCCCAAGAGGCAGAGCCAACAACAACAATGGCAGGGAGTGACATCATGCATAACCCTAATAGTAACTTTTCAGCACTTCAGGTAGAAGCTCTATTTAACAGGATGCCTGTTAAAATTAATATATTGTTTTGAAATATTTTGTTGCATATACACAGCTTACCTTCAGTCACACTCTGAAGATCCTTGTGCTTTGGTGGCAGCTGCACAACCAATCAGATCTCCAAAGCCTGATCAGATGCCCTCCTGGCCAAAACCCCAACTGGCCCAGTGCAGTTTCAAAAAGAGAGCCAGCGTGGTGCAGTGGTTAAGAATGGTGGTTTGGAGCAGTGGAGTCTGGTCTGGAGAACCGGGTTTGATTCCCCACTCCTCCACATGAGCGGCAGAGGCTAATCTGCTGAACTGGATTTGTTTCCCCGCTCCTACACACGAAGCCAGCTGGGTGACCTTGGGCAAGTCGTTCTCTCTCAGCCTCACCTGCCTCACAGGGTGTCTGTTGTAAGGAGGGGAAGGGAAGGTGACTGTAAGCCGATTTGATTCTCCCTTAAGTGGCAGAGAAAGTCGGCATATAAAAACCAACTCCTCTTCTTCTTCTTCTTCTTCTTCTTCTTCTTCTTCTTCTTCTTCTTCTTCTTCAAAAACCACTTGGCAGGCACCCAAAAGATGTCAGTGGGAGCCATGGCACCCAGGGGTGCCATGTTGGGGACCCCTGGACTCGAAAGTTCTCATCTTGATAGTAGATAATGGGTTGAATCCAAACCCCAAGGCTGGATCCTACAGTAACCTTCCTCTCAAAGTAGGTAACTTTATTCTCATAAAATAACGCTTTTGCTTTCAGGACATCTTTGAATCCAACCCCACCATTTCGATCCATCCCAGTGCATTTCTTTAAACGAATGTAATTGTCTAATGATTTGAATTGTTACACAAACAGTTTGTGTTTTTTTTACTGCAGCAAAGATATTCCAAAACCTTTAATCTCCTGAGGCTGTAGCTGGCCTTTCAAACAAAATGTTTTGAGAACAGCTCAATTTGCTGTTTGCATTCACTTATGTAATAGAACTTTTCCCTAGCACTTAATCAATCACTCTGAAATGTCTACAAGATCCTTTAGGTAGGCCTGTAGAAAGTTCACATGAATGGACAATATGAAACTTTTCTGTAGGGGAAAACTAAAGTTGCATCTAGCCGAAGCGGAATTTTAAAACTGCAATTTAGATAAATCCAAAATAGGGTGGAAAGGTTTGACATTCCATTCCAAAAACATACTGATGTGTGATCCGTCGGAGGAAGGCAGGCTGGAATTCAGCGGCCAGGAAGCCAGAATTTGATGAAATACTATCCAAAACGATGAAGAACTAGTTGGACTCAAGTTATTCCTATCGGGCCATTTCAGGGGTAGGGAATCTACAGCAGACATGCTGAACCATTTTTTTTTCAACAGACAGGATTGGTTCTCTGTCTGCGGGACCAAAAACTTTTCAATTTCTGTACCAAGTTTTTGCTCCAGCCTTTCTTCCTAACTATGTGAACTATGGACTGTTATATGTAACGTATGCACGTAATGTGAAATATAAAAATTAAAACTAAAAAAGAATCTAGGAGTTTAAAAACATGATGCCCGTCTTTAAATGAAGAAAAGGAAGAAGAGTTGGTTTTTATACCCTGATTTTCTCTATCTTTAAGGAGTCTCAAAGTGGCTTACAATTGCCTTCCACTCCTCACAACAGACACCTTGTGAGGTAGGTGAGGCTGTGTAAAAGAACTGTGACTAGCCCAAGGTCACTCAGCAGGCTTCATGCGGAGGAGTGGTGGAATTGAACCCTGTTCTGCAGAGATTACAGTCCAGCGCTCTGAACCACTACACCACACTGTCTCTCAAAAAAACACAATATTTTAATACAAATATTGCAAATGATAAATACTTTCTTAGAAGAGGCATTCTTTGATATGTGTGTGAGTGAAGGGGGCAGGTTTCTTCTAAGATGTTGCTTCTTGGGATACAGGTGAACATCATCTGAGAACCACAAAATGTATGCTTCCGCCCTTTAGAAATTGTTTTCTTATATGCCAGCTGTTGCAGATCTAATTGAATAATTAACAGATTAGACGTGTGCCATTGATAAAACGCTCCAAACAAAGCAATCTTGATGTGATGATACACAGAACCACTCCAAGATTCTTCCTTTGTGGGGCCTCTCACAGATGCGGAGGCACTGCTCATACCCATTGCTGTACAAAAAGAATCTATGTACAGCTCTGCATACAATGGCATTTGGATTACTTTTTGGGGATATTTTCACAGCCTCTGGGTCCGACAATAAAAATCAGGATATCACACATACTCACAATAACAATAGGCATGCATGCATTAAGTGTGTAAAGGGAGGAAAGCCCATGATTGAACCAATGAAATGGAAAGTTGTCTCAAAGCCCATATTTCACAGTGAATTGTACAAAATTTTAAAAAGAAGTCAAACGGCGGAGGATGTCCAATGCATCAGTTCCACTTCAAAAACAAGACCAGGGGACTCGGCATTTGGGAAGACATTTGGGTAACAGGAGTTTTGGAAACCTCCCTAATTATTAAATCAGTGTATATCTCAAGGCGTGTTACTGTTCTCTGAAGTCTTGCTGGCATGCCCTAGTGAACCGTTTGTGAACGAGTGCTCTAGCATTATACCAAGAAGCAATGACTTCCTCCATAATGACAATCACACTTTTCATACTTCTTTGGAAAATGTAATGGGAGGATATTTGTGGGAAACCTCTCCGATTTCATTTTAATGCATACATGGAAGAAAGCAGAGTCTCGGGCCAAACTAATTCTTTTTCAGAGCTGACGACTTTTCATAACGGCCGAGCCAAACATGGACAAATCTTGGCCACTGTAGTTGGCAAGGAGAGTATGTGGTTAGCCCACTGGTCTCTCTCTTAACCTTAAAACCAAGCTTGAACTTTCCAGGGACAGAAATCTCAAGAACATCCCACAATGCTTTTTTTTTTTTTTTTGCCCATTACCCAGCAATGAGGTAGCGTCTCTAGATTTGGAAGTGGGTAATGCCCTCAATTATTTAATGATGGGGGAACAGCATTTGTGCTGAGACTATAGCTTGGATCTCTTCTTTGCAGGCCTAACAAGGGCGTAGAGGAATCACTCTGTTCGTATCTTCAGTGTTCAAAGTCAAATGCCTTTCCTGCATCAAGGCTTCTAGGTGTTTAGAGAGGGCTTCAGCTCCACGTCTAAAGCTATTTGTTTTCCTAACGCAGAACATGTTTTTAGGATTTTTTGCACACTGACTACCTGGTGTAATCAACTTGTGAGCAAAGATATGTGAGGTTCTTTTCCCCCCAATTTAAGAGCCATATGCCTGATCTGAAAAGCCAACATCTTAGGTTGGAGGTCTCTAAAATATGTGATATAAGATGGCGTCTCCAAACTTGTCTCAGAGGTTGTTGCAGCACGTGCTGTAAGTGCAGATATGGAATCCTTAGTGAAACCATCCCTAAAATGTAGGGTTGCCGACCTCCAGGTACTAGCTGGAGGTCTCCTGCTATTACAACGGATCTCCAGCCAATAGAGATCAGTTCACCTGGAGAAAATGGCCGCTGGATTGAAATGGCTGGATTGAAGTTACCTGCTGTCAAACGCTGGCTGGAAAAATGCCTTGATTAGGCTATTGTGAGCCAAATCTGCCGGGGCGCAAAGAGCCTGGGTGAAGCGACATGATTAACATACTTTAATTAGGTTGAAGTGAGCCAAATCTATATGGACACAAAAGTCTGGGTGAGGCAAGATAACTCCTGAAACAGAATGGAGGGCAAATTAATGACACGAGTGCCCTGTTTGATTGAGGGGGGAAAAGGAAAAAGAGGAACCATGAATTGGTTAATGAAATCAAATAACAACATCCTTGGGCTGGGCAGACACCTCTTGGGTATGTCAGGATATTGAGTGATGTCTTCAGTGCTGAAATGCCTTTTGTTATTGAGAACGAAATGCCGCTGAGCTGGGGGAGATTGCACTTGTTCGGCTTTCCTTGCAGCAATACCCTTCCTCTTCATTCCTGGAAATTTCCAGTGTCATGACTGTGCCTTTATAAAACTCCTCAAGTTTCAGATCCCTTGACAATTAGGTAGTAAAAAGGGGTACCTATTAAAACCACTAGTCCAAAATAAGAGGGGAACCCTACTATCTATGGGGTCTCTGCTGGAGGAGGGGGTAGGGTCCTCCCAGTCTTCTCCCTTCTCATCCTCACAATGACCTTGGTTTCACTCAAGAAGCTACATGGGGGATTTGAACCAGAGCCTTCTAGATCTTAATCTAGCACTCCACCCATGATGCTACACTGGCTCTCATAATCTTCAGTATCTTGTCTTTTCACTCCCCTGAGTATCACCTGACAATATCATTACTGTTGCTTGATGTTTGCTTCAGCAAATGTTCTGCCAGCTTCTCCAGGGTTCTGTTCTTCCGAATGAGGAGGCTCTGAGGACTAGTGGCAGCATAGCAACTGTAATTCTCGGGAATTGCTGTGGGTGTATCTCAACCAGGGGTGTTGTGAATTTATCCACTAACTTGCTTGACTGTCAAACAACGTTTTTGACTGTGACAATCAGTAGTGAGTCAATCACCGGGTCAGTTCTGTTCATACCAAAAAGCTTGAATGTCTCCTAAGCAGGTTTCCACCATATTCTTCCAAAACTGCACATGTGTGAAAACATTACCAATTCGAAACAGATCTGGAGCCATTCATGTCACTAATGACTACTTCAACGAACACTGATTTTTGAAATACAGATATATTTATTTTCAGGTGGGTAGCTGTTTTGGTCTGCAGTAGAAGGGTAAGGTAGCACCTTACTCTACCAATAAGACTTCCAGGGTATAAGCTTTCAAGAGACAAAACTCTTCATCAGCATTTATTTTTAACTGATTTGTATGATTTGTGACTTAGCTGTCTATTTAAAAAAATTTTTTACCAATTGGTCTATGTGATAACGTGTATGCTCAAAATGCCAACTGCACTTGACTGCTCTGATAGGAAGGAATACAGCAAAACCATCTGGCCAAACATCCATGAAATGGACAACAAACGGATGAACCACTTGTCAGTTCTCCCCATTTCTTCTCTATGTACCTTGGCTAGGGAGGGTCCTACCTCTGTTGGGTAGGCTGAGGGTGAGCTGGCCAGCTCAGAAGTGGTGTGCAACTCTCATGCATCCTTCTCTGAACTGAACTTCCAAGCATCAGGAAGGTAGCAGAGACAGATGGCTCGAAAAGGGAATAACCATAGGTTGAAAAGGGAATATACAGGGAGCTGGACTAGATGGACCATGGTCCTGTCCAGCAGGGCTCTTCTTATGTTCTTATGCTGCATAGCTTCCAGGTCCTCAGAAAGCGGCATAGCTGAAATTCTACACAGGGGCACTCCTGAAGTCCCACACTGCTTCTAAAACAGGCTGTTCCTCAGCTTTCCCAATACTTGGAGGGGGACAATTTGCTGGGGGACCAACAGTGCATTTCTGACTTCTCATAGGATTTCCAGGTCCCTTTTCGCAATTGGCGGGAGGTTTTTGGGGCAGAGCCTGAGGAGGGAGGGGTTTGAGGAGGGGAGATACTTCAATGCCATAGAGTCCAATTGCCAAAGTGGCCATTTTCTCCAGGTGAACTGATCTCTATTGGCTGGAGATCAGTTGTAATAGCCGGAGATCTCCAGCGATTACCTGGTAGTTGGCAACCCTAACTTCTGAGGACGAAAGTCCTCAGGAAACCAGGAAGGGGCTGTGCCAGCATTGGGGGGTGCCCATGCCGGCATCTGGGCTACTTACTCTGCCGTAAGCTGCCCCAACGTGGCGTGGAGGCCCGGACGCCGGTCTCCCGGCGCTGCCATGGCAGCACCACCCCAGAATGCCGATGGGGTCTTCTGCCGATGTCCCACTGGCATAAAGTCCAGCACCAGCATTCTGGGGTGTGTTCTGGCATCCCAGGGGCATTCCCATGGTGTTCCAGAGGGTAGGGCTGGCTGTAGGTAGTCTCCTGTCCCCTTTCGTCCTGGACACGTTGGCGGGGAGAAGAGCGAGGCTATGCCTGCTTTTTAGCAAATGCAGCCTCGCTATTTTCTTTTTTTTAAAAAAATAATTTTTATTATTTTTCTGAAACAAATTAACATATAAAGATAAAGAGAAAGAAAAGAAAAAATATAACAGGACTTCCCCTACATCTTCCTTCATCCATTAATAAATCTGTATACTCTTTGGTATCTACAATTCTAATCCTAATATTTCTAATTACACTCATTCAACTAAATCTCATACAGTTTTAAAAATATAATATTGAATGTAATCATGAAAAGGTGGTTAATATTATCTCAGAAAAAAAGGTTAATAAGTCTCACTAATAATAAATGGATTAAATCAATAAGTAAAAATGATCTCTTCTTCATAAAACAATACCTCCGTAAACCCTCCATGTCTCCCTACACCTAATCATTGTAAATTGACTTTATAATGTATTAATATAGTAAATTTTACCATTGTTGCCAAAGTCAAGCCTTTTAACCAGTCACTTGTCTATTTCCAGAAAACAAAACTAGACTCTTTTAGCCAGTCCCTTTGTCCGGAATTTCCAGCATCTTCCACTTTTCTTCATTGACTCCAAACACCGGGGAGCATCCTTGGATGTGTTTGGTAAAATTCCCTCTGCAAGCATAGAGTTCTCAGAGTACATCTGCATTGTAGTTTCTTCAATTCCAAGTTCATAAAAAGAAATCCCGGTATCTCCAGCCTTACCATTCTTCAAGTCCTCCAAGCTAATATCAAAGAATTCTTCAGGCAATTTGTAAAGATAAATGTCAAGGTCTCTCACGTTCATATCCTTCGTAAGCAGCTGGTCTGTTGCAGTTTCCTGTTGAAGGGATGCGCCGTCTTGTTGTTTTTCCTGACTCTCCTTTTCCTTTGTGGGAATTTCCTGATCTTGAGCCATCTTCTCACTTGGAGAATCCACTGCTATCACATCTGACTTTGTTGTATTAGCTTGGTCCTTTATGTCTTTAAATACATCCAAAATAGAATCCAGTTTTTGGTTAATAGATTGATATATGGTGTTTGTCATGGCAATTAGTTGATCCATCTGTTTAATCACATGTTCCATTCTTGCTACTTTTAAAAGTTTTGTTTGTTAGTTGGTAGAGTCCGGGCAAATAAATCAAAAAATAGAAAAATTTGTAGGTGATTCAACAGGATTCCTGTATTGTGGGTAGTATTTGGATGTTAAATACCATCAAGTTGAAAACTCTCTACCTTAGACTGCGGCAAAGAAGAGGATATACCCATAAAGATGTAGAACCGTGGACCTTTCGTTACCTCCTCTTCCAGGAACTTGGGAGTGATTTGCCAGTTACACAAGGGAGACACACTTCCTGTCTCACGATCTCACAGTCTGTTACAGTCTCGCGATGGCATTAAACAATGAAGGCAGAAAGATGACAACTAAGGAGGGGGGATTCTTCCTCCCTCCCCTTTCAATGTCGAAGTATCTGATTGGTAGTTGTAAAGTCTTTCAAAAGCTCCTGTTTGTTATGTCTACCCACTGATCAAATTGATAGAATTCCTGCTGGTTTATCTGATTTTGTTTTGTTTTGTAAGAGTCATTTATACATCAGGTGGGGAGGCACAGATTTGATAGATGTATTTGCCAATTCTTCAGATCCTCCAAATCCAGGTAAAATGAAAGAGTTTTTATAACTTACTCAGATTTTAGAAGAGTAGGTATTCTTGCTTCCGTGTAGTTGCTTAGGTGGTAATAGGTAGAGGAGGACTGAGCCTAAATACAAAGAGACGTTCGCGGCGTTCCCTGAAAGTCGTCCTCTCTCAGGAAAATGGGGGTCAAACCGCTCTTCAAGGCTGCAGGAGAGTTCATGGTCCCCGGTCCACTATTTAGGATCTGGGTAGGGGTGCAGGATGCATCCCAGATTTGAATGTTTCTTGGGTTCTTCAGGAGCCCCCAAAGAACTTGGCGTTCAGTCCAGCGTCTCTAGCAGAAGTCCCAGCTTCACTATTTTCAATGGGGCAAAAAGCCCCATTTAAAATGAACAAAGCCTTTAAAAGGCTTTAAAAGGTTTTTTTCGAGCTTTCAGCAGGTGAGGAACTGCTTTGGAGGTGCCACAGTGGTGCCTCCTCCCTGCTATCCCTGCACACCAAAAGCTCAGGAATGCACTGCAAAAGTCAGTTGAGACGGGTTGGAGAGCAGATACAACTTGTGAGATACCTGTTGGCCCTCTCTTTGTAATAGCCTCAAGTGTTTTGTACATGTTGAAGTCTGCAATGTTCATTATTTCCAACAAAGTATTTAGATGTGTCATACTAGTCCCATGCCTATGTCAAGATTCCAAAAGGGCTGAAATCATATTGCATAATTTTATCCCTGAAGCTGCGTTGGTCTCAGCCATTATAAGATGCCTGAGTGGGAAACCACAATGGGAATTGTGTAACTTAGATTTTTGGAGGAAGAACAGGGGAATTACGAATGGTGCATTTAAAAAACAAAAACAAAAAACCAACAACACCATAATATAAACCATTCACTTTCATGCTTTTTCCAGGATACACTGAATTTGAGGCTAGCGCATGATCCATTCGCAACATGTTTTCAACACATGTAAATTTGCTGAAGAATATCAGCACATTTGAAAAGGATGGGGGAATCGGTCCAAAGCCAAGTGCTTAGGGAATCCATATTGACTTCAATAAAAAGAGCAGCATATTGGCATATAGTGTGGTGCTACTGTTCACCAGACTAGTGCCGTTTCCAAAGCAAGGCAGGAAAAGAAATCGTTGACCCTGCTGAGGGCTGGTAGGGTCTCATACAGGACACTGTGGATGGCTGTGGGGATAATCCTGGTTCTCCAGGGGCTGTGGCTCAGTGGTAAAGCATCTGCTTGGCATGCAGAAGGTCCCAAGTTCAATCCCCGGCATCTCCAGTTAAAGGGACTAGGCAAGTAGGTGATGTGAAAGACCTCTGCCTGAGACCCTGGAGAACCCCTGCTGGTCTGAGTAGACAATACTGACTTTGATGGGCCAAGGGTCTGATTCAGTATAAGGCAGCTTTATTTGTTCAGAGCTGAGTCCAGGGTTTTGCTGGCCTCTTGGCAAGGTATCCGCCCCTCTCCAGCAAGAGAATGCTGGTCACTTATTTCTGCAATCTTTAACTCACTTGTTTGCTGCTCTTTGAAGCACCAGGAGAAACAGCAGGGAGGGATCTGTAACTTGGCTTAGCTGACCTCTCGAGCTTTAAAAGGTCCTGGGCAGTTGCCCAAGGTTGCCATGTCCTGGCACTGCTGATGATGGCTCAAGAACGGGGAACAGCGAAAGGAACTTGATATGTTTAAAGAAAGCAAAAGTAAAGGGATACTCCCTGGCTGTTTAAAGGCAAAAAAAGTCTGAAGCCAAAACCTGCCATTGCTGTCAGTTTCATGCTGTGGCAGAAACACAGAAGCTATAACTGAAAAGGGGCCAACCTCTGCCCACAATTCTCAGTGCAATGTCTGGAGAAGCCTTTTGCAGTCTCCAGTCAGTTTCATTGGTCATGGGCTCTCTGCGAAGATGAAACTTACAAATTTCTTTGTGTTATAAGGATCTGGGTTATTTTCTCTTAATATTAATGTTCACAATAGTAGAGATTGCAGGCTCCAAATAATAATAATTTTTAAAAGCCCAAGAAAGCATGGTGGGTGTACAGAAGGTTATGGGGGTGTTTCAGGCTGAAATGCCCCACATTGTTTTGATTGCTTCATGCTGAACCGTCATTCCAGGCGTCACTGCAAAGCCACGCATACCTGCTTCGCATTCCTTAAGAGGCCCTTTAGCGCGACCTTTTGTATTTGCTCCACCCCCACATCGAAGCATTCACTGAAGGAAGCATGCAGAATCCCAGCCGTGGCTTAGCTATGCAAACGACTATTGTTAATGGCTGTGCAAACGAAGGAAAGAAGGAGCAGGTGGAATTTGTTTGACTTTCTCCTCTTGCATTGGGACTGTGAATAGTCATTTTAAAGGTCAGATTTAAAAAATCAGCATTGAGCGAGGAGCAGAATTGACCCTGCATAAATGGCCTATGAGTTCTGTCACTAGCCTGATCAGACAGGATAAAGGCTTGTTACACTAGTGTAATCATACTGCAGCCAACATACCCAATAAAACTGGAGGAGTGACCTGCCTAGAGAATCACTACCCCAGTGTCAAACTACGAGGGTCTCATAAGGCCCTCTTGCGTACATGTGTCCAGTAGCACCTTAAAGATTAACAAAAATATTTTCTGGTAGGGTATGAGCTTTCGTGAGCCACAACTCACTTCTTCAGATAGACAGACTAACACGGCTACCCACTGTGAATTAACCTCTTGTGTACATGTAAGACCTGTATTCTCACAACCAGGATTCCTGCTTGAGCTGCTTGCTATGTGCTGTATTACTTCAACCTGAAACAGTTTATCCTGCACAGCAGTATGGCTACCATCTTCCATATAAGGCAGTAAACTATATGTTGTCAGCTGCTACAGGAATTTAAAATAACTGTAGAAGTGGAAATAGGAAAATCATGCACTGGGGAGTTCTCCCAGTTCTAATCCCCTGAGCCATTCTTTTAGGTCTACACTAGTCTTCTCATGGTAAAGTAGAAAAAGTTTAAGAAGCCCTGATCTAGAAGATTGGCAGTGCCATCCTAAATGGATTTAGACCCTTCTAAATCCATGGAAGTCAATGGACTTAGAAGGGTGCAATTCTACTTAGGATGGCACTGCAAGTTATAAACTAAGAAGTTACTGGTTCAGATCTTATGTCTCCCATTACATTATTTGGTAGCCTTAAGCGTGAGCCTTTCAAACTCACCTATCTGTAGTATATGGATACGGATCAGCCTTGATAAAAGTGTTTTCCACAATCATTCCACAATCATGCATGTGTCCTACAGGACACTGTGGATGGCTATGGGGATAATCCTGGTTCTCCAAAGCTGAGTCCAGGGTTTTGCTGGCCTCTAAGCAAAGTATCAGCCCCATATTCCCTTACAAAGATTAGTACCAACAAAAAAGGGAAATGGTTTTAAATGAGCCTCTTCTACACCAGACCCATTAAACCATTTGTGGCAGAATAAAGTGAACAATCTGGCAATTGACCCAAGAATTGTGAGGTTTGCCTCCCATTTTTTGTTCATACTGGAAGGTTGTAAGCTGTACAAACCTTTTATTGATCTGAGGTCTCTTTGTTTAAACAGCCCCTACTGTATTTATTTGCGCTGTTCCTCTCAAGGCAAACAAAGAGGGATGGTTGGAAGCCAATCCCGGCATGACACCGCGGCCATGCGGTTCGCTCTCTCTGTATCCAGATGTTTTCAATCGGCAGAGTTTGTCTTGCTCATCCAGATGAGATGAAGCAGGCGTGATTTAAGCTGGGAGCGCAGCCAGAAAGCAAAGAGAAGATACATCATTGACCCTTAATAAACAACTTATAGAGCGCCCTTGTTTTAATCATTAGCGAGCTTCTCCAAAGAATCAGGAGTGTTCCTTGGGAGTGCAAGGGTCCTCTTAGAAACTCTAATGCTGCTTTACAGCCATTTGCATGGAAATCAGATCTCAGGGCTAATTTTTTTTTTGGAAAGCCCCCAAACAGTGCCAGCCTCCATTGAATATTGTGGGTAATGGCTCCTTGCCAGATACTCTAGCCTTTCTAAAACATTCTTTTATTATAAGCAGCATTCAGAGGCTTCAGCTGAAAGCTCTTGGCTCTGTTGTGTTTGCTAAGAAGGAGAGCATCAAAGCAGATTCATATGATCGCTGGGGAATCCAATCATTAGTGCTGTTGGTTAGCAAGCAACAAGAACAGCAGAACCAAAGAGTGAGAGAAAGGGTAGTGTATCAGAGAAAGAGTTTGTTTTGAGGAGCCTGAGGTCCAAAGCCTGGTTCCACTGTGAAAATAGTCCCTTGATAGGGTTGCCAGATGCCTGGTGGGCAATTGCCCGCCAATTAACAGGCCTGTCCATCACCTGGCTGGCAGGGGCAGCAGGCCAGCTAAAGGGGGGATGATCCTAGGGTTGCCAGGTCCCTCTTTGCCACTGGCGGGAGGTTTTTGGGGTGTAACCTGAGAGGGGCAGGGTTTGGAGAGGGGAGGGACTTCAATGTCATCTAGTCCAATTGGTAAAGTGGCCATTTTCTCCATGTGAACTGATCTCTATCAGCTGGAGATCAGTTGTAATAGCAGGAGATCTCCAGCTAGTACCTAGAGGTTGGCAACCCTAGACTATCCCCATGTGCACCCAGCACCATGAGGCACAATAATATCCCTTCTGGGGTAAACCCGGAAATGACGGGGATGCTCTAGCACAGTGGTTCCCAACCTTTTTTTGACCAGGGACCACTAGGACTTTTTTGTTCGGTGCAGGGACCCCAAGGTTCAAAATAAAAATTTTGAGAATTTGAAAATAAACTTTAATCATAACTGTTAGTTAAACATTAAACTTAGAATAATATTTGAATATATATTTTTATAATAGAGAACTTTTAATTGAAAATATTAATTTATTATGGGTTTATAACTTTGTTTCGCGGACCTTAATTTAGTTCTCGCGGACCCCTGGGGGTCCACGGACCCCTGGTTGGGAACCAGTGCTCTAGCACATCCCTCTATGGAAACCATAGAGTTTTTGGAGGAATGTGCCAGAACATCTCTGTCACGTCTGGGTTTGATGGGGATGCTCTAGCACATTCCTCCAAAAACTCTATGGTTTCCATAGAGGTTTTTGAGGGATGTGCTAGAGCATCCCCATCGCTTCTGGGATTATCCCAGAAGGGACAATATTGCATGTGTGTGGGGCATACTTGCAAATTGCCCCCCTCCATCAAAGATGGTGGCAAGGGGGGGACCTGGCAACCCTGTCCCTTGAAGATGGCTGGAAACAATGGGTGCAATATGCAGTGGCAGGTCATTGACTGGATTTTGACTGAACAACGTAGTGTAGCAGGTACTGGCTTTGGCTTGAAGACCCAGAGGCCCAAAGCCTGGTTCAGCCATGAAAATGGGCTCTTGAAGATAGTTTGGAAACATCAGTTGGTGCAAAATGCAGTGGCAGGCTATCAACTAGGTCTCAATGACTTGGAGATTTTCGGGCAGAGCCTGAAGAGGGCAGCATTTGGGGAGGGGAAAGACGTCAATGGGGTATAATGCCATAGACTCCAGCTACCGTAGCGGCCATTTTCTCCAGGTGAATTGATCTCTATTGGCTGGAGATCTCTAGCTAGTACTTGGAGGTTGGCAACTCTAAGTAGGGGGGGGCCTGGGAACTGTCTGCCTAGGGCCTTCCAAAACCCAGAACTGGCCTGTTCCCAAGCCAGAGTTGGCAATCCCACCAAGTAGGCTGTTCCACCAGGTGGGACCCACAACACATGAACACATGAAGCCGCCTTAGACTGAATCAGACCCTTGGTCCATCAAGTCAGTATTGTTTACTCAGACCAGCAGCGGCTCTCCAGGGTCTCAAGTAGAGGTCTTTCACATCACCTACTAGCCTAGTCCCTTTAACTGGAGATGCCGGGGATTGAACCTGGGACCTTCTCATGCCAAGCAGATGCTCTAACACTGAGCCACAGCCCCTAGCCACACCCACACAAGCTTATCCACTTTATTAAAAGGCCCTCTTGGACCATTCCATTTTATACATTCTGCGGAATGATGGGAGCCTGGGAGCCTGATGAATTGCATTAATACTATGGATTGGGGTCTGTGTGAGAGAACTTCTGAATGATGAAAGGATCCCATGCCTGGTTCTGCTTTAAAAATGATGTGGCTTTGCCAAAACATAGCAGTGCACTTGTTTTGAATTGAGGGCTATTGGAAACAGCTGGGAGCTCAGAGGATGCAAGATAGCCATTCCAGTTGGCCTCTTTTCAAGCTTTTTTAATTTTACACCCTATATCTTAAAGTGGGAGAGTGTATTATCTGTCGTCTTGCTCCAGTGTAGAATTTGCTGATTAATGCAACGATTAGAGAATCAATCAGTTCACTTCTTTATTATTGAAGCAGGCAAGGCATAGGGAAGGAATTGTAACATGCTGTGCCAACAGTTAAATCTTTCAATTTTAGCAGGCGGCTTGGTGTGGCTTGGCAGCAGAGAATCAAGAAATTGATTTTTAAAGGGGTCTTTCCACTCCAGTGCAGAAAATAAATAAAGAAATTTGCCTTATGCATCCCCTCCCACCCTGGAATGCTAAGGCCTTGGCTATTTGTAGACAAATGTACACTGAAGCTTTCAAAGTTGTAGCAAAACACACAGAAAAATCTGCCAAACTGTGACTGACACCTAATGTGCGGTGCTCTGTGGCATGGATATGGTGCAATGCGTGCTGCATGGGTGGGGAAAGCATGCCGAAAGTTCAAGCTGCCTGAAGCCTCTTGCTATGCTTTGTTCTGTATCAATGGGACCATATGGATGGAGTCAGTTGTGTGGGTTTTCGCCCATTCAGTCAGTCCCTTGATTCATTACAGCAGTACACACATCATGTTGATTTGTTCCAGGTTAGGCCAGGCACCTATCTAGCCAATATTGCCTATTGAATCTGGTGCTGTACTTATGCAAAACATGTGCTCTACTACTGAGCTATGGCCTTACCTGAATATGAAATTTCCTTTTCCTTAGTCAGGTCATTGATTTGACAAGCCCAGTGCTACCTACTCTAATTAGCAGTGATTCTTAAGATCCCAAGCAGAGGTCTTTCCCAGTCCAGCTACAAGAGATGCCAGGGACCATTCTAATTTGACCAACCAACCAGGGACTGTTCTAAATGCAACACAAATTCTTCTTCTTCTTCTTCTTCTTCTTCTTCTTCTTCTTCTTCTTCTTCTTCTTCTTCTTCTTCTTCTTCTTCCTCTTCTTCTTCTTCTTCTTCTCCTCCTCCTCCTCCTCCTCCATCATTTGGTTTCTTTCCCCCTACCATTTCTGAATGTCAGTTTTACATAGTCAGAGATGGACATAAGGCCACCTTTGTATTGCTTCCACAGGCCCCATATGACTTCTGGCCCCTGTCCTGTAAACACCGTGATGGGGAGCCAACAGGCGGATCACGGAGGAACGGCTTTTGTCTCCTGTGCAGCTCCAACAATTGTAGCAGCTGCAAATCAGGTCACCACTGCAGCCTTTTCAGATGCCAAATGCTGAGTATCAAATATTCACTGAATATCCACACATTCAGAGACTAATTGCCATCAAACCAAGCTGTTTGGAGGCAAACACATTTCAGCTCTAGCTTTTGGAACCACACAGAAAATCATCAACAGTTTCGACGAAGCCGGCATACTACACCAGCTATGCCAATATACCTCACCCTGTTAATGAAGTGACCAGATTTGCAGGGCCAAAACATCAGTTCTCTAGGTCCAGTACAAACTTGTACCACACCACCTTTCCCCTGATTCCCAAGCCATATAATCTCATGAGTCATAAAAGAATAATATCTCTCTTATTTCTGAAATAACATACCGGTAACCTATATCATGGGAATGCAAAATGGGCTGGACCCTAGTAATTGTACCCATTCCATCCCACACTTGGACCCTGCATGGATCCATGTACAGTTCAGGCTGGCTCTGACACTCATATGACATCATGATATTTATGCATCATTGTGCAAAGTCATGCCTTTTACCATGTGGCATCTGATGGGCTAACATGAGACGGATTGACTCAATAAAGAAAGCCACGGCCTTCAGTTTGCAAGACCTGAGCAAGGCTGTTAATAATAGGATGTTTTGGAGGTCATTAATTCATAGGTGAGCCAGAAGTCGGAAGTGACTTGACACATGGCGCACACATATCTGGTTGGCTGTGTTCATCCATACATCTATCTGTCTGTTTATTTAAGGCATTTATTCCTTGACTCTCAGGGTAGTTCACCATCACTAAAACAATAAAACAGCAAAATAATACCCAAGAACCGATAAAAGCAAAAGAGATATGCATACAGCAAGAGTAAAATATAGAAGTTAGAAAGAAAGAATTTAGAATCAGAAGGGGATACACGTTTCAGAAAATATAAACAGGAAAGGGAGATGGAAAAATACCAGCTAAAAGTCTCCGCAACTGACACTGAAGTCAATGGACTTAGGAAAGTATAACTCTGATTAAGATTGCACTGTAAACATGTCTTCCCATGAGTGCCAGAAGACCAACAGGCATAGACCTGGGCAAGTCTGTGAGGCAGAATCCTTCCACACCAGGAGGGTCCCAACTAAGAAAGCCCTGCTCTTCATGCTAACCCACCTTATCCAATAAAAGAAGACAATGAAGTTGGGCTTCTTCTGAAGATCTCAAGACCCATGCAATCTTCCATGTCTGTTCTTACGGACCAAGCTTAGCTATATATGTAAGCGCTGTCAAGTCACAACTGACTTATGGCAACCTGAGCAAGGGGCTTTCTAGACAAGTGAGAAGCAAAGGTTGTTTGCCATTGCCTTCCTCTGCAAAGTCTTCCTTGGCGGTGTCTTGTCCAAGTACTGACCATGCTTAGCTTCCGAGATCTGACAAGATAGGGCTATACCATGCTGCCTTTCCTCTCAAGCTTAGCCAAACTGTCCCAAAGGGATGGAAATCCACCCTGTATGCATTTGCACTAGAGAATCCAATGAGAAAAGCCAAATGTCAGAAAGAGATGGATTGATCATACCCACAAGAGACCAGGGAAAGCTGAGCTGTCACAAACCAAAAGCACACAGAAAGATCAGGCAGGCAATAGACTCTTCTTATGCTTCCAGTTCCAAATGTATCAATGCAGAGAGCCATCCTTGTCCAACCATTTGTACATCAAGCATTCCCCTTCCTGCTTTGTGTCCCCACCCCACCCCCACATAGCTGCAAAATCAAATTGATCTTCTGTCATCTTAACCTGGTCAGGTTTGCAACCCTGGTCCCACAGGTGACAAGTCAGGAGAGCAAGAAAGCCCTGCTGGATGGTTGATATGTCCAGTTTTTTCCATCAAAGATACGCAGAATGTGTTTGTCTTGCTTATGAGAGTTGAGAGACCAGTGGCGTGGCAGGCTAAACCTCTCACTATCCCCATGGTACTATTCACACTTTGCTATCAATGCAGATGGCAGAAGCGTTCCGAGGGCTAACGGTACAGCTGTCTGAACAAGGGCCCGGCGCTGTTTCTGAATTACCTCCCGCCCTTGGGGGGGGGGGGATGTTTTCTTCAGTTCCCCTCAGAGGTCAGGCACAGGGTTAACATGTGTTCTCCGTTTCCCTGTCTTTGCGCAGGGAAAGAGAAATATTACTGAACGACGTACGGAATCTAAGGAACACATACAAATAAAAAGAACAAACAAACAGAAGAGAAAGAGGACAGGGAACACATCTGAACCTGTGCATAATGGGGGGGGGAAGGGGGAATGACAATGAACCTTGGGATTTCTGCCTGACGGGTTCAGCGCCTCTGAACTTTGAATGACTCTTGAACGGCAGAGAAGCAAAAGCAGGTGCAATGATTGGGAATGCGCACAGCAGAGTCACATAAAAGCCGGGATCTCATATGCTTGCCTCCTGATGCTGTCCTTTGGTAGATGTGTTTTTAAAAATAGTAATTCTGAGCCAACTGTTGCTGATTAATGCAGTGGAGGATGAGGCAGGGGAGTAGTGGGCGTTGAGTCGTGGTGCACCTGGATGATTTGGCTCCACTGAGTTCTGTGCATACATTTGAATTTCATTACGCTCTCCATGGACCGAATGCTGGGGACAAGGTCCTCCTTGTAAGTTTTTACTTTGGTTACAGAATCATAGAGTTGTAAGGGGCCATAGAGGCCACCTAGTCCAACCCCTTGCTCAATGCAGGATCAGCCTAGAGTATCCCTGACAAGTGTTTGTCCAGCTGCTGCTTGAAGACTGCCGGAGATGGGGAACCCACCTCCTTCCTAGGCAGCCAATTTCACTGTTGAACAACTTTTACTGTAAAAAATCCCCCCCCCTAATATCCAGTCGGTACCTTTCTGCCTGTAATTTAAACCCATTATCGCAAGTCCTATCCTCTGCTGCTAACAGGAACAGCTCCCTGCCCTCCTTTAAGTGACAGCCCTTCAAGAGAACAATCATGTCCCCCCTCAACTGAGCCCTTTGGCCCACTCAAAAGGTCACATTGTATGTTCTTAAGGCTGGTCCTGCCTCAATCTTCACAACTAATTTGAAAACTGAGTCTACTCCATTTGCAACGCCCATTTCCCCCCGAGTCATACACCTTTTGAGATTGCACTGATGATTTATTTACCGTGAGCAACATTCTGAGCATCTCCGCCATCGATGGCTGTCAGCATGGTAGACAGCCAGGTAGCTGCTACAAGTGCGTGCCCGCAATTAACTGGAGTATTGGAGTTGCCTGTGACCCAGGATCATGGGCAGGTCCTACATCATTTAAAATATACTATAATTTGAACGCATATGCTGCCTGCATAATTAAATTGGCACATGCTCAGGACTTACTGGACAAAACTACAGTTCCGTGGGGGCAGTAGGGGAATGCATAAAATAGTTGTGATCCAGTTGAAAACACTCAATGAGCGTGCTCAATTTTAGGAGGCAGGCAGGCAAAATGGGCAAGGGTGGAATACTAAAGAAACATACCATGCAGTGATGTTACTTGCAGGAGATGCTCTAGGCTGCTTCCCCATGTCTCTGTGGTGTTTACTGTAAAGATTAGAGGAAATTCCCACAGTGTCATTTGGTGGATGCCATTTTATCTCCCATTCCTCTGTCCCTCAGAGGTGGGAAATTGGGGCAGGGGCTGATCATTCTTCACCACGATGAGTAAATGGGAAGCCTATCAACAGAACACATTTTTTATTGTTATTATTCAGTGGCCAGCATGCCATTTTCAATTAAGTTGCCATTTGAGTTAAGGTGTGATTGCACACCAGTACTTAAGGATTTTTTTTTTTTACCATTCTTTCTCAAATGCAGTATAAAGCTTCTAAGAGTTTGCTTTGGCAGCATCCCTACTGTGAAAGCTATCTTTTCCACAGTCACCTTAACATAATCCATGACATCCCTTCAAATATTTAAACATGGCTATCATGTTTAGTCACCTCACTAAAATATCAACACACCTCAGCCTCGCCCAAGATTTGGCAAATGATCACGGCAATGCAGCTGTAACAGGGGTTGGCTGCGAGAATCAAAGCAGGCACCCTTGCTCAAAAAGCTTTTAAAAAAACAAACCCAAAATGACTGGAATAATTACAAGCCTTTTTTCATCGCCTTCCCCTTACAGGATGCTTTCCATTTTCACCTAATTCTTCTCTCACGTGCACGTTTTTTCAATCGTCATTTCCTCCTTCCCTCTAATGAACAGATTAGTGAGCTGGTTACTGCGTGTCTTTGAGACTTGGCCACTCATAGGATTTTGTGTGTGTGTTTTTTTTAATGTCAAGCATGTGAATCCATTAAGCGCGATTCGTTTTATTGCCAAAGAAATGACTTAGAACCAGAGTAGTGAAAAGAAATAAATCTGGGTTGTGATGGGGAGGAAGGGGTGGCAAAAGAAGAAAAGTAATTGCTCACGACAACCTTTCTCTGAAAGCCAGCTGGGGTTGGAGGTCCAGCTAATGCAAAGTAAACCCAGTTGCGCTGGAGGCTGTTAGTTTCTCAGCAAGGCCCTGCAGATTCATTCCGTTCCATTCCATTCCACTGGGATGCTTTGCACAAAAAGGTGGTTCATGTGGGCCTACCCACATGATATCCTCAGCCCGTGGCAGCCTGTGTTGATTTGAGTGAAGCGACCGTTGTGTAGCCATGCTGAGAACCTTGGCGTGAACACAGTGGCAGACTGGCCAGGGAGTCAGCTTGCCCAATGGCAAGTGGGCCCCCTTAAAGGTCCCCTTAAAGGTTACCTACCCCTTTGGGGGGAGGTAGTTGTTAGTTTCCTGCATTGTGCAGGGGGTTGGACTAGATGACCCTGGTAATCCCTTCCAACTCTATGATTCTATGAAACATTAGACAATATCAATTAAATTTTATTTCGATACAATATCAGCTCTGTTGTGGTTGTTTTTCATTAGACAATATGTTAAAAAGGTTAATGACCTTTTGGTAGCTTGAAAATATAATAGAAGTTCCAATGTTATTACTGTATGCAACTAAAATGTACGTTGTATTACTATTTTAATTTTTTAAAAAATTCTATGTGATCATTAGGCTTGCCAACCTCTAGGTACTAACTGGAGATCTCCTGCTATTACAACTGATCTCCAGCCGATAGAGATCAGTTCAGCTGGAGAAAATGGCAGCTTTGGCAACTGGACTCTATGGCATTGAAGTCCCTCCCCAAGCCCCGCCCTACTCAGGCTCTGCCCCAAAAATCTCCCGCTGGTGGCAAAGAGGGACCTGGTAACCCTAGTGATCATGTTAATTTATTGAATGTTTCAAATGTTATGGGTGGGCCCTATTTGTCTCCAGGCAACCAATATTTGTAGACCCAATCCGCCATTGCATGAACACTATCAGCAGACAAACTAACCTTCCTTCAGTTACACAAGAGGCTGGCTGGATCAGCTTGGTGTTCCCTGGAAAAGTTCATCTTGAGCAAACCATGTCGAGCCACTTTCCATCTGTGCAGGAGCAGCTTATGCTACAGGGGCAAGTTGTTGCTTGTGGCTGCTTTTGCCCAGCCTGACAACTAAATTATCTCATTTGCCAAAAAAGAGGCAATATGCCCCTGGGTCATATTCCAATTATTAAATTGGCTGAATTATACTGCAAAGCATGGAACTGCTTTCAGTTCATCCCCACTTAATGCCTGTGCCTTCAGATGCATCCTTTAAATGACTGACATTGGATAGAATGCATTGCTTTACTGTGTCCCTTTGGAAAAATTAAAGGTGGCACTGGTGGAAGGGTAGTGGGTGAGGAGACCGTGGATGTGAAAAAGCAGTTTAATCATGCATTAAAGCAATGCAGTTTTTTTTTCAAATCTGAACAGCTCACTAAATGCTAAGCTTCTTGCTCAAGATTGGTGAGCAGGACATGATCTGAAACAGCAGGTGATCAAGCATAACTAATCGAGTGGCCCATGTAAATGTCTGCATGGATCAGAGGGCGGTTTATTTTTACAACAGAAGTTGCACTCTGTTAAATAGTCAAGCCTTCATAAAAGTTTACACCAGATATTAAAATAAATACAATGTATTATAAATCATGAATCTCAAAGCACAAGCAGTGCTACAATCAACAGCATAAAAATGATCAGCAAACCGGCCTAGATCTCATAGCTTCACATAGTAAATGCTCGACAGAAAAGCTCGGGCTTCTCCTGCCTCTGAAAAGGACCAAGGAAAGGCTCTTCCAGTTTGTATGAGAAGTTCCTCTGTAGATGGATCTGTAGTCACCATGAGAACAAAATGTTTTGAAATCTTGCTTCCATGTTTATCAGGGCTGCTGAAGGACTGGAGAATTTTTAGTATGTCACCTGATTAAAGAAGTTATAATTGAGAAATGTGAACATTATCCATTTAATTGACCAAAACAACAGTTCTGGTTTTTAAAAAAGATTCCTTTGCTTTTAGGCAATGCATGCACATATCACAGAAGGTATGATCACAGATGAGGCATTCCCTCCTGTAAAAAATAAAAAAAAGAATGCATTTTCTGTTATACCATCTGCTTCCCGTGAAGTTAGTTTCAGAGGGTAGCAATTTTAGTCTGCAGTAGAGGAGCTACATTCGATCCCAGTAGTGCCTTAGAAACCAACAAGATCTTCAGGGTATAAGCTTTTGAGAGTCAAAGCTGTACTTTGACTCTTGAAAGCTTATACTCTGAAATTCTTGTTGGTCTCTAAGGTGCTACTGGACTCGGATCTAGCCCTTTATCTGCGTCCTGTGACTTTTTTTGGTGGGGGGGGGACTTTATATTTATCCTAATTCACATTTAAAAAATAAATCTGTTGGCCAATTAGTTGGGGACCTTGTAAAAAAGGCTTAGCCAAGCAATTGACCAAATACTGTAGTCCTGATTTTGAGATGAGTAACCATTTCCCTGCTAACCCATTAATCGATTACATTGAAATCACTATTAATATTACTGGAATCCCAATGTAGACACATTTTTCAGGTTAAACCCAGTTCACTGCATTCAGCAAGATTCAGGGAGATACAACCCCCTTGCCTGTTGCAGCCTCCGTTCTCTGTTGAGAAACTGGTACCGTAGAGCCAGTCTTGTGATGAGGCCGCTCCAGTGGTGCCAAAACACATCAACCAGGCATGTGAAGATCTGAGTCGTGGTATTCACACCTTTGCCGCAGGGAAGTAAAATTGAGCAACACGTGGAGTAAAGAACTGGCGCCATGAGGGAAACAGGTGGAAGGAAGAAGAGCCAGGACGTGAGCACCGGTGGCCCAGAGAGTCAATGGGAAGCCCTGGAGACAAGAACTCTGCATGTGTGCACATTGCAAACTGTATAACGTTAGTTGTGACATTGAGAAATAATTCAGCGATGCCTATTTGCATGGCTGTGTGTAAACGTGTTCCCGTCAGTTTTGGCAGCAATGCATACATCTGTACCTAGAGAAATACATCCTAGTGACTATCATTCTCACTTTGCTCTGCAAAAGGCCCTTTCACAGCACAGCTGCACCATACAGATGTGGGAAAAGGTGCTCAGGCAGTGGTACCAATCAATCTCCCTGCATCAGTCCTTCCATATGGAAGGTTCTGGCAGGAATGCAAAGTTATGAACAGACACATGAGCTTGCTCTAGGACTTTGCCTTTTCCTCTCTTTTTTTGCAATATCCTGTGACCCTAAACTAGTGTTGCCAGGTCCCTCTTTGCAGAGCCTGAGAAGGGCGGGGTTTGGGGAAGGACTTCAATGCCATAGAGTCCAATTGCCAAAGCGGCCATTTTCTCCAGGGGAACTGATCTCAATCGGCTGGAGATCAGTTGTAATCGCTGGAGATCTTCAGCTAGTACCTGGAGGTTCCACCAGGGAAGGAAGGCTCTGTGCTGTACAGTATTAAGGAAAACAACAAACAGCACAAAATATCAAATGTAAATTAAATATATATTAAGTGCAGAAGGTGCAAAGTGAATACAGAAACAACAGACAATACATAAAATATTTACAAACTAATGAAAATTCTACTGGCCAAGGTAAGAATTATTAATTAATCTGTTTTTCTTTTTTGTAGTTTCTAAGATTCCAGGTAAGTAATTGTTTCACAATGAACTGGGAAGAATTCCACAGAAGGAACAGCCGAAAGAAGATGGACATGTTGTCTAGATCGGTGTCAACGTTTCGCCAAAGGCTTCATCAGCTGGACAATTTCTATGTCTGTTGTTTTTGTATTCACTTTGCACCTTCTGCACTTAATATATATTTAATTTGCATTTGATATTTTGTGCAGTTTGTTGTTTTCCTTAGTACCTGGAGGTTGGCAAACCTACAACAGAGAAATGCAGGTCATTTATTCATGGCTGTTTGCTGCGGTTTCCATGCTTTGTAGGGTTGTCGCAGAGTGGGCATTTGAACCAGGGGTTTCCCAGATCCTCGTCGAGCACTTTAACCACTGGATCAGACTGGCTCTCCCAATGATGAAAGCATGTCATCTTCATTTTAGTCTAGACCAGAATTGCTCAGGGATTTGGTTTGCTTGCTGCTGATACATCCCTCATGATGGTGGTTCGCTCTGGACTTTTTGACCACTGGTCTTGGGCGATTTGATGCAGAGATCCAAAAAGATCTCCTAAATGCATGATTTCAGCCCTTTCCCCTTTATTGCCATTTATGGATATAGTTGTGATCATTTAGGCCTATTCCACTCAAATCAATGCAGCTGCCTGAAATTCTATCCTGGAAACGACTGAGACATTTTTAATAGATTGCGCCTTAGTTCTGCTGATTCCAACATCACGGTCCTCTCTCAGTTCTGGCAGTCAAGAGTAATTAAGGCAACAGAAGGTGAAGTATGTATTATGCATGTACAGCAACCATGTTTTCTTTAAGCCGAAATATTAAGTTTCTATTTATTTATTTTTTAAGTATATTAAGTTAATGACAGTGCTTAATAATATCTTACATGAAATGCTTTAATACCCCAAACAAATACTTAATTTCTGCTTTTCTGCAATTTTGCTAGGATTACATCATGTCAGATTACTTTAAGTCCTCTCTAACCCACTTTGAAAAACACTAATTATTCAAGGATCTTTCACATTCTTAATGTCAGTTTTTGCACTTTTGTGCACTACAAATCTTCTGGGGAAAGTTGGAGCAGCTGAAGTTTACGGGTTGAGCATTTTTGTAGCTATACAGACCTTACTTCGCTGCCCTGTAAATCAGTTTAGGGGTGAACTTAAAATTCTTTCCCCCCCCCTTAAATGTATTTATTTTGAAATGTATGATTAATATTTCATCCCCCCACCCCCCAAAAAAAATTCTTCCAAGTGTGCTGCAAAACTCAGGCTTCTTCACTAACTAAATTCTGACTGCTAAAGTGTGTTTCTGTGGCTGCAACGTAAGCAGGTGAGATTAGGGTTGCCAACCTCCAGGTAATGCAGAAAAACGGCACTTATGGCAAAAAAGCATTGAACTACTAAAGGCTTAACCATGAAATTCAATATAATGTAAACACATACATGCAAGCACAAAAATTGACAACAATGTTCATTGAAGACATAAAGAAACAGATAAAGTCCAAGAATGCCAAGAATAAGACAGGTTTCCGGTATTGAGTCCTATTTCACATTAGCTTTTTCAACTCTGGCAATCCAGCGATGATCAATCATAATTCCACAAAACATATGTTCTGAACCAAGGCATGTAGCCACCTAATACAAGCGGATGACGAGTCTACATCTATTTCTTTATGTCTTCAATGGACATTGTTGTCAATTTTTGTGCTTGCATGTATGTGTTTACATTATATTGAATTTCATGGTTAAGCCTTTAGCAGTTCTGTGCTTTTTTGCCATAAGTGCCGTTTTCCTGCATGACCTATCTTGGGCACTAGTTTTTGTAGTTTGATTTCCAAACCTCCAGGTAATAGCTGGAGATCTCTGGCTATTACAGCTGATCTCCAGCCGATAGAGATCAGTTCACCTGGAGAAAATGGCCACTTTGGCCATTGGACTCTATGGCATTGAAGTCCCCAAACCCCGCCCTCCTCAGGCTCCACCCCCCAAATCTCCAGGTATTTCCCAACCCAGGCCTGGCAGCCCTAAGTGAGATGGCCAACAGCCATCAAAAACCATCCACAGCTGTTAGAAAAGCATATTCAGCAGTTCATTTTAAAAAAGAATAAACATCTCATTTATTTGACAAGCCCAGTTATGCCTCTATGAACTCCTGTATAGAGATCTCTGTGAATTCTAGGATGGATTTTGAACGCTGAATTCATTGCAGCTCTTAGTGATTTCTTTATGGAGAGAAAAACAACATATTAGGTGCTTAAAACTACCTGATTATTTGTGGGGCAGGTTACAGGTTTGTATGGGCCCTGGGGGATAGGGTACAACCAGGCCCCCCTTCCCCTTTGGTACAGCCCAGTTCTCTTCTGACCACACCCCCTTCCATTGGCCCCTCCCATTTGGCTCTGCCTTTTCTTCTTTAACCATTCCTTTTTCCATTTCAAATTCCATTTCAAATCATACCAAATTGTGCTTTCGTGGTTACTTTTATCTCTTTGTATAAAACCAGAGAAAATACAATATTCCTTCCATGGTTTGATTTGGTGTGCTGTTCAATATAATTGGCATCATTTGTGCAAGAGCAATAAAAATATTGTTCTAGAGGAACCTCGGTCTCAAGGTCTGAGGAAACATTTCTCCACTCTCATAACTGAAAGCGAGGAGTCCAATCCACATTCATCCAAAATGCTTAAGTAACTGAACAGACCCAACATGCTGAAAATGTTCATTTGCAACCATCAGGTAGAAAGAAGGGGACTTAATTTATCACTCAACACCGGGTCAAAGGAGCCATAAGGCAGCCGGATGCCGGCGCAGCACCTTCCTGGCCTCCTAAGGGCTTTTGCCCTTAAAAGTCAGGTATGCGCTGAAAGGCTGCAATCCTGAAGAGGGGGGCAAAGCTCCTTAGGAGCCTTCGTGACCCTGCGCCAGTGTGTCCCTTTAACCTGGGACACGGGGCACTTACGCCATACCGGAAGCAAACACACCGGCATTAGGGTTGCCAACCTCCAGGTAGTAGCAGGAGATCTCCTGCTATTACAACTGATCTCCAGCCAATAGAGATCAGTTCCCCTGGCTGCTTTGGCAATTGGACTCTATGGCATTAAAGTCCCTCCCCCCCAAACCCCACCCTCCTCAGGCTCCACCCCAAAAACCTCCCGCCTGTGGCAAAGAGGGACCTGGCAACCCTAACTGGCATCCAGGAGCCACAAAGCTTCGCCAGCCCTCGCCCCCAGTGCAGCCATGCAGTCAGGGAATTCCCAGAAGGGAAAGACCATGCTGGCGTGGGGGGGGGGGTGTTCCTGGGGCATTCCTGGGGGTGGAGCTGCTTTTAGGCAGCTTCCTAACCCCCTTCGCCCCAGGAGCATCCCCTCATGCTGGGCCCTTTCCTGCTATTTGGTGGGGGGAGCATTTGGGCTGGATTTATTTGGGAGAAAAGTGTTCTGCGAACCCCTTTTCTCCACATTGGGGGATCCCAATAAGGGATTTGGGCAGTGGCAAGGTGTGAGACAGGCCCAGCTCGGGGGTGGTTCCAGATACCGCTTCCCAGGTGGCAGGGGAATCACCAAGTGGAGCACACCCCAGTGAATCCTGGTACTGACATCTCCAGGTTTCACACATCAGGCCGCCTTGAGATCAGCTGATGTCCAGGGATCCAGCCCATATGCTATGCCAATGCTCTACAGCTGTTGCAGAGGTAAATAAGTCGTGGCCAATTACATTCCACTTCTATTCATAAAAGTTATCTTTCAATTCATAATATCGTGTGGTGTTGTTATTGGTTAGATGGAGCTTCCCCCACACTTGAGCCATGGATCAGCAAACTTTCATTTCGGCAGCCAGGAAGCCTCTGAGGAGGTGGCGCGGCTGCACCGCTCCAGGCTGCCGCGGATCTACTCCCCCTTTAGGAATGGGTGGCCTACTGTCTGCTAACAGAAGGGGAGGAGTAATTTCCACCCATTTCCCCTTCCTGCTGCAGACCCCTGGTTTTCCTCACATGCTATTCTTGAGGGTCCCCTGACTGAAGATATCAACCGTCTGCAACAGGAGAGGGGACCCAGGGAAGTAGCCTTCCACTGTCAGAAGTGCCTTCCATTAGTGGAAACTTAGGGCCCATTCCTGAAAATTGTGCCCAAAGCCCTTAGGAGGGAGACTACGGACTCCGCCGGAGCAGGGGCCCATACCGCCGGCGCCTGGAAGGCGCACGCCGGCGTTAGGGGCCCCAGCGCCGGCATGCAGGGTCGGGCGCTGCTCCCCGATCGCTGTGCCGAAACCTCTTTAGGAAGCAACGGCTCTAGTTTGCCTCCAACGTCCAGGAATGTGCTGTTAGTCTGGATCTAACCCACTGTGACAGTAGTAGAAGAAGAAGAGTTGGTTTTTATATGGTAACTTTCTCTACCACTTAAGGAACTATCAAACCGGTTTACGATCTCCTTCCCTTTCCCTCCCCCCAACAGACACCCTGTAAGTCAGGTGGGGCTGAGAGAGCTCTGAGATAGCTGTGACTAGCCAAAGGTCACCCAGCTGGCCTCATGTGTAGGAACGGGGAAACCAACCCGGCTCACCAGATAAGCGTCTGCCACTCATGTGGAGGAGTGGGGAATCAAACCCGGTTCTCCAGATCAAAGTCTACCACTCCAACCCACCGCTCTTAACCACTACACCATCTCTAGTTCAGAACCCCAGCAGCTTCTTTTGAGCAATGGATGGTGTCTCCAAAGTAAGTAAGGAAACCTGGAGGAGCTTTTTCATAGCTGAAACAAACACTTCCTCATCTAAGTGCTCCCTTTATTATGGAGACGGGCAATGTGCATCATGGATGGAATTAATTTCAGAGTGTGCGGGCTTTAAAAATGAGATCGCAGAGCTTAGTCCTTCAGCGTCTCAAACAAACTAATCCATTTGCGAAAAGAAATGCAGCGCCTCTATTTTCATTCCATCTGATAAACAGCTGCATTCCTAAATCTTTTTCCGAGAGAAGGTCTTAAACATTCAACACAGCCCGTTAGACTAATTGCATATGAAAACTTCTAAGCCTCAGCAAATTTTGCTGAGAATCCCTAAGAAGGAAGAGTGGGGACTACTTTCAAGCAAGCACCCTGTTAGAAGAAGAGGAAGAGTTAGTTTTTATATGCTGACTTTCTCTGCCACTTAAGGGAGAATCAAACCGGATTACAATCACCTTCCCTTCCCCTCCTCATAACAAACACCCTGTGAGGCAGGTGGGGCTGAAAGAGCTGTGACTAGCCCAAGGTGACCCAGCTGGCTTCATTTGTAGGAGTGGGGAAACATCTAGTTCACATGGAGGAATGGGGAATCAAACCCGGTTCTCCAGATGAGACTCCACTGCTCCAAACCACCGCTCTTAACCACTATACCATGCTGTTAGTGTCAGAACTTTTGGAAGAACCTAATTCATAGGGTTACCAACCTCCGGGTACTAGCTGGAGATCTCCTGCTATTACAACTGATCTCCTGCCAATAGATCAGTTCACCTGGAGAAAATGGCCGCTTTGGCAATGGGAAATGTATGGCATTGAAGTCCCTCCTCTCCCCAAACCCCGCCCTCCTCAGGCTCTGCCCCCAAAACCTCCCACCAATGGCGAAGAGGGACCTGGCAACCCTAGTAATTCATATTTGATAGGGAACCAAAGCTTCATCATACCATACAGATAGAGATGATAAATGTTTGCTGGCCAAATGGAATGAGGCGTTGGGGATACTTGACTGGATCCCCAATCTATACTTTAACTGCAAAAAGAAGCCCCAGGAAGGGAGAGGGGTTCAATTCAAGTTGCCACAGTGGGGTTCAAATCCCCCCTGTGATATGGCCATGATCTATATCAATTCTCTCCACCTTCCACCGTTGTTTAATTTTGTGTTTTTGGCATCTAAAGCATGGTATGTAGTTTGGCTCTTACTATCATGTCTAATTATAAGAACATATTTGGGGAGCTTTAATATTGGGAAAATGTTGGCAATGATGATTGCATGATCTTCCCTAAATTGGATTGCATTCCTAGAACTGCAAGAAGAATGCAGAAGATGGTTGTCAACCCACTGGCACGCAAAGGTTGCATCCAAGAGAATTGTATCGTTGAGCCCCACAACAATCTGATGTGGGTTAGGCTCAAAAAGAGACTGACTTGTCCAAGGCCATTCACTGGCCAAAGTCATTCATAGGTGAGCAGGGATTTGGTCCCAGGTCTCCCCAGCTCAAATCCAAATCCAACCCACCCTATCCAAGACACCACCTTATCTATCCATTCACCCATCTGTCCATCATTCTTGCCATCTGTCTGTTTGTTTACTGCATTTTTATCTTTCCTCCAAGCAGCTCTGGCCAGTTAATATGGTGTTCCCTTCTTCTGTTTTATCCTCACAACAAACCTGGAACTTTTTTATTTTCAATTTTAGATGTCCTATTCTACCTGTGCCCTGACTTGGATAGCCCCAGGCTAGCCTGATCTTGTCAGATCTCAGAAGCTAAACAGGATCAGCTCTGGTTAGAATTTGGATGGGAGACTACCAAGGAAGAATGGGGTTGCTATGCAGAGGCAGGCAATGGCAAACAACCGCTGTTTGTCTCTTGCCTTGAAAACCCTATGGGGTCACACCATAAGTCAGCTGTGACTTGACAGCACACAGACACACATTCTACCAATATGCCTTTCTCCCCCCCCAAAAAAAACCCTGCCCATTGCATCAGTAATACAGATCATATTAAGATCTGCCAGAAGGACCAGTTCTTTAGACCTGAAGGGGCATATTACTTTTTGTCTCCTTTTAACCAGGGTTTCCTTTAGAATGAACCAAGAGTTTCGCAAGGATGCTATCAGTGGAGAGCAACTGCATTTGTCAGAACCCACCCTACAAAAGCATTTGTTTCCTTATTCTCACCAAAGGTTACTTAAGGGTAACTCCAAATGTCCTTTGACTCAGACAAATTCAGATCTAGCCCATACATTAATTAATGTTGCTTCTGGCTTTCCTTCCTTTTGACAACATTAACCTTGGATGAAATCCTTCTGAGAAAATAAGTTTTTCAGTGATAGGAAGCACCTTATCTTGTACTTGGGTGTCCCTGAAGCATCTCAAGATATGCATTTTGGATCCCGCCACTTGGACTGAATCGTTCAAAGAAAACTTTAAATGAATAAAACACTCTGTTGCCAATGTAACTGAACAATATCCTTGCAAGGACGTGACAATCGTTGGTCTTTTCCCCTAGCAGATCAGAAGTGGAAGTCAACAAACAGTAGATAGTGGAGCTTCCTCGGTGATTCCAAATTTACTTTTCCATTGCCCTGTTCACCATTTGATTTTTAGAGGGGGTCATATGTTGAGCTGAAGAGGGACTGCATGGCTAGTGTGGTTTAGTGGTTAAGAGCAGCGGATTCTAATCTGGTGAACCGGGTTTGATTCCCCACCCCTCCTCATGCAGCCTGCTGGGTGACCTTGGGCTAGTCACAGTTTTCTCCAAACTCTCTCAGCCCCACCTACCTCACAAGGTGTCTGTTGTGGGGAGAGGAAGGGAAGGAGATTGTAAGCTGCTTTGAGACTGCTTTCAGTAGAGAAAAGTGGGGTATAAAAACCAAGTCTTGTTCAAAACTGTAGTCTCGCCTCACTGATAAATAGATACATATGAGCCAGACTCAAGTGCCTCCACACTTCAGACCAAAGTTGTAATGGGCTTGACCATACTGCCAGCCAACTCTCCTTGCCAGTTTCCGCTTTCTTATTTAGAAGAGAAAGAAGAGTTGGCTTTTATATGCCAACTTTCTCTACCACTTAAGGGAGAATCAAACTGGCTCACAATCACCTTTCCATCCTTTCCCCACACAGGCACCCTGGGAGGTAAGTGGGGCTGAGAGCTCTAAGAGAGCTGTGACTAGCCCAAGGTCACCCAGTTGGCTTCATATGCAAAAGTGGGGAAACCAACCCAGATTCACCAGATTAGTGTCCACCGCTCATGTGGAGGAGTGGGGAATCAAACCCAGTTCTCCAGATTAGAGTCCACTGCTCCAAACCATTGCTCTTAACCACTACACCACACTGGCTCAGGATGGTCAGCAGATACTGGCTATGGGGAGTCATCATTGGAGAAAGCGATCTCTTTGAAGGACTCAACAGCATCATTAAAAAAAAAAAACACCACCCCCAGGATTCATGATATGAAGCAGTGCATGCCCGTTCAATGAATGAAACACTTTCTGAGTGGAACAAATAAAGCAATGAGCTCTTTAACCCCTTTCCTCAGCAGCCAATATTAGAGCCTTCTCTTTATGCACTTCAACTGTTCCTCAGAAAAGAAGAGAACCAATGCATACCGATCCTGTGCCTAGGGTTGACAACCTCTACGTGGGGCCTGGAGATCTCCCAGAATTACAACTGATCTACAGATTCTAGAAATCTTTTCACAGCTCTCATTCATGTTCATGCAGGCATCAACGAAGCTACCAGTGTGGTTGCTCAAAAAAAGAAAAAGAAAAAAAGAGGCTCTCTGCCTTAGCTGAGCTATAAAATGAAGATTTCTCTTCCTTTATAGAGTATACATCTCATCATGGCTGGTGGAAAAGAGCCCACAAGTTGACTGACAGCAAAGTCATTTCATTAGATAGAAACGGTACAGCAGGAAGGCTGGGGTGTGGGAAACAGACCTTTGTCATTCAAACAATGGAGACCCTGCTGCATGTTAGGAAGCCACCGAGAAGTTCAGCCTTGACTTCCTTCCTCAGCTTCCTGGTTGCACTCCCAAGCGGGGGTCCCTCTTGCAACCTGCTTTTATCCCTCTTACTTCAATTCATCCCACTATTTAGCTCATGGTATCAGCAGGCTTGCATAACATTCCCTGTACAACAAGAAAAAAAGAAACTTTGATCACACCCATTGCTGCTGGTGTGGATTCTTTGATTTGAGCTTGAGCATCTAGTCTGAGATCTGGGATTTACAATACCAGCCATGGACTTGACACCATGTGTCTTTGTATATATCACATATGTTGACAAAGCTCACACTAGGGAAGCAATATATATCTGCATTTTTCCCCAGAAGCAAAAATCAAAGGCTTTTAAGAATTCCTGGGAGAAGGGTAGGAAAACAACATCCCTGGGTGATTTGTAGAACATGTGAGCCCTGGGCGATAGCCAGCCAGCTGGTGCTTTATGCAGGGATCAGTGCTCCCCATAAGGAGGGCACCCGGCATAAGAACAAGTTTAGAGGAGGGGCTGTGGCTCAGTGGTAGAGCACCTGCTTGGCATGCAGAAAGTCCCAGGTTCAATCCCCGGCATTTCCAGTTAAAAGGACCAGGCAGTAGGTGATGTGAAAGACCTCTGCCTGAGACCCTGGAGAGCCAGTGCCAGTAGAGAATACTGATCTTGATGGACCGATGGTCTAATTCAGAATAAGGCAGCTTCATGTGTTCATGTGGTCAGGCTTTAATTCAGTAATGGTATTTGTATAGTGCTTTCAATGTTCCTCATGTGTTATCCTTACAACAGTCCTCCAAGGTAGGCTCCATTGGGGAGGGGATGCGGCTCAGTGGAGAGGCTTCTGCTCTGCTTGCAGAAGGTCTCAGGTCCAGTCCCTGACACCTCTGGATGATATGGTGGACAATATGATAGAACTCTGCCTGAGATCCTGGAGACCTCCTGCCAATTAGAGCAAATAGCACTGACCTTGATAGACCAATGGTCTGACTCAGTATAAGACAGTCAAATGTGTTCAGTATTATTATATGGTAGAGGGTGCAGAAGCAGAGTGGCTACCTAGCGAAACAAGCCAGGCAGTCATTGCTTTACGTAGCACAGCATCCTGTACAGGGCCGGATTTAGGTTTGATGAGGCCCTAAGCTATTGAAGGTAATGGGGCCCTTTAAATGTCCAGCTGTCCTTTGTCAACAACAAATTGTCGCTGTTTTTTGTGTTGAATATATGCTATATGGTAATTTATGGACCTAATAGGTATCTAAAGCCATTTGCACATAACAAAATATGTATTTTATCAAAGTAATTGTTGAACTGAAATACAATTAAGAAGTATATTAATAGTGAAATAATTATTAAGCTCTAACTTAAAATGATTTTTTATTCATAACAAACTTAATAATGCAAACACTGTTGGTGTATGTAGGTTTTATTTTATTTGTTTTTTTATCTTATATTTTGGAAATGTACATCCAGGTTTTTTCCCTTTAAATTTTTTTGGGGGGCCCAAGAGAGTGGGGCCCTAAGCTATAGATTGTTTAGCTGATACGTAAATCCGGCACTGATCCTGTATAAAAAGTTCTCTTCTGCTCTCATCATAGCTACTCCACTGTTTGTAAGAGAGCCAAGAGGAAGAGCAAACCTTAGCATTAGAGAGCCTGTAGAAAATGAGAGAGAGAGAGAGAGAGAGAGAGAGAGAGAGAGATTGCACACAGTAAAATTTGGGCACCATTTTGCTGCTGATCTGAGTTACAGGCTTCGATCCAGCAATGTGCAAGCAGACACTTAAATGGGCATAGTGCAGTTCCGCATGCATGAGATTTTCTGCAACATCCAGCACTTTCCTCCCTATGCTTGTAAAATTGCTTGCAGAAATGTCACACATGAACACATGAACACATGAAGCTGCCTTCTACTGAATCAGACCCTTGGTCCATCAAAGTCAGTATTGTCTACTCAGACCGGCAGCGGCTCTCCAGGGTCTCAGGCAGAGGTCCTTCACATTACCTACTTGCCTAGACCCTTTAAGTGGAGATGCCGGGGATTGAACCTGGGACCTTCTGCATGCCAAGCAGTTTTTCCACTGAGCCACAGCCCCTGCATAAGCAGGAAAACAGCTTGGGATGTGTGGTGTTTGGGGCCAGCACGAGGCTTTCTTCACAGGTTGGCTTGTGCATGGATCCTAGCGCATGGGGGAAATCTTCCCGCAAGTCTTGTTTTATACTCAGATACGTTAATGATTTTGTTGCAAGGTAATATTTACAGATTTTACAGCATTTTTAATCGATTTTTTGTAAGCTACCCCAAGAACAATGAAACATAGAAATGAGTTAAATCAATTAATCAAGTACAATTAACAAATAATTGTTGGGAAACCAGGTGAGTTGCTGCAAGTTAGTACATTTATCTTGCTAGGTTACAATTAAAACCTGCAGATTTTACGAATGCTGACAGGGCAAAGGAGTATGTTTCTTAGAAATTTGCTTCTCTTTTAGAAATTTGTATACTTTTTCAAGAAGCTAAAATCCCTGCCAGAAATACTTAGGCTTCTAATAAGTGCTGTACCAGTCAGCTACGAAGTTTAACAACCCCCACTTTAGCCATTATATAAGAACAGTTATGTATATTTGGCAGTCGTTTCAATAACATAAAAGCATGAAATAGTATTAAGGGTACTTTTTAAATAACACCTCCAACAGGAAAGAATTTGGAATCTATAATGAAATTCAGCATTAACTATTTCCAGGACTAAATGACCCCTTTATCTTTATCACACGCTTTTCCTCCCCAGTTCAGATCCACTGGTAGGGTTGCCAGGTCCCTCTTCACCTCCAGCGGGAGGTTTTTGGGGTGGAGCCTGAGAAGGGTGAGGTTTGGGGAGGGGAGGGACTTCAATGCCATAGAGTCCAATTGCCAAAGCGGCCATTTTTCTCCAGGTGAACTGATCTCTATCAGCTGGAGATCAGTTGTAAGAGCAGGAGATCTCCAGCGGCTACCTGGAGATTTGGCAACCCTATCTGTTGGAGATACAATTTTTGATAAGAAGAAACAGGGATCGTTAAAACCTTAATTGCTCCACAAACATAAAATAGATATTGTGTTATTAAATGAGCATTTTCTCCACGTAGGGATCATTTAGACCATCAATAGCTCTAGTGTGCAGCAAGGCACTTTATGCCATTCACTTTAATTGGGGTCTAACTGATCCATGAAAACCCCAAAAGGGGTCGCCTCGCCATAAGTCGACTGCGACTTGACGGCACTTTACACACACACACAACTGACCCCCAACACCATCTGAATAAACTCTTTTGGGCATCTGAAATGCTAAGGATCAAATGTTATGGATCAATTGCCTTCTTTATTGTTGGGCAGTTCAGGGAGTATGAAGCAGCACATTTCAAGGGGGGGGGGAAGGTTTATATGTTCCATAACCTTTCAGGGATCAGTTGTGATCACCCTCTCAAATGTAGGAGGGTTAAAAGGGCACACAGCCTAACAGAGAGAGCAAAGAGGAAACCATACGTAGGGAGCACAATCCAGGCAATTTAAGCATTCTTGGGCAAGTTAACATAATAATTTAATATGTAAATTAAGTACCTGCACAGATGTCTCCATTGTCTGGACTGTTGTAAAATAGGTTGTTATGGTATCTGGCTGGTACACGCTCTCAAAGAGGATAAAGAAATAGGCAGCCTGCAGCTACAGTCAGCAATAGTTAAGGGTCCCCGGCCACCTGCTGTCCAAGTGTCACCTTTTATAGTGGTCACCCAGCATGTGGTGCTAATTTAAAAAGAGCACTCGGCTCGCATTGAGAAGTCGACATATGAAGTCCGCTAAGCTGGCTAATTCGGAATGCCCCACTAAGGGCTCTGTCCAGGCCAAGGTTTCGGTGAAGCATGCTTCGGAAAATTTGTCATTAAGATTGCCTGTCCTGGTGGCTGATTGACTAAGCAATTCCCATTTCACCCCCTTTTTTCCTCTCCAGTAATCATCATCATATTATTTATATGGTCTGGAGACATGTTGCTCAGTTCTTGTGCTGAAGCTAGGTGGATCCAGCTCTGCAGAGTGTCTAGATGGGTGCCCCCCTAGGAACCACATGTATAGGCTTGCCAGGTCCCTCTTCGCCACCGGTGGGATGTTTTGGGGGCGGAGCCTGAGGAGGGAGGGGTTTGGGGAGGGGAGGGACTTCAGTGCAATAGAGTCCAGTTGCCAAAGCGGCCATTTTCTCCAGGAGAACTGATCTCTATCCGTTCTATCAGTTGTAATAGCAGGAGATCTCCCGCTGCCACCTGGAGGTTGGCGACCCTACCCATGTAAGACAATCTGAACTCCTCCTAGGACCAGGCAATTAAAAAAAATTATGCTGCCCTTATAGGTTATAGATGTGATAGTTAGTAACAGGGAAACTCCCTCAGTTCAATTTTGCTGTCATATGGAGGATGGTGCCGAGTTGTTTTCTGTTTCCCCAGAAGGTCGGACCAGAACCAACGGGTTGAAATTAAATCAAAAGAATTTCCA
The DNA here is from genome assembly GCF_029931775.1 of Euleptes europaea. NCBI lineage: Eukaryota > Metazoa > Chordata > Lepidosauria > Squamata > Sphaerodactylidae > Euleptes > Euleptes europaea. The sequence goes on along the minus strand of NC_079328.1, from coordinate 30,288,671 downwards.
TCTAGACATTAGGAAGAATTTTCTAACAGTTAGAGTGGTTCCTCAGTGGAACAGGCTTCCTCGGGAGGTGGTGAGTGCTCCTTCCGTGGAGGTTTCCAAGCAGAGGCTAGATGGCCATCTGTCAGCAATGCTGATTCTATGACCATAGGGCAGTTCATGAGGGGGAGGCCATCTTGACCACCTTCTGGGCATGGAGTAGGGGGTCACTGGGGGGGAGGTAGTTGTGAATTTCCTACATTGTGCAGGGGGCTGGACTAGATTACCCTGGTGGTCCCTTCCAACTCTATGATTCTATGAGTCTATGAACTTGCAATGTCGAGAGAGAGAGAGAGAGAGAGAGAGAGTCCCCCACTGTTCTCATATAATACCTTCCTTTTCCTTTCTTTTTAGTATTTCCTTATATTTCAACCTTCTTCTGGATTGTGACTCTACAGCAGTGACGTTCCTATGTTATTTATTATACACAGTTTGATATACCTTCAATGTAGGGTTGCCAGCTCAGGGTTGGGAAATACCTGGAGATTTTTCGGGCAGAGCCTGAGGAGGGTGGGATTTGGGGAGGGATTTAATGTCATAGAGTTCAATTGCCAAAGGGGCCATTTTCTCCAGGTGAACTGATCTCTAGCGGCTGGAGATCAGCCGTAATAGCAGGAGATCGCCAGCTAGTACCTGGAGGTTGGCAACCCTACTTCAATGTTACCATTACGAAAATATGCAGAAGAAACGCATTCTTCAAAACTGAAGGGGAAATAAAGACCCAACTCCTCACAACCATGTTCCGCCCTTAATATGTTTTGATATTCCAAGCTGGCTCCTGAGGTCAGTGAATTGGACTAATTTGCAGTCATAATGACGTTCTTTAGAGAGAGATCTTTCCCCCCTCTCTCCTTCAGTTGGCTCGGTGGCTGCTGTTTTAATCACACGGCTGCCCTATTTGTATGTTAACAGTTTCACCCTGGTTTATCAGGCAGGTTGATGAAAATATGGTTAAAAAATTGCTTTTTCCCTGCTTCCCAATGACGCTGCATTTTGGGGGGTATGGACACCCAAAGAGCTCAGCGCTCTGCTCTAAAACCCCTTTGTTAACAAATGCATGAGGAAAAGCAAACTGGTTCTTTCTTTTAGTAAAATGGTGGGTTTGACTAGGGCACTTCTAGCATGCTCATTCGGTGGAACTGTGGTAAATCTGTTGCTCCACAGGTGCTTTCCCTTTGCAATAACATGCTCCCTAGTAATCTATTAACTTCCTCTCATGCTCTGTTTAGCACCCATCCCTTTGAGCAGATGGGATCACTCCTTTTCCTCCTGTTCTTTAGACGCCTCCGTGTGTTCTTCAGGGTCCTCCATCTAGGGTTGCCAGCTCCGGATTGGGACAGACCTGGAGATTTTGGGGGTGGAACCTGAGGAGGGCGGGGTTTGGAGAGGAGAGGGACTTCAATGCCATAGAGTCCTATTGTCAAAGTGGCCATTTTCTCCGGGGGAACTGATCTCTGTCACCTGGAGATCAGTTGTAATAGCAGGAGATCTCCAGCCACCACCTAGAGATTGGCATCCCTACCTCCATCCCTGCTCTGAAGGAAACCCAAATGATCTCTTTAGAATAATAATTAATAGCATTTACTTCACAGATATGAGCCTTGGTGTAAGGTTCCAGAATAAGATTCAAAGATGCAGGTTCTAGAGGAGGGCTACGCATAGGTCAGGCCTGGAGGTCTCCAATAATTACTAGTTTGACTCTCTCCTATAGCATACCGGCTCTCAGAGCCAATAGGGATCTTGTGTTTTTAAGTAGCCTGAAGAATCCTGCCTGAAGTCTCCAGCGCTCTCTCTGTAGCAGCTGCGTTGGGAATCTCCTAACTTTCAGGGAAGCTGGGGGCTGTATGAACAAAACACCACACCTGCGTGTCACATGCAACAGAAATAGGGATGGTTCTCCTTCAATTACCTCCATACTTACTTCCAAGCACCTGACTATTTCTGCACATGGTGTCTCTGAAACTTTTTCCAACTGGATTAATATTTGATTTTGCAGCACGGAACATTTCTATCTGCAATCAGTGAGAAAGGGCTCTTTTTGTAGGTTAATAATGGTGGACTTTATAAACGGCTCTCTGGAGACTCCTCCAGCAATTGATTACATGTAAGGGAGTAGCAATATCTACTTATGAAATCCATGAGATCATTCCTTGTCATTGTCACATGACTCATTCATTGGTCCTTTAGGAAAATCATAGCGGTTTTCACAGCAAGACTTGTTTTCTAAAGGGACAGCAAGCCTGGCTTTAAGTAGTAGCACAAACACTCAATTAGTTGCTATTTCATGACCAGAAGGAGAAAAGTCCAAGTACCTGCTATTGCTGCGTATCTCTAAGCCATAGGGTTGCCTGGTCCCTCTCACCACCGGCGGGAGGTTTTTTGGGCAGAGCCTGAAGGGGGCGGGGTTTAAGGAGGGGACTTCAATGCTATAGAGTCCAATTGCCAAAGCGGCCATTTTCTCCAGGTGAACTGATCTCAGTTGTAATAGTAGGAGATCAGTTGTAATAGCAGGAGATCTCCAGCTACTTCCTGGGGGGGAAAGGCACCACTGTACTAATACCATGGAGATAAGGAATTCAGTACAGGAGCAACAATGTATGCAAAAGTGAAAACAGTATTTATATATATTAATAGTGATGATATAACAATACACATACAAAGTGACTACACAAGGAGGATATTGTTACAAAATTAGCAAAAATTGACAGTCAAGGTTTAAAGTCACATATGAATATTTTGAAGGAAGTCTCCAGTTATGATGAATTCAAACAGGTGAAGAGGAGTTGGCAACTTCTTCAAAATATTCATATGTGACTTTAAACCTTGACTTTGTCAATTTTTGCTAATTGTGTAACAATATCCTCCTTGTGTAGTCACTTTGTATGTGTATTGTTATATCATCACTATATATATATATATATATATATATATATATATATATATATATATATATATATATATATATATATATATATAAAAATACTGTTTTCACTTTTGCATACTTCCTGGTGGTTGGCAACCCTACTAAGCCAGTCATACCCAAAGAGTGGGCTACAATGGGAGCTTTAGCATGCTATAAGGAATAAACAGATTAAAGGTTCCTGTGAGGTAAAAGTGGCCAGAAGGAGATAAGAATAACTCTGTTGGATTGGACCATAGCTCTGTGTAATTCAGCATCCTGTTTCCAATAGCGGACAGCTAGAATCTCTGGCAGAGATTCCTGGAGAGAATAGGTATGCATCATGACTAGTATGCATTTTTACTAGTAGCCATGAATAGCCCTCTCCTCCATGAACATGTCCACTCCCCTCTTAAAGCCTTCCAAGTTGCCAGCCATCACCACATCCTGGGGCAGAGAATTCCACAATTTAACTACGGAAGAGAGGAAGAGAGAGTGGGATATAGTATACTTGGAGTGAAATTCTCAGACATCCATGACTTAAAGGTAGCAACCATCCTCTGATTCACGTGAGGACAAAAAGGGTCAGAATGGTTTAATCGAAGCTATCATGGGTGAGGACAATCGCAGCAGTAAAAAACGAGCCTTGTTCACATTATTCCTTTTCTTTCTTAAACATGAGAACAAAGGTACTGGAGAAGAAGCTCAATTCAATGTAAACAACTTAATTTAGAGCGGCAAAGCTCTGAGAGTAAAAAGTGATGAAGGGTAGCAAAAAGTTAAAGAAGATGGCTTTATTCTTCCAAATATCACAAAATATTGCCACGTTGCAGGATTAACTGCCATATGTCAGTGGTGGGAAGAAAAAGACAATAATCTATGTTGGCGCATGGAACAACATGATGTTCCTGCGCTTCTGAAGGGAATGGGTTTTGGCAGATCAACAAAGGGAGAATGATGTCAAGGACATCTATTATAACTTAGAAACTGATCTGAGACAAATATAAAAAATATGGGTGTGCCATCGCAGTCTCTCTTAGCCTCCATTGGATATGATCAGACTTGAGCAGTGTTGAACATTATTCACAATGCTAGTGGTTGAGAAAGAGCTAATTGGACCCGATTTTATGATTTGCCTCTTAGGCCACCACTTTATGCTGAATAATAAAATATATAAGGAGATGCAGGACGCTTCTTCCACCTGGTTCCATTACTGAAAAATAAAGAATTTAGTGAATAAAACAGAAGGAAAACAAATGGCAACAACAAATCTGACTAGCTACATACAACTAGAAAGTTGTACGTAAGGATGAATGGATCCCCCTGGTTCTGTTCCTTTATTGCTCCAAAATACCGCTCCATATTGTGTCCTATGCCTCCTTAATTCTGGCTTAACTAGGAGAATGTCTAATTCCAGAATAGGATCACACACCGTTTGCCAAACCTTTCAGTTCATTTGCATCTTCTCCCATGTCTTCCTAATGCACATATCGATAGAACACTGAAAGTGAAAGACATGGATGATTTTATTCTTCATGTGCTTTGTTTTGCGGGTGTACAAGAGCGCTCCTCTGCAATGGCCAAACACCACTGCAAATCTTGTCAGCATTAAAAAGAAAGAAAGAAACTGCAGCTTCACGCAGCCCTGATTCAGATTGGGGCAGTGTGAGAAAGGGAGTGGGGATTGCTGTGCATATATGCCTCTTTCCTCTTCCTCTTTCACTCAGCAGTGGGTCAGATTCACCAGGGCCATGTCCGCACCTACAGTTTTCCCCAACCCGGGTTATTTTAATGTGCAATGAACCCAGGTCCAAGCAGGGAGATCCAGCCCATGCATAAAAGACCTGAGATGCTCTCATCTAGCCCTCTTCTAAGGTCAGAACTGGAGAAGTGCCCTCAGCCACAGATCCTTAGACACAAAGCAACGGGCTCCATCTCTGCAGCTGTACACAATGATTTAGTACCCTTTCCTGCCAAAGAGATGGCTGGTTTTGGGGTGGTGGCTGGGAGGTAAAGTAAATGGAGAAGGGAGACAGAGTTCAAAAGGTTTGAGAAACAACAGCTGTAATTACAATGCGTTTGGGACCTCGGTGGTGTAATCAAGCAATTCAGCCAAGCCTTCTAACCAGCTTGGCTGTAGATCTCCCTCCCGCTTTTTCAGTCTTCATGCCATGTCTGCTGTTAGTGGTCTGGTTCTTGTAGGGGCAGAAACTACTCTATCATTACCCATCTTGATTGTAGGACTTTCATACCAGACCGAGAAGAAGATCTACACAGAGCCTATAATTTGCCGTGTTCCCTCTCCAACAAGGCCTTGTGTGCATATGTCCTCCTCCTGCCCAGCACGGCCACTCCCGGCTTTTAGAGACGGCAGTGAGGTCATAATAAGGCATTACAATCTGTTTGCCTGTGATGGATCCTTATTACTGAATACAGAATTCTCTGTCTGAAAACGGCCCTTATGCAAACACAAGAGCCTTCTATTGAGGCCCTTGGTCTACTGATGTTAGTATTGTCTACTCTAAACTGGCAACTGGTCTCCAGGGTCTCAAAAAGGAAAACGTATTTTTCAACACCTGCTGCCAGATCCTTTCAATTCAAGATGCCAGGGATTGAACCTGTGAATTGTGCCTGCAAACGAGATGTTCTACCACCAACTAGGGTTACCAAGTGCCAACCTTCAGGTAATAGCTGGAGATCTCCTGCTATTACAACTGATCTTCACCTGGAGATAATGGCTGCTTTGGCAATTGGATTCCATGGCATTGAAGTCCCTCCCATTCCCAAACCCCGCCCTCCTCAGGCTCCACCCCAAAAACCTCCCGCCAGTGGCTAAGAGGTACTTGTCAACCCTATGTGGAGATATTATTTCCAGTGTAAAGGTGGGAGTGAATATTCTGAATAAATAAAATAAGATTGCTGGAGAAATGTAAAATATTTGGGGTTAGATCCAAACTAAATTTCCCAGTAACTGAAAGGAAGGGTGCTACAGACCCGATTTGCCTCAGAGCCATTCCTGAGGCTCCCTATCTATTATGAGCAGCATTTTGGGGAGGCAACGGGGCTGCCATGGGAGGGAGGGAGGAGGGGAGGGCCTTAAAATCGCATGCAATTACAGCTGTTTTCCAGACTACAGAGATCAGTTCCCCTGGAGAAAATGGCTGCTTTGGAGGATGGAGTTTAGGGCATTATACTCTGCTGAGGTCTCTCTCCTTCCCAAACCATCCACAGGCTCCACCCCCAAATCTCCAAGAATTTCCCCACATGAATAGGGTTGCCAGGTCTCTCTTTGTTACCAGCGGGAGATTTTTTGGGGGCGGAGCCTGAGGAGGGTGGGGTTTGGGGAAGGGAGGGACTTCAATGCCATAGAGTCCAGTTGCCAAAGCAACCATTTTCTCCAGGTTAACTGATCTCTATTGACCGGAGATAAATTGTGATAGCAGGAGAGCTCCAGCTAGTACCTGGAGGTTGGCAACCCTACACATGAAGTTGGCAGCTCTATCAATGGAAAATTTAGTTTGGATCCAACCCTTCATTTATTTCAGCAGACGCACAGTTTCCTTTTTTGTTGTGTTTCTGTGTCAAGACTGATCTCAGGAGCAGAGATCAGTTTTAGTATGCAGCATAGCATACAGCTCCCTAACAATGGGATTTATTTATGTATTTCAGTGGAGACATCAAGGCTAATATCATTGGAATTAGTGACAGGAACATGCTTTAAACTGATGGTGCTGTGGAACCTTTTTTATTTCCAAATTCGGGAGAAAAAAATAACCAGTGCATAAGGCAAAGCGTATCTTAATTCAAGATACCTCATTGTAAATACATATGGGAAATGTCCTCTATCTAATACTCTGGGATTTAAAGGTGTTAATGTTCCTTTAACACAAATGGCAGTTCTATATTTCAGATTCCAGCACATTTGCAATGAGAAGAAGAAAAAATGCCCCATGGAACCCAATTCATTTGAAGAATATTATATACTTTAGGGAACATTTTGGCAACACAATTTTCACTGGTGTATGGATTTGTCCTCCAGCAAAAAAATTCGAACAGCTGCGAAAGAAAGTATTAAAATGCTACTGTGCATCAGAGAAAGAAAGAAAGAAAGAAAGAAAGAAAGAAAGAAAGAAAGAAAGAAAGAAAGAAAGAAAGAAAGAAAGAAAGAAAGAAAGAAAGAAAGAAAGAAAGAGCTAAACTATATATATTTTACCCAACTGAGTGTGGGCAGCCACAAAGAAGCTTTTGAAAGTAAATAAATGGAGAATTGAGAAAATAAGGAAGAAGATGGTATTTCGAGAATGTGGATATTTGGAGAATGCCGGGGACTGAACACTGAGGAGGCTGTTCATTTATAGGTTAGATGCATTAGAACAGGAACCGCGTAAGAACCATATAAAAAAAAATACAGCTTCTGAGATAAAAGGACATTCAGATTCAGGCTTTTTCCCACAGGCAGAAGTTAATAATGTGAATGAAAGTGATTTTGTGTAGGGGTCGTGGTGGAGGCTTATTCCGCCAACATTTTGTCTCATGGTAAATATCCTACGAAGATAGCCAGTTCAATTTTTCTCAGGGTAGTAATGAGGTTGTTTTATGTCTTATTAGAAAGGCTACAGTGGGCCAGTACACGAGCAAGCTTTAGTTAGAAGAAACAGACTGCATCTTCCACGTGAACCAAATTTCTGAATTTCAGCGGTTTCTCCTGCTGCACACACCCCAATACCATTTGTCTGTAATCTCAGGTTTCACAAAAAGGTACTATTTTTATTTTAAAAGATAATGATAGCAAAACAAATAAACAACAACAACAACACCCCACACACACACAAAGCCTTGAAGACTAACTGGTTGACTGTGGCCTAAGCTTTCTGTATTGGAGCATACAATGAAGTAGATTCTAAACTAGGGGTGTTGAACTCATTTGTTACAAGGGCAGGATATGACACAAATACGGTGGCCAGCCTCCAGGTAGCAGCTGAAGATCTCCTGCTATTACAACTGATCTCCAGCTGATAGAGATCAGTTCACCTGGAGAAAATGGCCGCTTTGGCAATTGGACTCTATGTCATTGAAGTCCCTTTCCTTCCCAAACCTCACCCTCCTCAGGCTCTGCCCCAAAAACCTCCCGCTGGTGGCAAAGAGGGACCTAGCAACCCTAGACATAAATGTCACTTGGTGGGGGCTGAGCCATGCCTTGTCATCCCAAATTGAGAGTGGAGGGGATGGCTGCCTCGGCTGGCTCGCGGTCCGGATTAGAGCTCTCAAAGGGCCGGATCTAGCCTGCGGGCCTAATGTTTGACATCCCTGTTCTAAACCATAGATGCTTCTGCCATGACAGATCCATGAGTCGGTAAAGGGATACTTATTTCTCTCTTGTTCATTGGTCCTGGAAAACAGAACCATAATAGGAAAAGAAATGAGAACAGTGAACTGATGATGATCCATCTGGAACTACCATTGCAGCTGTGTGTACAAGCAATGGTAATTAGGTTACATTTGACTAGTATGGAAGCACATTTTCCTCCTACCAGTGAATTAATTTTGCTAGATTTACTAGACTTACCGGTCATTTCCAATCAGTGTGATTGCTTACCTTTTCCGCCTTTCTCTTGTCACTTCTAGTTTGCCTTCTCTCTTCAGACTTCTTCCTCTTGCCTCCTCCTCCTCCTTTCCCCCTCATTGTATCATCAGAAGTAGATAGGGTTGCCAGGTCCCTCTTCGCCACCGGCGGGAGATATTTGGGGCAGAGCCTGAGGAGGGCGGGGTTTGGGAAGGGGAGGGACTTCAATGACATAGAGTTCAATTGCCAAAGCAGCCATTTTTCTCCAGGTGATCTGATCTCTATCGGCTGGAGATCAGTTGAATTAGCAGGAAATCTCCTGCCACTACCTGGCAGAAGGCAACCCTAGAAGTAGAGGGTGTTTGAGAACATTGAGTCAGTTAGTCTTCTTCCTGGCTAAAAGTACAAAGGCCTGAGCATGGCCAGAGGCACGAGCCATTTGCACAAGCCTAAGGGCATGAGCTAAAGGACATTGGCCCTTGGCTCTTAGCCCATAGATCACAGTTTGTAACCAATGGGAAAGCCACCCCACAGGATCCAGAGCCTGCTCAGGATGCGGCCTTGTGTTGTTTTTTCTTGCTTTGTGTGTTAAAATTGTATTTTGTTTGTTTCAATTGTTGTTCATTTAAATTATATTTAGGTGTTTCTTTAAGCTGCTCGGGCTCCCCATTGGGGACTAAAAACAAGGTAATAAATAGTATTGAACGGGCACCATTTTCCTGCTTTGACTTCATCCATCCATAACATACACAGAAAATCAAAGGTTTTTTAAAATAAAAATTCTTTAACATCTCAGCTGCCTCCTACAAAACAACAGCCCTCCAGTCATAAATCAGACACTGTCAGACTGATGAAGGAAATCTGGTACTTCCATATGGTCCCCAATCCAATTCTTCATAGAAGTCCGCTCATAAACACTGCAAAGGTTTCAGTCAGCACGGAAAGAGTTAAAAAAAGGCAAAGATCTTTTCCAATCCATCCTTTATAGGCTGTTCTATAGTCAGAATAGACGTTTTAAATGCAGTGACTTTGCGTGTGTTTTTTCCCAGCACCACAATTTAAATCTGATCGGGAGAAGTTAATGTTCAAACGATAAAGATGTTTGTGATGGGTGATGGTTTAATGATGATGTTATTGGACATGTAAATTAGATCCATGTCAGATGTGCAGTTGAAGAAGATACCTGGAGCATGAAATGGTTTTCAAAGGCATTTTGTTCTCTCTAAAAAAACAACTACAACAGCCAATGTCTTGTGGAATTCTCTATAGTAAGTATCTTAAAAACACATAAAGTTTCCCCCAGTTTCTGTTCTGTGCCTTAGAAGCCCTCTTTAACTATTTTTTAGAACACTGCAGTGTGTGTGGGGGGGGGGGGTGGTGGCTTCAATTTGTGCATGCGCCCTGGAAAAATTATATTTAGGTTTATATTATACTTTTATAAGTGTCAAATGTATTTAGAACCAGGATAACCAGTTGCCATGCGTTTGCAAAAGCTGGCTGATTTAACAAAGCCCATGTTTGCTTAACATCTTAATCCCAGAGTAATCGCTGGCATTATCGTTCTCCAAGTGAGTGACAAGTCATAGATACCTTTTAAAGGGTAAAAGGATACATTCGCTTCATTGACAACAGTCACTCCAGACAACGGTTGTTTGACAAAGTAGCTCATTTTGTGCGTTCAAGGACTTCTCTCAAATTCCATTGAATGAATAAAAGGTGTTCTTATGGAGCCCCGATTAGTGGGAGCACAGCTGGCCATACTCCAAAAGGCGAGGAAGGTCTTTGAAACAACAGCCTCTGTTTGTGCACATTTATTTTAATTGCATTTGTAGCCCATTTCAAGACTTTCAAAAGACCAGATAGAAGGTGGGGTGAAAGAACTCTTTCCTTGAAACCATCCTTGCTTGGGCGGGCCATGGTTCAGTGGCTGAGCATTTGCTGGGCATTCTGAAGGTCCCAGATTCGGTCCCTGGCATCTCCAGTTAAAAGGATGAGGATAGGAAGTAGATTTTATCAGACTTTTCTTGCTGGCTCAGACTATTGGTCTGCTCAGCTCAGCAGCCTATGTGGAATCAGTGGGCAGACAGATACCTCAAAGATGCCCAGGCTATGGGGTTCATCTCTCTCTCCAGTGGAAAATATGCAGAAGCCTCAGCCATAGGGTCGCCAACCTCCAGGTCCCAGCCGATAGAGATCAGATCACCAGGAGAAAATGGCCGCTTTGGCAATTGGACTCTATGGCATTGAAGTCCCTCCCCAAACCCTGCCCTTCTCAGGCTTTGCCTCAAAAACCTCCCGCCGGTGGTGAAGAGGGACCTGGCAACCCTACTCAACCAGCTGCCTCTAAAAATGGAGGAATCCCAGGCCAGTCCCAATGTGGCTGGCATAGGTGGGTAAGTAGGGTTGCCAGGACCCTCTTCACCACCGGTGGGAGGTTTTGGGAGCGGAGCTTGTGGAGGGCGGGGTTTGGGGAAGGGAGGGACTTCAATGCCGTAGAGTCCAATTGCCAAAGCGGCCATTTTCTCCAGGTGAACTGATCTCTATCGGCTGGAATCAGTTGTAATAGCAGGAGATCTCCAGCTAGTACCTGGAGGTTGGCAACCCTATGGGTAAGGGTTATGCCCAGGAAAAACAAGATAGACAAGGAACACAAAGGCTGGATTCTATAAAAGTAACAAGCTTGCTAAAAGGGCTAAATGAAGGGACAGAACCAGACAACGGTCTAGTGCAGAGAGGTAGGGACATAGCTCAGTGGGAATGTGTTTTGCAAGATTAGCCAGATTAGCGTCCGCCGCTCATGTGGAGGAGTGGGGAATCAAACCCGGTTCTGCAGATCAGAGTCCACCACTCCAAACCACCCCTCTTAACCATTACACCACACCATCAAAAGCCATCAAGGAGATCAAAAGAGGAAGCATAGACTATCCCAACATCAATCTATCCCTGTTCCCTTTTATAAAACCTTTTGGGAGCCTGGAGACAAACAAAGCAGAGAATGTCAATGACTTTGGATGAACTTGGATTTTTAAACAGGGTGAACATGAGAAGCAACTCTTAGCATTCAAATCTTTTAAATGACTCCAAACTTCCTGTGTCAATGAGTTCCATAGGCTGATTATGCGCTGATATGTGTATTAATTCAGAAATAGGATTACCGGTCCCCACATGCCAAAAGACAAACCCACAAAATTATGTTTTTTTTAAAAAAAATGTATAAAAGATAAACAAAATCCATAAAAGAGTTTCAACAATTTAGCACGACTTTTAAAATAATAAAGTGTCTTCCAGAGCAAATTATTTTTCCTTTATATTTTCTTAAGCCAGCTCCCAATGTAAACACATTTTTATACATGACACAACTCTTAAGAGTCACTGTAGGTCACTTTTTGCGGTCGTGACCACCTTGGCAAGTTTACAGGTTGTTGGTGGTGAGGAACATATCAATAAATCAGATGTTTTTTATGATTAAGTGTTCTCAGAAGGTCAAAAGATCTTCCTACTTAGAATTACATGTCGCTTCATAAAAATAGTAGAATTTTCCAAGAAGCTCGCCAAAGGAAGGCATTTGACCAAAATCTATCCATGTATCCTGTCATATACTTCTTTCTTTGCACTTTTAAAAAGATAAAATTGAAGATTGCTACAGAGGACATAAGGACTACCTTAAAAAGGTAAAAGTTCCCTGTGCAAGCACCGGGTCATTCCTGACCCATGGGGTGACGTCACATCCCGACGTTTCCTAGGCAGACTTTGATAACGGGGTGGTTTGCCCGTGCCTTCCCCTGTCATCTTCTCTTTACCCCCAGCAAGCAGGGTACTCATTTTACTGACCTTGGAAGGATGGAAGGCTAAGTCAACCTTGAGCCGGCTACCTAAAACTGACTTCCGTTGGGATCGAACTCAGGCTGTGAGCAGACTGCAGTACTGGACTTGCAGTACTGGACTGCAGTACTGCGGCTTACCACTCTGTGCCACAGGGCTCCTAAGGACTACCTTAGACCTATTTAAAAAGCCAATCAAAAGATCATTCTTTTTCTTTGGATGCAGATACGTTATTTAAAAAGCAATGAAGTGTATAGGTTGATACCTGCACACATAGTATTTGAGAGACTTATACTAACCAGTATTACAACAAGAACCTATTATACCAGATGTTTGAGTAATTGAGAATAGAATTTACAACATATACGCATGCCTGGTTGGTTTGAACTGTTTGTATTTGTATTCATTAATGTATTTCTGTAAATGGGTGCAGGTTTACAAAGAGTTTTAATTAGCCTTTGGTTTGTGGTTATAGCTATCAACCTCAGGAAATGCCATTGTGCTATTTTAATGCTTTTAAATAATTTTAACTTTTATATAGCTCTTCTAATAAATTATACTTTCAATATTTATACATAGACTTATATATTTTTTCCTTTCACCCAACCTTGGGTACCCAGCATATAATCTAGACTAACAGCCCATTCCTGACCTCCAAGGACGAAAGTCCTTTGGAGGACAAAAAAGGGCTGCACCCGCATAAGTGGGACGGCCGTCCAGGTGGACTCGGACACCGGTGGGGTGAACCAGATGCCAGTCTCCCAGGGATGCCAGCTGGGCTTTCCGACGGAATCCCACTGCCACAAAGCCCCATGCCTTTGTGCCGGGGCATGCCAGGGAGCGGAGCTGCCAGTAGGTAGGTTCCTGTGCCTTTTCAGCCCAGCACACCGGCTTTTTTGCAGGTGCAGCCTCACTGTTCTAAATAGGGCAAAATGCCCCATTAAAAAAAATTAAAAGCCGCCGATTAAAAGATGGGAAATGGCTTTGGAGGCGCCGCAGCAGTGCCTCGGCCCGCCGAAAGGTCAGGAATGGGCAGTAAGATTTCCACTAATGGAAGGGGAGGTGTAATTTCCGCCAATTACCCCTTCCGGCTGCAGGACCTCAATTTGCCCCCCTTGCCATTGCTGAGGTTCCCCTGTCCCCCAAGAGCAGCATTTCAGGGAGATCAATGGGCTGCATCAGAATAGGGGTGTCAGGAAATCTCAATTCCATGAATGTAACTGCTGTCAGTAAAATTTAGTCAGGATCCCACCTTTTGTGATAGGGGCATAAAACCTATTGAAATATCACATCCATGCATGGAAACCGTCTGCATTTCGGGGGTGGGATAGGTATGCCCATTTTTAACATAGACTGCTCCTTTTTTAATGATGTAAAGTGATGCCAAGGATTCGCCATTGTGCGCGTGTAAAGTGCTGTCAAGTCACAGCCAACTTATGGCAACCCCAGCAAGGGGCTTTCAAGGCAACTAAGAAGCAGAGGTGGTTTGCCAATGCTTTCTTCTGCAGAGTCTCCCTTCCAAGTACCTACTTAGCTTCCAAGATCTGACAAGATTGGGCTATACCATGCTGCCTTCCCTCCCAAGTCAGCCATTATATTAATACAAATTCATTTTGAGACCAAAAACTTGAATTAGTGTCTGAAAGGGGGGTACTACATGTAGGCTCCTCTTCCTCCTTACATCTTCTTGGTCCGTCCTGTGGTAACAGCTATAGCAACAGTGGATGGGTTATCTAAGTATACCACGTTCTTAGTCTCTGCCAGACAGGTCAGTCTTGGCCTGGGGCCCCACCATCATTAACCTGCTATCACCGGATCTGAAGACTGTTGCTAGAACATCAGCAATTATGGTGCAGTTATTTCCTCAGGTTATGCATACAATGACCCCCAAGTAGTAGCCGAGCCAGGCAACTGCTTGGCCCAGCTCTTGTAACTTAAGATTTGCCCAAAACAAATGTAGACATGAGGACACATACAGTGACATGTGACTGTTCTAAGGAGTGTGACAGTGGTGGTGGTGAGTGCCATTAAGTCACACCCAACTTACGGTGACCCTGTAGGGTTTTCAAGGCAAGGGACGTTCAGAAGTGGGTTGCCATTGCCCACATCTGTGTAGTGACCCTGGGTTTCCTTGGTGATCTCCCATCCAAATACTAAGCAGGACTGACCATGCTTAGCTTCTGAGATCTAATGAGACTGGGCTAGCCTGGGCCATCCAGGTCACTACTGCCTAGTAATTCCTTCTCTTTATAGAGAAGGGATTGTTTTGTTAGCGCAACACACTTGAGGGGATAACCTCTGATTTTTTACTGGGTTGAGCAACCCTCAGAGGCTTTCCAGGAGACATTAAATAGGGAAGCCCAACAGTTAGGAAGCAGCTAGGGAGGGAGCAAATTTGATGGACTTCCCACATCTATCACTGCACTGAGGGTTACAGAGTGCTGTTGTCAGAAGAGAAAACAAACAGAACTGGCATAACACAAAGACACACAAAAGCCTCTGAGCAACATTAAATCACCTCAAGACATCTCCATTAAACAGAATTACTGTCTCCATTAAGAAGCCGTCATAGTCATTTAGTGTCACCGACTATTTAGTTTGTTCCCTGGGAGACATCTTGATTAAGCAGATGTCACACTTGGGTTCCTCCTAGAGAAAGGCCTCATTCAGGGAAATCCTTTTTCGAACAGTTGGTCCTTATTGGGAACATATCTAACCCACTGGGGTTCAGACAGGCCAGACTAGACAGTGGATTCTTACTTCTCTGAGAGTTTCTTTGGGAATTCTTTCTTTGATAGACAATATGTTTTAATGATTAGAGTGAGGAAGTTGGGCTGGACAGGCCTGGGTTTCAAATCCTAGATAGGAGGACCATGAAGCTCATACAGCGACCTTGGATAAGAGATATTCTCTCAGTATAACTAATCTCAAGGGATTATTTTGGGGATAAAATCCAGGGATTCCCAAAAATGCAACTATGAACTCATAAGCAGAAGCCCATAAATGTGAGACATTAATACATTTTATTCATTCCTTTAATCATTAATATCTTGTTTTTTCTACCCAATGGGTATCCCAATCGCCCCCCACAATGAGGACTCAAAGTAGTTTAAGAGCAGATCTCTCTAAACCCACCCAGATTTTCCATGCAACTCCAGGCTGTGACCCTCAGGCTAAGAATTAAAGGACAAGAGCTCTTTGTGGAAAAGGGGGGCAAATCCACAAGACTAAGAAACAAACTGGTGTAGCTGTTTGAGACAGGAGAAATATGTTCCCATTAGGTAGCCCCTGACAATAATCGGGCTGCCATATTCTGAACCAGCTGCAGTTTCCAGGTTGTCTTCTAGCCCAAAGTAGAGTGTGATACAGACATCCAACCATGAGGCAGCCAAAAGCAACAGAAAGGAGTTGTGTAGGGTTGCCAGTTCTGGGTTGGGAAATACCTGGAGATTTTGGGATCGGACCCTGAGGAAGGCGGGGTTTGGGAGGAGAGGGACTACAATACCATAGAGTCCAATTGCCAAAGTGGCCATTTTCTCCAAATGAACTGATCTCTGTTGGCTGGAGATCAGTTGTAATAGCAGGAGATTGTCAGCTAGTACTTGGAGGTTACAAAGCAAAATAAGAATCACCCTGTGCTGTAATGAGAATAGCTCAACCAAATCAACAGCACACACACTATCTTGAGCAAACACAAAGTGTATTTACAGCAATGAGAGTAACAAAGGAACTACCTAACTAACTATCTAATAACATGCAATATGTGGACAAACACACAATGGTACTGAACACAAATATATTTACAACTATATACAACGAGCAAAATCAACTAAATTGTCCCACATCACGCTAATAGAAGTGGTAGGTACAAACGATAATAAGCCGTGTGCAGACTCTACAAGCCTTCAAAGCACGGTAATATCTTCAACTCCACTCGTAGTACCGAAACCAACATGGATCCCTTAAAAGGGTATTGTCAGGCATCTAGTGGGACCCACAGGAAAGATTTGTTCAGGACCGCATAAAGGGCGCAAATCCCAGGTATTAAATTGTGTTTCACCAACTGAGGCTTCATCAGCCTTGTATGTCTCAGGAATATTTTGCAGCCACCTTGGATAAAGGTCAAAACGTTTCCAAGGAAAAAGATTCTCCAGTACCTAGAGGATGGCAACCCTAGAGTTGTTTCAACTCCCTGCGGCTCAATGTATATAAACAATCACAAAAGCATGAGAATTTTGTCTCCATGAGGAGATTGCCCCTTTAAAATTGCCCCAAGAACTTCCGGTAACTCAAGAAAGTGGGGAAACATTCCTTTGAAATCAAGCCACCCCCACCGTACAAATGGCCTATCGATATCTTTCGCTGACATCTGAACCCCTTGGAAGGCAGAAATGGATCTTGTATTCTACTTCCTTTAGCACTGATGATTTATCTGCACTGCAGACAAAGAAGGGAAAGCCCTTTCCTCTGACAATGATCTTCTCCCTGACTTGAAACATTTGGTAACGCTTCCACTATGGAGTGCGCCTATGTGTGTTTTTCTCCTTTGTGTTTTTTATAGTTTGCTTTATCGTGCGCAAAAGATGAGCGTGGCGCATTTTGTTACCGCTGTCCATAGCATTTGGCTCCTCTTGCCCATGAATGTCACCGATAAATCACCGACCGGGATAAACGAATTGTTCATGCTGGATTTTTTTGGGTAAAGGGGAAGGGGAAAAAACATTGGATTAGAAAATAAATCCGTGCCTGCTGCTTTTCGGGAGACTGAGAGCTTTATGTGTTTGAGTGTCTTTCCAAGTCTCGAGCTAATGATAAAAACTGCATTTCCTTTAGATTATGGGAATGTCAGCCCGAAGTCAGAATCTGCTCTTAACATTTCCAGGCCTGGATGTCATATAAATGTGAAATATATGTCTTTCTTTGTATCTGACATACCGACATTTAATGGACTGAGAACATGCTGCTCTAAAGTATAACTTGGATTCTTGGCATCTCATGGCTGTCTTGTTTCTGAACACATTCCACCTTGGGCTGGGTGGAGCCTGCTTTGACCACACCCTGAGTATGGAAGTAATGTGATTGGAGGAGGACAGGAGCTATCTGAGCACTGGGAGGGTCCTCTTTATGGTTTTTTTTTTTTTTAAAGGAGATCATCTTCAAAAATATCAGCACTCCTAACAGGGTTACCAACTCCAGCATGGGAAATTCCTGGGCATTTGGAAGTGGTGCTGAATTGGTGAGAGAAGGGACCTCAGTGGCAATGTGATGACATGGGGTTTTAGGGTTGTCAATTGCCAGGTAGTAGCAGGAGATCTCCTGCTAATACCACTGATCTACAGCTGATAGAGATCAGATAACCTGGAGAAAAATGGCCACTTTGGCCATTGAACTCTATGGCATTGATGTCCCTCCCCTCCCCAAACTCCGCCCTCCTCAGGCTCCACCCCCAAAAACCTCCCGCCGGTGGCAAAGAGAGACTTGGAAACCCTACCTCCAGGGGAGCTGATGTCTATAAGGTTGCTAACCTCCAGCTAGTAGCTGGAGATCTCCTGCTATTACAACTGATCTCCATTGGTTTTCAGGGGTTTGGGGAGGGACTTCAATGCCATAGAGTCCAATTGCGGCCATTTTCTCCAGGTGAACTGATCTCTATCAGCTGAAGATCAGATGTAACAGCAGGAGATCTCCTGCCAGTATCTGAAAGTTGGCAACCCTAAAGTCAATGGATGTTCCTTGCAGCCGCAGACTTATTAATTTTATGTCTTTGCCATGCCCGGTTATATAATCACTCCAAGCTGTGAACCGTCGGATAACTATTCTTGGTCCTCTGCGGGACAATTCAATTCATTCAAAACGACGGCATCCTCTTCTTCGCAAAAGAGAAACCCCTCTTCCCCACCTTGCCCCCAAGAAACACCATCAAACGGAATGATAAAGCAATTGCAATCCGAGACCGTGGTACCGAAGAGGTTACAAACCATTTTGTTCAACCAGACTATTTACAAGAAGCAACAGGGTATCTGTTTCCTGTCATCTCCATCATATATCTTGAGCCCAGGAGACTGGAGCCCAATTACAGTCTGATATCTAATCAATACACACCTTATTCCTAGAGCAGGAAGTAAAGGAGGAGGCCCCTGGGAGACAGAGTTCAAATTACTCTACTGTCAATTCCAGATAGCAGCTAATGACGGCATATACTTCTCCAAGAAGGCAGATGTGGGGAGGGGGAAGGAGGGGCAAAGCGATGAGACGGTTAAGAAGACTGATCCCATATGCAGATTCATTTGTACTTCACATTCCAACAATTCCTTTCAGAAAAGGAGACACATGAAGCGAGAGACTCTCCATGCAGCAAAACGTCTCCCTTTGGAATAATGGATTCAGAAGACACGACTACTCTCTGCAGGCTTTGTTACTTGAGAAAAGGTATGCAAGCTAGGTTTGGGGTGGGTTTATCTGTGGCGAATGGTGTCTTTTCCTTCACACAGGCAAACAAAATCTTCCAAGCCCAGGGCCCAGTTAAAGTATTTATAGATCTCCGAAGCCCTTCAGGCACATCACTAACATATCCCTTTCTAAATGGAGATGTTAAATGATTTCCCCCCCCCCCCCCAGTCAAACTTATTGGCTTGGCCAGTTTTAGCATGTACTAAATCCACAGGCCAGCTAAACGGAAATGTTTGAGTTTAAGACAGGTTTTGTCCAATTAAAATCAAATTTAGCTGGTAGAAACTGAACTTTCAGTGGAAGTTGGAGAAGTAGAGTTGCCAGGTCCCTCTTCACAACTGGCAGGAAATTTTTGGGGCGGAGCCTGAGAAGGGGGAGGTTTGGGAAGGAAAGGGACTTCAATGCCCTAGAGTCCAGTTGTCAAAGCGACCATTTTCTCCAGGTGTACTGGTCTCTATTGGCTGGAGATCAGTTGTAAAAGCAGGAGATCTCCAGCTAGTACCTGGAGGCTGGCAACCCTATTGAGAAGGGTTCTAGAGATCCTGTTCTTGAGGGTTTTGTGCAATTTTGCAGAAAACAAACGTTACATTTTTTTCAGTGGCTTTTTTTTAGGGTGGGGGCACCGCATCCTCCTTCCCAGTGCTATTAATTTTTGTCCCTTCTGTCTAAACAATTGTATTTGTTTATTTGAAAAAAATATTAACCTTTTTCTATTTTGGGGTAAAAAGGTTCTACCGCACAGAAAATCAAAGTTGGTGAATCTGGGTTTACTCCCAGAAGTGCGGCATCACCGTGGCCACTTTAGCATTCAAATTTTGGTGTTTGAGTGCTAAAGCAGCTGCGGTGATGCGGCACTTCCGGGAGTAAACCCTGAAGTGATATCATTGCGTGCACATGGCCACCCCAGCCCCACCTCCTAAAACCTGTCACCAATCGAGAGGGGGGACCTGCAACCTTATCAATAGATCACCCGACCACCTAAGTCCCATGACGTGCCTGTAGGCCAGCATCCCACCGAGAGCCAGCGTGGTATAGTGGTGAAGAGCGGTGGTTTGGAGTGGTGGAGTCTGATCTGGAGAACCAGGTTTGATACCCCACTCCTCCACATGAGCGGCAGATGCTAATCCGGTGAACTGGGTTTGTTTCCCCACTCCTACACACAAAGCCAGCTGGGTGACCTTGGGCTAGTCACAGCTCTCTCAGCCGCACCTACCTCACATGGTGTCTGTTGTGGAGAGGGGAAGAGAGGGGATAGAGAAAGTCAGCATATGAAAACCAACTCTTCTTCTTCTTCTTCTGGAACACATAATACATTAGAGTTTGTAGCTCTTCTGTATTCAGCTTCCCACAGCAACAGGAAATGAAAGAGACGGGTTGCAAAGAGACTGTGCCTGTAAGGAAAGAACGCAGAGGTCTGAGTGCAAGTAGTGGGAGAGCAAAGATGCCTCGTTTGAATGAATCTGCCTGCTCGTTTCTCAATCTGCAATCAAGCTATTTATCAGATAATTGTGCCGATTGATCAACCCGGAACTTCCAAAAATATTGTTCAATGGGCATTCTGCCTCCAGCTGTGTTTATGGCAGATTGTATCATGTATGTAAATAAATTCAGATGCTTCCCAAATTATTTTAAAACAATCAGTCTAACGCTAATCATTTGATAGGCATAAGCCTTTTTCTTTAAGAAGCACAGCTAAGTATGCAGCATGTAAAGTTAGAGAGTGGCTTTGAGTTTAACAAAGGAAGATCCAAGGAGGCAGTACAGATGGAAGCCCTTCGTTGTCTCCTGCTTCCAAGGTGCCATCTGAATGGCATCTTTGTACCTCTCCCCCTCAGTGACTGCGGGGAGCTGTTCCTGCTTCTGGAACTTTTTGGGAGGGGCTGTGGCTCAGTGGTAGAACATCTGCTTGGCATGCAGAAGGTCCCAGGTCCAATCCCCAGCAACTCCAGTTAAAGGGACTAGAATCATAGAATCATAGAGTTGGAAGGGATCATCAGGGTCATCTAGTCCAACCCCCTGCACAATGCAGGAAATTGACAACTACCTCCCCTCCTCACACCTCCAGTGACCCCTACTCCATGCCCAGAAGATGGCCAAGATGCCCTCCCTCTCATCATCTGCCTAAGATCATAGAATCAGACTAGGAAGCAGGTGATGTGAAAGACCTCTGCCTGAGACCCTGGAGAGCTGCTGCTGGTCTGAGTAGACAGTACTGACTGTGGTGGACCAAGGGTCTGATTCAGTATAAGGTGGTTTCAGGTGTTCATGCACATACATGTGAGACCAGAGAAGCAGCAGATGTTGTGTGTTGAAGGCAAACCATGGGGTTAGGTCCAAAGTTATCCCCCTTGTGACTGTACTCCTTCAACCGAAATTGTTCTTCAGCTCATAGAAGGAGTATTTTTTCAAACCCAATAGTCCAATAGAAGAAGAGTTAGTTTTTATACCCCTATTTTCTCTATCAAAAGGAGTCTCAAACCAGCTTACAATCACCTTCCCTTCCTCTCTCTTAACAGACACCTTGTGAGATAGGTGGGGCTGAGAGAGTTCTGAGAGAACTGTGACTAGCCCAAGGTCACCCGGAAGGCTTTATGTGTAGGAGTGGGGAAACCTTCCCGGGGGGCATTTCCAGGGTGGTGCAGGGGAGGAGCTGCCTTTAGGCAGCTTCCTAACCCCTTTCAGGCTGCTCTTCCCCCTTTGCCCTTACCCCAAATTATGCCACCTTTTTAGGTGGCATATCCCCATGGAACCCTATGGAGCGGTTCCATGGGGCTCGAAGGTAAGGGCAGCATTTTGGCTTTTTGGGGGGCCTGAATCATCTGTTAGAGGTGGCTCGACTGCTCTGCCTCCAGCCACGGGCTCAGCCCTCCCCCTCAGGAATGGGCTGTCAATGAATCTAGGAAGACCCCACTCCCTCTGCTGGGGCTGCACGGAGGGGGAAAGAAGAGAGCCCCAAAACTGGCCAGAGAGAGACAGTGGAACGACAGAGATATCCTTTGCTGAAGAGCCCACAGGTATCTGCAGCTTTCCCTGGCCCCAATGAATAAAATGTTCTCTTAATTAGTAAAATTGGCCCTGATTGATTAAACCAAATGCAGCTGATTACTCTGCCAATTCAACCAATGAAAGCTTGGGCCTCTGATAAGAGCAAATTGTACATCCCTACGGTCATTCTTATGACAACTTGTTGCGATACAAACGAGAGGTTGTGACCATGTATCTTCTCATCTATTACAAGTATTTGTAGGTACAGGAACTCCAAAAGATACATTTAGGGCCCCCGCTCACAAGGACTTCCTCTATTTACTTCCTTAATGATACTGCTCATGTAGCCAATTTGGCCTTGGACAGTGTCGCGCTGAGATTGAAACTAAAGAAAAAGGAACTATATATTTTTATGTTTGTATATAAATAGTTATCTAGATAACGAATAAAATAATTAATACTTTTTAAGTTTTAATTGACTGGGAAAGAAAGTTGGCCACAACTAGGCCACAACTTTGCCACTGGCAGGAGGGTTTTGGGGCAGAGCCTGAGGAGGGTGGGGTTTGGGGAGGGGAGGGACTTCAGCATAGAGCCCAATTGCCAAAGCAGCCATTTTCTCCAGGTGAACTGATCTCTATCGGCTGGAGATCAGTTGGAATAGCAGGAGATCTCCAGCTAGTATTCCCTGGAGGTTGGCAACCCTAGCAACTGCCAACGTAGTATTTAAATCCACCCCTGCTAAAAGGACCCTCAAATTATCCAATTCGCATTCATGGAATGGCATTTAACCTAGCCACCATGAATAGTCATCTGTATCGTGGGACTGTCAGGAAGTGCTCTATTTATTTCAGAGTACACCGTTTGAGGCAAGATGATAAAATCATGCCAACCATGTACGATGATGGCCCTCATCCCAATCTGAACTGTGACTTTTTTCTTCTCTCGATCCTATTCCAAATGAAGGTTGACATCTATCTTGTTCCCCCACACTTTCCCTTCCACCGTGAGCAGCCCGAAGGCAGTATTGTATAATAGACTGTGGTGTGTACTTATTCTTGCAATGTGTTCCTTGTACCTTACATCAGAAACCATTCCACATGCATTAATTAAATCCATCCAACATTGCTTTTTAGGAGCCACATCGTCAAAGCAAGACAGTGGAAGAAGAGAGTATGCACTGTAATTTCCAAGCATGACTTAATGTCTTACTTTGGCTCTCTCTATGGCTCGAGGAGCCTAACCGTTAAAAATGGGTGAGGTGAGATTTGAGGCATCATCTTGGTTCTAAACACTGTTTTCTTTGACACGGCTGGCAAAAACAGATAGCAATTTTCACATTAAAGTTTCCAGCTAAGCATTTCATTTCAAACGAAACCGGCACTTGTGTATCAAACAACAGGGTGTAACTTTCCAAGGAGAGGGATGGATTTAGCTGGTCCTGTATGGTCGTGGTGTTGCCTCAGGATAATCATGAATTCATGATGCAGAAGTTATATTTGCAGTAGCAAACTGCAATAAAAAGGACTGGTATTGAGTAAAGTGGCAGTCCTCGCAGAACTAATGGATCTGGAAGATTTGAGTTTAAGTCTTCTCAACTATTATTCATTTGACTCATTATCTGGGGAACTCTGGGTGCTCTAGCCAGCAATCCTTAGTGAGTCTACTTAGAAGTAAGCCCGATGTTTTTAAGTAGGGCTTTCTCCCAGAAAGTGTCTTTAGGATTGTCCCCATATATTTCTTTCCCTTCTCTCATCTTCATGACAACCATCTATTTCATGTTTTACCTTCTTCAGAAGAGATCCTCCATTAGATTTTCACAACAATTCTATGCGTGAGATTAAGCTAAGAGAAAATGACTCAAGGTCAACCAGATTGCTTTGTGACTGAATGGAGATTTGATGCCAGGTCTCCCCGGTCCTAGTCCCATAATGTAAATCTTATGCTGCAGTGACCAATTAACGGGGACTCATCCTCATTGTCAATGACAAGGCAAACACCTGTTTAAACATATGTTGCATTTGAATTTCTTCTCATGAAATAGGAATCAGTGATGTAATTTTGTACTTAATAGTAGGTGGAGATGGGAAGACTAATACCGCATGCGTTCTAGAAATACAGTCTGCTGCAGGGGAAAACCACAGCACTTAAACAGAAGTTGTCCTCTAAGTAGCAGTGTAAAGAAGCCCACATGAGGGAAGGTGGCATGGTATAGCCCGATCTTCCCAGATCTTGCAAGCTAAGCAGGGTCAGTACTTGGAAGGGAGACCTCCAAGGAACCCTCTGCAGAGGAAGCAATGGCAAGCCACCCCTGCTTCTTACTTGCCTTGAAAGCCCCTTGCTGGGGTCTCCACAAGTCGGCTGTGACTTGACAACACTTTACACACACAAGCCCATATCTGCATTGTATTTATTTAACATATATGTCTGCAGACAGTCAAAAACTAGGAATCATGAGATGAGTCATTAGCAGTACCCTCTGCTATCTGTTGAGCCACTACAGCTCATACTTGTTTACTCAGAAGCAAGCCCTACTGTGTTTAATAGGGTTTACTCCCAGGTAAGCTTGGCGACCTTAGACTTGGGAGATAGTCACATTGAATTCAAAAGGTCTTGCTTCTGAGTAAACATATGTAGGACCTGGCTGATCATTACGGTGACTAAGGGCCTATAAGATGAAGTAGGGGGCAAGCTATAACTAGGTTTCCATAGCTAGCGCACAAGCATGGAGGGGGAGGATGGGTCCATTACGTCATGAGAGGAAGGTCATCTTAGCCATCTTCTGGGCAAGGAGTAGGGGTCACTGGGGTTGTGGGAGGGGGTAGTTGTGAATTTCCTGCATTGTGCAGGGGGTTGGACTAGATGATCCTGGTGGTCCCTTCCAACTCTATGATTCTATGATCTATGATTATATGATCATTATACTAGGTCCTGGGGGTCCAGAAGGGACCAGCAAGGCTTTAATTCTGATACGGCTTACTATAAGATGACCTGCATGTAAGATGACCCGTCCCACAAGTTACACACATTTTTTTATCTCACCGTACATACTTGTGACACATTTCCAAAGACCTTTTCTGTTTCTTGACGGAGCACCTGGAAAGAAACCCTAGTCTTCCTTTCCGCTAAATAAGGTATTTATGCTATTTTTCTAAATAAAATACCTTTTGTGCATCTATGTGATGGAATTGGGGAAGAGCAGAGGGACCCTCGAGTTATTAGTACCAGGCCCAGAAAAACAATGGCAGGGCCCTATTGGTAACAGTGTGCAAGCTATCATTACAAGGAAAGTATGTAATAAAAGTACGACATGGCAATGCTCAGGGATGAATATTGTGTATGTTTGTAACAGTATTCCAGCCATATGTAATATTTCATTGTATAACTTAAGGTTTCTTTTTTATGCCATTAAAGGTTTTGGTATTGGAAAGTATGTAACTCTCCTTTCTGTTTTATAAGCAGAAGAGAAGAAAGGTTTGAGGTCCAGCACTTCCTTGGCTGTTTTCTTTGCAGGTAAGGTGAAATATTTATTTACTTCATTTATTGAAGTAAATTTCCTTTCCAACGAGGACCCAATGTGACTCACATCCTTCTCCCCTCCTTCATTTTATGCTCACAACAACCTGAGGTTAGGCAGAAAGTGTGTGATTAGCCCAAGGTCACCCAGCAAGCTTCCATGGCAGAGTGCAGGATTTGATCTTGGGAGAGGGCCGTGGCTCAGTGGTAGAGCATCTGCTTGGCATGAAGAGGGACCCAGGTTCAATCCCCGGCATCTCCAGTTAAACGGACTAGGCAAGTAGGTGATGCGAAAGACCTCTGCCTGAGACCCTGAAGAGCCGCTGCCGGTCTGAGTAGACAATACTGACTTTGATGGACCAAGGGTCTGATTCAGTATAAGGCAGCTTCATGTGTTCATGTGTCTTCCAGATCCTAGGTTGACACTCTAACCAGAACACCACACTGGCTCTTCTGCACACACCTCTTGGTTTTTTTGGGAGGGGTTGTCACAACCCCCTGCTGATGTCATTCCACAGAGCCAGTGAGAGAGCCAAAAGTTCCCAGGCAAAGAGTGGTGTGCAGATATCCAGGAGGTAGATTACCCCCAGCAATCTATGTCAATATTTATGACTCTCTGGAACAGTTCTTTTCTTTACCAACGGGGGATTTTGATTTCCCCAAGTGTGTGGGAAGGTTGGAGATGGTGTTTGAAGGGCTTTAAAGGAATCCCCTGTGGTTGTTTTCTTGATTGAACTATAAAACCAGAAATATTACATCATGCGGGCAGAGAAGGTAAAGTTTGACTCTCCCCCCTCCCTTCTCTCCCTCTGCTCACCAGCCGCTCCGCCACTCCATTCGCGGATTAGTTGAGTCTGACATCAGCACATATTTTTGGTTTCCATTTCAATCAAATGTGATTTTATTAGATTCAGATCACTTTTCGGTAGGTTCTCACAGGCAGCTAACTGATGATTAGAATAAGCTATTAACAGCTTTTAATGGAGTTCAAAGGTAATTGTTTCCACTGAAGTGAAAATTCACTGAAATGTATATTAAATATGATTGATATGAAGATGTGAGACGATCAGAGAGTTTCAGGAATCCCATGGTCCTGAATTTCTTGTTAATTCTTGACACAGCTCCCATGCAGAAGGGTGATGTAGCACCATTGGTTTATACTGGCTGTTCTATGCTTTTGCTACAGTAGCAATCTCAGAAGGAGATTGAGACTAGGAAGGGCAGCCAGGAAGAAGCTAGAAAAGATTTTGAAGTATAAGGATGTGTCACTGGCCACCAAGACTAGATTAATTCATGCCTATTACTATGTAATTACTACCAAAAAAACAAATCAGTGGGTTATAGATCAAATCAAGCCTGGACTGACCCTAGAAGCTAAAATGACTAAACTGAGGCTGTCGTATTTTGGTCACCTCATGAGACGACAAGAGTCACTGGAAAAGACAGTCATGCTAGGAAAAGTGGAGGGCAGCAGGAAAAGAAGAAGACCCAACAAGAGATGGATTGACTCAATAAAGGAAGCCACATCCCTCAATTTGCAAGATCTGAGCAAGGCTGTCAAAGATAGGACAATTTGGAGGACTTTCATTCATAGGGTCGTCATGAGTCGGAAGCCACTTGACGGCACTTAACACACACACACAACATTTCCTACGGAAAATTTAGGGGTGCCTGGAGGATTTGGATGGGTTTATAGTGAGGATGCATGCTTAATGCCCATGTGCATGCCTTTGCACACAGTGCATGCCTCTACAGCTCACCTGCATGATGGACACGTTTTGGACATTCCTCTCATCTTGCTCCTACATAATCATAGCCTTCCCATCTCACCAAATCAGTAACTGGTTCAACATGCTCTGGAATTTTCCAAATCGTAGAAATAGCTCTGATCCATTTCCCTCCTCATTACGGAATAGCCAGAGCCATGCTCTGAGGAGGAAGTCAGCAGGAGCTTAACCGCAAGATGAAGGCAAAGACATTTTGAAGGTTAAGGCAGCATAAGAACAACAACAGAAAGGATGTGTACTGAAACATTTTGAGGGTTGTGGAAGCATAAGAACAACAACAAAGAGGATGCTTGCTGAACTGAAAAAAAGAGAGAACGGTTCTTGCAGATTGGATCTGGAAAGCAATCTGTCTCTGTTTTCACTCTCCAGCACTGGTGACCTTGGGTTTGCTTGCATAAGAACCTTGATAGCAATCCCATTCTTTCATTATTTCCTATGGCTGTAGTGGTGATAGTGGAAAGTGCCATCAAGTTGCAGCCGACATATGGCTACCACATCGGGTTTTCAAGGCAGGAGACACTCAGGGGTGGTTTGCCATTGCCTGACTCTGCATCACAACCCTGGACATCCTTGATAGTTTCCCATCCAAGTACTAACCAGGGCTGGCCCTGCTTAGCTTCTGAGATTTGATGAGATCAGGCTAGCCTGGACCAGCCAGGTCAGAGCACACAGGGCATGCCACAGAAAGGGGCTGTGGCTCAGTGGTGGAGCCTCTGTTTGGCATGCAGAAGGCCCCAGGTTCAATCCCTGGCATCTCCAGTTAAATGGACTAGGCAAATAGGTGATGTGAAAGATCCCTGCCTGAAATCCTGGAGAGCCGCTGCTGGTCTGAGTAGACACTACTGACTTTGATGGACCAAGTATAAGGCAGCTTCATGTGTTCATGTATGGACATACAGTCTGAAAAGGCCAAAGCAACACATGGCCTGAAAATCCAGCAAAAACCAAAAGCCCCCATTGGCCACGATTCTCTGTGAATTCAAAAGTACTTTGTGATATCACTTGGCACCTCTATGGAGACACATCCCGATACTTTGCAATTCCAGTTGGCTTTAGATGACAATCGCCAGTAAAGATATAGTCTAGCCTTTTGTTCTCACTCCAGTTAACTGCAGTGACATACACAGACGAGCTTCCCTAGGAGCAGCAGGAGGATGGAAAAGGACTTTTACATAACGTTTCAGTCACGGGGCAGTCCGGGGAAAATGTTAGCAGGGATAGAATGATACTATGTGAGCGCAGCTGAATTCAGATCAGCCTCCAGTCTCCTGTGTAACTGAAGCCTACAATGTCTGGGGGAGGTGTGTGTGTGTGTGTGGTTTTTTTTGGGGGGGGGAGGAGGATAGCATTGAAGCTTCTTGCAATGTAATCTGTATTAAGGTTAGAATGACCTAGGCTTTCTGGCAGAGGTGAACGGAAGTCCTGCTGCAATGCGATCCTCTTCTTTTAATGAAGGGTGTGTGGCTACCGGGGGTTTCTGGTTTGGGGGTTGAAGGGAAAGTGTCTATATGTGTTTTTTTCCCCAAGGAACAGATTTTTTTAAAAATGAAAGAACCGGTTGTATAGGTGCCTACAGCCTGGGAGAGACCCAAAAAAGGAATTGACAAATAATTAGTTGGGCGGCTCGGAAGAACATCGGGGATAGAGGCGAGGAGGAAGATGCTGTCTGCTCGTTCTTGTAAACATCAGACCATCTAGGCTAGTCCAGAGCTTAAGGCAACAAGGTTCTTCTAGAGATAAAAAATAACAATACATTTCTTTGGTTACGCAAGACGTTTGGGAACTAGGAGAAACACGATGTCTGTAGCAATCCATTTGTACTTTACAGCTCCTTTCCCTTTGCAATTTTTTTCCAAACCAAATGTTCAGATAGAAACTTGAGTAATATCTCTCTGTATTGGGTTTCCCGGTTTAACAGTAGTCAGAGAGAGTCCGAGAAAGACTGAGGGCTCAGCTATACGTTACTGGTGATCACTTTTGGAGATATTTTTTTCTCACCTCAAAAAGCTGCCAGGGGGGAGGTGTGGAAAGTTAGATCAGGACCACAGCACTGGACAGAGAGGTTTAACCCTTTTCTCCTGTGCCATTTCCTCAGTAGAACTCACTGGTGGAGGGGGAAAAAAAACAAGTCCCTGTACTATACATACTCCCCCACACACACTGGAACTAACAGCTCAGCCGGGGACAATGTCTAATAGGAAAATAGCATGGTGAGAAAGGGTTAGCCTCCCTTCCTTATGGGTTTCCTCCTGAGAATCTGGAAATTGTCACTTAGTGATAGTACAAGGAATGGTGTCTTAGATCTGTAGCCTTCCCCTCTATCATCCTGATTAGTTTCCAGCATTTATTTGGGGGGGGGGGGGCTGGGGGGAGAGGCTATTCAATTGCTTTGCCAGTCTATGGCCTTGTAATGCCACCGTAGCATGATTTCACCCATTTTCACATCTATATATAAATAAGGTTTACTTAGTCAAGTGATTGACAGCCCATATTGTCAATCACTAGACTAGGGTATGGGAGACCCAGGTTTTAATCTCCACTGTGCTATGGGAACTTGCTGAGTAGCCTTTGGACAGTCACTGTTTCTTAACCTAATTTACCTCACAAGGTGGATTTTTTGTGACAATAAAATGGCAGGGGACGATGTTCTGGTAAACTGGTTCAGGTTCCTATCGAGGAGAAAAGTGGGGTATAAATATCTAAATAAATAACTAAATACTCCAGCACATTGTTGCACCCAAAAATGACATCAGCAGGTGGCACATTTACAGATGTGTAACTCTTTATGATCAAGTCTAGGTGGTGGCATCAGGCAACAGAAATGGCTGGGGAAAAGGCAGAATGCCCTGAACCGTCAAGAATACAACATGGCCTCCATGTATACATAGTGTGCAGATAGAGAACTGGCAGCCCAGTGACTCAGGCTGCAATCCTAAACACATTTTTCCTGGAGTAAGCCTCAGGGAATAACATGGGGTTTCCTTCTGAGAAGACCTATTGTCAGCTAAGGCTTCCTGGCTTTCTGCCTCTGCCCACCCACCCCCGGCATCTACACCTCAATGGAGACCTGCCCGGCTAATCGTTAGTGTGTTACCAGGCCCCGCGGAACAATGCCTGGGAGCCCTGGCAATCACCTAGCTATTTCACGCATTAGTTTCATGTATGGTTTTGTCAGTGAGTAGTTACCGGCTGTTACCTTCTATATTGTTTCCTTATACCTAAGCCATCAAGACAACTCTGCCTCAACTTGGCCTTTTGTATTATGTCCTGAAACTAATCTATCCTATTGTATGTACCCTTTAAATGTACTGGTGTTTCCCCATGTCTGCATTCTAGCCTTATGCCTCAATGGACATACTGAACTCACTGGCTTTCTTAAATAAAACTTTTTAAACTCACGATTATGTCTGGAGTAAAGTTCCTTATGAGAGAAATGCAACGAAGTACTGGAGTCTCACACTTATTTAGGATTGCCTCCTCAGTCTGGCCTCCAGGGATTTTTTTAACTGCCCCCTCCGCACACAGTGTGTGTAAAGTGTTGTCAAGTCGCAGCTGACTTATGGCAGCTCCTCACAGGGGTTTCAAGGCAAGAGATGAACCAGAGGTGGTTTGCCATTGCCTTCCTCTGTGTAGCAACACTGGGTTTCTTTGATGGTCTCCCATCCAAGGACTAACCACGGCAGTTCCTGCTTAGCTTCCGAGATCTGGCCTTCCAGGGCCATCAGGTCAGGGTGAGGCAAGACAATAGTAGGTCTTAATTTTAGAAATCCTTTTAGTTAAACCCAGATTAAGGAAGAGTGGAATTCAGAGCAAAGCATACGTCTGAACCAAGAAGGAAATAGAACTGGGGGAAATCTGTTCATCCCTATTCTAATAATCTTTTCAATACTGTAATGTACTTCTTGTAGGGCTGCCTTTGAAGATGACTCGGAAAGTTCCACTAGTACAAAATACAGCAGCCTGGCTATTTACTGGGACTGGTAGGACCAATAACATTAGTGAAATCCTTGGATGTCTACGTTGGCTGCTGATGTACCTCCAGTTTCAATTCAAGCTGTTGTTTTTATATCCCTTAATGGCCTGGTACCCACATACTTGCTGGATTGCCTGTCTGGCTGATATGAGTCCAAAAGAGCTCTCTACTCAACACAGCAGAGACTTCTCACTCTTCCATCATTAATAGGGGTTGCCAACTTCCAGGAGGTGGCTGGAGATCTCCTGCTATTACAACTGATCTCCAGGTGACAGAGATCAGTGCACCTGGAGAAAATGACCGCTTTGGAAGGTGGACTCTATGACATTATACTGCATTGAAGCCCCTCCCCTCCCCAAACCCCACCCTCATCAGGCTCCGCCCCCAAATCTCCAGGTATTTCCCAACCCAGAGCTGGTAACCCTAAACATTAAGGGAGGTCAGGTAGGGTTGCCTGATCCATGTTGGGAAATTCCTGGAGATTTGGGGGTAGAGCCTGAGGAGAGGATGCTAATGTCATAGAGTGCGCCCTCCAAAACAGCCATTTTCTCCAAGGGAACTGATTTCTGTTGTTTAGAGATCAGTTGTAATTCTGCGAGATCTTCAGGCCCTACACAGAGGTTGGCAACCCCAGTGTATCAACCCAGTGAGGTATTTGGGATAGGCTGCCTAAGGAACCAAGGGAGATGACATCTCTGCTGTTGTTCAGGAAAAAAGGGTTACACAAAAATGGTTTCAAACAGATTTTTGTTATTTTAACTTGTTTTGGGCCCTGCTGGGTCTGTTTATTTACTTCATTTATAAGTCAGCCTAACTGAGACTCAAGGCAAGTTATGCAATGGGGGAAAAATCAAAAGCAATGCGGCTAGAGCAGTCTGAACCACACAACCTACTGTGAATAAAAATGTATTACAGGATTAGATAATAGTCCACTAAAAACAATGGGCTCTGTATATAATGCATACAAGATTATAATATATACAATAGGTTGAATCCAGACTAAATTGCCAGTTTTCACTAATTCCTCCTTCCCACTGAAGACCCCCCCCCCATGTCATTCCTTGGGGTCTCTTATCCCTCCCCCCCACCACCACCCTGTAGCAGCATTTTGTGGAAATCACTGAGCTGCAGTGGGGGATGGCAGGAAAGTTTCATTCTGCCATTTTGGAAAATTTAGATTGGATCCAATCCAAATGGTGTGTCAGAGCTGCAGCGCATAATTGGAGAACAGACTATATATACAAGGGATCAAGTAATGCAAACTGGTGTAGTTCTTTTTTGGAATTACTGTAAAATCTGTAGATGGGATGGTTATGAAATGGTTGGTTTAGGAATTTATGGAAATGAAGAGATATGCAAGAGTCCTGTGGTGCAGAGTGGTAAGCTGCAGTACTGCAGTCAATGCTCTGCTCACAACCTGAGTTCGATCCCAATGGAAGTCGGTTTCAGGTAGCCAGCTCAAAGTTGACTCAGCCTTCCATCCTTCCAAGGTAGGTAAAATGAGTACCTAGCTTGCTGGAGGTAAAGTGTAGAGGATTGGAGAAGGCAATGGCAAACCACCCCGTAAAGACAGTCTGCCTAGTAAACTTTGTGATGTAATGTCACCCCATGGGACAGTAATGACCTGGTGCTTGCACAGGGGACTACCTTTACCTTTAAGAGAT
Source organism: Euleptes europaea (assembly GCF_029931775.1). Lineage (NCBI taxonomy): Eukaryota > Metazoa > Chordata > Lepidosauria > Squamata > Sphaerodactylidae > Euleptes > Euleptes europaea. Next base: position 30,255,979 of record NC_079328.1, on the reverse strand, counting down.
ATATAAATATTAGAAGAAAGAAAGAAAGAAAGAAAGAAAGAAAGAAAGAAAGAAAGAAAGAAAGAAAGAAAGAAAGAAAGAAAGAAAGAAAGAAAGAAAGAAAGAAAGAAAGAAAGAAAGAAAGAAAGAAAGAAAGAAAAAGAAAGACCATGGGATCAAACAAACGAAAGGAATCAGTAACTGATAACAAACCTTTACGTTGTGCGAACTGAATCTCAATTGTCAAGTAACACTATAATGAAATTCAGATCAGGGATATGACCAAATTTGGGACACTTCTGCTTTGATTTGAAAGTGAGTTCTTTTTATGGTTTCTCTTTAGTCAGAACAAACCTGCAGCCATTCTTTTTTTTCTTTACCATATTAATGAAACTTGATAGGACTGTTGTTATAACTGATTCTGATATTTGCACCAGTTACATACAAATGGCCCAAAAAGGGTTTCTTTAAATTTTTGTGCGTGATCAGAAAAATCGTTTTCATTCTGTGTCTTTTCTTTGACAAGTTTCCCACCTCTTTCCTTGTATGGCCTTTTCACATCATTGCCCCTTTCTGTGCCATTCGTATGCAACTGGCTCGAAAGTCAGCATCAGTTCTAACAGCAAGTCCTATCAAATGTCATTAATATTCTCTATCCTACCCATACCATTGAGTCCTTCCCTGGGTTGAGTTCTGGAAGGCCGCTCTCGGCTGGAGTAGTCCTATTGACTTGCACGGATCTCCAGCTGTGTAAATGACAAATGAATCAGCCCCATCGGTTTAGCATCAGTTAATTCCCATTTGTTTTCCCGTTGCCATTTCACTATTACCCACTTTTGTGCAAGTGTCTATTTGTCCAATGCAATCTCGGAAACAATCACCTAAATTGATCTAGCGTTAACCTCTGAAAGCATAAAATCTGGACTGGGTTTATCTATTGCTCAGTCCCTGCTGCAGCATTAATTCCCTATAGTGCTCTCACATTCATGTCTCTGTCACCACCCGGCATTTTTACCCGTAAAAAAAACAACGAAGGCAAAGTGCTTCCATAAATAAATGCCATTGTAAACAAACAGAAGGCCCAAAAGATGTCGGAGAAGCATCATTTGAATAGGCTTTGTTTCGCCCCCCCTTTTGTATATTCGTGTATATCTATAAAATACATGAAATGATAAATTTGATACAGGTGTCACATTTTTTACAGCGGGGTAAGGATTGATGGGGTACATTAGGGCGATCCATCATCGGAGGCAGGGTGGTATGGTATTGGAATCTCGGAAATCTGTTCCCAATCACATCCACCGCTGGATGACTCAGTAACGACCCTATTTGTGATGCGTTACTGAAAATCAATATGCCGCATTCAAGGTCAATGTACTGTTAGAAAACTCTTTAAGCACTGATGGATGGGCTGTGCTCATTCAGAATAAATGTGAGAAGGAATTGACAGCAGAGTGTCCTGATCTTTTTGGCCAAAACTTTAAGAGACAGCCTTCCCTCCCGACGGAGAAATACGATTCCCTCGAGGATGACATCAGCCCCCAGCTTCCTTTGTTGTTTTCTCTTTGAGTGTCTTTAGGTAATTGTTTAATGCATCTGTCTTCGCACAATTAAGAGACTTCAAAGGGTTTAGTCACATGTTGATGATCAACAATCTTCCCTGGACTTCACAGGATGAATAATATCAATCATTGCCAAATAATCTAAGGGGGGGGAAGTCCCTTAAAATTTAGAAGAATGGTGTGCGTTCGAGCAAGTACATTCGAGGCCATGGTTCAAGTAGAGGAGGTGCAGGCGGGGTCTGTGATTGGATTTCTCTGCAGGATTGGTTTTCTAATTAAAAACAGGCACGGGGAGAGATTTTCACGTTGGAGGAGAGCTGAGAAAGGGCTGTACCATTAGTCCAATGCAAATTCTACACACACACCCCCAGCGGACATTTGCTCTGTGGGAAAAAAAAACGTAGTTTTCCACATAACAGAACTCCAGGCAACATGTTTAATTTGAGGCTGTGTCATCTAAAGATTTAAGCAATCTTTGCACATTCTATGTTTAATAAAGGGTCTTAGACGAACATCTTACCTGTTTTTTTTTAATAAAAACGAATAGCACTGGGTCAGATTCAAAGTCATTGAATGAATGAATGGTTTTATTTGCATTTAGCCATAGGCCATTACAAACATAACAAGGATACCACAAATACATAATAAAATATTAGATTAATAACATACTGGATTGATAATAAATATACATAATAAAACTTTGCTAAAATGATGCAGACAAGACAACAAAATAATAGCTAAAAATTGTGGTAGTGTCCCAATCGGACAATGGGACCTAGCGACCATTAAAATCAACTTGAAGGATCTACTCCCTTAGCAGCCATGTTGGCCCTTGATTTAAAGTCATTGCTCCAGATGCTGCCTGTGATCTAGCTAGCAGAGAGGGGGGAAAGTGCAGGATACTTTAACACTTCCAGGGTTGGATTCAGTGGAAAGGATTTCTGTCAGTATAATGAGACTTCCTCCCCTCCCCCATCTTCCTGCAGCACAAAGGGGCTCCCTAAAATGCTGGTCCCAGCAGACTGGGAACCCCCAGGAACAGGACGAGGGGTGAATCTATAATGGAAGGCAGCCAAAATCTATTAGTAGCAATCTACCATTGGATCCAACCCCTCTCCACCAGTAGTTGTCAAGGTTTGCCTGCTGCTTGATGTTCACCTCGTTGTTAGGGTTGCCAACCTCCAGGTACTAGCTGGAGATCTCCTGCTATTACAACTGATCTCCAGCTGACAGAGATCAGTTCACCTGGAGAAAATGGCTGCTTTGGCAATTGGACTCTATGAGTCCCTCCCCTCCCCAAACCCTGCCCTCCTCAGGCTCTGCCCCAAAAACCTCCCGCCGGTGGTGAAGAGGGATCTGGCAACCCTACTCATTGTCCTCGTTTCCTCTCTAACCATCAGCAAGGGAAGGTGTAGAGATACTCCTTCTGGTTCCTCTCTCCCCCCCCCCAGCTTGTCCTGTCTACCATTTTCTGGGGTGATGTCACATCCAGACGTTTACTAGGCAGACTTTGTTTATGGGGTGGTTTGCCATTGCCTTCCCCAGATATCTTCCCTTTACCCCCAGCAAGCTGGGTATTCATTTTACTGCCCTTGGAAGGATGGAAGACTGAGTCAACCTTGAGCCGGCTACCTGAAACTGACTCCTGTCGGGATCGAGCTTGGACTGCAGTACTGCAGCTTACTACTCTGAACCAAGGGGTTCATAAGATGGCATGTACTTCAGATTAAACAGTAGGAAATAAAAGAATGGGAAATGATTTGCATCCATGAACTTCCTGGCTGGCTCTGCAGAAGCTCAAGAATTCTGACAGACCGTCATGTTTGAATGGGGTCATTTTATCCACAAAACTAGTTGTTTGGCACCCTAGTTTTGACTAGAAGACTTTGGACACTGTGTCCCAAGAGGTCTCAGAAAAATGCATCTACTTTCTTTCTTTATATGTCAAGGAAATTGTGTTTTACTTCTGAATAATTGTTAATTATTGGTTTCCAGTTCCAAAGGAAAAAAAATACAACTCATGAAAAGAGGAAGGGAGGGGTAAAAAAACACACCACCCTTATCATGTGGTTCACCAACAGCTTAATCTGTTCTGTTGACACAATAAATGATGTCAGAATTCTTCACCCACAGTGTCAACAAAATGGATGTTGTCAAAAACAGTAAGACATCTTATTGACAATCTCTCAAGTCATTACACTCTTCAAAGTGGTTTTGTCCTCTCCCTAAAATTATTGAGCAAATGGCATTGATTCATGGGATACGCTGATGCCTCAGCAAAAGGCTTGCGAGGGTATTCGGAAAATGACTAAAACCATTAGCTAGATGGGTGGCTTGATTTGCAAGTTGGTCACACTGGAAATTTAGAATTTCAGCCAACTCAGACCCACTGAAGTTGACGGGACTCAGATCGGCTGAAATCCAAGAAATGTGGTTTGGTTCATTCATGGATTACAGCGAAATATTTTTCTCTGTGACTATGTGATACTTTCTCTGAAATTTCTGGAACCTTCGTAGAATTCCCTTAACTTCCTTCAAAATCCTGGAAGACGTTATGCTTTACTGGGGGCCTCCAAATTTACCTCAAATTCAATTTTAGGAGATGAACTGTGACTCTATTACCTCGTCAATGTTTTTTAAATCTGTGAGGTGTGGGTTTATTAATACAGCATGATTTACTTTAGAAGTGAGCAGATTCCATTGGCTTTGTTTTGCCCTTGTCTCCATGATTATCTACGTTAAGGCTACAATCCTACAGATACTTTCCAGGTATTAAGCCCCATTAAATAAGATGGGAAAGACGTTTGAGTAGACCAGTTTAGGATTGCTTCTATAGAGAAGCTGCCTGGTGGCAGAAGATAAACTCTTCCCTGTTCTCAGTCCCCCGCCTCTGATAATCAAAGGACTGGGGGGGGAATGGGGGGGATGATGTTGATGCTGCTGCTCTAGGAATTCCCCCAATCCCTGTGGTCTTTACCATAGAGACTGGTGCAATTCCTAGAGCATCACCCGGAAGTGATATCACATTCCTCCAAATCTCCACCCTTCCCAGGCACAGCCACCCAAATTTCCTGGCATTTGCTGCCTAGGGCTAGTGATCCTACCCATATATGTTCTCTATTCCTCTGTTTCACTATTTAGAATATTCAATATGGCTATTCAATATGACATTTCATGTATGTTTGGCTGAATGAACATTCCAGTCATATATTGTTCTCTGAGGTGCTATATAGGTGTGTGGGCTTGTTTTGGGAGGAGCTGGGTGGCATGTAACACTGGCCTTTGAGATTGACTGCTCCCCAGGCCATGCAATCTATGAGCTTCTCTGCATTCTGGAACATGTTGTGCCGCTGAATAGAGAGATCAAATCTGGTTGAGGAATCCAGCAGCAGAGATGAGTGTGGGCCTCCCTAGAGAGGGGGGAGAGCGTACTGTCGTGTTGTGTGGGCCTGACTGTAGAGATTAATACAAGGCTTCATCTGTCCATGATGGGTATACAGTAGAGATGGGCCATCATATTTTAGTGCCTCCTACAAACCATCCAAATGGCTCTCCCATGGCACTAAAGCAATATAACAACAACAACAGACAATTTACTGGCTCACCTTTTGAATGGTGCTTCATAAAGCAAATGCCTTAAGACGGGGCTCAGCCTGTTGGTTTAGAGAAGTCCCCATACATAAGGATTAGAACATAAGAACATAAGAAAAGCCATGCTGGATCAGGTCACCTTCTTCTTTAAAGGGCTGTGGCTCAGAGAGTGAGCGTGGTGTAGTGGTTAAGAGTGGTGGACTCTAACCTGGAGAACTGGGTTTGATTCCCCATTCCTCACATGAGCAGGCGACTCTAACCTGGTAAACCGGGTTGGTTTCCTCACTCTTACACATGAAGCTTGCTAGATGACTTTGGGCTAGTAGCAGTTCTTTCAGAACTCTCTCAGCCTCACCTACCTCACAAGATGTCTGTTGTGGGGAGGGGAAGGGAAGGTGATTGTAAGCCACTTTGAGACTCCTTATGGTAAAGAAAAGTGGGGTATAAAAACAGCTCTTCTTCTTTGCCTGAAAAAGTTCTAAGTTCAATCGGTGCCTTCTCTGGTTAAAAGGATCAGGTAATAGGTGATGCGGAAGCCTTCTGTCTGAGACCCTGGAGAACCACTGAAAGTCAGAGAAGCCCATCATGACTTTGATAAACCAATGGTCTGACTCCGACTATAAGGCAGCTTCATGTGCATGACCTGGGGGGACATATTTGACATAACTTAGTGCAAAGGAGTTGTCACCTTTAAGCCATTCTTATTCACACAGTGATGTCCAAAGTTCATGACCACCTTTGATGAGTTATCATCAATCAGCACAGGACATCACTGTACCCCAAGGTCAGTCCACTGTGCACGTCAGGAGGCTACATGTGGATTCGGGGCTCTCCAATGCCACAGCCACATGACACTTCCTTTTTCAGATGAATCTTTTGCATCCTTGGCTGAGCACGAAGTTTCCTGGAGTAATCCAAGTCCCTCAGCGGACACACCCGAATGTAATGTTCAATGCATTAAGAAGCAGTTTGGCAGCCGTGACTCCTCCATCCATTGCACAGCTGTGATTAAGCCGTGTAATTAATAGAGTATATAAAACATTTATTCAGGCTGAATTTATGGACCTGCATAAAATATGGATTGGCTCCACCAATAATCCATACAAAAAATACATGATACAAACAAAGCTGAAGAATCTAATGTCGGAAATATGGCCAGAGCTACGGCAGTATATAAACATAATTAATACAGGCTTAGAGTGAAAATCTTTAACACACTGCAACTGACTCTCTGTCCACTTAAAATTCAAGGGTTCTCCTAATGTAAATTGTAGAAGCAGAATTGCAGAGACATAAATAAATAAGTCGTCTAAGTGATCCCTCACCAACTCCTCTGCTTGTTCCTACCATAGTCCTAACACTGACTGCTTAAAAAGGTAAAGGCCCCCTGTGCAAGCACCGGGTCGGGGTGACGTCACATCCCGATGTTTCCTAGGCAGACTTTGCTTATGGGGTGGTTTGCCAGTGCCTTCCCCAGTCATCTCCCCTTTACCCCCAGCAAGCTGGGTACTCATTTTACCAACCTCGGAAGGATGGAAGGTTGAGTCAACTTTGAGCCGGCTACCTGAAACCAACTTCCGTTGGGATCGAACTCAGGTCGTGAGCAGAGCTTGGACTGCAGTACTGCAGCTTACCACTCTGCGCCAAGGGGCTCCTACCCCCATTTACCCAGTCATATTCCCTTTACCCCCAGCAAGCTGGGTATTGACTGGTTAGGTGACAGGAAATATAATATGATGGAATGTCTGGGGAGGGGCTGTGGCTTAATGGTAGAGCATCTGCTTGGAATGCAGAAGGTCCCAGGTTCAATCTCCGGCATCTCCAGTTAAAGGAACTAGGCAAGTAGGTGATATGAAAGACTTCAGCCTGAGATCCTGGAGAGATGCTGCCAGTCTGAGTAGACAATACTGACTTTGATGGACCAAGGGTCTGATTCAGTATATGGCAGCTTCATGTGTTCATGTCTCTACTGGGTGGGTCGGTGGGGGATTGGAAGGAATGGAGGGAAACTGTTGATTGAGAAATATTTGGAATTTCAGTCCAAATATTTTTGAGGGCCTGGGTTTGGAGTGCTCTCTCAGAATTGGCAAGTAGATTTTTCTAACTCTCTCCCTTTAGTGTTTTGGAACATCTCTCCACTCTTTATTCCACTACTCCTTCATTTTGGTTTAACAAAGAGAATGTCTAAAACTACTCCCCGAATGAAAATACATGCAGGTTATTTTACTTATAGATTCCCTTTCAACTGAAAGGTCCCCATGGTGGTTTACAAAGCAATCAAATACAATTAAAAACCAGTAACAAGCAGTAAAATGCAATAAAATGCAGTTAAAAGACCGTAAAAATCAGTAGGAGTGTCTCAGTAATACCAACCCCCTACCACACTATTTTTTATGGAACCCATCTGGAAGGCCTTTAGGAAAGCAGCTGTTCTCTGCTCTTGCGATAGGGAGGCAATCACTGAAAAGCCCCTGCTCTGAATTCCCAAAAGATGGACCTCTGCTAAAGCTGATAGTCCTTGTTGCAGTTAGATTCCTTCTTAGTCCTTGTCTGCAGTCCAGAATGCGCCTCTCTGTTTTAGATCAATATAAATATTAATGGGGGGCAGGATATCCTTCTATTAGTTAGGGTGCTCTGGAATGCTGACGGGAATCGTGAAGGAGATCTGTCCTAAATAGGGCTGTAAATTCGGTTCGGCCCAAACTGAAAATCAGCCGAATTTCCCCTGATTCGGTGCTTTTCTGTTCAGACGGATCCGAACTCAAAACTGGCGGGCAACCGGGGGGGCCGAATTCAGCGAGTTCGGGAGTTCGCGAATAAATTCGGCAAATTCGGCCGTCAGTAAGCAGCATAACCGTCAGTAAGCAGCATTCTCCTCCCCCGGCCAATCGGTGGGCAAGCTGGGTCTTCTTCTGGCCAATCAGTCAGGATTGAGTACTGGAGGAATCAGCTGATGTGCGGCCCGGCCAGGGAGAGAGAGAGAGAGAGCGAAATCCTCGTGTGTGTGTGGGGGGGTGCTTGTGCACATTCGCTCCTTTTGTGGCTGCAGGGGGCGTATTTTTTGGGGTACAGACACAAAACTTTCACTGGAGCTTCAGATGAAGCTTCTTAAGGTACCCCCCCAAGTTTTGTAAACATTGGGTCAGGGGGTCCCGAGATATGGGCTCCCCCCTTTTTCTTTCCATGGCTGCAGGGGGCGCATTTTTGGGGGTACAGATCCCAAACTTTGAGCGGAGTTTCAGACCAGTGTTCTTAAGATACCCCCCAAGTTTTGTAAACATTGGGATAGGGGGTCTCGAGATATGGGCTCTCCCCCTTTTCCCTCCCCCCTTTTTCCATTTATGTGGCTGCAGGGGGCGCTTTTTTGGGATATAGCCCCCAAACTTTTAGCATAGCTTCAGTCAATTATTCTTAAGATACTACCCAAGTTTTGTAAAGATGGGTTCAGTGGGGGCAGAAATATCGCCTCCCCCCTTTTCTCTTTCCATGGCTGCAGGGGGCGCATTTTTGGGGGTGCAGATCCCAAACTTTGAGCGGAGTTTCAGACCAGTGTTCTTAAGATACCCCCCAAGTTTTGCGAACATTGGGTCAGGGGGTCCCGAGATATGGGCTTTCCCCTTTCCCCTTTCCCCTTTCCCCTTTTCCCTATTGGGATGAATGGATCAGCCGATCCTGTGCATCTCCAGAGCAAAGCGTTCCGTGCCTAATTGGATTACAAGTCCTCTTCAGCCCCTCTTGATGGAACAGAAGACAGCCACAGTAAGACCCCTTTGGGGGCTTTAATCTATAATTTTTCTCCTGTGTATGTGTGTGTGTGTGGGGGAAAGCAGAGTCTGTGTGTGTGTGGGGAGGGAGCAGTTTCTGTGGGTGGGGGGGAAGCCAAAGGGGGCTTTTGTCAGTTCTGCCTGGGGTGTGTGTTCCCCCTCGAGTCTCTCGCTCCCTGGTTTGAGGGGGGAGGTTTCAGTTGTGTGTTGCAAAGGTGTTGTTTAACAAGGTTGTGTTGTTTTGCAGTTGTTTTGCAAATTTCTCAGCTGTTGTCGGGGCTGGGAGCTTTGTGCGTGGGCGGCAAGCTCTGCTGAGAGATGCACATTAAGGGTGGGGGGACCCTTTCATGGCCCATATCTCAGCCCCCCCTGACCCAATCTTTACAAAACTTGGGGAGTCTTTCAATAAACGTCCTTTGAAGCTCTGCTGAAAGTTTGGGACCTCTAACCCCAAAAATGCCCCCCCCAGAGCCGCGGAAAGGCGAGATTGTGTTTTTAATGGCTTTATTCGGCCGAATTTTTTTTCCGAACTTTGAATTCCCGCCGAATTGAACGGATCCGAAGTGGGGGAGTTCGGACTTCGGCACGTACTGAACCCACAAGGGCCAAATTCGGCCGAATCCGAACTGTACCGATTTTTTTTTTGACAGCCCTAGTCCTAAATAGGGTTGCCAGCTCCAGGCTGGGAAAGACCTGGAGATTCTGGAGGTAGAGCCTGAGGAGGGCAGGGTTTGGGGAGAAGAGGGGAGGGGAGGGACTTCAATGGGGTATAATGCCACAGAGTCCACCTTCCAAGGTAGCCATTTTCTCCAGGCGACCTGATCTCTGTCACCTGGAGATCAGTTGTAATCCCAGGAGATCTCAGCCACCAACTGGAGGCTGGCAACTCTAATCCTAAACTATATTATTAAGGTCCATGGATAGGGTTGCCAGGTCCTGCCTGGCCCCCAGCAGGGGATGGGAGGGTTAGGGTTACCAGCTCTGGGTTGGAAAACTCCTGTAGATTTGGGAAGGGAGCCTGGGGAGGACGGGGACCTCAGTGGAGCAGAATGCTATAGAGTCCACCCTACGAAACATCAATTTTCTCCAGAGGAACTGATGTCTGCAGTCTGGAGATAAGATGAAATTCCAGGGGATCCCCAGGTCCCACCTGGAGCCTGGCATCACCATCCATGGACCAAATCCAAAAGTTCTGTTCCACTAACAGTGGAGCCTTCCTCTCCTGGAAGAAGCCTTGCCCCAGTCAAACATGCTTCTTCCACTAGCAGAAGATGCCTTGTGTTGGAGACAGACTCCACAATCAGCAGAACAGAAACCTGGCTTGCAGCAGCCCGGTAACTTTATACCCTTTTTCCGCCTAAATGTTGCAGATTGTTCCACCTTGTTTTAAAACATTTCGTACTTTACATATTGTGCCCTGCACACTGTTTTTAGCTTTAAATAGAAAATACAACATCCCATCTCTGTTCTTTATCACGAGTATTTAATCTCGGCAGGCCATTAATATACCGAAGGAACGGCGTTACGGCAGCCGTGTCTGGATAGACACACAGAAGCCTGACCGAAGCATCTGTTCTTGGCTGGTATTTGATGCCTTTTTCATTCCTCCCACCCATCACAGCCAAGGAAAAAGAGACAGCCTAAATCGATGCCAAAAGATAGCCTTTCAAGTACAGTAGGCCCTCCCGAATTTAAAGATATCCGATGCTGAACACCGCCAGAGTAGCAACGTGGCGTTCCTTACAGTTATCTGTAGACGAGAAGTTATCTTATAGCACTTTGAGCTCCAGAAAAACAAAAGCTTTCATGTGCACATTTTGAAGCTCAAAGCCCCCTAATCTGGGATGTGGTATATTTAGCCAGGCCCTCCATTATTAATGTTACACTATTGATTTGATACCTGAACCTCTAACAACAAAAAAACCCTGTGCAAACTAATTATGGCTGGCTTCCGAATTTGCAGGACTCCTCTCACTCATCATCTAAGCTTTCCGCTTCTCAATCAATATCTCCTTGTTCATTAAGAAATGTGGAGATGCTTAAAACGAAAAGTTTATTCATTCCTAGAGGCTACATTGTAAAGCGTAGCTTCGTACTTTTTGTGTGTGTGTGTCCTGCTTTTTTAAAGTGTAACTGGGGATCTTTTCGATAAATGAGCACATGCCCTTTAGGTTACGTAAAGGTCATTAACTGTGCCATCCTGTGCAGAATGATTCTAGTCTAGGTTGCTCCGCTGCCATACTAGAGAGAGTATTCATGGCTACTAGTAAAAATGGATACTAGTCATCATGCATACCTACTCTCTCCAGGATCAGAGGAGCATGCCTGTTATATTAGGTGCTGGGAAACACAGGCAGGATGGTGCTGCTGCAGTTGTCTTGTTTGGGGGCTTCCTAGAAGCACCTGGTTGGCCACTGTGTGAACAGACTGCTGGACTTCCCAGAAATTTCGTAGTCTTGAAGGTGCAACTGGACTCAGGTCTCTCCTCTACTGCTACTGACAGACTAACATAGCTGCCCACAGTGATCTAACTCTGCTTAGCTTCTGAGATCGAGCTAGCTCGGGCCATCCAGATCAGGGTGCATCCCAAAACAGGATTTGCAACAATATGAATGCACATGTTAGTCAAACCGGGCTGTGGGTACTCTCTGCCTATCACCAGCACGATGATACTTTGGGGTGGTTATGAAGGAGTCTGCTAATGATAAATAGGAGATGACTTAAAGGTATTGAAATTCACAAGTATGCAAGCTTAAAATATGAAATATTGGGTTGGATCCAGCCAGTTTTTTCACTCATTCTCACCCAATTCCCCTCAACCTACATTGCTTTTGTCCATGCAAGTCCCATGATCCCCAATATAGATTTTTTTTTTTAATGGTCAGAGGCCTTGTCTTTTTCACTAACAGAAAAGCTGGTTGGATCCAACCCATTTATTTTTTCTAGATTAAACAATTCAGTTTAACAGCCTATGTGATGTATGGTACAAATTCCGCACTAGCCAAGCTAACCACATAGATATTCTACAAGGACATTAAGGGATATCAGAAGGGTTTTGTACTTTTTGAAAACAAATATATCTGTTTTACCAGAATATTGCAACAAAAAGGTGATTACTGGAACAACACTCAGTAAAGTTCATTAAACTTACCGTGAACCTTCTTTTGCTGAGTGCATGGACCACCAGGTTTAGTTTAATGCTTACTAATGCCAATTGGGATAATTATAGCAAAGAATGGTAAATGAATCACATGCCTGAATAGGAGCAAAAAGAGGCATTGTGGCTATGAGCGTGGTGTCAGAAGAATGACTGCGGTATGAGACGGCGTTTGTTTGTGTTGTGTGTTACATTGACATTGGCAGTTGTCTGTCATTGAGCTGGAGAAACAGAAAGGTTACTGGAGTGGCAATACTAAATATGAGTGAATGTGCCCTATTTCTATCATTTTGAAAAAAAGAATTGTGTTTTTGTCAACAGTTTTGGTTTTCAGGGTTTCAGATTTAGCCTGTACAATGCCAAGACTATGGTGGGCAAGTCCAATCACAGTAAGTACTACCTACCATATTGTGTCACTTCCTTTTGTGGTCAGGAGCAAGGCTGGCCCTCAGCTGGCAGATCAGGTGGAGATCAATGATTCTCTACAGAGGAGGGGGTGACCCCTTCCAGACCCTATAAAATCAGTCCCCCTGACCCAATCTTCACCAAACTTTGGGGCTCATGCAAGGAGAGTCCCTTCAAACTACGCTGTGAATTTGGGGGCTCTACCTCCAAAAATGCCCCCAGGAGCTTCGAACAAATTCCCATAGAGTCTATGGGGCTGATTTTTTTGGGGGGGGAACCCGAAAATAAGTCGAATTCCCATATGTACTGGTATGGATATTCGGCTTATTTCGGGTTTACTGAAAAAATTCAGGCCCAATAAACCCAAACCCGAAATTTAGTAATTTTTTCTTTGCACACCCCTATTTGATGGTTTTTGAACCACAGGGCAGCTGAAAGTTTTCAGCTGTGCCAACAACTTAAGCAACAACTCCACACCAGTGTTCTCAAAGTCTCCAAGGGAAAGAGTGAATTCTCAGCATGGACGACAGAACCAAAGGGTAGGTCGTTTTTCGTGTGGATGGAGAGCCTTTTCTATTCCTTTTGGCCTCATGTCCCTCAGGCTCCCACCTCTAAGAATAGGCTGTTATTCAGAAAACACCCCAGTGGCTGACTAGGGTTGCCAACCTCCAGGTGGTTACAATAATGAAATACACCTGTGCCGTATTTAACGTCATTGAAGAAATTGGCGGCACGAGAGGCTCAAGAATGAAAACCACACTGGGATATCAACAAAATAACCATGTAATCCATACAAAGCATTATTTCAAGCATAAGGCAAAATTAAATTACAGTCATATTCAACTCTAACATAAAACAACGAACCAAGGAACAATAGCTTTCAAAAGGGGGCTGGTCACTCCCATCCCAAAGTGTCCATACAGTCCCTGAAATTCCGGAAGTCCATAGTAAAGTAAAGATAAACAAAGTCCAGGGGTATATATGCAGTGAAAAACAAAAGAAGGAGAAGGAGAACGTGTGGCTAGTTGTTGGTGCACGTTTCAAAAAGCTTTCTTCAGCTCCAAAAGAAACAAGGCAACCGCGGCTTTTAAATCCTTTTGGTAATTAGCCGGTTGTCCGTAGGACAGTCAGCTGTGAAATCAAAAAGGCATTACATTGTCACAATATATATACATAAATGAACCATGTGGACAGTGCAGAGTAACTAAGAATAGCAGGCTTACCTAGAATGCGTCTTTATGGAATTCAATAGCGCATATATCTTAAACATCAACGGTAAAAACAAACAGGAAGAGGAGTTTTTATAGGGTAACCAATCAGCGCAGAGAGGTCTATTAAAGGGACATGATGTTAAAGAACTATGTATACAGGAGAAGAGGATCATGAAATAATTACTGTATCAAAAAAAACATGACAAATCGAACTCATTATTCAAACCATTAGGAATGAGAGTTTGAAAAGCATAGATAAGGCGAGACTCTTGCTGGAGGGGCCTGGCAACCCTACCTCTGACCCCACCATGACCCACTAGTATCTGCCCTTAGACTAACAGGCTCCACTCCCTGGCTCCACCCAGGGTATGAGTTGTGACCTCATAACGAGCCCTTATAATGAGTGTATTAAATTTGTAACAAGTCCCTCTAAATTCTCTGTCCTCTCATGAGAACCATCTCCCCCAAAAGTGGTCAGGTTCATTTCCTGCATTGGCCTGGATGTGACTCTGTCTTCCCCCCAAGACCACTGTTTAGCCGAAGAGGCAGAGAAGCTACAAATGCCTCTCTCATCATGGCAGCCACCCATGTGGTATCTAGATGAGCCCCTACTTGAAGGAAACTGGAGTGTTCTGATATAGCAGCATTACCCAGCTGGAATGGGGGTGGAAAGAGCTCTTTTGTGAGGAGCCGCACCACAACCTGTTCTCCACATGTGCATTCATGTCATGATTGGGAAGAGAAGCTGGATTGTGGTGTATCATTTTTGTTAGCTCAAAACCTAATGGCCAACATACCATCCATTTCTCTGTTTACACAAAGAGATGAATGACTATGTTAATTCATTCAGTAGGCTGAACCCTCTCCCCCCCACATGCACGAAATATTATCAGATTCCTGTGGAATACTTCTGACATGGCACTGTGCCTTCCTGAGGTCTCAGCTGATGAAATATGTCAAGTTTTCTCACACTGATCATTTTATGGGGATATAATTGAATCCCACTTAAAAGTATCAACTAACACATCTTCGTGAAGTCATCCACCACAAACATGTATTTTGATAACTTAAAAAAATCCAAACGTTAACAATTAAAAATGTGACATGAAGAGACCTTGTCAGTATTATAATTGCCTGTTTTCACTTTTTAACATGGTGATGCATTCTGATATATTCCCATATGAAGAGCATAAAAATGGACACGTAGGGCCAGTTCCAAGTTTTCAGGAGACCACAGTAGGGTTGCCAACCTCTAGGTACTAGCTGGAGATCTGCTTTTACAACTGATCTCCAGTTGATAGAAATCAGTTCACCTGGAGAAAATGGCCGCTTTGGCAATTGGACTCTATGGAATTGAAGTCTCTCCCCTCCCTGAATCCTGCCCTCTTCAGGCTCTGCCTCAAAAACCTTCCACTGGTAGTGAAGAGGGACCTGGCAACCCTAACTCTATGGCATTGAAGTCCCTCCCCTCCCCAAACTCCATCCTCCTCAGGCTCCCGTCAGTGGCAAAGAGGTATTTGGCAACCCTATTCCTCCAGCTTAAGGAGCCTTCCTAGGGATGCCAGCCTCCAGGTGGGACCCAGGGATTCCCTGGAATCACAGCTCATCTGTAATGGGGACAAAGGCTGATCTGGGAATAGGATGGGTTCGCTCTCCTTGTGAAATATCGGGTGTGCAGCTTGGAGTTACTTTTAGACTCAACGTTGTCTTCAGTGGTGGTGGAAAGTGACATCAAGTCGCAGCCTGACCACAGTCATATATGCCTTGGTGACATCCAGGCTTGACTGCTGTAACACACTCTAGATGGAGCTGCCTTTCAAGATTGTTCGTGCAAAATGTAGCCAATAAGGTCCCTACAGGCACCTGCATGGCCATAATAACTCAGAGTTATACCATCTAAATTAGCTTCCAATCTGTTTTCAGGTTCAATACAAGGTGCTGTTTATGATATTTAGGGTCCAAAATGGCTTAGGCTGAAGAACTGCCTCCGCTGGTATCAACCAACATGAGACTTGAGGTAGGTCTAGGAGCATTCCTCTGAGAACCTGCCTTAGTAGAGGCTGCATTTTCCCACAATGGAATATTCAGACATCTCTCCCATGCAATATGAAGTGATGGAGTCCAGATACAGTTCTGTTTCTTGAGTGTACTAGGCTAGAATCCAATTGCCTCCTTCCCTCTGCTCCTGTCCTAGCTCAGAGATGATTGGGTCTGAAAGAATCTGTCTCCCTGACAGCTTTGCCAGGATACTTATGAATGTTTCCCTCCCTCTAAGATAGAAGGGAAAAAATATCATAGCATCATACAACAATATCAAGTACTGTGGAGTTTTGGTTGGAACCACTGATACCTTGGACCAACTTAGAATGTATCATAGGTGAAAAAATGCCACTTCTGTTCCACAGAAAACTTCACATTCATGGACTATCTGATGCTAAATCTTTCCTAGATGGGGAGCCAGCATGGTGTACTGGTTAAGAGTGGTGGTTTGGAGCAGTGGACTCCGATCTGGAGAACGGGGTTTGATTCCCCACTCCTCCAAATGAGTGGCGGACTCTAATCTGGTGAACTAGATTTGTTTCCCCACTCCAACACATGAAGCCAGCTGGGTGACCTTGGGTAGTCATACTCTCTCAGATCCACCTACCTCACAGGGTGTCTGTTGTAGGGAGGGGAAAGGAAGGTTATTGTAAGCCAATTTGATTCTTCCTTAAGTGATAGAGAAAGTTGGCATATAAAAACCAAATCTTCTCCTTCTTCTTCTTCTTCTTCTTCTTCTTCTTCTTCTTCTTCTTCTTCTTCTTCTTCTTCTTCTTCTCATAGAATCATAGAATTGGAAGGGACCACCAGGGCCATCCAGTCCAACCCCCTGTCCAATGCAGGAAATTAACAACTACCTCCCCCCCCACATCCCCAGTGACCCCAACCCTCCCCCCACCATGCAGGATCCCACAATCAAAGCACTCCAGTCAGATGGCCATCCAGCCTCTGCTTAAAGACCTCCAAAGACGGGGACTCCACCACCCTCCAGGGCAGTGCATTCTTCTTCTTCTCCTTCTTCTTCTTCTTCCTCTTCCTCTTCCTCTTCCTCTTCCTCTTCCTCTCATTATACCTTGCCTTTCTCTCCAATGGGGATCCAAAGCAACTTAGATCATTCTCCTCTCCTCTATTTTATTCTCACAAGAATCTTGTGAGGTAGGCTAGGCTGAGAGTGCGTAATAGACCATGCTCCCATGGCAGAGTGAGAATTTGAATCTGGATCTCCCAAATCCTACACGTACACTCTAACCACTACAGCACATGGGCTGTCCTGAATATCACCTATAGATTTAACCTCTGGCGTTAATGTAACAGAGATGGACCAAACCGAGTTGTCCATTTTCTGTCACATCTTCTACCATAAAAGGGTGGACCACACCCAGAACTTCTGTTGCCATCACTTGCTGCCACTGGAAGACCAGAAGCTGAAGGAAGGGCCAAATTGAGCTGTCCCAATTTTGTACAGTATATGGAATAATTTGCTACATGACCATTTTTCTGCCTGCTATCATCTGAACAGTGGTCATTCATTTATGTAATGTAGGGGTTGTTTTTGTTAGTAACCATGGATATGCATATGAAAAGGCAGCATATAAATCTGTTAAGGCTTAATTAAAAGGAGAGTTTCTTCCTCCCTCATTGTTTCACCATTCACTCTTACAAAGCACACAAGGTTTCTTTTTCTAGAAACTGTGTCCCTTTGAGATATTCTGAGATGACATTTACCCAAATCCATCCAAAGGTTAGTAGAAAATATTCTGTCCTCTCTCTGATTCTCGGTTTGTTTGTTTGCATGTCACCACCACCATCTTGGTGGGCTTGACGGCTTTATATCCTTAACACTATTATTCTTTTTCTTTTTCTAAACCTGGAATTGCTACCCACAATGATTTTTAGATGTGGTCTGCTTCCTTTTAAAAATCTAACAGACTTGATTCTATGCTTTCTTTGACATGTAATGCAACACCACCTCTAGCACGACCTACCCTGTCTTTCCCATCGATCATGTAGTCAGGGATAACAGCATCCCATTGATTTTCATTGTTCCACCATTGTTTCTGATATTCCTCCCCTGCCTATATTCTCTTTTAATGCCAGGCCCACTAATTAATCCATTTTAGCTTTTGGGCTTCTAGGATTTATTCATAAATACAGAGATGTTTTCTCAAACATTCTTTATGAATGCATATGTGGTTTTTCTTGTGGCAGTTTAACTAAGTTTGATGGCTTCTTGATGGCTTTTGTATACATCTTGTTACCTTCTATCTAGGATGACCAACCTCCAGGTAGCACCTGGAGAGCCAGCATAGTGTAGTGGTTAAGAGCGGTGGACTCTGAAGAAGAAAAAGAAGAAGAGTTGGTTTTTATATGCTGACTTTCTTTACCACTTAAGGAAGAATCAAACCGGCTTACTATCACCTTCCCTTCCCCTCCCCACAACAGACACCCTGTGAGGTAGGTGGGGCTGAGAGAGCTGTGACTAACTCAATGTCACCCAGCTGACTTCATGTGTAGGAAGGGAAACCAACCCAGTTCTCCAGATTAGCTTCCGCTGCTCATGTGGAGGAGTGGCAAATCAAACTCGGTTCACCAGATCAGAGTCCACCACTCCAAACCACTGCTCTTAACCACTACACCACACTGGCTCTCCTAAATCCCATTTTGGTTCAGGTCACTCTCACCCCAACCAGTGTGGTGTAGTGGTTAGACAGGGAAACCCAGGTCGAAATCCCCTCTCTGCCATGGAAGCTCACTGGGTGATCTTTGGCCAGTCACTTTCTTTCAGCCCACCCAGCTAACAAGGGGATGTTTTCAAGGACATTAATTCATAGGGCCGCCATAGATCAGAAGTTACTTGATGGCACTTAACACACACACATACCTATCTTAAAAGGTTGTTGTGGGGATAAAATGGAGGAAGAGAGACCACCATTGGTCCATCTGTGCAATGCAACATTGTAACTATGCCAGTTTATCTGGCTTCTCCCCATATCTGTAAGCCTTTATGAAAATGCAGAAGTGGACAACATCAATTTGTCTTTCATGTCCCCTCACCTACATTGCCTGATGTTGTTTATATCCATAGTTACCGCCATCACAGGTTCCTCCCCATTAAAATCCTCCTGTCTAATGTCTTTAATGATTATATCTATAACATGTGAATCAGGCAGTTAGGTCATCGTGGGTGTCAACCACTGATATGTGCACGTTCTGAATTATTCATCAGGAGCGACATCACCCAACACCTTCAGTTATCAGTGCTTCCCAAGAAGATAAGATTGTTTTGCATAATTGCAAGGGATTGTTTTGCACTTTTTGTATGATATTGTCAAGACCGGTGGCCCGGAAGTAAATTAGTCAAACCAGGAAGCGAAAATTATGGAAGCTGGGCAGTGTAAGAGCACCTCATCCTGTGCTGACCAGTTTCCCAAACAACGGAGCTCGCACAAAATCAACAAATGTATAGAATCCATCAGTTGCTACTTTATTGGCCCCTTGGGCCACACAACTCCTACTAAACTAGTAGTTAGAATCATAGAATCATAGAGTTGGAAGGGACCACCAGGGTCATCTAGTCCAACCCCCTGCACAATGTAGGGAATTCCAAACTACCTTCCCCCCCCCAACACCCCCAGTGACCCCTACTCCATGCCCATAAGATGGCCAAGGTGCCCTCCCTCTCATCATCTGCCTAAGGTCACAGAATCAGCATTGCTGACAGATGGCCATCTCACCTCTTCTTAAAAACCTCCAGGGAAGGAGAGCTTACCACCCCTCGAGGAAGCCTGTTCCACTGAGGAACCGCTCTGTTAGAAAATTCTTCCTAATGTCTAGACGGAATTCCTAATGTCTAGATGGAATGTCTAGTTGCAATGCCACATTCTGCCTCTTTTGAACAGAGGTGCTCACGTGCATCATAGAGCAGGCCAGTATTTCCAAGGGTCCCACAGCATGGTCTGAAGGCAAAAACCTGAAAGATTTAGGGGGGGTGCACCTGGGGAGGACAGAGTTGGGGGAGGATGTCATTTCACTTCCAAGTAATACTCTAAGATGCCTCCCCTAGTCTCTGTGGCCTTTATCATAGAAACCAGGAGAAATTCCTAGAACGTCACTATGTGGAGGCCATGCTTTCTCCCACTTCTCAAAGGGTGGGAACTTGGGGGTGGGAAGTAATTGAATGATCACTTCAGAGTCCCTATGTACACCACCCTTAATTAATTAAATTAAATTATTTGCACCCCACCTTTTCCTTGTTGCTCAAGGCATCTTGCACTTCCAAGATTTTTTTAAAAAAACATACAAAATACAATAAAAGCCAATAACCCCCTTCCCCAGTCCTGAAGTTTAAACCCCATTAAAAGCCCTTACATATAATACAGCCATACAGCACCTTCTAAAAACGTCTACAGACTGTGTTGTTTTCCTTAAGAAGCCTGTTCCACAAGATGAGTGCCACCATATAGAAGGAATAAGATCTAGTAGATACCAAGTGGGTGATTTTAAGCAGGGAAACAACATGAAGGTGGGAGCCAGAAGACCACATTTTGCTTATGTGGAATAAGTGTGACAGATTATCAGGAATGTGGGCAGGAGAAGGTTATTACCAGCACCTTGAGCTAGATTTGGAAACAAACTTGCAGCCAATGTATCCGTTTTAAAATAAACAAGATGTGTTCCTGTTGGCTAGCCCATGACCATAGTTGGGCTGCCATGTTCTGAGCCAGTCGTAGTTTCTGGGTTGTCTTCAAGGGCAGCCCAATGTAGACCATATTACTTTACTGCGGCCACAAGGATACGAAAGTATGGATTAGCTTTGCTAGGTCAGCAGAGTCTAGAAAGGGAAAGAGCTGGCAAACCGAATGGATTTGGTAGGAGGACAACCAACCTGCTTTTCAAATAGCAAGGCTGGGTTCATGAGCACCCCACTCCCCCAAGCACTTAACCTGCTCTGAGAATGCCAACCCCATTCCATCCACAGCAAGTAGATCCAATCACTTCCAAGCATCATCCTTCCTGACTAGCATGACCTCCATCTTGTCTGGATTCAACTTCCACTTGTTCTGCCTTAGCTACTGGACTATAGTCTTAAAGCACTGGATGACAGCCAAGACGGGCACATCTGGAAGCTTCAATAGTGCTGGGTGTCATCTGACATTGACGACATCCAGCCCCGAAGCTCCAGATTATCTCATTCAGTGGCCTCATGTGAATATTGAAGAGCCTTGAGTTTTGTTGAAGAAATGAAGGGTATAAGAGCTAGTGTGGTGTAGTGGTTAAGAGCAGTGGTTTGGAGCGGTGGAGTCTGATCTGGAGAACCGGGTTTGATTCCCCACTCCTCCACAAGAGTGGCGGAGGCTAATCTGGTGAACTGGATTTGTTTCCCCACTCCTACACATGAAGCCAGCTGGGTGACCTTGGGCAAGTCACAGCTCTGTTAGAGCTGTCTCAGCCCCACCTACCTCACAGGGTGTCTGTTGTGGGGAGGGGAGGGGAAGGGAAGGTGATTGTAAGCCGGTTTGAGTCTCCCTTAAGTGGTAGAGAAAGTTGGCATATAAAAACCAACTCTTCTTCTTCTTCTTCTTCTTCTTCTTCTTCTTCTTCTTCTTCTTCTTCTTCTTCCTCTTCGAAGGAAACATATTTAATTTTAAACTCTTGTCTTCCTCTAGCAAGCTGCCACAATGGTGCAAAATGTAAGGCACTTGGGCCTTTGCTGCTACAGTTCCCCCATTCAAGTTCCATGGCATGTCGCATACACAACAGGCATACATTTGTACTTAGGTTTCCATCATCCTACCAATGAGTGCAGTGGCACGTTCCCATCAGCCTAATAGAAGATCGATGTTACTAAAGGTTTGGAGACAACAGAACCATAAAGCATAAATGGTTTTACATATGTGTAAGACATTTATGTAAGATGACATATCCCATTATTCTATTGTGGGGTTTGAATAGATAAGAGCAGCAGGACAATTTCAGAATGCCTGTTAAAATGTTTTGTGTCATATGTAAATGGGTATTAATAGTTAGAACTTCTGGTCATGTCCTGATGTATGGTTACCCAGGTGCCTGAATGTCTAGGATGATTGTGGAGACACAAGACATCCTTTGCTAAAAGCTTACTGATAGTAAACACCCTTGTACAGATAGGTGGCATTAGCTTAGGGCAATGCTAATTGAGAGGCAGGAAATCTGGGGATGGAAGCCAGCTCAACTAGAACCGTCTCTGCTGCCTCAGGAAGAACTGAAGTGTTCCACCCCTTCTCAAAAGTGCCTAGAGGATGTTGATGGTGAAGTCACTTCCTCCCATAACCTGAGGCAATGTACTTTCTGGGACAGCCCGTCTTCCTGCTTCATCCATTCTGAATGTAATTTATATGAGGGAGGCCATACAGCAAGAAAAGCAAGCTGCACAGGGCTGTAAGATAAAGACGGCACTATTACATATCTTTTTACTCTTTGGCCAATACCCCACTCACTCAGTTGCAGCCCTGCAGAAACTCACAATAGACCAGAGTATAACGATTATTCTTTCTGGATGAAAGAAAGTTTCTTCAATGGTGGCACAGTCAACTTCTACCTTTGTCCTTCATTACTGATATTTATAATGAACAACATTCTGCATCTAGTAACGATCAGTCTAAATCAAGGGGTTTCTACCTTGTTGAGTTTGTGGGAATGTGAGAATGGGTAGTGGAGACCATGACAAAATGGCTTCCATGGAAGGTTGCAGCTAGGGTTGCCACGTCCATCTTCACCACTGGTGGGAGGTTTTTGGGGTGGAGCCTGAAGAGAGCAGGGTTTGGGGAGGGGAGGTGCTTCAATGCTATAGAGTCCAATTGCCAAAGCAGCCATTTTTTCCAGGTGAACAGATCTCTATTGGCTGGAGATCAGTTGTAATAGCAGGAGATGTCCAGCTAGTACCTGGGGATTGGCAACCCTAGATGCAGCCAATCACAGCAGGTTGGGAGGTTCTTATGTTCTTATAACAGTCTCTGTTAAACGGACAGGACATTTCCCCCCAGCAGGCAGTTGGTACCACATCAATAATCTTGATACAACCTATCACCATCACATCAAAGTTGCTTCTTTGGAGTGTTTCATTCATGCACATCAGTAAAATAGGGTAGAAAAAAAACTGCTTGTGACCAGGGGGGAAAGAAAGCTATGTCAAACTGTGCATTGCAGTGTTCTGGACATAATTTGAGAATAAAGAATGGAGGATT
This sequence comes from Euleptes europaea, assembly GCF_029931775.1. Taxonomy (NCBI): domain Eukaryota; kingdom Metazoa; phylum Chordata; class Lepidosauria; order Squamata; family Sphaerodactylidae; genus Euleptes; species Euleptes europaea. Next base: position 30,233,047 of record NC_079328.1, on the reverse strand, counting down.
CCTAACTTATTACGTTTGACAGGCAGGACAATGCTGTTGCAGTTGTCTTGTTTGTGGGTTTCCTAGAGGCACCTGGTTGGCCACTGGGGAACAGACTGCTGGACTTGATGGGCCTTGGTCTGATCCAGCTTGGCTTTTCTTATGTTCTTAAATCGACACGACTGAACCTAGTATAGGGTTCCTGTATGTGTGCAGGGTTCAGCACCCTTTGCCAATTCAATTTTAAAAAGTGATCTGCACCCTCACCCCCTGCCTGCACCAAACCCTAGCAAATGGAAAGGACAAAGGGGAAGAAAAACATCATCTCAATGTTTCCAGTTGCCCAGCCTGTAAGGGGATGCTTTTGACGGGGAGGCTTTTAGGGCTGTTGAATTAAAAAAAAATCGGTATAGTTCGGATTCGGCTGAATTCAGCCCGTTTAAATTTGGGATATGCTGAAGTCCGAACTCCCCCGCTTCGGGTCCATGCAATTCGGCAGGAATTCAAAGTTCGGGGGAAAAAATCGGCCGAATAAAGCCATTAAAAATACAACCGCACCTTTCCGCAGCTCTGGGGGGGCATTTTGGGGGGTAGAGGTCCCAAACTTTGAGCGGAGCTTCAAAGGACGCTTCTTGAAAGATCCCCCAAGTTTTGTAAAGATTGGGTCGGGGGGGCTGAGATATGGGCCCCGAAAGGGGTCCCCCCCACCCTTAATGTGCATCTCTGAGCAGAGCTTGCCGCCCACGCACAAAGCTCCCAGCCCCGACAAACAGCTGATAAGTTTGCAAAGCATTGCAACACAACTGCAAGCAACACGACTGCAAAAGCAACACAACCTTGTAAGCAACACCTTTGCAACTGTGCAAAGCAACACCTGACACCTGGGAGTTTGCAAACCATGGAAAGAGACAGAGGCAGCTAGCTATGCATAATGAGCAGGAGGGGTGGAATTTCCCCTTTTGCATGGGACTCCAAATGCATTCTTTAAGTCACCATTTGAAAACAAGTTTTGAGCAAGCATCCAAATAGACCTAACCGCTCTTATGAATGAGGGAAAACCTGAATACACACAACTGAAACCCCCCCTCAAACCAGGGAGAGAGAGACTCGAGGGGGAACACACACCCCAGGCAGAACCGGCAAAAGCCCCCTTTGGCTTCCCCCCCACCCACAGAAACTGCTCCCTCCCCACACACACACAGACTCTGCTTCCCCCCCACACACACACACACAGGAGAAAAATTATAGATTAAAGCCCCCAAAGGGGTCTTACTGTGGCTGTCTTCTGTTCCAGCAGGAGGGGCTGGGAGGAGGACTGGGTAATCCAAGACGTTTCCATTTAGGCACAGGACGTTTTGCTCTGGAGGAGATGCATACAGGATCCCATTCATCCTAATAGGGAAAAGAGGAAAGGGGAAAGCCCATATCTCGGGACCCCCTGACCCAATGTTTACAAAACTTGGGTGGTCTCTTAAAAAGCCTTGTCTGAAGCTCCGCTCAAAGTTTGGGATCTGCACCCCCAAAAATGCGCCCCCTGCAGCCATGGAAAGAGAAAAGGGGGGAGCCAATATTTCTGCCCCCACTGAACCCATCTTTACAAAACTTGGGTGGTATCTTAAGAAGGATTGTCTGAAGCTATGCTGAAAGTTTGGGGGCTGTATCCCCAAAAAAGCGCCCCCTGCAGCCACGGAAATGGAAAAGGGGGGAGAGGAAAAAGGGGTGGAGCCCATATCTCGAGACCCCCTAACCCAATGTTTACAAAACTTGGGGGGTATCTTAAGAAGGCTCATCTGAAGCTCCACTGAAAGTTTGGGGTCTATACCCCCAAAAATGCGCCCCCTGCAGCCATGGAAAGAAAAAAGGGGGGAGCCCATATCTCGGGACCCCCTGACCCAATGTTTACAAAACTTGGGTGGTCTCTTAAGAAGGCTTGTCTGAATCTCTGCTGAAAGTTTTGTGTCTGTACCCCAAAAAATACGCTCCCTGCAGCCACAGAAAGGAGCGAATGTGCACAAGCACCCCCCCCCACACACACACACGAAGATTTCCCTCTCTCTCTCTCTCTCTCCCAGGCCGGGCCGCACATCAGCTGATTCCTCCAGTACTCAATCCTGACTGATTGGCCAGAAGAAGACCCAGCTTGGCCACCGATTGGCCGGGGGAGGAGAATGCTGCTTACTGACAGTTATGCTGCTTACTGACGGCCGAATTTGCTGGATTTATTCGTGAACTCCCGAACTCGCTGAATTCGGCCCCCACGGTTGCCCGCCATTTTTGAGTTCGGTTCGTCCCGAACTAAAAGCCACCGAATCAGGGGAAATTCAGCTGTTTTTCAGTTCGGGCCGAACCGAATCAACAGCCCTAGAGGCTTTCTTTACCTAACTGTGAACAGTTTGATCACTTGGGTGAGGGGTGAAATCCCTAAGCATTTCATCCCTATTAGGTGCACACATGAGGGTTACAGGCAAGTATATAGAGTGTGAGAATAATGCAGCAGAAGATACAGGTGAGGATTGAGAAAACCCATTTTCAAAGTTCCTAGTCGGCCATGGAAACTTACTGGGTGACCTGGAACAAATCATTCTCTCTCAGCTTAACCTACCTTACAGGGTAGTTGTGAGGATGAGGTGGTGAAGGGGAGAACAATGCACTCTGTGCTTTTCTGAGGAAGATATGTTTGTGTTTCCTATTAAAAATTGTGTTAAACATCACCTGAATACAGTAATGATCCTGAACCTATGATAATATATTAGGTATATGACGTGGATAACCCAGGCTATCCCGATCTCATCAGATTATGGAAACTAAGCAGGGTCAGCTTTGTTTAATGTCTGGATGGGAGACCACCAAGGAAGTCTAGGGTCACTACACAGTGGCAGGCAATGTAAACCCCTCTAAATGTCTCTTGCCTTGAAAATCCGGAGAGAGGTTGCCATATATCAGCTGTGACTTGTTGAGGGGGAGGGAATATCACATTAAATTGCATTACAAAATCCAAACAAAAATGTTAATGACTATAAGAGCTCAACGGATGCCTGTGCATTCACTTATAAACTATATTGGCCTGAGATTTTGGAAAGCCAGTGAGGGTACACAATTCTGGGCTAGAAGAAGATGAAGAAGAGTTGGTTTTATATGCCAACGTTCTCTACCACTTAAGGGAGACTCAAACTGGCTTACAATCACCTTCTCTTCCCCTCCCCACAACAAACACCCTATGAGGTAGGTGGGGCTGAACTGTGACTTGCCCAAGGTCACCCAGCTGGCTTTGTGTGTAGGAGTTGGGAAACAAATCCAGTTCACCAGATTAGCCTCCGCCGCTAAGTGGGGAATCAAACCAGGTTCTCTAGATTAGAGTCCACCGCTCCAAACCACTGCTTTTAACCACTACACCATTCTGGCTCTAGGAGAACTGATAGACTACTTTATATACATGGATATCCTCCTCTCCTCCTTTGCCACTGAGGTACTGTAGCTTCTCCACTCAGCTCTCATGTATAGCTCTCATGTATTTGGGAAGGCCTTGCTATTATTATAACCTCCCCAGAACCCTTTTCCTCCTCACCACCTTGATTTGGCTTATCTTGTTTTTACACATCCCCTATCTGCCTCTTGCAATCTTTAGTGCCTTTTGATTTAAAATATGTTTTTCTTCGCTGCCCTTGTATAAGCATGATACATAACCTCTGGGTATGCTCACTAATCAAGGCTCTTAATCTGCAGCTACCTATCCAAACCTCAAAGCTGCAAGCCGATAACATTTCTGAGAAAATTAACCTTCGGGTCTTGTTCTCTCCCGACGCTCAACCCTAGAGTCTTAGACCTCCAGTGCACTCCTTCCAAACGTTATTGGTTCCAACATGTATAAACCTCTGGGCCCCTTCCCAAACGCTTGCTCAACTAAGCCCTCTGTCCCGACACATGGAGAAGGGAAGAAAAGAGCTCCTGTTTTGATCCCGTCTTGCTGAATATATATAAAGCTACTGCAATGGGCTGGTGGGGGGAGAACACTTTCTGTTGGAGTTCTTTGTTCGCCACTCAACAAAGTCAGATTCTCTTCCTTTTACTATGTTTGCACAAGTCTGTAGACAGCAAGAGTTCCATTCATGCGGTTGAGAGTCTCCTTGGTTTCCTTTCTCCACAGGTGTTTCCTGACGGTACTTATTGTCAGAACGGGTTGGCTGCGCCACACGCTCTGACACCTCCTCTAAGGTTCTTGGGTCATCAAGCTCTCTGAATGCCTGGTTTCTCATTATCCAAAGAGATCCCCTCTCACCTGGCCAATGTCAACTGTCCTTTCCTTTCTCACCACTCTTGCCAGATAATGACGGGCTCATCCTCCTGCCAGTCAATAGCGACGGCTGCTTTCAGCCGCAGGCCAGAGAGCAGACCCTCGCCAGCTTAATGGCACGGAGAGAAATGGGCTCAAATACAAATAGGACCATTATCCCAGGCTCCAGCTTCCTATTTCCTTTTCACGAAGCAGCCTCTGATTAGCTCATCAAACCAGAGAGCGACACATCGTCCAAAAACTGATGCCAACTTCCTTCCATTGCACATTTAATATATTATCCTCTCTGGAATCTGCAGTAGATTAACTTCCAAAAAAATGTATTAGTCCACTGCTCGGAGCATTAACCACTTAAGAGCAAAGAGGATGTGCAAGGGGGCCTTTGCCAAGTAGGACACAGATTGAAAGGGAGGGTAATGATCTCCCTTTTTCTTCCACTGGTAATACTGGGGTGGCTGTCCAAAGGAGGGGTGCCCAATGGCCAGAAACTGGAGAGTGTGACTCATGAAGGTAGATATGTCTCTGAAGGAGTGGGCTTTGGCTCACAGAAGCTTATGCCCCAACCAGGTTGCTTGCCAGAAGACTTATATCAAAATTGGATGTGTTCATACTGAAGCTCAGGGGTTTATCCACATTTCATGTCTTTGGCCATCAAATGCATCTTTCTTACCCGGTTTTCTGATGTACACAAAGAAGAGAAGAAGAAGAAGAGTTGTTATTTTATATGCCGACTTTCTCTACCACTTAAGGAAGAATCAAATCGGCTTACAATCACCTTCCCTTCCTCTCCCCGCTGGCCAGTTGATTGGCACCAGGTGGGGTTGAGAGAGCTCTAAGAGCTGTGACTAGCTTAAGGTCAGCAGTGGGGAAACCCACACAGTTTATCAGATTAGCATCTGTCGCTCAGGTGAAGGAGTGGGGAATCAAACCCCGTTCTCCAGATTAGAGTCCACCACTCAAAACCACAACTCTTAACCACTATGCCACACTGGCTCTCTGTTCCAACTGGGCTGAGACTGTCCATAAAGTGCTCTAGTGTTAAAAAAGAAGGGTCCAGAAAACAAAGAGTTGGCCAGTCTAGTAGAGGGTAGGATGATTCTGAGTTCCTGTTTTGACTTGAAAAATCCCCTGTTGCAATTTTGTTTCTTCCTTGTGCAAACTGAACCCATGATTCCCTATTTTTAAGCCACCTTCTGCTTCATTGCACTGACTTTTGAACAAAGATTCACTAAGGTGAATAATAATCAAATGAACCCACAATACAAGATGTAAAAGCAGTTATGAAACAGCCAGATTCACAATGTCATCGAAAACAGAACCGGGTGGACCAAAATCAACAGCAAATCAAAGAAAAAACCCCTTGCAAAGCAAAAACCAAACTGCATGTCAACCATACTATGAAACAAAACTATCTTATTTGGTATTTAAAAGAGAGCAAGGAAGAGACAGAACCAAATTTGTTGGGGAGGGAGTTCTATCATGTTGATGCTGCTACTGAGAAGGCCCTTTCCTGTGTAACCAGCTACCGCACTTTGGATGGTGGATGAACATACAGCAAGGCCTCTGAGAAAAATGGGATATTTTGTATTGGAGAAGGTGGTCCTTGATGCACCTTGGGAGCTTAGAGCTTTAAATGACAATGCCTGAATATTGACGATCAGGGCAGCACTTCTCCATGCCTAGAAAAGGCATAGGGCTGGATCCAACCAGTTTTTCTGCTGGTCAAAAGGAAGAAAGGGTCCCCTTTGACCACCAACTCTGAGAATCATGGGACCTGCATGCACAAAAGCCATATGGGCTGCGGACTATTAAGGAGGGGAACTGAGTGAAAGTGAGTAAAAAAGCTGGCTGGATCCAACCCATATAGTTCCCGTTGGTTAGATTTACACCCATAATTCAGGTGCACATACAGCAAGTTAACTGGCTCTTACGTGAGCTGAAAATCCATCCCGGTATATTCAATACAACCTTAGTCATTAGTTTCCCAAATCCCCTATAAAGCAGAAAGATGTCAAATCAATAAAGACAGCTAAATTCTTATCAGTAGGAAGAGACACAGTCTCCGTGTGATGGTATCACTTCATTAGGTAACTTACCAACAACTCAGCCCCATAGATGAGAACCTTTCATTGCATTGGGGAGGGGGGGAAGTCAGGGAGATAAACCCTTTGCTCCTTAATGGGCTCCCAGCAACAGTTCATTTCACAGGACATTAAATTTCCTGGGCTCAAAATAAACAAACAGTGAAGTCCATGGTTAACCCATACAGATGAAGCAGCATGAAACATACACCCAAATCATTCCAAATTCATGGTAATCATCGGATTTATTCAAGAATGTTCTCCACCACTAATCACTAATGCAATTTCAGATTTCACAGTTGATGAATGTACATGTACTGGTTTATAGAGATGCCACCAAAGCTGTCATGGAAGCAGAAAGCATAGTGCCCACAGACTTTGTGGCTCTACCAGAAAAGTGCATAGAGTGGCCTAATAGTTTGGTTATCCACAGTCCTGAACCAAGAATGGCCTGGATCCAGACTAAAGTTTCTGCTAACAGAATAGGATGTGTAATTTCTTGCCAATTCCTCCTTCCTGCCGCAGACCCCTGATTTGCCTCTCATGCCATTCCAAGGATCTACTCTCCCCTGTGAACAGCATTTGGGGGGAAATCAGTGGGCTGGAGAGGGAGGGACGAAGGCAGAAAAGTTCCATCCTGCTGGCAGAAATGCTTTCTGTCTGCAGAACACTTATTCTGGATCCATCCTCATGCCTGGCTTTTATTTCAATTAGTTAATGCATGTACCTATGGAAAACCCAAGCAATTAATGAAAAAGCCCTAAGAATCAGGGGCTTGTTCAGACTCTGGGAAGAGAGGAGAGGCTGAAGGTTCTGGGGCTTTTCTGTTTTGGAGAAAAAAATGAATAAGGGCAGGGGGACATGATAGAGTTTTTCCAAATTATGCATAGGGTTAGAAAAAGCTGATAGAGGTATTTTATGCATGGGCACTTTGACTTACATTCTCCGCTGGTCCGACTTGGTTTTTTGTTGGGGATATGCATGAGTTTTCTGTCACTTAGAGATGATCTCGTGCCCAGCCTGCACAATATCCAGGTATTCCTGATCTTGTTGTAACACGATTCTTCAATGTCCCCTGAGATCAGCCCGGGTCAAATTGTACCCATTTCCATGCATAAGCCAAAGCGCAGGAGAGGGGAGCTGGGGGTGGAATGATGTTTTTCTCACAGTAAGCGCTCCAGCAAATTACAAAGCAGTGTTTTCAAAGGGCAGGGGTTCAGATGCTTCTGGATTTCTGTTGGTGATTCTGCGGTACTCCTGAAACCCTAGGACTTTCTCCAGGGCATTTTTAGGATTTGGAACAGAAAAGTGTGGGTCAAGAGAGCCTCGAACCCTGGGTAAAAGTCCCATACATAAAAGACCAGAGAAAACTTTTTCTCCCACTCACAACATGTTAGGTTTTTTAGAAGTTGAGGAGCAATAAATTCAGGACAGACAAAAGGAAGGACTTCTTTATTCAGCAAATAATTACATTGTGGAATGCACTGCCAGTGGATGTAGTGATAACTATGAGTGTGGATAGAATTTAAAAGGGGATCAGATGGATTCAGGGAGAAGAGGTCCATCAGTGGCTACTAGCCATGGTGACTAAAGGGAATTTGCATATCCAGAGGCAGTAAATCTCTAAACCTTGCAACCCTAGCCATTGGGCCTATGACTGCTCTTGTATGCTTATGTAACCACCACCACCCCTCCCAGGTGAGTTAAAGTTGAGTGGGACAATAGCGAATGGAATGGATGAAATCTGCTCATTCCTTTGTGTAGTAATCAGGTCTAGAGAAGTCAAGATGCACATGATCTTTATCTGATCTTGAACATAGTAGAATAATCAGAGACACTAAAATGATTGACTTTTGATAGCTTATTCATCTAAATAGTTACCCTGCTTTTCTCCCACTCTGGAAATTCAAAGAAGCTTAGAAAATGAAATACTCAAACAATTTAGAGACATAGAACCCAACAGTTCTCCAAGCACCCACAAATCAAGAGATAATCCACAATTTTGTCCCAGGCTGATACAAGTTCTGCCACCAGGGCTCACATAGGGCCATAGATGAAAGCCACAGGATGAAAGCCACAGAGTTGAAGGGCCAACAGCCTCTGACCCTGCTGAGGTTTTAAATTACCTGTAGAAAGGGGGGGGGGAATGTTCTGTCCAGGTATTATTCAGCTGTTTTGATGTTCCTAGTTGCTTTGCAACAAATTTGGGCCTTTTTTTTTCTTTTTCTTTTTTTGCGGGGGTAAGAACCCTTGTGACTGCATTTTGAAAGCAGAAGAAAGATGGTTTGGCTCTCTGTTCCTTTCAATTTGTTTTGGATTTCCTTTGCTAAGGGGCTCTTCTGTTCTTCCTACTGAGCTCTTGCTCAAGGTTACCCAATCCTCTATTTTGGCACTGCACTCATGTTGACAGCAACCCCCTGAAGATGCAAAGTCATTACCCAGGTGCTACTGTATGGAGATTCTCAGATCTGGCATGGAATCTGTCGATGTGACCAAAGAATAGAAGGGAGGGGAATGTTTGCCTATTGCTAAATCTGCAGCAGTTACCAACAGCAGTTGGAGATGGCAGAACTGACTGCACGGGAAGCAGTCAGTTTCTGCTGGAATAACAGAAGCAAAATTTAACCAAGAACTATGGACTTAGAAGGGTATAACTCTGCATAGAATTACACAGTAAATCACATTTTGAACAGCTGATGTGGCTCGTTCTCCCAAAGGAATTAAACCCAGATCTGGACCTGTACTTCTTCAGACTGCAAAGAGGGGCTTATCTATAAAAGAAGAAGAAGAGTTGGTTTTTATATGCCAACTTTCTCTACCTTTTAAGGAGAATCAAACTGGCTTACAATCACCTTCCCTTCCTCTCTTCTGTGTATGAAAACAGCCCTCTGCTTTGAAAACTAGAATATCAGTGACATGGGTTACAACTTAGCCTTCTCTTTGATATGCTAGTTTTTGAGGAACAGGGGTTTTAAAAACAAAAACAAAGGAACATTCAACCATGCACATTTCTGCTTGCAGTTGGCCATGGTGCAGCCCAGAGAAGCCAGGCGGGATCAGACCGATGGCCCACGTAGTCCAGCATCCTGTTTCACACATTGGTCACCTAGACGCCCCCCAGGAGGCCTATGAGTAGAGAATGGTAGGCAACCCTTCCCCTTTGTAAATCAATAGTACTAATATTTAGAGGCTTACTGCCTCTGAAAATGGAAGTTCCATTCAGTCATCATGGCTAATAACCCTCAGTGGACCTGTCCACCATGATATTCCTTTTAAAGCCAACTAAACTAGTGGCTATCATGGTACCTTGTGGCTGCAAGTTCCATAAGGCAGCAACTAAATGAATAAAGTAATTCCTTTTTCATGTCCTATCACAAATTCCAGAATTGGAAGGTATGTCATTCCTTGTGATTTGCATGTTTTGTTTTCCCTTCTGTGTTACCGATGCACAAGTGTGCGCTGGGGGAAAAAACACTACAAAAAAGCAATCTCGCTGGAGAATATCTGTGATCGACTCAAGATGCACATGTGCTTTCCTGCATAGGTGAAACCACACAAAATTAATTGGGATGCAGTCATGTGCACTGTTATAAAGGATACGGCTGTTTAATGACCTTGCATCAAAAGCCTCAAATGGTAATGGAGAGGAGGGAACACACAAAACACAATAAAAGAAGAAACTGATATCTGCAGCAAACCTCGAAAGCGCAGCCATCTCAGTAAGATTCAGAAATCCAAAATAAGAGAACGGAGGGTTCAAGGTGCCCTTTTGGAAATGAACACATAAATCTCAGTGGGATCATATTGATGGTCTTTGGCTGGAGTAACTCTGCATAGCATGAACACTGTTGCAATATCCAAATGTCTGGAGAAATTCAGAGGAGAAATGTAGAAGTGTCTCAAGGGTAAAAATATGTGACGTGTCTGCTGTGAACACCACTGCAATTGAGGCAATATGAGGAGATGATAGAGCTCAATCATACTACAGGAACAAAACTATCTTATTTGGTGTCTAAAAGAGAGCAAGGAAGAGAGAACCAAATTTTTTGGGGAGGAAGTTCTACCATGTTGATGCTGCTACTGAGAAGGCCCTTTCCTGTGTAACCAGCTACCACACTTTGGATGGTGGATGAACATACAGCAAGGCCTCTGAGAAAAATGGGAAGTTTCGTATTGGAGAAGGTGGTCCTTGATGCATCTTGGGAGTTTAGGGCTTTAAATGACAACGCCTGAATACTGACGGTCAGAACAGCGCTTCTCCATGCCTACAAAAGGCATGATAGAGCTCTCTCCAGTGTGTGATACCTGTAATGGCCTATTTGCATATGCACACCATCACTGGAAGACTATTTGTCTGAAGACTCCTGGTAATCTAAAACAGCATGAATCAGTTCCCATATTACAGGGAAAAGAAGGAAGGGGGGTTACTCTTTTAGACACCTTTAATTGTTATTCATTATTCTTGGCCTTCCAAAGCTCAGTAGAATGGTTTATTGATGACAGAGTCTTCAAAAAACATTAGTCAGGCTGCAGGGGGAAAAAAGAGGAGTTTGTGAGAATAATGGATTACAGCAGGCGACGTGGAGGAGTTTGCATGTGTTTGCTTAAGGCTAATGGAACAAATAGAAGATTTTAATTTTCTCCAAGGGAAAAAAAGGCTGGTGAAATTGGTAAGAGGGAAATGGAAGTCTTTTGCAAGGCTCTTCTAACTTGGGAGGTTTGTGCGTGGAACTCACAATGGAATTCCAATATGCCATCAGAGGGAAGGGCAAAATGAGTTATAGATAAAGCAAAGCATTGAAAAAACTAAAACCCAAGGAGGAGCTGGTATCTGAAGCCAACTCTGAAAGCAGATCACTCTGGCTAAGATTTAGAAAATCAAAATAAGAGAATAGTAGGGCTGCAAACAAACAAACAAAAAACAACCAGTAAATTTTGGGTTCGTATTTATTGGACCCGATTTTTAGGGGGGAACCTGAAATAAGCCGAATACCCATACTGGTAAATGTGTATGCCAGCTTTTAAAAGGTTTTCCTGAAAAAAAATCAGCTCCATTTTAGCCTATGGGAGTTTTTTTCAAAGCTCCCGTGGGGGCATTTTTAGAGATAGAGTTACCAAATTTTCAGGGTAGCTGCAATGGACTCTCCTTTCATTAACTCCAAAGTTTGGTAAAATTTGGGCCAGAGGGTCCAATTTTATGGGCCCACACAAGGGTCACCCCCTTCTCCATAGAAAAGTACTGTGAAGTTCATTTTTGGGGTGGGAAACCCGATATGCACAGCCGTGGAGAACAGAGAATTCGTGGAGATGAGCAGATCATTTTCAGGAAATGAAGCTGGATGGACCAAGAGGGAACTGGAAGGAATAGCATAAGCTATCTCATAGGGTCATTGTAAGGACTGCATACTACCCTGAGCTCTTTGGAGGAAGAGAAATACAAACATGTGATAAGAAAAAAAATAACTCTTTCTCTCGCCTTTCAACAAACAGGAGGATCTATGGCAGTGTCTGTCTTTGCTAGAATTGAGCGATCTGAGCTCGAATTAAAACCTGTCTGAGAGCAAGAGAATTCCACCCCCTTCCTCCTTGCACAATAGCAATTGCCGTCGAGTTTTTTTCCATTAACTTTCTCACTTGTTCCTCTCTGGTTTCTAAACAGAAGCAAGTCTGTCCACGCAACTGTGGGCTTGTTTGCCTCAAAGTGAGGAAACAAAACAAAAGGGGCATTAAAACTGGAACGCCGTGGCCATCCCCACACCATACTGGCTTGGATGACTCTCCGTCTATGCGGCTTTTTGTACTAACGCTTGTATCAATGGGATCCTTGTTGTTCCTTGAGCCCCCACAGGGTTACATGAGTACTGTGTCAATTCAATAGCTTTTTATTTTATGGGTATATTTCTCTCTCTCTCTCTCTCTCTCTCTCTCTCTCTCTCTCTCTCTCTCTCTCTCTCTCTCTCTCTCTCTCTGTGATTTTCTTTTCATATGGGTTTATAGTCCAGGAGCGTTGCAGTATTAGAAGCGGCCACGATGTCCCGCGGTTACGCATAGGGCTTATTGGCAACCCCCAGGTTCCTGCCCTTTGAGTACCTCACAAAGGTGGTCTTGTTAAAAGCCAGATTACAAAAAGCAACTACAAGTGTGTGACTTTCTCTGTCAATGCAAAAGATGACCATAACACTGGGGTGGGGGGAAGAGGGTTACGCTGGGAACCACCAAGGCCTCAAAAACCACCCCCAGAATTTTTCAACTCTTTCTCTGTGACCTAATTTTGAAAGAAATTGCTTTGTAGGGGGGAGGGAGGGGACAGAGGGGTTTGGTTTGGGGGAGAGATGGGCCTGGGAGAACGGAGCGTGGTCTGTTCTGCACGGCACTCTAGCTGAAAGAAAGTGGAAGGAATTGTGCTTTATGTCGAACCCCCCAAACACTGAGCAACAGGCATCAATATCTCCATGCTTGCTGACTCTTCGAAGCGAGTGAGGGCAAAATTCTCCTAAGGGATGCTGATGCTTATGATAGAGGTAATGATACCAAACAGGGATTATTTAGAAGTAGGGTTGCCAGGTGCCCGGTGGCGGCAGGTAAAATCCTGCCAATCCACCAGCTGAGGGCCAGCGGGCACAGCGGGCACATGTGTGGGCAGACTTCACGTGTGTCACTTCCGGGTTTACCCAGAAGCGATGCGGACGCTCTGGCCACCTCTGCTGAAACTCTATGGAAACCATAGAGTTTTGGCCAAGATTGCTAGAGTGTCCGCGTTGCTTCCGGGTAGACCCGAAAGTGGCATAGGCATGTCACACGGGGTGTGCGCACATGCGCGCCACGCACATCAGCTGCAGCCCCTCAAAGCTCCTGCCAGTGGATTTACGGGGCCTGGCAAGGCTATTTAGAAGGATTTTCAATGCACTTTCTTAATTCTTGGTGAAATATCTTCATTGTGGACTAGGGTTGCCAGTTCCGGGTTTGGAAATACCTGGATATTTTGGGGGTGGAGCCTGAAGAGGACGGGGTTTGGGTAGGGGAAGGACTTAAATGTCATAGAGTCCAATTAGGGTTGCCGACCTCCAGGTACTAGCTTAGAGATCTCCTGCTATTACAACTGACCTCCAGCCAATAGAGATCAATTCACCTGGAGAAAATGGCCGCTTTGGCCATTGGAGTCTATGACATTAAAGTCCCTCCCCTCCCCAAACCCCACCCTCCTCAAGCTCCACCCCATAAATCTCCTGCCAGTGGCGAAGAGGGACCTGGCAACCCTAAGTCCAATTGCCAAAGTGGCCGTTTTCTCTAAGTGAACTATCGGCTAGAGATCAGTTGTAATCCCAGAAGATCTACAGCTAGTCCCTGGAGGCTGGCAACCCTATATAGAGTCCACCTTCCAAAGCAGCCATTTTCTCTAAATGAACTGATCTCTGTCACTTGGAGATCAGTTATAATAGCAGATCTCTAGCCACCACCTGGAAGTTGGCAAGCCTACACAGAGTCCACCCACCCAATCAGCCATTTTCTCCAGATGAACTGATCTCTATCAGCTGGAGATCAGTTGTAACAGCAGGAGATCTCCAGCTAGTACCTGGAGGCTGGCAACCCTATTGGACTGCTCTTCTGGAAATGTTTTCCTTGCAAGTCAAATGTACTGCTAAGTAGAAAAGTGTTTTCAAGGATAAAAAGGAGCTCTCATTCAGAGCAAAGCCTTGCCAGGAGTTATGCAACAAGGCCTGAGTACAAATTGAAAAATCAGCTAAGTATTATTCCAACTTTCAGCACATGTATTTGACTACATTTTAATGTAAGCCTCCGCCCAAACAAGCGCCTGTTTTCTATTCTCCCCCTTCTCCACGTCAACTGCATAAGGGAAAACATCGCATCTTGAAACTATCAGGCATCCTGGAAAAAGGATGAAAATGGCATGTCATGCATACGAAACGAGCTTGTGTGTGTGTGTAGGCCGCTGTCCAAACTATCAGTTGAAAAGGTAAAAGCTGGTGCAAAAAATGTAGCTTAATTGTGGGTGGGGGGGAGAGAGAATTCAAGATGAAAGAGGAGGGGAAAAAAAGAAATGAGAAAGGAATAAAAGTAAATGTCCAGTGCTGCTGTTCCTCAATGAAGATAAGAGAGGGTTGTATAAATAGGAGGAGGAGGAGAAAAAGAAGAAGAGTTGGTTTTTATATGCCGACTTTCTCTACCACTTAATGGAGACTCAAACCAGCTTACAATCACCTTCCCTTCCCCTCCCCACAGCAGACACCCTGTGAGGTAGGTGAGGCTGAGAGTGTGTGACTAGCCCAAGGTCACCCAGCTGGCTTCATGTGTAAGAGTGGGGAAACAAATTCAGTTCACCAGATTAGCCTCCGCCACTCATGTGGAGGAGTGGGGAATCAAACCCAGTTCTCCAGATCAGAGTCCTCCACTCCAAACCACCTCTCTTAACTACTACACCACCATGCAAAGATCAGTTCGCTTGGAGAAAACAGCTTTTGGGGAGGGTGAACTCTGTGGCATTATACCCTCCTGAGGTCCCTCTTATCCCCAAATAGACTTGGCAGGTCACTTAGTTTGGCAGGCAATATACAGCGCCCTTCGCTTTCAAAGAGTAAGTGGTGCTTGTTCGATCATTTCAAGGACTCAGGAGTAAGCCAGGCACAAAAACAAACTCAAATACAGTAAGATTGTTACTGGATTCCACTCAGCTGATTTTTGTTCTGAATCTCCTTCACGCTTTCAAGTGTTTTGTTTCCCAGTTTTGGTGAGTTTTATGATTTTTTATGGGAGGGAAGGTGGCATGATACAGCGCGATCTTGTCAGATCTCAGAAGCTAAGCAGGTTCGGTACTTGAATGGGAGACCACCAAGGACGATTCTGCAGAGGAAGGCAATGGCAAACCACTTCCGCTTCTCACTTGCATTGAAAGAAGCCCCTTGCTGGGGATGCCATAGGTCAGCTACGACTTGACCTCACTTACATATGTATGATGTTTAATTGGATTGTTATGCCTTCCTGGGACCTATGGCTGTGGGGTAGCACACAAATCTTTTAAAATATAATAATAATAAAATCATTATTCCCTAGGGTTGCCAGGTCCCTTTTTGTCACCAGCAGGAGGTTTTTGGGGCAGAGCCTGAGGAGGGCGGGGTTTGGTGAGGGGAGGGGCTTCAATGCCATAGAGTCCAATTGCCAAAGTGGCCATTTTTCTCCAGGTGAACTGATCTCTATCGGCTGGAGATCAGTTGTAATAGCAGGAGGTCTCCTGCCACCACCTGGAGGTTGGCAGCCCTATTATTCCCCCACCCCATGCTTTGAGACGTTTTGTTCTAGCCTATTGTTTGTCCTCTCCCCCTACACACACACACACACACACACACACACACACACACCAATGAATGATATAGAAGTGGCAGGCAGAAACTATGTAGGTTTCTGCATCTGATGTAGATCTAGGTGATGAATGCCCAAGGAGAAAGCCATTTGTTAGAAGTTTTCAGATGTTCCCATTGCCCAGGGCTTGCAGAGAGCCACAATTTACTATTAGTTCCAAAATCTTTCTGAACCTGGGAAATTAATAGGTGTTGGTTGTTATCCTCAAGATCTAGGTTTGGCCTAGGATTGTGTAGTGAAGTAGAACGAAGCCCTAGCTAAGGGTGGGGAGGGGGAATGACACAGGAGTTCTGAATACGACCTGTTGTTATTAGTTATCCAGTTTAGATGAGTTAGAACATCTATATTCACAAAAACAGCATTTTTTAGATCAGGTTTTGATTGGTTGATATGCAATGCCCCATCCTATTCTCTCTTAGAGCTCTCTCAGCCCCACCTACCTCACAGGGTGTCTGTTATGGGGAGGGGAAGGGAAGGTGATTGTAAGCCGGTTGGGTTCTTTCTTAAGCAATAGAAAAAGTTGGCATATAAAAACCAACTCTTCTTCTTCTTCTATTACTGCTTTGCACCAAATCAATAATATTTAAATGCCTGAAAATGTAGCTCAAGAGCAATGGGTCAGCATCTTTGTGGCTGCAAAAACTCGTCTATGACTAGGAATTGTGAGAAACCTCATGTATGAAGGGAGGATAGTTGGTGGGGTGATTCCTAGTGTGAAGGTGGAATATACTCGCCTTGCCCGACTCAATGTGCTAGCTTGAAAAGCCAACATCCAAATGAAAACAAAACAGGTAGGAACAGATGCAAAATAATCAGAAGCATCCCTATTAACAAACCAAACAGTTCATGGCAGAGCCAGTGAGCACACCAGTCTCCTCTTCTATAAACACGCATACACACTGCTCACCTCTCCTTATGCGATCAAGCTCAATCGTAGTCACTGTCAAGTGTACATTATTAATTTTTATTCATACAGTGCTTAAAATATATTCTGCACTGACTGAAACAGCATTGGTTTTGCTTTTCCAAGCGGCTCCATCATTTTGCTGGTTGTGTGCTTGTTGAGTTCCTTGGCCCATGAGCCTCTGATAATGACAACGTTGTCCTGCTCCCTCAAAGGCCCCTGTCCTTTGGCCCCTTGTTTTCACGTATGCCTAAAATTGCCTCCTCACCTGAATGATGCCACCTCTTTAAATCCCTTCCCCAGCGTTTGGGGGGCCTAACCTGGAGGAGTGGGGAATCAAACCCGGGTCTCCAGGTTAGAATCCACTGCTCTTAACCACTTCACCACGCTGGCTCTCTCTCTGAGTGGTAACACTGCAGGGCTACTCAGCTCAGCGTCACCAACAGTGGGCATTAACTCACCCATTGCTTTCTCCCACAAACTCAGACAGCTGTGAAGAAGGCAGTGATCAGCGAGATGACACTGATTATCGCCACAGTTGCGACTGCTAGTTTGCAACCTGTTTGGACCCATGAAGATGCCTTATTCTGAATCAGACCATTTGACTGTTAGAGTCTGTAGGGTCTCTGGTTAAGGTCTTGTACATCAACCGCTACCTTTTATAATGGGAGATGCTGAGGATGGAACCTGAAATTGTCTTCATTAGACACACTGCTTTCGTGATTATCAGTTTTCCATATCACTTTTGGCAAGAGCCCCATGGCACAGAGCGGTAAGCTGCAGTACTGCAGTCAAAAGCTCTGCTCACGACCTGAGTTCGATCCCGACAGAAGTCGGTTTCAGGTAGCCAGCTCAGGGTTGACTCAGCCTTCCATCCTTCCAAGGTCGGTAAAATGAGTAGAAGAAGAAGAAGAAGAGTTGGTTTTTATATGCCGACTTTCTCTACCACTTAAGGCAGAATCAAACCGGCTTACAATCACCTTTCCCCTCCCCTCCCCACAACAGACACCCTGTGAAGTAGGTGAGGCTGAGAGAACATGACTTGCCCAAGGTCACCCAGCTGGCTTCGTGTGTAGGAGTGGGGAAACAAATACAGTTCGCCAAATTAGCCTCCGCCGCTCATGTGGAGGAGCGGGGAATCAAACCCGGTTCTCTAGATCAGACTCTACCGCTCCAGACCACTGTTCTTAACCACTACACCACGCTGGCTCTCAGCTTGCTGGGAGTACCCAGCTTGCTGGGGGTAAAGTGTAGATGATGGGGAAGGCAGTGGCAAACCACCCTGTAAATATAGTCTGCCCAGTAAACGTCGTGATGTGAAGTCATCCCAAAGGTCAGTAATGACCCTGTGCATGTACAGGGGACTATCCTCACCTTTTATTTTTTATCACTTTTGCTTCCATTTGCACCTTAAAGTAAGCCTGCCTGGTGGAATTGTTGGAAATGTCCGTCAATGGCGAAACCTTGTCCTGACTTCAAGTTGTTGTTAGCATTCCAGCTTAACTCAATTAAGGCTTTCAAGCCAGGGCAAAGTCAAACTCCACATGAAAATTATGTCCTTTCTGGGTGGCCTGTGTTATTTTAGATTTTGTTTTTGGAAGCACGCAACAAAATCCTGTATTGGTGTGTGAATTACCAGCTCAAGATGTGCCTGAGTATTGTCTTTGAGGTTTACTCTGCAAAGTAGCTGTAAGCTTCTGAGCAGGTTCTACCGTAACGTAATAACTACCTCCTAGTGTGTGAATCATGGAACCACATAAACAGAAACAATGCCACCCTCCCACCGACTTTGCAGAACATAAACAATAATAATGTAAATACGGCTTACCAAAGACTTGAGTCCGGCGCTTAAAGGAAATCTATATTTTTGTATAAACAGCGGTTGTTTACTGATGTCATACAAGAGTTTTGGTGGATTGCTGAAAAACGATTTCACTACAGAGCAGAGACTCTGTGGGCTGTAAGTCAAGGCTAAAGTTATTGGCCCTGATCCATGCAAGTGGTGGTGTATAAGGCCTAGTGGCCCTGGATGGAGATGTGGACGATCACCTGTGATCGTCTTAAATGACATCAAGATAGAGGTAGCGTGATGTACCCCAGTGCGGTCTGTACCCCAACCCTCTGCCTGACACTCTTAACCCAGGTGGCTTCTGAATGTAGCAAGTCCCAGAGATAGAGAAAATAAGGGGGTTCAAAAAAGAGGACTGAAATTATTTGCACATGTAACACAGTCTTGCTGGGGCCATTGATTTATAAGGTTGCAGTTGATAATTTAGGAGCACAGAGAGCAGTTGGCAGCCATGTTTTCCCCAGAAACTCGATGCCAGGACAGCACAGTCTCCAAGCAAAAGATTTCTTTCAGCCCCCTTTTCTGGAGGAACAATCTTTACAATTTTGGACTGTTCTCACTCAAAATTGAAGTCTCCTGAGACAGGACCTCTCCAACCCAAAACTCTGGAGATGAAAGCCCTATCTAACTGAAACTGACTCTCTTTTTTTTCCTATCACTGACCTCCTCCCACTAGGCTCCTCCAGCCTTTCCATTGATCCTGATTGGCTACCATCTGCTCTGCTCACACACCAAATAGGACTAAAGAGTACTGGTGTTTTTTTGTCAAAAAGGGCAGGACCTTGGCCCATCCGTCACACCATCTGCATCAAAAGATCATCATCATCATCATCATCATCATCATCATTCCTTTATTGGGATAAAAACATAATACAGAAGGGTATAAAAGGAATGGCGATATTAAAAAGTGCCCTTTATAAAATAGTTAAAAGACAGTTACATCGAATAGCGCTATTTGTTGCTACTGCCATCTAATTAACTGTTTGGCGGGCTTTTAAAACAAACTTTAAAAACTGTGCCACTGCCTCCAATATTTTGGGAGAACGGTTGTTCAATAAATAGGAAACGTTAAAAGAATCTGAGACATTCTTTCTATTAACCAACAGGGGGCTTAAAAGTTCGTTACGAGATTCTGTGTAGAAACTACAATAAAATAAGACATGAACAACCGTTTCAATACAATTGTTGCCATAAGGGCAAAGCCTGCCAGACAGAGGGATTTTCCGAAATCTGCCTTCAAGTAGCGCAGATGGCAAAACATTAAATCTGGACAGAGAAATGGTTCTACGTTGAGAAGGATCACACAGGTGAGATAAGTATGGAGAGGGCTGATAAAAGTCAAAAGATACCCCTAAATTTGATGGGGAGCATGTTTTATTAGCAGCTCTATTTAAGTCTGGAAGTCCTGCATCTAAGAGTCTGCATTTTATCCATCAAAAGGTCAAGTTAGAGTTTCCTCTGCCTTTAAAAAAATGCTTTCAAGTTGCATCTGACTTACAGTGATCCCACAGGGTTTTCAAGGCAAGAGATGTGGTTTGCCATTGCCTGCCTCTGCAGAGAAACCTTAGCCTTTCTTGGTGGTCTCCCATCCAAGTACTAACCAGGGATGACCCGACTTAGTTTCCAACATCTGATGAGGTTAGGCTAGCCCGGGCTATCCAGGTCAGAGCTTCTTCTGCCTACACAATGACAATTGGGAATACATTTAACTCCCTGCTTTTCCAGGTGCCACTTCTATTTATTTATTTATTTTGTATTTATTTATTTGCGCCCCTAAATTATCTAATTAGTGGCATATCTAGTTGAAGCATGAGCTATCAGGAATATTTACCGCATACTTGTGCAAGCATTTATCTAACTAGGTGGCATGCCAGGACTACGTAATAAGGAATAATGACTCTTTCAAAGACTTACAGGAAATTATAGAAGAGTGGGGAGAGAGAGAAAAGTTTTGCACACTAGGACTGTAGCTCTGGAACAATATCCATCAATTCTTCTTCTTCAAGAGAGAGCAATTGCATAGTAATGATACAAAATTTTATGGCAACAAATAAATCAATACCTCCTCCGCGCCCGTCTCAGATGTTACTTTTATGAGCCTTCCTATGTCTATTATATAAAACTGCTCCTGATAGTGTGTTAAATGACAACTGCAAAAGAGGGCAGCAGGAAGAAAGACACACAGCTCCGAGAAGCTATGAGGCCCTTTTCCCCTGCTATTAATCACTATCTTGTTGCCCGCGGATTCATTTATATCAACAGAAGGAGCCTACCTGAGCCATTTACAATGATGGAGTACATAGTACCCTGGATGTTTGTTTTTACAATGGAGCTGTCGCCTAGTGCTGGGCAAATAGGGATTTCAAAATGTTCGTAATTAAAAATGAAACCGACACGGCAGTGAAGGCCAAAAGGAAAGCGGTACTGGATAAAGGCAGAGAAAAGGGAGTTGCCCAGTTTAGTATGCTGACCAAAGAGTATGCTGAGTAGGGATGCGCAAACCCTCTGTAGTCTGGAGATTGTAGTTCCGGGAGATCCTCAGGTCCCACCTGGAGGTTAGCAACTCTAATAGGGTTGCCAACCTCCAGGTACCAACTGGAGATCTCCTGCTATTACAACTGATCTCCAAGCGATAGCGATCAGTTCACCTGGAGAAAATGGCCGCTTTGGCTATTGGTAGGGTTGCCAGGTCCCTCTTCGCTAACGGCGGAAGATTTTTGGGGCGGAGCCTGAGGAGGGTGGGGTTTGGGAGGGGAGGGACTTAAATGCCATAGAGACCTATTGCCAAAGCGGCCATTTTCTCCAGGTGAACTGATCTCTATTGGCTGGAGATCAGCTGTAATAGCAGGAGATCTTCTGCTATTACCTGGAGGTTGACTAAAGATAAACCAGCAGTATTGCCAAACAGAAAACCATTTAGTAAGTATGCTCTATTGTTAGTTATTCACATATGGAATAAACAAAGGCAGTCACAATTTTTGTGACACACAAAACACACAATACAGCAGGCTAACTAGTATACACTTCATTACCTGGAGGCTGGCAACCCTAGTGATTGGAGGAGCCCAGTGGGAGGAGGTCAAATTGCATTGAAGTCCCTCCCTTCCCCAAACCCCGCCCCTTCAGGCTCCACCCCAAAAACCTCCCACCGGTGGCGAAGAGGGACCTGGTAACCCTAAACACTAATCAAGAGTCTTCTTTAATATGTCACAGGGGTGGCCAGCAGGGCCTCCGCTAATTTCCCCCCTCACTGTTCAAGAAGTCAGTGCAGCAACAGTCACCCTTCCCAGTCGTGAGCACCCACAGCAGAACTTTTCTATGTGGGAGGAAGGAAGGAAGAATGGTATATGTACAGGAAACAGAGGAAAGGGAGAAGGGGGAAAGACAGTTAAAAAATAAACTGTATTCATTTCTTCATGTTGATCTTTCTTATCTATTAATTTTTACGGAATACCCTCACTCATTACTGAAACCCCACATACCCAACTGCACAAAAATGAAAATTCTACTAGATATTTTCCCCTCATTGCTCAAAATGTGACCAATGGCATGTTATTAGGGTTGCCAACCTCCAGGGGTTTGGGTAGGGGAAGGACTTAAATGTCATAGAGTCCAATTAGGGTTGCCGACCTCCAGGTACTAGCTTAGAGATCTCCTGCTATTACAACTGATCTCCAGCCGATAGAGATCAGTTCACCTGGAGAAAATGGCACCTTTGCCAATTGGACTCTACGGCATTGAAGTCACTCCCCTCCCCAAACCCTGCCCTCCTCTGGCTCCACCCAAAAAAACCTCCCACTGGTGCTAAAGAGGGACCTGGCAACCATATATGTTACAGTAAACTCTGATGCTCCTTGGAGTGAAACTAGTCCCCTAAATGCCCCTGTGTTCATCCGAAAAGCATTAAGGGCTTTCTTGGTCCAAATCTTTGGAGGTTGCTGCAACAGCACAAAACAAATCATGTGCTGAAAGTTTTTTTTAAGCCAGCTTCCATGTCTGTCTGTCTGTCTGTCTGTCTATCTGTCTGTCTGTCTGTCTGTCTCAATGGGGAGCAAACTGTCTAATACTGTATCTGAAGTCCCCTCTGTTGTGAGCTTTTTTTTAAACACAAGAGTAAATTTTACGTTCTGCTCTTTGGATTCAAGAGGGCTACACCTTTCCCCTCTGCAGTGGTCATAATTTATGCACTGGTATGCTAATTTCATTTGCCTCTGGCTATTAACGAGGATCCCGAAGACTAAATTTAGCATGTTTCTCAGAGAAGGAATGCTGCACAGTGATATATGACTAAGTGGGCATGTTTATACGGATCCTTATTTTGCATTTCAATTCATTAACCAAATGAGCTCTTCCAGTCACTTACCTACTTCTTACCCTCTTACGTACCCATCCAGCTGATGAAAGCAATGAAACTGGATCGCTCCCACCATGGCTGTTTATAGGAAAGGCTGGGTCTATTCTGCTCATTACTCACTGGACCTCCATTTTCTTCCCATGGTTATTTTTCATGTGACAGAGCAGCCCTTTCATTCTGATGAGTGATTCAAATCCTACTTCCCTGCATCCCTCCTTAACAGATAAAGCAAATATTGAACCTGTTTACTTGGATTGTTTTTAAAATAGGAATGGGTCAGAGGGATTGTGCAGAGAAGGCTGGGGTTCTTCCTTTCATGATCTTTCCTTCCAAAAGGTCACCGATGGAGAATTTCAAAAGAACTTTGCCCAAGATCCCAAAGAGTTTCTGCTACTCAGAGTAGGCTGTACTAGGCTATCATCTGACTCAGTAAAAGGCACTTGATTAGGGTTACCAACCTCGGGGCAGTAGCTGGAGGTCTCCTGCTATTACAACTGATCTCCAGCTGATAGAGATCAGTTCACCTAGAGAAAATGGCTGCTTTGGCAATTGGACTCTATGGCATTGAAGTCCCTCCCCTCCCCAAACCCTGCCCTCCTCAGGCTCCACCCCCAAAACCTCCCATGGATGGCGAAGAGAGGCCTGGCAACCCTACACTTGATGAATACCCTTTAATAAAAGCACTTTGCATTTCTGAAAGCTCAGAGCCTTTCACATAATTTACCTTGCAGTAATCATTACAACATGTCTGTAGGACAGTAATTCCCATAGTGTAGTTGAGAGGAGGTGGCTTGCTGAAGAGAGCCAATATGGTGTAATGCTTACAGACTAGGATACTGATCTTGTACCCTGTTTGGGAAATCACTGCATAACTAACAGATTCCCCTGAAGAAGCCTCTTGGGAAAACATGAAGGAATTTCTTGGGAGCTTTAACTGAGATAGAAACAAAATCCTGTTCATTGACTCCTTTCGCCCCTAGTTTTGTGCAAAGTCTCAAGGGTCCAGTTGAAAAAACAGAACGGACTGATAGAGATATCGGTAGTACAACGGCCAACTTCATGATGAAAAATAAGCGCTGAGAATTCCTTCGTTGTATGTTCAGGTGAAACATGATCATATAAATGTTTTTAAATAAATATGTATTCTGAAAGCCAGGCATCAAAATTAGGAGTGGGCATAGTTTCAAACAGAAGCAAAGTTTAATAAATGGAAGTTCCCTTTCTACACAGCTATAGCTGCTTTTGTTGTTCTAGTCCACAAGACGTCCTGGAGTAGATCACCTCCTGGATAAAAGGAATGGAATTGTCACAAACACCACACTTTTGTTTTCACGTAGAGTATTGTTATATCTAGCCCTGACCTGGATAGAGCCAGGGTAGCCTGATCTCATCAGATCTCTGAAGCAAAGCAGGGTCATCCTTGGCTAGTATTTGGATGGGAGACCTCCAAGGAAGCCCAGGGTCATGACATGGAGGCAGGGAATGGCAAACCACCTTTGAACATCTCTTGCCTTGCAAACCCTACGGGGTCGCCATATGTCAGCTGTGACTTGATGGCGTAAAAAATATATCTAATACTGAACTAGGCCATAGAGTATAGAGCAAACGTCCACACAATAGGGATAGGGAAAGGCGAGAACCATTGTTCTACAAGCCTGGGGGAAGCTCCAGGTTTGCAGAAAAATATGAAATTAAAAAATACATTGGGGTTATGAAAAAAACCCAAAAATCACAGGAGCAATGTCTGCTTCTTTAATGTCACCAAGATCTTGTGAGACTACCAGCACAATCCGAAGGAGAGTTATTCCAGTATAAGTCCATTCATTTCAATGGGCTTAGTCTGGAGTAACGTTCCTTAGGATTGTGTTGTACATTGTGAGATCTCAGCTGCCATTTTGGGGGTTGCTAGGCAACTTACAACCAACTGCTGAGGATATCAAGCCTCCGTTTGTGTCAGAGTAGAGGAGTAGAGAGAAGGACAAACTTTAAAAGATCAAAGATAGGAGGAAGGAAAGGTAAAGCTGGCGGGGAGCAAAAAATGGTAAAAAAGAAAAGTTGGAGAGGGGGGAGAAGAACAGAAAAAGGTGGAGGAAGAAGGGGACAAATGGTGTCAGAGGAAAATAGAAAAAGGTATGTAGGTGGGAGAGAAAGGGCTACAGGCACTTCCAGGAAGAGGCTAAGAGGAAAAGCAAGAGAGAAAGAGAGGGAATGGGGAAATGAGATTCCCCCCATGAGTCCTTGCAGCTCCCAATGTGTACGAATACATTAGTGTTACAAAGCCTCCTGAGGCCAGACCTTCGGATGCAATCAATAATGCCTAGGAGCTAATGGTGGATCAAGGTGGAACTTGGAAGAATGGGTGGAGCCTAGTAATGCTAGAGTCAAAGCCCTTTTTCCCTTTAAAATGCATGTTTTGATGTTATTAGTATATCACTAAATCTGCAGTATACATTTTATCCATATTACATAAACACAAATAAGAACAATACACAACACAAATGATTTTACCAAATGAACAGCAAAAAAAAAGTGAAGAGGCAGAATCCACAACAAAAGCAGACGCAAATTCCAAAAGAAATGAAACAGGGAAGATTAGCTCATATGTACTGAGTTATACTATTGGCAACCCACCAGTTGAAAACCAGTGGGGTGTGGGGTATCATGTGTGATCATGGAAATGGATTAATACACAGAGAATCTACTTTTGGGTATGGGATCTGATTAGTTTTGTGGTTTTTTCCCCCCTATAATGTTGATAACATAAAAAAGTGATTATCCTGGCCATCCACCTTCCTCCTTAGTAGAGCAGGAAATGAAACTGTAGATGCTTCAGGATACTTAGCACAGCCTGCCAACTGGAAAGTAAAAATGAATACTGGACTGAAGAGGGTAGCTGAGTCCACTGTACCGTGCGTCAACAGCTTTCTTAAAGGAAACTGAATGAAAAGTCTTCAAAATGCTATTTGGCCCACATGCAAGTGGAGAAAACTGGGGCTCATTTTGGAAGACAAATAGTAACTCCCATGTTTTTGTTTGGTCTCTGGGCCCCGCTCAGCAATACGGGTTGTCAAGAGTTCCCGGCTAGGGAGTGGCAAGTGTCATTCACCTCAGATCATAGCCAAAAAAGGCATTCCAAAAGTTTTTTTCCCCCAGTCAAGCCATTCCTCAGAAATCAGCGCTCTGTGACTCCCTTGCTGTCCCTCCAGCCAAAGGGGTATTGTTTTCATTTAGCAGTGAGTTAAATTAATGCCGATGCCTGAGTAACTGCAAGCTGAGAAGTTTTGTTTTCATTTTCTTTGGCATTCGAACAAATGAAACCTTACTCTCAGATGAAGCAGAGCGAAAAAGTGGGCTTTTCCCATTAGCCTTATCCTTGCCTGGTGGCTTATGGGGGACGATAAATTCGGTAACAAGGACCAGCTGTCCGATTTGGTTAGATTGAGGAGAGGTCATCATCAGAGCCCATCTGGGCTTTCTCCTACCAAACAGGCCATCTGATTGCAATATGATTCTAAATTAACCCCATATGGGAAATGCATTTCTAGGTCTGTTTAAACAGCAGTAAATCTTATCTTTGCCCAACTGAAAACCGGATCTTGATGGAAACGAGTATATTACCGACTGTAACATTTTTAAACTTGAAAATTAATGGTCTGTGCAAGGGCCACCTACATATTTTGGCAAAGACCTAGATTTTGTTTTAACGATGGCAGGAGATTTGGTCAGCATTACTACACCCATGTCAACTGAAGTAACACAAGCAGTCGAGGCATGGGAATGGCAAATAGCAAAGTGACTAGGGCTGTGCACCATTTTTTCCTAGTATTTTTCTGGTTCAGGTTTATTAAACCTGGAATTTTTCAAAAAGCCGAAAAAGCCGAACATAAAGGATTCATTTCCCCCCCGAATAATGAAAAATTTCCAGGTTTAATAAACCAGAACCCCAAAAATATGCGGCACAGCTGATCATTGGGATGAATGAATTCAGTCATACCATTGCACACTTATTCTGATAATTTGTTGTGAGGGTTTCATTCCTCATCTTTTTGATGATCTGCCAATTTTGGAGGGCATTAGTGTGTATATTTACTTAGGTATTTACTTCGCTGACCTGATCTATATGCCCTGACACGGATGGCCCAGACTAGCCTGATCTTGTCATATCTTGGAAGCTAAGCAGGGTCAGCCCTGGTTAGTAATTGGATGGAAGACCAGGGTCACGAGGCAGAGGCAGGCAGTGGCAAACCACCTCTGTTCATCTCTTGCCTTGAAAACCCTATGGGGTCACCATAAGTTGACTGTGCCTTGATGATACTTTCCACCACCTCCATTTGTATCCCCCTTTTCTCCCTCCTGGGAAGTCAAACTGGCTTACACTACCTTTGGACAGCAGCAGCTCTGAAGAGTTCCAGATGGACACCTTTCCTACCAAAGTTCCTTTAGCTTGAAGTGCTGGTGGTTGAACCAAGGACTTCACGTGTCAAAGCATTTCACAACAGTTTTATCCACAGACAAAGCTGTGATTCAGCAAACACTCTCAGTATCCGTTTCTGTAAACTGAAGTTCTCTTGGACTGAACCACGTTGGCAATTCATGTGACCCTGCATCCTGCCATCGTTTCCATGTTAGTTTTATGCCATTGTGTCCGCATGCCATGTGTAAAGTCATCCCAAATTTGGTAGGTTAAAAAACAGCCAGAGGTTTAGTATGACTCACACATCATCAATCAGTCTTCCTAGAAGTAGCAATTACAGCCAGATGATTTTGAGGCTAAGAAAACTATGCAATTTGCAGTGATAATCATTGCCTATCACATGAAGCTAAGTTTCATTCAGATTTGTTTCAAACAACCATGAATTTTTTTTAAAGCAACAACTCTTCCATGCGGATCTTAGGCTTTCTTGCAAACAACTCCAATTTAGCAAAGTGCCGTCATTTCATTTATTGTTTCTCTTTGAGCTTGAGACAAAAAATAAAAATAAAATAAAATGGGTGATTGTGCTTGGGAAAGATTTAATGTAACCCCACTCCCCATACTAATTTCTGCTCTTCCTGCAGTTTTCTGATCAGTAAGAACAAAATAGGCATAACCACAGGTGGACTTGGGCCCCAACATCTGATTTCTATCTTGGCAACATCCATTTAATATTTCTCAACAGTTATAGTTAAGCTGTCCAGGAGGACATTTATTTATTTAAAACCAGGTGCAATTTACAAGACAGCTTAATGTATGATCCAGGTGCAATGTAATCACAGTGAATCCTCATAACATTCTTATAGGAAAACATCGGCTAAACCGATATGAAAGATTGCTCCCATCCGTATATATGCCAACACAGTAAGGATGATCTCTCTAAGATGCCATAACATACTGAGGAATTCAGATCCTCTTACCAAATGACAGCTAATCAGGACATTATTCTGAATGAGGCAGACTAACATTTCAAATTGCAGATAGTTTAAGAGTATTTTATATGGATTTATGATACTTTTAAATTGCAGATAGAAAGGGGGTCACTTTTTTTTAAGTTCCCTATGCATAGAAAACTTGCACACCTGGGAGAAGGCTATGTTGAACCTCTCTGAAGGTGCTAATTTACTACCTGTGGGGAATTTGTTACCTAGGGGGAAAGGTCAAAAATATGTCCCCTATCTCTAGTTTTAGGATTCAGTCTACAATCTCTTTCTGCATCATGTGTAGATTGGCTCTGCAAGAACAATGAAGTTTAGCTACCCTATAGTAGGATCTGACCTATACATATAGCAGAAAGAGAAAGAGGAATGTTGAAAACTAGATTATATCCATTCAGACTGCAGATGGAGAACAAAACAGTTTTTGAACATTCCTTGTTAATAAAAAATAGAAAACTAGCATTGCAGGAAAATGGAGATCCTATCAGTGGTCCAAGTGAAAATACAGAGGGGAAGAGAAGCAGGGAATACTATAAAGGGTGCCAACAGGAGGCTTACATAGCAACATATACAAGTGATAACAGCAGCAATTAAAAGGTACTTGTTTGACTTGGGGAAAGATTCTGGCTCTAGTTACAGGGTTGGATCCAACTAGCTTTTCTGCTCAATATCACCTGACTCCCTACTCACTGTAGTTCCCAACTCACATGGCTTTTGTTCACAAAGCTCCCATGACCCCCAGAAGGATTCAACCCATAGGGGATGGGGGGGGGCTAGAACAAAGATAAAATATTCTTTTTTCCTGGCCTTTGAAGGGCAAGTTGTGTGATTAAACAATTGCCTGCACAGCAGAGCAGTTTTGCTGGACGTATGAGGAGAGGGAGTAGAAATTAATTGGCCTGTGTGAGAACATGAATGCACAAAAAGCAAGTTGTACTGTAGTGCATGGCTAGGAAGGAAAACAGTGCAACCTGCCGTCAATGGATTGATGAAGAATTGATCTGATCATTTAAAAAAAATCAGTTCCCTGTTCACAACCAGAGAACAGGATATGAGCTGACATGTGTTCGAGCATCCTTAACACAACATCCAAGGATATGCAGATGCAGTTATAGTTACCTCACTGAGCTGGGATTTGCAGCAGGAAATTCCAACAAGCCCCTATCAGATCAGCATAAATTCAGAATCGTTTAGTCACAAACAGAAGTCTAGGTGTTTGTGGGCAGGCATGTTAATGAAGCAGGATCCTTGTGTCTGGTTGCACCTGAAGTACAAAGAGGGTCCAGATTACAGGTTTGAAGACTACTTAAGGAAAAAAGCTTGTTTCTCTTTGACACTGCTTTTGTTTCCAATGATGTATTGATATTAGGTAGACTTGGAATCTCGTCTCATGCAGAATTGCACCCTCATCTCTGCTAGCTCTTTGCCTTTGTATTGCAGCTGGCCTGCATCTAGGGATACCTGCCTCCAGGTAGGACGTGGAGATCCCCTGGAATTACTGCTCAGCTCTAGATTACAGAGGTCAGTTCCCCTGGAGGAAATGGATGAGTTTGGGGGGTGGACTCTATGGCACTGCATCCCACTGAGGTCCCTGTTTTCCCCAGGCTCCATCCCAAATCTTCAGGAGTTTCCTCCCATCCCCTAACGGTGGCCAGGGAGGACCTGGCAACCCTACCCCAACCATGTTTTCTGGGCCTCATGCAACTGGTACAGAAGGGCCAGTCTTGGTCAACAAGATGGAGGGGGAGAAAGAAAGGCCAACAAAATGGAGGCATGATGGCAACAACCTGTGATGATAAGGCTTCTAGATTGTTTGGACCCAGAGCCTTAAGATTTGTCCATTTGCCTTATAATCTCATTAAACTGTGGTTCATTCTATTTATGTTAGAAGGGTCTGTTTTCTTTTCTGTTCTAAAGAGTAAATGCATCATGTTTCGATGTCAAGTATATATATATCCATGTGCCAAGCTAATTGAATTATTGTAGGTTATTCATGACACAGCATTAAACCTACTTAATACATCGGGACACAATCAAAACCATCTTGGCGAGCCATATGTTCTCCAGAGCACAAAATGGAAAGATAAATATGGAAAGCAAAACCACAAAAGAGTTGGGTTCATCAACCTGAGTCTTCAGAGCCAAAACAAGTACTGGATCCCTCTTAGTCTTGGCTATGTGGCAGATGCCCTCATACACGTCTCTTACTTTTTGTGAACCAAACTGACCTGTTTTCTCTCCTAACTTCTTAATTTCTCATCTGGTCTCCATGGACCTTCTGAAACATTCTCATTCCACTCCTCCTGCATCGCCAGCGCAGTCTTGTTTGTTCTCAGAGTCAATTCCTGTCTTAAAATTTGAACATAGCTCTACACAGGGCCTGAGCAAAAAATGCAAACAAAACCAATTCAGCATGATGTACATTAACCATTTTTGGGTTTTCTGCTCTTTTGCTGTTGGTTTTACAGAGTTTGCATTGCACACACCTGTTATATGGTTTTTATATATGCCTTATGCAAACACTGTAGGTAATTTGCCCTTATAATATCCAGGGAGTGCATAAAGTTGATCCAATTAATGCAAGACACATTATTAAAGAATGCACACACTTTATGGGAAAACAATACAAAAAGCAAAATAGAAATTGGCACAAAAATGGATTGGCTTCTCCAAAGGGAGAAGCTAAATCAAACTGGGGATTTCCAGGGTCAAAACCGGAGGGATGCAAAACTCAAAACTCTCTCTATCCGATAGGGAGCCAGACCACTTCAGCAAACCAATTACACTTTTAAATGTTGTCGGTGAACTCCCCATTAGAAAAGAATACAGGCAAAGTCTGGATCACTCTTGAACTTCTTTTCCCCTCTTCCTTTGCGATTTCCTTTCATGTTCCAAAATGAAAGGAGCTAATAATAATCACGATATGCAATAAATCAAAGTGATTTTGCTGGCTCCGGTGACAGAGTATAGTATTGCTACTGGTCTGTGCTTGCCAGCGTGGTAATTAAAAAGGATTTTCCTACATGCAGTCTCGGGAAGCTGAGTGTTTCGTATATCTACTTCATTCCAGGGTGGGAGAGCAGTATGTTAGGGTTGACAGCCTCCAGGTGGGGCCTGGGACGGGGGTCACCTGGAGTGACAGCTGACCTCCAGACAATGGAAATCAGTTCCCCTGGATGAAATGATAGCTCTGGAGGGTAGAATCTAAGGCATCACATCCATGCTGAGCTCGCACCTCTCCCCAAACTCCCAACTCCCCAGGTACTGTCCCCAAATCTCCAGGAATTTCCCAAGCCAGAGTTGGCAACCCTATTCCCAGTCCTGAATGCACAATGCCCCACATTTACTTAACAGATACCTATGCTCTTCTGAAAGGCATGAAAACATGTGCTTATTGAGAAAAAAATCCAAATAATCAGTCGTGAAATAACCACATATCAGTTGCATGGAGACCTTTTATGTGGCATTTTAGTAATGAGCCCTGCCCCGGGATGTGGTGATGGCTGCCAACTTGGAAGGATTTAAGAGGGGAGTAGACATGTTCATGGAGGAGAGGGCTATTCATGGCTACTAGTCAAAATGACTGCTAGTCATGATGCAAACCTATTCTCTACAGTATCAGAGGAGTGTGCCTGTTATATTAGGTGCTATGAAACACAGGTAGGATGCTGCTGTAGTTGTCTTGTTTGTGGACTTCCTAGAGGCACCTGAATCACCTGCCCATTCCCCCATTTTGAATATCACTAGCATCACTTTTGTTGCATCCCCGAAGCCAAATTGCGCATAACTAATCCTGCCTGCGTTGTTTTTGTAGACTGCTGTTAATTGGAAGAAAACATGTATTTAAATAAAGTGGTGGCTTATTAAGCAATTAGCTTAGTCAATTAAGTTTGCTGGAACATTTTATCCATGAGAGTAAAGGACCCGAGGGGGGGAGGGAGCCAGTTCACACATCTTGGGCCATATTCGACAAATGCAGCCATGGAATCTAGGGCCATATTCAACAAATGCAGCGGCTCGCCATTTGCATGAGCAGCGTGCAGAGGGGAACTTTTCAGCCACAGCATTTTCTGCAAGGGCTCTGAAACAGACGCTGGAACTGAATTTGCTGCAAACCCATATTTATTTCTCATTTCCTCCATGATGTAGTTGTTTTGGTGAAATGTTTTAGCAAAGCATAAATGAATAGAGAGGGAGTTCTGGAGGGCTTCCATTCATGAAGAGAGGCTGTTTTGTGACGATTTTGTCCAAGAAGGACAAAATTAGAGTCTTGATAATATAATAAATGCCCTTACTCCAAAAGAAGGTAAGAAATGTACTTCTGCAGTACCAAAAGAATGATGCCATGAATAATATTTCAAATTAAGTACTTTTTTATCGAATGGTCAAATATACTTCTGAAGATAAAGTCAGCACTATATGAATGGTAAGCGTTATCCCAGGACTAGAGAGGCCTGGATCCAAATCTCTGCTCAGCTATAAAATTCACTGTGGGTAACTGTGGGCCAGTTTCTCCTTTTTAGCCTATCCTACCTCCAACCTCTATGTAGTGGCTGGAGATAGGGTTACCAACCTCCAGGTACAAACTGGAGATCTCCTGCCATTACAACTGAACTCCAGCCGACAGAGATCAGCTCCCTGGAGAAAATGGCCGCTTTGGCAATTGGACTCTATGGCACTGAAGTCCTTCCCCTCCCCAAACCCCACCCTCCTCAGGCTCCCCCCAAAAAACCTCCCGCCGGTGATGAAGAGGGACTTGGCAACCCTAGCTGGAGATCTCCTGGGATTACAACTAATCTCCAGACAACAAAGATCAGTTTACCTGGAGAAAATGGCCGATTTGGAAGGAGGACTCTATGGCACTGTAGAGTCCCCACTGTAGTCCCTCCCCTCTTCAAACCCCACCCTCCTCTGGCTCCACCCCCAAAATCCCCAAGTATTTTCCAATTTAGAATTGACAACCCTATCTCCAAGGTTCTTTCAAAGACAAAATGATGAAGAGAGTGTGGATTTGGGCTTCCTCTTGGCTGTTTGCTCTTCCCCATGGTGGCGGGACTCTGCAAAACTACTTCTTTGGGAGGAAGTAAGGTTGCCAACCTCCAGGAAGGAGCTGGAGATCTTCTGGAATTACAACTGAACTCCAGACTACATAAATTGCTTATTTATTTATTGTTTATTCCACTTCTCCTGGAGAAAATGGCTGCTTTGGAAGGTGGACTGCATGGCATTATAACCTACCCTACCCTCCCTAAATGCCATCCTCCCAGGCTCCACCCTCAGATCTCCAGGTTTTTCCAAACCCAGGGTTGGCAACCGTAGGAGGAGGAGATTTCCAATCTATTTGTTGCTGATTTCGAGGGTTGCAGAACTGAGGTAAACCTGCCATAAAGCAGACTGCTGGAAAATATAGTCAGACAAAAACAAATGTTGTTCACCATTTTTAAACTGCCTCCTTACAGAATTAACTGGAGGGCCATCTACAAACTGTGAATAACCATTTGTTTGTCTTGCTATATAATGAATGGAATAAAATTTTACTTTGAATGTTTCTTAATTTTTTTAAAAAAAGAACTGCAGAAACCATGGCAGCTGGGGAGGGGAAATCTCCTGGAAGATTTAATGTTTTTAGGAGCTAATATTGTTTGTCTGGTTTAAAAACAACATAGGCTTAGAAATACTGAATTATCAGAAAGGGCTGAAGTAACTATTCCATCGCACAAAATAACCCACAATTATAATGAACAACATTGCTACTGGTTGTACTGCCACGACACCGGTTCTTGCTATACTGGAAGCAACACCAACATTTCTCCTAAAGCAATATTCAAAATGATAGGCAATTTCTCCTTGGGAAACACTTTTGAGACTTTTGAGGGAAGCCAAAAAGAGTTTTTGATAAGGGTCATACTGAAGAACAGATCTCCCATGTAATTTTTATTGTTAAATGGCAGCCATGGACTTCCCCAATTCAAATCAGTGTTGGGGAAGAGTAAGGGTTACCACCAGGTCCCTCTTCACCACTGTCTTTGGGGCAGATCCTGAGGAGGGTGGGGTTTGGGAAGGGGAGGGCCTTCAATGCCATAGAGTCCAATTGCCAGAGTGGCCATTTACTCAAGGAGAACGGATCTCTATTGGCTGGAGATCAGTTGTAATAGCAGGAGTTCTCCAGCTATCACCTGGAGGTTGGCAACCCTAGGAAAAGTGGTTAATCCATCCATTTTAGCCATTTTTTTTCTGACAGCCACAGAATTTGCTATTTGATCCATATACTGCCAGTATTCCCTCTCTACTGAGTGGTTGAAATAGTAGTTTTAGAGGGTAGAGGGTGGGAATTGAGATAAGGAAAATATTGTTGTGGAAGAGTTAACCTGCCTCCCTTAGCACCCTGATCAAAGTCAGAGCCAGGTAGGGTTGCCAACCTCCAGGTGAGGGCTGGAGAACTTTCAGAATTACAATTGATTTCCCACCTACAGAGATCTGATCCCCTTGAGAAAATGGCATATTTGGAGGGTGAACTCTCTATATTATACCCTGCTGAGTTCCCTCCCCAAAGTCCACTCTCCCCAGGTCTCACCCCCAAATGTCCAGGAATTTCCTAGCCTGGAGTTGACAACCTTATGGATTAGCTTGAAACAGTGCTGTAGTTTTCAACTTTTCAACTCAGTGTTCACCAGATTCCACCAAAACTTGGAAATGAATCTGAAGATTCCTCCTCAGGCAAGATCTCTGAGGTGTTTTGAGAGAAGCCTGAGAGTTTTGACAAAACGGAGGAAACTTATCTCCTCCCCAATGCACGTTCAGGCACACTAGTTGTATGCATGTTGGGACAGGTCTTATGCCAGAGAACGGTAGTATGTTAATGGGCCTTTTGTTGCCATGACATATGAATATATCATCCCATTTTTCATTAACAGCATGGATGCAACCCATCAAGTACAGCTTTTGAGTAAGCCAGCGTGGTGTAGTGGTTAAGAGTGGTGGTTTGGAGTGGTGGACTCTAATCTGGAGGAGTGGCAGTCGGCAGAAGCTAATCTGGTGAACTGGATTTGTTTCCCCATTCCTCCACATGAAGCCAGCTGGGTGATCTTGGGCTAGTCATAGCTCTCTTAGAGATCTCTCAGCCCCACCTACCTCACAGGGTGTCTGTTGTGGGGAGGGGGAGGGAAGGTGATTGTAAGCCGGTTTGAGTCTCCCTTAAGTGGTAGAGAAAGTTGGCATATAAAAACCAACTCTTCTTCTTCTTCTTCTTCTTCTTCTTCTTCTTCTTCTTCTTCTTCTTCTTCTTCTTCTTCTTCTTCTTCTTCTTCTTCTCCTCCTTGTGATTTAGTGGAGCTCCATTGTCCGGAAAATACTATAATGAATACCGGGGCGGGGACGGGGACTCTAAGAGTAGGATGAAAAATCAGCATTGTTTCTATATTTTTGGAGAGCCGTTTACTGTTCTTAATAAAGTATGCCTCACACTGCCCCCTCCCCCTAGATCACCTGCTTCTCCATTGTGTCAATTATTTGCCAGCTTCGGCAATCATGTTACACTTGTTCAAGAAGAAAGAAATTGCAACTGCCTGTCTTGTCGAGAGCAAAATAACAAACATTAAAAATATCAATGGGCACACTTGCACCATACAGTTGCTATCACTGTGCTAAAGCGATGATTCATCTTCTCCTAGCAACCAAGGTGGGGGAAGAAAGAATTTTTTTAAAAAACTGTCCTTTTAGGGAGGAAGTTGCTATCGTGGTTAAAGATTTTTTGAATGAGAAAGTAAAACGAAGCAGGAAAAAAACATATACTTAGAGCAGTGGTTCCCAAAATGGGCAGTACCACACCGGTACCCCCCCGGAGGGTGAGATTACCGAGGGGTCGCTAAGAGGCAAGAGGGCAGCAGGGGGGCACTAGAGGTGGGCCCCTTCAACTGTGTTGTTCACTAATTTACAATAGATCAAGCTATGGCACCATGCTGGCAAATTTGGTGGAAACTATCAGAATTTTTTTTCCAGACTTTGAAGAGCTGGTACCACTGGATCAAGCTTGTCAGTTTTGTTGGATAAATTTCAACTAAAAAGTTTTAATTTGATTTTGAATAGATGTGCAATTAATTGTCACTGTTTAGAAATTTTATTATCTTCTTTAGTGAGTCATGCAAACCCCTATTTTGAATAATGCTTTTTATTGGATAGGGTAGGGGAACCAAGTTTGTGGAACTGTCGTTCTCTAAAGTTATGGTGGTGATAGCGGAAAGTGCCGTCAAGTTGCAGGCAACTTATATTGACCCCGTAGGGTTTTCAAAGCAAGAGACAAACAGAGGTGGTTTACCGTTTCCTGCCTCTGCAGAGCCAGTGTGGTGTAGCAGTTAAGAGTGTTGGGAGATCCAGGTTAAAATCCTACTCTACCATGGAAGCCCCACCTTTATTCACAATGGGACCTTAAAGCATCTTAGATTATTCTCTCCTCCATTTTATCCTCACAATACCCCTGTAAAGTGGATTAGACTGAGAATGGGTGATTGGCCTGAGGTCACCCAGTAAGCCTCCATGTATGATTGCCAACCTCCAGGTGGGGCCTGGAGATCTCCTGGAATTACATTTGATCTCCAGACTACAGAGACCAGTTCCCTTGGAGAAGAGGGCTGCTTTGGAGGGTTGACTATATGGCATTATATCCTGCTATCATTGCCTCCCTCCCAAAACTCCATCCTCCCCAGGATTCAAGTCCAAATCTTCAGGAATTTCCCAACCCAGGGATGGCAACCCTACTTCCATGGCAGAGTGGGGATTAGTACCTTGGTCTCCCAGAACCTAGCCTGAAATGCTAACCACTATATGCAAGCGGCATGGTAGCAAGTTGCCCTCTGGTTGCTGCTAAGCCTGGCCCCAATGAGCAAAAACAGCCCTGGAAAGGGTCTCCCCCCTCCCTTTTACTGACAGAAACCTAGGCTTGAAGGCTGGTGATACTGTTGTGGCTACATAGCAACTACCACTGAGAGGGCATTTGTTTACTAAACTACAGACGCAGCATCTATTATTTCGGGGAGATTAACTCCCCCAATTTATTTATTTTTAAGCAAGCCTGGGGCGGGGCTTTTCTCAGGTTTGAAGAAAGATTTACCTTGCCTGTTCATGGCCCCAATCTCTGGATTGAAGTATCCTCAGATTAGGTTATGATGAAAATTAGATATATTGATAACATAATGTGTTAAATCCTACAAGCTTTTTGGCTCGATCTCACCCCATTCACCTCCTCATTGCAGCCCGAGCCCAGCATGGCTTTTGTGTGCACAACTCCTTTAACTCCCAGCACAGTCATATTGGAGGTCAAAAAGCGCCCCTATTCAAGCTGTGGCAAAGCTGATAGAATCCAACCTGATATTTTCTGCACATCTGCCTACAAAACAAATGGCATTATAGTTTAAGCTGTTGAAGCACAGAATCATGTTTAACTTTCCTAGACAGAGAAAATCTATTGGGGGAAATGATGCTCAATTCGTAATTCAGAGAAAGCATTTACGAGCTGATCAAATTCATATGCCACCGACATTACTATACAAAACACAGTACAAAAAAGAATGCAAACTTTGCATATTGAAATTGCCGCTGCTGATGTGATAGTAATAGTTTCATATGATCAAATGCACTATCTAACAAGAAGCTTATTTGGAAACTATCGGAGTTTTGATGTTGCAGCCAAATGACATCAGCAACTTCCTTTCGTTTTCAGCCAGCATCTATAGCAACTAAAAAGTGTATAAGAATGCATTCAGAAACAAAGATCAAGCGCACTTTCCTGTTCACTGTCTTGGAACCATTCGCTCCAGTGATGACTATGAAGCTTATATAATCTGCCTAACATTGTTTGCATCTGGGCCCTTCGATTGTTAATTGCCAGTGCCCAACCTTTTCTGACATTGTCATCACATGCGGTCAAGTGTCGCTTTGGTATCATGGTGTGACCATCACCGTCACAGCATATTGCCACTCGCGGCCAAAAGTGACAGAGAAAGCTTGGTGGTCCATTGTCACGTAATGCTGACTCCATCTTTCTGATAGCAGGACAATTCGTCCACTTTCACTGGAGGTTCAGAGTGTTGCTACCATAGTCAGAAAGGATCACAGTTTCTTTACACATCATTGTCAGATTTGATTCAGGTCGAGTGCGCTAGTTTTTGTGTGTTTTTGACCACTGTTTGTTTGTACAAAGCACTTTTGCAAAATGGTTATAGGGAAGAAAATGAACTTATTCTTGACTTTAAGCTTTTTTTTTTTTTACTATGAACTTTGGTTGAACATATTTTGTTCTAGACATAAGAAAAGTTCTTTTCAAATGTTATAGTCGTGTGTACTGGGAGTCCCGTCATCTTCCCAATACATGTAGTTGCCATATTGTGTGAAGAAGGGTAACGTGTGTATTTATCATGTGCATACAGCTTTAGTATGCACAAACTGACTACTGGGTTTTTCAGGGTTTGCATTTGCACATACCCAGAAATGAACAAGGAAGTTAAAATGGCCGTGGATTTAACATGTAGTATAACTAGTTCTCAGTAACTGTATAAATAACTGATTTATAGTCTGTGTAAACCTATGATCAGAATGTAACACTGAGGGTTTCTGGTGGAAAACTGTGAAGAGCTGTGCTAGTCTATGACTATTTTTAGTAAAGAGATTTGGCCCTGGATCAAGCCAAGCTGAAGAAGAAGAAGAGTAGGCTTTTATATGCCGACCACTTAAGGAAGAATCAAACCAGTTTACAATCACCTTCCCTTCCCCTCCCCACAACAGACACCCTGTGAGGTGTGTGAGGCTGAGAGAGCTCTAAGAGGATTGTGACTAGCCCAAGGTCACCCAGCTGGCTTCATGTGGAAAAGTGGGGAAACCAACCCACTTCACTGGATTAAAGTCTGCTGCTCATGTGGAGGAGTTAGGGTTGTCAGGTCCCTCTTCACCACCGGCGGGAGATTTTTGGGGCAGAGCCTAAACAGGGAGGGGTTTGAGGAGGGGAGGGACTTCAATGCCATTGAGTCCAATTGCCAAAGCGGCCATTTTCTCCAGGGGAACTGATCTTTATCGGCTGGAGATCAGTTGTAATAGCAGTAAATCTTCTGCCGCTACTTGGAGGTTCACCACAAAAAAGAAAGGCACTGTGCTGTATAGTTAGTAGCAAGCAAAAAAAAAAAAAAAAAAAAAAAACAGCACAATAAAATATATTATATAAACATGAAAAACTATATTTAAAGTGACAGAAGTGAAAAAGACACCAAGACAAGAAACATACGAAGTGCAACAAGACAACCCTAGGAAGAGTGGAGAATCAAACCCAGTTCTCCAGATTAGAATCCACTGCTGTTAACCACTACACCATGCTGGCTGTCTCTCTGAGTGGTAATGTTGCAGGGCTACCAGCTAAGTGTCACCAGCAATGGGCATTAACTCACCCATTGCTTACTCTCACAAACCGACAGCAGTGCAGAAGGCAGCGATCAGCAAGATGACACTAATTATCGCCACAGTTGTGGGGTTTGGGCCAAGCGGCCCCAAAGATGCTGGCAAGTTGCTAGGGCCTGGTTCTGATCACCCCCAGCCACCAGAGGCCCCTTAGGGCAGAGGCCCACTGAAAAATTTCTCTGAGAATTAAACGCCCAGTCTGCCCCTGCACGTGCCAAGGCTATACAAATGTGGTAAATACGTACATTACCCCAGTTCACATAACATGGTGCTGCACATATCAGAGTGTGAATAATGGAATTGGGGGGGGGTCATGTCATAGGGTTACCAACCTCCAGGTACTAGCTGGAGATCTGCTGTTACAGCTGATCTCCAGCTGATAGAGATCAGTTCACCTGGAGAAAATGGCCGCTTTGGCAATTGGACTCTATGGCATTGAAGTCCCACCCCTCCCCAAACCCCGCCCTCCTCAGGCTCTGCCCCAAAAATCTCCAGGTATTTTCCAACCTGGAGCTGGCAACCGTACATAGGTATAAAATGCTCCCCTCAATTTTGGCTCAACCCTATTATCAAATTCAAAAAAATAAAGCATCTAGAGTAGGGTTTCTTGATTAGACAGGCCTAGATTAGCAACTGATACTACCAGCAGCGAAAATATAATATTTCTTGTTTCGGCAGCCGGGATAACGGAAAGGAAACATTTATTTTACTTAATCCAGTTGACACCACAAGGTGGGAGGTATTACCCCAAACGCAAGTAGAAATGTACAGGTTTACTTTAGAGCTATTTTTGGCACCCAGCTCTTCTCCTGGGAAACGGTGAATGCCAAGACCAATTCCTGGATTGGCCAAAAGTGATTAACTCCCGACCAGAAGCTACTGGAATTTCATACAAACAGTGAAGGAACTAACATAGGGGAAGTCATGATCAAATATACAAGTCTTGTTTGCTAAATATCAGCTGACATCAATGTTTGGATAAAATGAGTTTTTCTCTGTTTATCGACATTTGAGGGAATAAGAAAATAACATGAACTCTCACGCAGTACTTCGCAACATAAAAAATACCTTTACCAGATGGCTGCTAATCTCTATATTAAATAAAGAATAGTCCCTCCAACATTCCATCCCAGTTTTCTGACATTCCATCACATCCTGGGAATGTAGTGATAAAACACAAATAGGTACTAGGGATTTCCCTGTTTCATGTCATTGTTTTCTGTAATAAAACAATGTGTTCCACTCCTTTTTAATTCTGGTTTGTGTCCTGTGTTCCACTCCTTTTTAATTCTGGTTTAACTACAAGGAATTCTAAAATCAGTTTCAGAACTAGAGCATGTGCCAATGCATTTTTCCAATGCAGCATTTGCATCTCTCCCTACCTCAATTTTGCTGATACATGCAAAAAACAACAACAACCAGTAGTTACACTAGTGTAACTGTTTAAGGGCAATGTTTTAACAGTGTGCAATAGCATGTGTGCAC
Source organism: Euleptes europaea (assembly GCF_029931775.1). NCBI lineage: Eukaryota > Metazoa > Chordata > Lepidosauria > Squamata > Sphaerodactylidae > Euleptes > Euleptes europaea. The sequence continues at coordinate 30,191,878 of NC_079328.1, read as the reverse complement.
TTCAATGAAACACCACATAGAAAGACTCGATGCAAGCATATATATGCAATTGCACAAATATTACTTTTGTACAGTGTTTTTTTTAAATAAATGTGCATTGTGAAATGGGGGAAAACGGAAAGAAATGAAGGGATCTGTGCATACACATGTGAAAATACAAACCAGTAATCCTAGTGTATCAGTTCTAGTTCAGAAAAATGACCAGGTAATTCAGAATTCCACGATCCAGGAAGAAATTCAAATAAATAGCATTTTTAGACTCATCCTTTAGGGACTGGCTTTATTCCCAACAGCTGGGACCAGTAGAGACAGGGAACAGGATTAGCTCAAAGTTGGTTCCCAGTGCATCCTTTTGCTTTCTCCCATATCATATAAATGCTTAACATCTGTGCATATGGTCAAGAAGGAATGTAAAGGGAATTGTGGAGCTACCATATTTTATCACATTTAATCCTGCTCTTTCACCAAGGAGAGAAGAAGGAGAAGAAGACTTTATCTACCACTTAAGGAAGAATCAAACCGGCTTACAATCACCTTCCCTTCCCCTCCCCACAACAGTCACCCTGTGAGGTAGGTAGGGATGAGAGAGTGTGACTAACCCAAGGTCACCCAACTGGCTTCATGTGGAGGAGTGGGGAAACAAATCCAGTTCATCAGATTAGCCCCCGCAGCTCATGTGGAGGAGTGGGGAATCAAACCCGGTGCTCCATATCAGAGTCTGCCGCTCCAAACCACCACTCTTAACCACTACACCACGCTGGCCCTTTTCAATGGCAGGGCCAGCTCAGAGTTGTATATGTATGCCACTCTGATTTATGTTCCTTATGATCACAGTGACTGAGTGAGGTAGGTTAGGCCAAGAGAAAGTGACTGGCCTAGGTCACCCAGTCAACTTTATGGCAGAGTAGGAGTTTGAACTTCAGTCTCTTGATCCTGGGCTGGCACTCTCACCTCTACAATACAGTGGCTCTTCTCATAGTAGCTGAGCTTCCAGCAAGAACTACCTAATGAGGATGCAAACTATGAGTGAATGCACTTACCTTGTTCCATGTCAGATCACTGACCCAGCCAGCCAGCTTGTCTAGTCTGACTGGCAGCAGCTTTCCAAGGGCTCAGGCAAAGAACAATCTCGTTTGGTGAGGCTATCTTAGATCCTTTAACCCAGGGGTGGGGAACGTCAGGCCCGGGGGCCGTATAAGGCCCGCGAAATCATTTGGTCTGGCCCTTTGTGGATTCTGGCAGATCTCTAGCTCAGAAGGATCTAAGACTGGTGATCCAGGAGCCTGCTGTAGAATCCGGCCCCGACCATGCAAAGCAGGAGCAACTCCAGCGGGCGGCTGGACGGCTACAACCAGCTGGTGCAACAGACCATCCTGTGCCACCAGGTGGGCGAGTGCGCCACCGGTTGGATGCCTGCCTGCTTGCCTGCGCCCGGGGGGGGGGGCATCTGGGGCAGCTGCCTGCTTGGGGCTTGGTCAGCTAATTTTTAAATTGATAATTTTGTATGGCTCGCAAATGATGTTATAAATATCCAAATGGCCCTTGGCAGAAAAAAGGTTCCTCACCCCTGCTTTAACCAGACATGCCAGGGCCTAAACTTGGAACCTCCTGCAAACAAAGCAGCTGTTCTAGAGAGCACTGTTCGAGGTCAGAGTCAATTCTAGGGTTGCCAGCTCCAGGTTGGGAAATACCTGGAGATTTTTTGGGGAAGGGCCTCAGGAGGGCGGGGTTGGAAGAGGGGAGGAACTTCAATGCCATAGAGTCCAATTGCCAAAGTGGCCATTTTCTCCAGGTGAACTGATCTCTGTCGGCTGAAGATCAGTTGTAATAACGGGAGATCTATGGAGTTGTAATAATGGGAGATCTAACGGTAATTCTATGGAGGGGAAGAGCCAAATGGAAATATATTCAAGTCAGGATGACAGAAGGGACATTGACCTAGGGTTGCCATAGGATTTCCAGGTCTCCTAAAACTCTTTGAAAATCATAGAGGGTTTTTTTTTTTTTTTTTTTTTTTTGAGAGAGAGAGAGAGAGAGAATGCTAGACCATCCCCGTTGCGATACTGGTGCTTCCAGGGTAAACCCAGAAGTGACATCATTGCACCATGTGCATGGATCGCTCCCCAACTTCCTGAGGCCTGCTTCTGCCTGCCGACTAGATGAGGGGCGGTGGGCAGCCGGTTAATTGGCGGGCAATTACCCACAATAACTGGGCAAATGGGGAGCCTAGGTTGCGAGCTTCCACATGGGGCCTCGAGATCTTCTGGAATTACAACTTATCTCCAGACTTGGGCTTGGATACATAAGAACACCCTAGCAAGTCTAACAACTTTCTCTCTACGTTTACAAACAATGGACCGAATTTGACACCCCAGTCTGTACAACAGTCCCACTTCATTTTCATTGGCCATTTGTTCTTTTGTTCTACCTGCATTGGACTGCAGTGGTTGTCAAATCCACCTGGCACAAATCTGTTCTTTTTAGGCACTGACAGCCTACAAGTGAGATCTGTTCAAGTGCCTTTCTAGAATGCATCACTTTAATTATAATTTAGATTATTTTATTAACCTGCCCAACATGCTGCAGTCAGCAGTAGTGTAATTCTAATTAAACAAACCAGCTTCTCCCACTGTCTATGCTTGTGTCCTATGTTCCTATATAAGACTGGGTCATTTTGAGGTGCAAACATTGTCTCCAACGTGCAGATCAGGCTGGTGATAAATCAGGTTTTCCCAGCTGCCTTTTCCAGGAAGAAGCTGTTTCCATCAGGCCTCCTGCGAGCAGAAGAACTGAACCCAGGGATGACTCCAGGAGTCTGTGCTCTCCAAGTTAATCAATTTATTTAAAAAATGTTTATGCAGCATCTCCAGAGACCTTGGAGGAGCAGACAAGACATCAATGCCTAGGGTTGACAACTCCAGCCTGAGAAATTTTTGGAGATATGAGGGCAGAGCCTATGGAAGGGAGAATTTGGAGGGTATACCAAATCTATGGTATACCATTAGTGTTGCCAGGCCCCTCTTTGCCACTGGTGGGAGGTTTGGGGGGGACCCTGAGGAGGGCGGGGTTTGGAGAGGGACTTCAGTGCCATAGAGTCCAGTTGCCAAAGTGGCCATTTTCTCCAGGTGCACTGATCTCTATCGGCTGGATATCAGTTGTAATAGTAGGAGATCTCCAGCTAGTACCTGGAGGTTGGTAACCCTATATACCATAGAAACTGCCCTCTGAGGCTGCCATTTTCTCAGAAAAGGTCTGGGGTCAGCTGGTCCAAATCTTCATTCTTCCATGAAGCTCTGTTTTGTTCTTGAGGCAGTCACCATCTTTGCCTAAAATACCTCACAGGATCATGGAGATGATAGAATGAATGGATGACCATGTATACCATCTTGAGCTGCTTTGCAAGAAGCAAGAGAGGGGAAAAACTAATAAATAAGTACAATTCCATGGAGGACAATTTGGCAATCATATCTGATGTTCCTTTCCCTCAACTCCAGCTAAATGACAGAACCAGCCAATTCTATCTATTTGAAGGTTCAGCCATGGCTACTACCTGTCTTTACTCCACACGTAATTAAATTATGGAATTCACTGCCAGTGGCCTTAGTGAAGGACATGCACACAGATGGCTTTAAAAGGGGATCAGACAGATTCATGGAGGAGAGGTTTATCAATGGTTACTAGCCATGATGACCAAACAGAACCTCCATATTCAGAGGCAGCAAGCCTTTTGGATACTAGTGCTAAGAATCATCATCAGGAGAAGGGCTTGGCCTCTACACTTTTCAGGGCAACTGGTTGGCCACTGTGTGAGATGGGACACTGGTCTAGATGGGCCATTGGTCTGATCCAGCATGGCTCTTTTTTATGTTCTTAGGTTATATTTAACACATTCAACAAATCTTGTGCTGTCATCCGGGCGTCCTTTGAAGGAAGTCTTCATAGATTATGCCCTGTGATACACTGAGATTTCAGTGTTTTACTATGTATCTTGAAATTAAATTAAACATATTCTATGAGGCCCATTTCTTAGTCTCTTTGGAATGCAAGCATATCGCAATCGCAATAGGCCACATGGATAAGCCTTCATTTATATGAGTGGTGTAATAATGTGGGGAAATATTTGGCTGAACTTCAAAGGATGAAGCCTGGATTACCTACACAGATACAATATGCAATGAAATAAAATGAAGGTATTCCCCTTAAAGCTGTCTGTCGATTACATCAGTAAGGCTTTTCTGAAAATAATTAAAAGTATATTGAGAATTGGAGGCCTAAGACGATACTAGTTAACTAGTTAATATCATTCAGAACTAGTTTTTATCACCAGAAAAATGTTATGCGACATCCCAGGTTGGTAGCTATGGAGAATAACATTTGCCTGTTAAAAGGTACCATCCTTTTGAAGCTGTTGGATTTGGGCATCTTGTGTGGCATCAGGTGTCGACTACAATAGTGTCGACTACACTATTGTCTCAGTGCAGCTTGAAGAGCTAAATTTTTCTTTATGCATGAAGCTACCTTTTATTGAATCAGATCATCATTCAGATGGAACCAAACTCAAAAAAGGCGGGAAAAGGACGCACCAAATTCGGCGAGTTCCGGCGAGACCCCCCCCCCGCCCGGTTTCCCGGGAAACCAGGCGGGGGCATCTTTAAACCGAATTTGTTCGGGAATGCCGAATTTCTCGCCAAATTCAGTATTCCCGAACAGGGGGGTTCGGAATCCGAACTGGCCTGAATTTTTTTCCCAACAGCCCTAGAAACAGCATCCAGCCCTTCTCATTTACCATGGCTGACACCATGCCATGTTATGTGATCCAATAACAGACAGAGGGACGAGGAAAAGCCATAGACACAGCTTTAATCAATGGAATGACTCTTACAGATTTGTACAATACTTGCCAAGCCTCTCAAGTCTCACAGCCCTGTGTGACCTTAAGGGATGTCCACAAATCACTGTTTTCCTAACAGTGTTAATTAACATCCCATGTAAGGGAGTGTCTAAATTATGAGAGCTGTCATTACTGGAGGCAGAGAAAGGTACAGTCTAGAATCACAGAGGATGCATCTACAGGCTTTGTTCGCCAACAAGGAGTCTAGGTTGAGTGAGAGAGAGCAACTGGTTTTGGAGCTAGATAAAGACAGTGGCAGGAGATTGGCTCACCTGGACCACAAGATTAGGATTCTGGTTTATAGTGTCTTGTACCTTGGCTTTAATTGTCTATATAGGTCCTTCTCCAACTAGAGTACAGAATCGATGTCTCACCTTGAAAGTCATTCAAGGGAATGTTTGAAAGCTTAACAGTTCAAGACACTGCTATAGACAATTGTTGCCATAGTAGATTAAGATACAAAATGGGTACACCATCTCTTATAGCACCAGAATTTATTATAGAGAGAGCTTGCCAATGTGATCTGATGGTTATATTGGTCTTGAACTGAGGAAACAGGGATTCAGATCCTCATGTGAGCATGAAACTCCCTGGCAGTGTGATCCTAGGCAGAGTTACACCCTTCTAAACACATTGATTGTGGGTAACCTTGGGCCAGTCACTCTTTCAAAGACTGGCCTATCCAACAGGTTTGCTATGGGGATAAAATACTAGAGGGGAACACCCTGGATGCTACCCTAAATTCCATACAGGAAGGGGTGGGATTAAAATCCAATAAATACAAGGGGGTGGATTTTACTATTGAAATAGAGAGTGAAGCATAATGGAAGATCTATATTACATATATAATTTAAAAAACTCTTCTTTTTTTGTAAAGCTGGTCTGATTTGCTCCTCAAAATTTCTACTAAACTCACAACACTGTAATTCTGAGGTAAAACCTTCTTCAGATAACTTTTAAAATAGTTGGATATTTGTCAGACAAATTTTTATTGATTATTTTATATCTGAATTTAATAATTTAATATTTGATTTCAAAATCTAACATTTTGCTTTAATATCAGCTATCATTGTTAGATACCTGAGAACTGACATTTCACAGTGTTTGATATTATACACTAGTAGTGAACAGACTTTTAAAATTGTCGATGTGAAATAATGTTTAATATCTGACAATATTTGATAGATAACATGCACCCATATTTAATATCTGATGGATTTCGATAGGTGAGAGCTTGGGAGATTATGCACTTGCTTCCTAATGAATTCAACACCATCAAAAGATGCCAGGAAATCTAAAACACCACATTTGGAATCTGAAAATGGAAATGCAAATTGAGACTGGAAATCTGGCATTCAACATGTGATACTGGATTTTAGAAATGTTGGCAAGTTCTGGATGTTTATGCTCTAGGGGCTGGCCTTAAAAACTCTGCACAAAGTTGTGCACTGAGAAAGAAGTCAGGCTCTAAGGAAAATCCAGATGTTGTTTCTCAGTGGCAAAAATGGAAACTGTGGCAACTGTTTACTCACAGAAACCTGACAACGTGCATCTGTAGGATCATCCAGCTTAAATAGCTACATGTTTTAGAACTTCTACTAATATTTTAAATGGCCATTTGTTTTTCTGCTTTGTTGTCTTTCACAATCGTATTGCGCAAGCCTACTGATCAAATGTATGACTTTGCCTCAAACCACCAGGCTAGCTCACCACTGACAGATTGGTAGCCACTTTTCTTTCCCCAGTGATGGTTAGTAAATTTAAAACAGGAAATACTGATTTGTGTTGGAAGTGTGGAATGGAAAAAGGAACCTTTATGCATGCCTGGTGGACTTGTAAAAAGATTACAAAGTTTTGGAGAAAGGTAGTGAGGGAGACTAATAATTTGATTAACATTAAAATAAAAATTGACCCAGCTTTTTGTTTATTGGGGATCCCTAAAGATAAAATGAATAAAAGTGACAGAGTCATTTGTCAATATAGTTTTGCAGCGGCAAGGATTACAATAGCAAAATCCTGGAAGCTAGTAAATAAACCTCTGATTAAAGACTGGAGAGAAAAGTGATGGTTATATATGCGGATGACCAAACTAACAGTTTCCCTACATGGGAAGGATGTTGAAGAATTAAAAATGATGTGGTCGAAGGCCTTCGCATATTGGGATAAGCTGGCAAAAATGAATTTTACTAATATAGTGAACGAGTTATAGATATAAATTTTTTGTAGTTTTAATTATTGTCAAAACATTGTATTAACAAACTGTTTAGACACTTCTCCAGAAGTCTAACATGGTGGGGGTGGGTTTAAGGGTACACTGGTGGAGGGTGGGGGGAATGAAAATAGTAGAACCAATGTAATAAGATTGCAAGGAATGTATTTTGGATCTTTTAAATCTGTTCTCTTTTTTTAATTATATGTAATTCTTATTACGTAGTTTTCTTATATTATGTTTTTGTTTTTTGTATTTGTTTTTGAAAAATTATATATATATATATATATATATATATATATATATATATATATATATATATATATATATATATATATATATAAAGGTCACCCTCCACCAAATGGCCTCTGAAAATGAAACGATCCTAAATGCCTTCCTAGATAGAGTAAGTAAAGGCTCCATTCACACCCAATGTGGTACGCCTATTCCACAGAAAAAGCCCATGATGACTTTAATGTTGCTCTATGGATAATCCAAGGAGATGGTATTACCAGGAGAAGGCTGACTGAGGAGTATAACTGGTGCACAGGAGTATATTGGGAGATGCAGTTTGTTAAATACAAAGGCCCCAGGCTGTAGGGTTGTCAGCCAAGTGCTGGCAACCTGCAGGAGCCTTGTGGGTGAGGGCAACAAGACTGGTGTTGCCCCAACATTGTGATGTCATTTCTGGAGCCAACCCAGAAGTGATATCATCACTTCTGCACAATGCTCTAGGAGTTCCCCAAATAGGCAACCAATGCAGTTGCCTATAACTCCAGATAGGGGAATCCAAGACATCTTCAAAGGTAGGCCCACATAAAGCACATAATTATGCTCTGAATGAACGTTCTACAGATCTGAGCAAGTGAGCTCTGATTCACAAAAGCTTACTCTAGAATAAAATTTTGTTAGTTTTTAAGGTGCTTCTGGAATCCTGTTTAGTAAACACATCATGAAATATTCTTAATTTTTTCTGTTAAAAGTAAATTATTATATTTAGGCAGAGAAAAAACAGTAGTCAGAGAAGGTACTTTAATTATTACTAAAGGGGGGCTTGGCCAGTGATTAGGGTTGCCAAGTCTCCTACTGAGTAGGGTTGTACAAAATAAATCGGTAAATTTCTGGTTCAGATTTATTGGACCCTATTTTTTCCCAGTAAACCCAGAAAAAGCCAAATACCATACCGTATATGGATATCTGAAGTTTCCTGTTTTCACTGTGAAGGGCAAATCTGGGGTTGCCAACTCCAAGTTGGGAAATACCTGGAGATTTTGGGGGCGAAGCCTGAGGAGGGCAGGCTTTGGAGAGGAGAGGGACTTCAATGCCACAGAGTCCAATTGCCAAAGCGGCCATTTTCTCCAGGTGAACTGATCTCTATCGGCTGGAGATCAGTTGTAGTAGAGGGAGATCTCCAGCCACCACATGGAGGTTTGCAACCCTAGGCAAGTCACATGCTAAAGATTAAGTTTTAAAATTTGGAAATCCTAAAACAAAGATCTTTGTCTACTGCAGGTCGACCGAAACCACTCTGGAACCACTACTACAAACCTGCAGCTGTAATCCACCCCCAACTGCAAATGCAAAAATTAAAAAAAAAAAAAAAAACACTGTAATGATACTTCTCTGGGAGGCAAGGTCTGCCATGAGTTTAAACAAATGAAGGCGGCTGGGAAGCTTCCCAATGAGTAGACGCGAGATTGCCTCCAAAGGACTGAAAGTTGTATAAGTTAGATTATAACTTTTGAAGAGGCAATTATGATTTTATTGCACCCTCTCTGCTGATGATTAATGTAGATGGCCCGAGGCAAAATGCACCCTAGCCTTTGCTAACATGTACTATAATTATGCATACCTCTCCAGGTACTGCAATTTAGAGCTTAAAAAGCAACATTCTGAAACCGAAGTACGGCTGCACTTGTAAAACATTACAGACGTGTTATCATATAAATGAGGGAGCTCTGACAAGAGAGTGCTCTAATAAATCCGAAGTGAAGATTTGGAGACAAGATATGTCAAAAGCAAACCCACACTGTCTCTTAATCTTCCACATAAACTGTTTATTTTTTCTGAGCCCAACAATAATGAATGTGATAAGATGGCTTTGATGATGCCTGGATGCAATTGAGTCGCTTTCTCTCCCCCAGCCCCTCCTACCAGATCATTTTAGTGTAACTCGTTTTGGGGGAATTAAGGCCCCGCCATTTGGCTAAGGCCGATTGCAAAACAAAATTAAACTGTTTCCACGAATTCGGGGGCTTGCAGGACGGTATTAATAAAGAAGACACTGATCGTTTTGTAATTTTTTCCCCTCTCTCTCCCAACTTTTTTTTTGAATGGTCGCATTATTTTTGATTGCTTAGAGGACTGTCATTTCACACAGGGAACAGTCAAATGGTTAAATGTCTTTACAACTGGTATCTCTTCAGAGTAAATCCTTGGTCTGGAAGGAACAAATGCCTCCCTTCTGTTGAGCTACCTGCCATTAAAGGAAGACTCCTGCTGTAAGAGGAAGATTTGTAATTTACCTGCAGACTAGAAGACATTGTATCCAGCTAGGATTGTCAACTCTGGCCTGGGAAATTCCTGGAGAGTTTTCGGGACAGTGCCTGTGGAGGAATTTGGGGAGAGATTTCACTTAGAGCTTTTGGTATATCATAGAGGTAGCCCTCTGGAATAGCCATTTCCTCCAGGGGAATAGATCTTGAGATCCATTGTGATTCCAGGAGAATTCCAGGCCCCACCTGGAGGTGGGCAACCCTATTATCGAACCCATTTCCATAATTTATCCCTGTTTTGCCATTTTGGAGAGAATTTGGTGATTCTTTTTTAACGTTGTCTTTGTAATTTAGTACATTTGCCGTGCCAAAGCTTTTAACTCCTATCCCGAGTTCCTAGAAGTAAGATCTCTGCTTGAGGAAATGGATGCAATTTTGTCTCTACTGCATAGGCATATAAATACATGCGCCTCAGTAGTAAAGAACCATGTAGTACACATCCTATCATTTTACATGCTCTGACTACTGGGTTCTATGGAATAACATAGTATAGGGGAAGGCGAGGCGATTGTAAGACACTTTGAGACTCCTTAAAGGTAGAGAAAAGCAGGGCATAAAAACCAACTCTACTTCTTCTTGTGTGGGGGTTAGTCTAAGGGGAAAATAGCTGTCTTGCTTTTAAATCACTGCCGGACAAACTATTACAGAATAAGTGAATGCAGCATATAATGGGTAAAGAGTCTAGAGAGATGTATAGGCACTGGAGAACAGACACAAGATTCCATTCATAAAATCATGGAGGACATGATTTGAAAACCATAATATTTAATTACTTTATTTTTTTTAACAGAGGGGAAATATTACAGCATTTCTCATGAATTCTTTTTTCTTTTTCTTTCCCATCCTCTATCTTCCCAATGCATTCTATGAAATTTTGTTTCAAAAATGGTTCAGATTAACTATCAGCCATTCAGGGGGCTACATCCCAAGATGCTCCGAATGGACATTCCATGCATGTGTGAGCCAGTAGGGCTGTCAAAAAATAATAATTCGGTACAGTTCGGATTCGGCCGAATTTGGCCCTTGTGGGTTCGGTACGTGCCGAAGTCCGAACTCCCCCACTTCAGATCCGTTCAATTCGGCAGGAATTCAAAGTTCGGAAAAAAAATTCGGCCAAATAAAGCCATTAAAAACACAATTGCGCCTTTCCGCGGCTCTGGGGGGGCATTTTTGGGCTTAGAGGTCCCAAACTTTCAGCAGAGCTTCAAAGGACGTATATTGAAAGACTCCCCAAGTTTTGTAAAGATTGGGTCAGGGGGGGCTGAGATATGGGCCCTGAAAGGGGTCCCCCACTCTTAATGTGTATCTCTCAGCAGAGCTTGCCGCCCACGCACAAAGCTCCCAGCCCCGACAAACAGCTGATGAGAGCAAGGGCGGGGCAGGTGCTAAGAACTTTGCAAAGCAACACAACTGAAAAGCAACACCTTTGCAAACATGCAAAGGGCGGGGCAGGTGTGAAGAATTTTGCAAAACAATACAACTGCAAAGCAACACAAGCACGCAATGCAACACCTTTGCAACAGTGCAAAGCAACACCTGACACCTGGGAGTTTGCATACCATGGAAAGGGACAGAGGCAGCTAGCTATGCATAATGAGCAGGAGGGGGTGGAATTTCTCCTTTTGCATTGGACTTGGGACCAGACAGATGCATTCTTTAAGTCACCATTTGAAAACCAGTTTTGAGCAAGCATCAAAATAACCTAACTGATCTTATGAATGAGGAAAAACCTGAAGAATAAAAATGAAGCCCCCCCTCAAACCAGGGAAAGAGAGACTGGAGGGGGAACACACACCCCAGGCAGAACCGGCAAAAGCCCCTTTGGCTTCCCCCCCCCTCACCCACAGAAACTGCTCCCTCCCCACACACACACACAGACTCTGCTTTCCCCCCACACACACACAGAAAAGAAAAATTATAGATTAAAGCCCCAAAAGGGGTCTTACTGTTGCTGTCTTCTGTTCCAGCAGGAGGGGCTGGGAGGCTGGGTAATCCAATATGATTCCATTTGTATCCAATATAAGATCCATATGTATGCATCTCTCGAGGGTGATCCATTCATCCCAATAGGGAAAAGGGGAAAGCCCATATCTCGGGGGGCCCTGACCCAATGTTTACAAAACTTGGGTGGTCTCTTAAAAAGCCTTGACTGAAGCTCCGCTGAAAGTTTGGGGTCGGCACACCCAAAAATGCGCCCCCTGCAGCCACGGAAAGAGAAAAGGGGGGAGCCGATATTTCAGCCCCCACTGAACCCATCTTTACAAAACTTGGGTGGTCTCTTAAGAGGGATTCTCTGAAGCTATGATAAAAGTTTGGGGGCTGCACCTCCAAAAAAGCGCCCCCTGCAGCCACAAAAATGGAAAAGGAGGGAGAGGAAAAAGGGGTGGAGCCCATATCTCGGGACCCCCTGACCCAATGTTTACAAAACTTGGGGGGTATCTTAAGAAGCCTTGTCTGATGCTCCGCTGAAAGTTTGGGGTCGGCACACCCAAAAATGCGCCCTCTGCAGCCATGGAAAGAAAAAGGGGGGGAGCCCATATCTCGGGACCCCCTGACCCAATGTTTACAAAACTTGGGTGGTCTCTTAAGAAAACTTGTATGAATATCCCCTGAAAGTTTGGGGTCTGTACCCCAAAAAATGCGCCCCCTGCAGCCACGGAAAGGAGTGAATGTGCACAAGCACCCCCTCACACACACATGAGGATTTCCCTCTCTCTCTCTCTTTCCCCGGCCGGCCGCACATCAGCTGATTCCTCCAGTACTCAATCCTGACTGATTGGCCAGAAGAAGACCCAGCTTGGCCACCGATTGGCCGTGGGAGGAGAATGCTGCTTACTGAAGGTTATGCTTCTTACTGATGGCCCCGAATTGGCTGAATTTATTCGCGAACTCGCGAACTCGCTGAATTCGGCCTCCCCGGTTGCCCGCCAGTTTTAAGTTTGGTTCCTCCCGAACTAAAAACCGCCGAATTGTGGGAAATTCGGCTGATTTTCAGTTCGGGCCGAACCGAATTGACAGCCCTATGAGCCAGCGTGGTGTAGTGGTTAAGAGCGGTGGTTTGGAGCGGTGGACTCTGATCTGGAGAACCAGGTTTGATTCCCCACTCCTCCACATGAGCGGCAAACACTAAACCAACTGGTTGGTTTCCCCACTCCTACACATGAAGCCAGCTGGGTGACCTTGGGTTAGTCACACTCTTTCAGCCCCACCTACCTCACAGGGTGCCTGCTGTGGGGAGGGGGAGGGAAGGTGATTGTAAGCCAGTTTGAGTCTTCCTTAAGTGGTAGAGAAAGTCGGCATATAAAAACCAACTCTTCTTCTGAAGAAGAAGAAGTGAGCTCTAACTTACAAAAGCTTGCAATGCCTGGCAACACCATGCCTTTAAAATATATTTTATATATATATATATATATATATATATATATATATATATATATATATATATATATATATATATATATATATATATATATATATACATATATAATTAAACAGTTGAATAAAACATACAAATACATAGACAAGCAAACAAGGGAGACAGCTAATAAGAGGTACTGAGGGAATGCTAAACAAAACAAATCACTCTTCAGCTGCTGGGACATGACGATAGTGCGAGACAGATGAATTTCCCTGAGGAGGAAGTTCCAAAATTTTGGAGCCACAACTGAGAAAAGCCCCTTTCTTGCTACCCATCTAGCCTCAGATGGTGAGGTGCCTGAAGCAGGGCCTTTGAAGATGACCAAAGGGGTCAAAAGGTGCATACAGGAGAAGGCGGTCCTTAAAGCATGCTGGGGCCAAGCCATAAAAGGCTTTAAAGGTCAATAGCAGCACCTTGAATTGGGCTGGGAGGCAAATCGGGTGTCACTTTAAAGGTAACAAGACTGGAATGATATGGCTCTCCAGTCAAGAGGAGGCTCAGGTCCAGCAGCACCCCAAAGCTATGAATCTGCTCCTTTAGTTGGAGTGCAACCTAGGGTTGCCAACCTCCAGGTACTACTAGCTGGAGATCTCCTGCTATTACAACTGATCTCCAGCAGATAGAGATCAGTTCACCTGGAGAAAATGGCCACTTTGGCAATTGGACTCAATTGGCAAAACCCATCAATCCACTGGGCTGCCTGTCAAACAGCTGAGGGTCAGTGGGCAAAAGGGAGCCAGATAGAGGGGGAAGCACATGATGTGCATGCATGCACGACTCACACAATGCACCAATGTCACTTCCAGGTTTACCCGGAAGCGACTCGGACGCTCGAGCAATCTCCGTAGAAACTGTATGAAAACCATAGTATTTTGGCGGAGATTGCTAGAGCATCCGTGTCACTTCCGGGTAAACCCAGAAGTGACATCAGCATGTTAGGAAGGACACATGCACATGTCAGACATCACATGTCCCCAGCCTCCACGAAGCTCCCGTCAGTAGAGCAACCCTAGTCCCATATGGAGACCACTCTAAAGCAAGGTTTGAAATCCAGGCTCCTTATTGCTACCTGTTTCTTTTCAATAAATGGAATCATCCCCACCTTAATAGCAGTATGTGTGACTTTCCATTTCTGGACAGACCAGTTCTGACACTCCTTTACTAATGAATCCAGATGGCTGGTGTTTGTAATAGCCTCAGGAGATACAGCTGCAATCTTTGTATGCTATTTTTTTAAAAAATTAAAATTTAATTGGCATTTTCCAGTGTTTCTTTTTCAAACCAAGAGTCCATTTAAGTAGGAACTCCTCACCCCCACAACAGCTCTGTGCCTCCCTAAACCCTCTTAACTACCCACCCTATTCCCAAGCAAAAAGATGGCAAAATGTAGCAAGCAGACAGGACGGGAGAGGGGGATTTTTAAAAGGGGGCAGGTGGGACATTTGCACAGTAGGGCTTCTGGTTGTCCTCTGGAGATCTGACTGTGCAGATTTTTTTTTTTAAAAAGCATTTCTTTGGCTACCACAACACAAAGATCTTCACTGCAGGACTGAAGGTAAGCTGTGTGTAAGCAAGAAAAAAGAGTACATTCATACTTGAAACAAGGGATGAGGGAATGTATTTCTTTATGGGGGGTAAGGGGATCTAAGCCCTGCCCCTCCACTTTACTATGGTGCACACCCTTTCAGTGCTTTTCTTTCAGTTCTGTTCATTCCTGGTTTTGGTACTGGGATGGAAGAGAAATACCCAAAGCACAAGAGCAAAATGAGATAAGACAAAGGGACAAGTAGGGTTTTGTTACCCTCTTCTACATTGCCTACTTTTGTTAAAACATGACTCCTCTTTTTCTCTGTTCAGACCTGAACACGCATAATACATAGCGAATGTCTCATCATATCTAGATTGGCCCAAAGGTTCTGCCTAGGGCTGTCAAAAAAAAAAATTCGGTACAGTTCGGATTCGGCCGAATTTGACCCTTGTGGGTTCGGTACGTGCCGAAGTCCGAACTCCCCCGCTTCGGATCCCCGGTAATTCGGGAGGGTCCGGAGTTCGGGGGAAAATTCGGCCCCAGCGCGCCTTCAGAGGGATTAGCTGAAGGCGCGCAGGGGCCCTTTAAACTGATCTGAGCCTCCCAGCTGGGAGGGGCTCGGGCTGGAGGGGCTCGGGCCTCCGCTGGAGGGGCTCGGGCTGTCATTTAAACTGATCTGCGCCTCCTGGCCGGGAGGCACAGATCAGTTTAAAGGGCAGCCCGCACCTTTCAGCAGGCTCCGCTGGAGAGGCGCGGGCTGTCATTTAAACTGATCTGCGCCTCCCGGCCGGGAGGCACAGATCAGTTTAAAGGGCAGCCCGCCCCCCTTCAGCGGGCTCCGCTGGAGAGGCTCGGGCTGTCATTTAAACTGATCTGCGCCTCCTGGCCGGGAGGCACAGATCAGTTTAAAGGGCAGCCCGCACCTTTCAGCGGGCTCCGCTGGAGAGGCGCGGGCTGCCCTTTAAACTGACCTGCGCCTCCCAGCTGGGAGGCGCAGATCAGTTTAAAGAACAGCCCGAGCCTCTCCAGCGGAGCCCGCTGAAGGGGGGCGGGCTGCCCTTTAAACTGACCTGCGCCTCCCAGCTGGGAGGCTCAGATCAGTTTAAAGGGCAGCCCGCGCCTTTCAGCGGGCTCCGCTGGAGAGGCGCGGGCTGTCTTTTAAACTCATCTGTGCCTCCCAGCTGGGAGGCTCAGATGAGTTTAAAGGGCAGCCCGCCCCCCTTTAGCGGAGCCCGCTGAAGGGGGGTGGGCTGCCCTTTAAACTGATCTGCGCCTCCCAGCTGGGAGGCGCAGATCAGTTTAAAGAACAGCCCGAGCCTCTCCAGCGGAGCCCGCTGAAGGGGGGCGGGCTGCCCTTTAAACTGACCTGCGCCTCCCAGCTGGGAGGCTCAGATCAGTTTAAAGGGCAGCCCGCGCCTTTCAGCGGGCTCCCCTGAAGGGGGGCCGAATTTGCCGGATTTATTCGCGAACTCCCGAACTCGCTGAATTCGCCCCCCCCGGTTGCCCGCCAGTTTTGAGTTCGGATCCGTCCGAACAGAAAATCACCGAATCAGGGTAAATTCGGTTGATTTTCAGTTCGGACCGAACCGAATTGACAGCCGTAGTTCTGCCTCTGCAATTTCCAAACCCTGGAAACCATCCAACATTTATTTTGTTCTTGCAGGCTTTATATGGAGTTGGGGGCATCTGTGCTCACCCCCTCCCAGTGCCTTTTCCCAGTTGCTCTGGAGATTACCATCATCTTAACCTTCTCTTAGGTAATGACAGAAACATCATGCAAACAGTTGCCATGACCCAGAGATTTTGAGATAGTTATCTAAACTCAGACACATTATTATCCTGGAACCCTAGCCGCCTACCTTACTTGAGATGGTTGTATATATATATATTAGCTTTATTAATAATTTTTAATTTATTTTAATTTTAGAAATTGAAGGAGTTTTATTCTGTTTTTTTCTGGATTTTTTAAAATTTTGTGTTATTTAAAAATCTGTAATTTAGATATCATTTTGCTTTTTCTTAAACCCTATGAGTTATACTAACTCATCCATAAAAACATTCAAGAAATGGTCCTAAGAAAGCCTACTTTATGGATAGGGCTGCCAGGTCCCTCTTTGCCACTGATGGGAGGTTTTTGGGGTGGAGCCTGAGGAGGGCAGGGTTTGGGGAGGGACTTCAATGCCATAGAGTTCAGTTGCCAAAGCAGCCATTTTCTCCAAGTTAACTGATCCCTATCTGCTGGAGATCAGTTGTAATAGCAGGAGATCTCCAGCTTGTACCGTGGTGTTGCCAGCTCCGGATTGGGAAATACCTGGAGATTCTGGGGGTGGAGCCTAAGGAGGATGGGGTTTGGGGAGGGGACAGACATCAATGTCATAGAGTCCAATTGCCAAAGCAGCCATTTTATCCAGGTGAACTGATCTCTATCGGCTGGAGATCAATTGTAATAGCAGGAGATCTCCAGCCACCACCTGGAGGTGGCAACCCTATAGTACCTGAAGGTTGGCAACCCTGTTTATGGATCATATAAAGTAGACTATAGCTTACAAAACTTCCACTAAACCAATGCCTCTCTAAGACGTCTTTCTCCCACAAAAGGCACTGGGTTCCAGCCCCTTGGTGTAAAAGATATTGTCTTTCTAGCTCATGGCAGTTTCCTTTTTTATTCTCATGAATTCAAATAATAATGAAGCCATGTTTAGTATGTTGTTTCCAAAGACAATTTTTCACTGAGATAAGGAGCCAGAGGAAGAAGGAAACTTATTCCATTGAATAACAGTGTCCTACATCACAAATATTTAATCATAATTATATTAAGAAACATTTATAAAAAGTTAAGTAATAAAAATTAAATGGGTTGGAGAACACAAAGGGGGGAGGGAAGGACAGAAAGGATTAAGTGGAGTCATATAAAGAATAGATTATATTTAATGAAAATTTCCTCGGTGTTCAACATTTTTATTATAGTTAATAGTACCACAGTTCATTTTTGTCTGTGGTAATTGTGTATCTTTAATGAATGGCCCCTCTTATTTCCCCATTGAGCCATGACAGAAATTAATAAACCTAATTCTGTAGGTTTACGCTTAATTCCGGCAAAATCTATAAAGTAGCTACATTTTCACTTAGCAGAGAAACGGAATGAAATGGGTTTCAGTTTCTAAGCAACTTAAGAAGTAAATTTTATTTGTTCTTCCCCCTTTTCCTTTCTCTCTCCTTTCCTTTAGCATTTGGGGCTATTCTTGTAATAAAGGGACGTATCAACACTAGTAAAGCAGAACAGAACTGACAGTGAGAATAGGGCAAAAACGAACGTTCCTCGCCTCGAATTTTTCCCCCTCACCAGACCATTCATTAAATGATCAGGGAAGACAAGCTTGTTGCTTTACAGTTTGATAAAGACAGAAAGTAATGAAGAAAATCAAGACCGACAACTAGAAAACAAACTGATCTGCAACAGTAAATAACACTAAAATGATACGCTCTAGGGCTGACTAATTTTCTCCTTGTCGAGTTACATTGGGTGTTAAATGCAGAAATAAAATAAGGCCACGTTGAATGTGGTTAATACAATATGTGACTCCCTCTGATGTTTACAAGGGTGCGCACTAAAGTGGGGAGGACTAATATGGCCAAGGGGACAGTTTGCTCCATGGATTTCAGGGAAGAATCTCACGCATGACGGTGGGACAACTGGAACTGCAGCACTGGAATAACTTGAGCTCCATTCAGCTAACTATGAAACAGGATCCTAGATTGGATGGATCCCTGATCTGATCCAGCATGGCTCTTCTTATGTTCCTATGTTTAACCCATGCAAGAAATCGCACGCACAACCCTTTTGCATCAGCTGGGCTTCCTTGAAAGAAAGTCTGGGTAGACAATACCCTATGACACCATGAAATTGCTTTGGAAATCTCAGTGCTTCATTTTGAAAGGCTGCATCTTGTAATCAAACATATTGCCCCAGAAGGTTGGGCCAAGACCAATGGGTTGCAATTAAATCAAAAGAGTTTCCGTCTAGACATTAGGAAGAATTTTCTAACAGTTAGAGCGGTTCCTCAGTGGAACAGGCTTCCTCGGGAGGTGGTAAGCTCTCCTTCCCTGGAGGTTTTTAAGAAGAGGCTAGATGGCCATCTGTCAGCAATGCTGATTCTATGACCTTAAGCAGATCATGAGATCTGAGCTAGATCCGAACTCACTTACATGACATGGAAGAAGAAGAAGAAGAAGAGTTGATTTTTATATGCCGGCTTTCTCTACCACCTAAGGGAGACTCAAACCGGCTTACAGTCACCTTCCCTTCCCCTCCCCACAACAGACACCCTATGAGGTAGGTGGGGATGAAAGAGTGTGACTTGCCCAAGATCACCCAGCTGGCTTCGTGTGTAGGAGTGGGGAAACAAATCCAGTTCACCAGATCAGCCTCTGCCGTTCATGTGGAGGAGTGGGGAATCAAACCCAGTTCTCCAGATCAGACTCCACCACTCCAAACCACTGCTCTTAACCACTACACGACACTTCTTCTCATCGGTTGCAGAGTTCCACAGTTTTTGTGGATTTCCCCTCAGGCTGCAGCATTCTGCACCAAACCCCACACATCCTTGTAGGTTCCTTGACCCTCAGGTAAGGCTTTGGCGTGGGACTGGAGGGGGTTGAAAAGAGCAAAATGGAAAGATGGAAAAGCGCATGGTTTTCTCATGTTTGGGACAAACTGCATACAGATCTGCCTGTTGGTGTTGTGGCACTATAGGATGGCACCGGCAACATCTCCTTGGCAATGCAGTAATAACCAGGGCTGCTTTGCAGTGCTTTTAGCTGAGGTGTCGTTTGGTTTGCACTGTTTTTTGGTCAAACCAACAACAACAAAAATGGTTTTCTACTAGCCAAACCAAAAATTTCCAAACTTTTCACAAAAATACTCTGGGAAATTTTGTTGAACTTTAAAGTGCCACTGGACTCAAATTTTGTTCTTCTGCTACAATCTAGCATGGCTACCCACCTGGAACCCTTCTAAGTCCATTGACCTCAGTGGGTTTAGCAGGGTATAGCTGTGCTTTGGGTTGCACTGTGAAAATGTGGCTTTCTATGGTCTTGCAGTGGAACATATATTACACACGTGGTGCATCCTTTTCACAAGCAATGACTTGACATTTTGCAGCAAGCATCGAATTATGGTCTCTTTTAGGACCTATGGTCCAAAGTGTACATATTCTTTCTAGATACTTTTAGCTGTTGCGTGGGATATCTACATACTTCAGTAGACAGCAGCACTCAGCCCTATTCAACTGCCAGACTCTCCTGGGGGGAAATTCCTTTCTAGCCATCCAGACTATGAATGACACCCATCTGTCACATCTTGCAGGCTATAGCATAAAAAGCATTTCCTTGCTCTACTGCAAGTCAAACACCTCCGCAACATTCTTCTAGCTGTTTATATAAAAGGGGTATTTCCCTAAGGCCATGTTTCACTACCTGTCCTACACCTTTCCCAAGGAACAAAATGTTCTCATGGAAATTGGACTCAGAGGACTTCTCTTAAAGAAATCCTCCCTCCTTGCTTGCTGAAAGTATCGAATCTTACAGCCTCCCAGATAATCGTAGCCCCTCCAACCCCCACAACCGTGAAAAGCAGCTGTTCTTGTAGGGTGGCCAAGTCCCTCTTCACAACCGGCAGGAGGTTTTTGGGGAGGAGCCTGAAGAGGGTGGAGTTTGGGGAGGGGAGGGACTTCTATGGCATAGAATCCAATGGCCAAAGCGGCCATTTTCTCCAAGGGAACTGATCTCTATCGGCTGGAGGTTAGTTGTAATAGCAGGAGATCTCCAGCTAGTACCTGGGGGTTGGCAACCCTATGTGCTTGCAGTGGGAGAGCTGCAAAGAAAAAACAATAGTATGCATGTTCAGGATGCACCTGGACAAGAGGTGGAGTGGACTTCTGCCTCCCCTCCCCTCCCTTGTATTCTTTTTTCCTTAAATGAGAGATTCCAATCTCTTTCCTCCATAGGCACCAGGTTTCAACAGAGTCACCAGGCCGGCAGGGATAGTGTTCCATCGTCAATTTCACAGTGTCCCGGTGCCCTAGGTGAAATGCAAGAGAACAGGAATATGATATGAGTCAGTTTCCTTCCTCAGATGTTAATGTGTGATAATTATGCAGGAAAGAGACAGAAAGGGCCTGGAGGACAGAAGAGCCGGGGAGGGACTGAGAAAGGAGGTGAAAAGCTGGAACAGAATGATGGCAGGGAAAGAGGAGCAAAAAAAAGGAGGGAACGGAAGGGTGACAATGACAGTTCTTCTCGATGGACAATTATTTTGGATGGGGATCAGAAATGGGGTTGGCTATCAAGGACACATCTGGAGCAATATGATAAACAATTCCTCTCTCTTATGTTGAATGATATCATGAAGAAGCCCTGAAACCAAAATTTGCTCACACATTTGTATGAACAGATATTGGGACAAATGTTACAGTTCTCTGCTTTTTGCTGTTGCTTTAGTAGATTGACATATTACGTATCCATGTTCTGTGATCTTCATATATATGTTCTACGGTATACATAGTTTATACCTGTAATGCATGTAGCATATATAATGCATAGTTAAATTTTGGGACTCCGTACCCCAGGATGTTGTAATGGCTGCCAACTTGGAAGGCTTTAAGAGGGGAGTAGACATGTTCATGAAGGAGAACCATGGCTACTAGTCAAAATGGGTACTAGTCATGATGCATACCTATTCTCTCCAAGATCAAAGGAGCATGCCTATTATATTAGGTGCTATAGAACACAGGCAGGATGCTGCTGCAGTGGGCTTGTTTGTGGGCTTCCTAGAGACACCTGGTTGGCCACTGTGTGAACATACTGCTGGACTTGATGGACCTTAGTCTGATCTTGGCTTTTCTTATGTTCTTAATGCAAATTTATTGACACACAAATAACATTGGAAACTGTGTATAGGTTTATGGGAGGAAATCAATGCAAGGAAATAGGCAAATATTCTTTATTTTGGATCACAAGAGGTAGAAGTGTAATTGAAGTCAGGAGGTTGGGGATGGAAACAGAAGGGATGAGAGGAAATCCTCCCTAGTCAAAAAAGCCATAGGGATAGTCCACTGGCAAGCACTGATGTCCCTCATCTTTCATTCATATCAAGGAAGTTTGCATGGAACTCTGCCTGGTGGAGTCATCTAGAGCCAACTTATAAATATAGATATGGGGCAAGTGTCTAAATAGCCACAATTAATTTTAATGGATTCAAGGAGGATGAGACAGAAATACTTCATGACTTTTAAACAAGAGACTTGACTATGAATTCTGTATGAGATCTGGCACCCATCATTACTCTTGTTGAGAGAGACGGCATCATTGAGTGCCTGTCCCAACAGCACGTAGAACTATACTGTTGTACCAACCATTATGTAAATTCTCATCTCTATATCGCAAGAAACATAGGTTTCTCTCACAGGTCAAGTAGTGCCCCCGGGCCATTTCAGGTCAGGAAAATAGCATGGGGGACTGCTAAAGCCCCTTCCCCGTGTACCGTGGTTCTGATCCAAATCAGGCACTACATAGGCAGGAACTGAGGAGACCCACCTGTGCACTCCATAATGTGTGAAATGGCAAAACTTGCTCTCTGTCTTCTAATTGTAGAGCTAAAGGAAGCATGACATTTGTTCCTGTATTTATCCATTAACAAGATGAGGTTAGGAGTAAAAGGACTTAAGTGGTGGTGGAAAGTCCTGTCAAGTCACAGCTGATTTATGGCAACCCTGTAGGGTTTTCAAGTAAAGAGACATTTGGAGGTGGTTTGCCATTGTCTGCCTCCATGTGGGCTGAGAGAGTTCTGAGATAACTGTAACTGATTCAAGGACACCCAGCAGGAGGAGTGGGGAATTGAACCCGGTTCTCCAGATTAGGGTCCACTGCTCTTTACCCCTACACCTTGCTGGCTCTCAAAAGGACTTAGGTGTGTGTGTAAAATGCTGTCATGTCACAGCCAACTTATGGCAACTCCATAGGGTTTTCAAGGCAAGAGACTAACAGTGGGGGTTTGCCATTGCCTTCCTTTGCATAGCCACCCGAGTATTCCTTGCTGGTCTCCCATCCAATTACTAACCAGGGCCAACCCTGCTTAGCTTCTGAGATCTGATGAAATCAGGCTAATCTGGGCCATCCAGGTCAAGGCCAAAAGGACTTATAGCCACTCATAAAAACATGAGAGTAGTCATGATGAATCAGACCCATCCAGTCTAATACCCTATTTTTCAAGCAGTGGCCACACAGAACCCCACAAGTAGGGCCTTACCTGCTGACTGCTCCCCAGCACCTGTCAATCAGAGGCATTTGGACTCTGAACTTGGGGGTTCCTATTCAGCTAATACATAACACGGTGATTCTCAGTGGCTCAGGAGCCAAATGGTGCTCTCTGATCTGCCAACTGTGGCTCTTCTGGGCACTGTTCCCCAATATGTCACCACCTTCACATTTCAGGAAAGTGGGCAATGTCCTTCTGGTTGGCAGGTGGCTCCCTCACTGAAAAAACCACTGCCAGAGGAACGGGTAAGCTACAAGTAGGGCTGCGCCTATCAATAAACCCAAATAGAAAATAAACCTGGAAAAGGCCTTTTAGGCTTCTTTTGCATTTAGTTTAACCTGAATACTAAAACGGGGAATAAAGCCAAAGCCGGATAGCTGATTGCCGAATCAGGCCCATTGCAAGCATTGAAACTGAGTTTTCCCACAATTCTTTGGTGAGGAAGTGGTCATTACAGACTATGAAAAGTAAGTACTTTTAAAATTCTCCTGTGGAGAGGATTTTTTGAGGTAGAGTCACCAAATTCCCAGTGTAACTGCAAGGGACTCTCCTTGCATGAACTCCGAAGTATGGTAAAGTTTGGGTCACGGGATCCAATTTTATGGGGTCTCGAAGGGGTCAACCCCCTCCTCCATAGAAAAGCATTGTAAACTTTACTATGCTTTTCTATGGAGGAGGGGGGCAAACCCTTCGGGGTCCCATAAAATTGGACCCCTTGACCCAGTCTTCTCCAAACTTCAGGGTTCATGGAAGGACAGTCCCTTGCAGTTACCCTGAAAATGTGGGAATTCTACTTCCTCAAAAAATGCCCCACAGGAGTTTAGGGAAAATCCCCATAGACTAAAATAGACTGAATTTTTTCGGTAAACCCGGAAATAAATCCGAATACCCCTTTACCAGCAAAAATTGGGCCCAATAAACCCAAACTTGAAATTTACTGATTTTTTCCCACAACCCTAGCTGCCAGCTCTCCTGATGTTCAGGCCTCATGCCAAAGATGAAATTAATCAGGGCTCTTTGTGTTGGTGATAATTTTGAATGTGGCTCTCTTTGAGTCACAAAGTAAAGACTACTGACCTAACACATCCTCTGTAAATCTGTTCCATCCCCTTTTAAAAACCCAACTGTGGCCACCATCACATCTTTGGCAGTGAGTTCCCTAATTTACCCATTGCATGAAACAGTTGTTCTTTTTGTCTGACTGAAGTCTACTTCCAATCGCTCACTTATATTGAACTGTCTCTCCCGCCCCCCCACCACAATAAATAATGACTGGCACAATTTTCTGAAGGCTAGTTGTCTTCCTCCATCACCATGTTAATGGTTTTTGGATCTTAACTCTTGGTTTTTAATGACAGACAGACAGACAGAAACATTTATTGCGGCATTACACCAATAAAAGTTTAGAACATAACAACAATGTTACTGCGGGTACATTTATATTATTTAAAAATTGTGTCATGTTAATTTAAAAGGATATATATAGTTAAAATGTTTTACAGATTAGACAAGAAATAAACATTTTGCCACCAATTCAGAAAAAAAATTAACTTCGTTTTTCATTGTTTCTTTGGGTTTTATTTTACTAATCTTTGATGAAGTTTATAAATTGCTGCGCAGAATTTGGCGACCTCACTAATTTGTTGGGGAATTTCATCCGAGAGGAGCTTCCTAATCTGAAGTTTTTCAGAATAGCCCGAGATTTTCTCAAACAAGGACCAGGTCAATTTAGAGTGGGCAGCCTTGTAGAATGAGCATCTGAAAAACTAGGGCTGTCGATTCGGTTTGGTTCGAACTGAAAAACAGCCGAATTTCCCCTGATTTGGCGGTTTTTAGTTCGGGATGAACCGAACTCAAAAATGGCGGGAAACCAGGGGAGCCGAATTCAGCGACTTCGGGAGTTCATGAATAAATTCGGCAAATTCGGGGCGTCAGTAAGCAGCATAACCGTCAGTAAGCAGCGTTCTCCTCCCCCGGCCAATCGGTGACCAAGCTGGGTCTTCTTCTGGCCAATCAGATATGGGCTTTCTCCTTTTCCCTATTGGGATGAATGGATCACCCGATACTGTATGCATCTCCAGAGCAGCAAAACCTTCCGTGCTTAAATGGAATCATATTGGATTATCCAGTCCTCCTCCCAGCCCCTCTTGATGGAACAGAAGACAGCCACAGTAAGACTCCTTTGGGGGCTTTAATCTATAATTTTTCTCCTGTGCCCCCTCGACTCTCTCTCTCCCTGGTTTGAGGGGGGGGGCTTCAGTTGTGTGTCCTCAGGTTTTCCCTCATTCATAAGATTGGTTAGGTCTATTTTGATACTTGCTCAAAACTGGTTTTCAAATGGTTACTTAAAGAATGTATTTTCCTGGTCCCGGGTCCGATGCAAAAGGGGAAATTCCACCCCCTCCTGCTTATTATGCATAGCTAGCTGCCTCTGTCCCTTTCCATGGTTTGCAAACTCCCAGGTGTCAGGTGTTGCTTTGCATGGTTGCAAAGGTGTTGCTCTGCAGTTGTGGTGTTGCTTTGCAGTGTTGCTTTGCAGTTCTGTTGCTTTGCCAACTTCTTAGCACCTGCCCTGCCCTTGCTCTCATCAGCTGTTTGTCGGGGCTGGGAGCTTTGTGCGTGGGCAGCAAGCTCTGCTCAGAGATGCACATTAGGGGTGGGGGGCCCCCTTTCGGGGCCCATATCTCAGCCCCCCCCTGACCCAATCTTTATAAAACTTGGGGGGTCCTGCAAGAAGGGTCCTTTGAAGCTCCGCTGAAAGTTTGGGACCTCTACCCCAAAAATGCCCCCCCTGGAGCTGCGGAAAGGCACGGTTGTGTTTTTAATGGCTTTATTCGGCCGAATTTTTTTCCCGAACTTTGAATTCGCGCCGAATTGCACGGACTCGAAGCGGGGGAGTTCGGACTTCGGCATATCCTGAATCCAGACGGGCCAAATTCAGCCGAATCCGAACTATACCAAAAAATTTTTTCAACAGCCCTATGAAAAAACATGTGTTTCAATGTTTCTATTTCCCCAGAATTGCATGGACAAAGTCTCTCTGCTCTTGGGATCTTGTTATACCTGCCCTGTAAAACCGCAGAGGGTAGAGCTGAACACCTAGCTAAAGTGAAAGCCCTTCTGTGGGTGTGGATTTCAAGGATGGAAAGGTAGGCAGCTGGGGCTGGGATATATCTGGTCGTAGGGGCAGACATAAATGCGGGTACCCTCATCAAGTCAGACTGCCGTTCAATATCATTAACTCTCTGGATTATAATTTTTCTTGCATGATCTCTACCCACCTTCAGCAAAGCCTGGGGGGGAGAGACCCAAACTCTCCAACTTACTTTTCACAGCCTTCTGCCATTTGGATTCAAAGTTGTCAATTAAAGTCAGGGGAAGAAGAACATGAGGATTGAGTTTTGTTTTTAGCCATAGAAGGAAGGATGAATTTTAATGAATTTTGTGTCGTTGTTTGGAGGATGTACATTTTCATCAGTTGCCTCAGAGCTGCCGTGTGCCAAAAGGAGAGATTAAAATGTTTAATAAATAAATGTAAAGTAACAATATAAATAATTTGGCATGCATATGCAAGGTTGCCAACTGATCAGAACCACCACCACCCCAGCCAGCCAGCTCTGTTCTTGTTGCTTGCACATATGTTGGAAATGCAGAAATCTGTAGGTGAAGCTTTTTGAGCCAAACCTGATTACTTCTTAATTGGTGCAAGTCAAACTGCTGTTAAATGGAAAGCTACAGGGGCCGACTGAGGAGCTGGCAACATTAATGAGAACTCATTTTATTGGAACACATTGTATATGACTCAAAAATGATGTCACCAGAGTATCCAAATCCATTTTACAAGCTACTAAAATATATATGAAAACTGCAATGAGCCATGATGGAAGTTGTAGTCAAGAGAGAGGATATTTTATACATTGTTAGTTGACCTGGAAAAAAGCAAAGGCACTTGAGTCGCTGACGTTTTATATGATTACTATGATATGAAAGGTTAAATTGACATTTGTCTGAATGTCTCTTTATTGATGTATTTGAAAGGGATCATTCCGAGGAGGGGAAACAAATATTGTTTTGTACATTTGTAGCAGCTAGAATAGACATTGCAAAAAAAAAAAAAAAAAAAATTGAAGGAAGCGTCAGAAACTAAAGAAAGATAGTTCAAATTATAAAATTTTGCTGTCCATGAATAAAATTGCAGGCTATATTTAAATCCTGAGATGCTCAGGAGAAAGTTGGCATATAAATATTTAAATAAATTAATACATTTGGTAGAAGAAGGAAGGCAGCAAACCATCAGAGAAACATAGAAATCTGTTTATCAATTACATTTTGATCTTGCTGTTCCTCAGGGGAGCTCAGAACAGTATCTGTAGTTTATTAATAGTAATACTTAGCATTTATGTAGCACTATTGGTGTTCAAAACATTTTACTCAGATTATTTTGTTGCAATCAATACAACATCCCTGCAATGTGGGCCACTATTATTATCCCCTTTTTGCAAAAGGAAGGTCGAGTGCCATGCACTATGTTTGACCATGATGATCAGCTAGGAGATTATCACCGGGTGCGCTTGATTTGGCACTGAATGACTTGAACCCTGCCAAACAGCTTTGTATGAGTTTTTATTTCTTTTCAAAATTGCACAAGAGCAAAAACGCATCCTATCAAAATAGATCAGCAGCCATCCATGGGGGTAGGGTTGCCAAACTCCAGGTGGTGGCTGGCGATCTCCTGCTATTACAACTGATCTCCAGCCGATAGAGATCAGTTCACCTGGAGAAAAAGGTCATTTTGGCAATTGGACTCTATGGCATCAAAGTCCCTCCCCTCCCCAAACCCCGCCCTCCTCAGGCTCTGCCCCCCAAGTCTCCAGGTATTTCCCAACCCAGAGCTGGCAACTCTACATGGGACTCCAGTTTCCTGAGATCAGTGGTTCCCAGCCTTTTTTTGACCAGGGACCACTAGGACTTTTTTGTTCGGTGCAGGGACCCCAAGGTTCAAAATAAAAATTCCGAGAATTTGAAAATAAACCTTAATCATAACTGTTAGCTAAACATTAAACTTAGAATAATATTTGAATATATTTTTATAATAGATAACTTTTAATTGAAAATATTAATTTATTATGGGTTTATAACTTTGTTTCGCGGACCTTAATTTAGTTCTCGCGGACCCCTGGGGTTCCGCGGACCCCCGGTTGGGAACCAGTGCCTTAGATGAACAACTTTTTAAATATAGCAGTTATTTTTTTACACAGCAAAGATGGCAGAAGTGGAATGCCATTGGACTGTATGAGAATGTTCCTGCACAAAAAGCCAATTAAATTGTATTGCGCTGTTAGGAAGGAACATGGTAATTCAACCTGCTGAACAGCCGCAAAGAGGAGACGAACAAATGAGGAGTATCGCGAAAAATCCACTCCCAGTTCGCAACTGGCACAGAGGCAAAGATTTGACCGGGTGTGTGTTCGAGCATCCCTAATCTTCGTATGTCGTATCTTTAGGATATTTTGATATGGCTAGGCTCTTTGGGTAACTGTGAGTTATTAAAATAACCTTTGTGAAAGTGAAATAGAATAAATGAAAAAATATTGCTTCCAAAATGATGAAAGATTCTGAGAGGGTGATGGTGCAGTCATTAAGTAATAAACATATATGCATAAACAAAGCTTTATTTTAAAAAACTTGCCTGCGGAAAAATGATAATAGATTGAGGCAGCTAATATAAATGCTCATAAAAGCCCTGATATCTAGAGAAAGTGGGGGTGGGGAGAGACAATTGTCCTGGATTCTATTATTAGAGAAAATAGGGATGCAGAGAGGAAAGTTTGTTCTTCTCCAGACCTGTTACTACACTCTTCATCGCTCTGCCAGTAAATCGCAGGTGTAAGCCATTATGAGCTGACAAAAATAGGTCTGCAAAGAGTATTATGACATTTCTGTGCGCACTGTACGCTCATGCCAAAATGTGCTTGTGCATCTGGCATGCATGGCTCCATTTAGCAATGCTTCTAACTAGTCTTTGAGAGGTTTAAGCTGCTGTGTAGCTACCACTAAGGCTCTTTTAATGAGTTCTTGCGCTGTAGTGTGAGATTTATATCTCTGTTGAAAAGCATTAGCTTGCCTCCCTGTGAACGGCCCAGGCAATTCACAAGTTTAATGATGAAAAGAAGGGGTGGGATATGGCGTCTGCTGTCACGGTGTGGTAGGATCTGCTCGGAACAGTCACCAGAGCAGACCACTACCTGATGGGCTTTTCGCTCCCCATGCTTTCAGTAGGGATGAACAGATTTTCCCCCTGTCTAGTCCCTCATTGTTCTGTGGGTTCATTTCGCTATGCATTTAGTGTCTCCAAAATTCCATTTGAACTAAGAGAATTTCTCACAAAAGGTGCAGTCATTCAATCTCATCCCACATTAGAGAAGTGCACTAGTGTCCATTGATAAAGCATTGCCCCAATATTTAATTTATTGATTAGTGACGGCAAAAACAAACAAACTCGGTGTGATCATATGAGTGCATAAAAAATATATCCGTGCATTGTCTGTGCCTCTCTGCACACTGACAAATCACCCCCGCCCCCCAAAAAAAGACTCTTGATACATACAGTCACCTCAAGATTGCTTTGTTGGTGAGTGGATATTTTTTATCCCACCCTTCTTCTAAGCAGCGCAGGTTGGTGTGCATGCCTCCTTTGTCCTTATAAGAACCCTGCAAAGGAGGTGAGGCGGAGACAGTGACTGGTTCAAGGTCACCCAATAAACTGCATGGCAGATTTGCAGTTGGACCCCCCCCCCAGCCTCATCTGACATGCTAACCACTACAACACGTTACCTTTAAGACACTGTTATATCAGTCAGCATGTGTGCAGTATGAAGGAAAGCTGTGAAGGGACTAAAAGCAAAATGCGCAAGTAGCAAATGTAGGTGGAGGGAAGGTGGCATGGTATAGCCCAGTCTCATCAGATCTTGGAAGCTGAGCAGAGCCAGTGTGGTGGTGTAGTAATTAAGAATGATGGACTCTAATCTGGAGAACTGGGTTTGATTACCTGCTCCACCACATGAAGCCATATGGGTGACCTTGGGCTAGTCACAGTTCCTCTCTGAACTCTCTCAACCGCACCTACCTCAAAAGGGGTCTGTTGTAGGGAGAGGAAGGCGATTGTAAACCGCTTTGAAACCCCTTAAAGGTAGAGAAAATTGGGGAGATCACCAAGGAAGACTTTGCAGAAAAAGGCAATAGCCAACTACCTCTGCTTAATCACTTGCCTAGAAAGCCCCTTGCTGGGGTCACCATCAGACAATTGTGATTCGATCGCACTTACGTACATACGTATCAAATGTGGTGATAAACACTGAAGCAATGGAGGGTTCCAAATGCATGAGTTCCCATTTGGAAACAAGCCCAGGTCATTCAGAACTCCAAAACCTGATGGGAAATTCAGGTGAGAGTAACTATGGAAGCAACTGTGTCTTTCAGCAAGCTCAATCTTTTCTTCCTGACCCAACCAGGGCGGCTGTGGAACTTGCTGCGTGGGTCTCATCAAAAATCCAGTTTCATGGGCATCCAAATGCATTGTGACTGTATATCGATGCCCTTGGAAATTAGTTGCATAAGGAGCTCATGAAGTCCTCATCCTTGGAAGTTTTGATTCCTTTGCCATTTGGTCCTCTTCACTGGCAACTGGGGAAGCATGGAATGCGCTTTATCAGGGTGCAGTCCTAAGTCATGTATTTGACTACTGGAACCATGTGCACAGTTAAATGTAGACGTTTCTCTAGGGTTGCCAGGTCCGTCTTCGCCACCGGCGGGAGGTTTTTGGGGCGGAGCCTGAGGAGGGTGGGGTTTAGGGAGGGGAGGGACTTCAATGCCATAGAGTCCAATTGCCAAAGCAGCCATTTTCTCCAGGTGAACTGATCTCTGTCGGCTGGAGATCAGTTGTAATAGCAGGAGATCTCCAGCTACTGCCTGAAAGGAAGTGCAGGGTATATATCAAGAAAAACAAACAAACAAAAACCCTTAAAAACTGGAGAAAGTGGTTGTTAAGGGAATAATCATTTCTGGCTATGGATCTGTGATAGTATGAACAATATCTGAGAGGAATATAAAAGGATCGAACAAGGATTGCCAACTCAGTGTTAGGATATTCCTGGAGATTTAGAGGTACAGCCTGGGGAGGACAGGGCTTGAAAGGAGAGGGACCTCAGCAGAGTATAATGTCATAAAGTCCACTATCCAAAGCAGCCATATTTCCCCCAGAGAAGCTGATCTCTGTTGTCTGGAGATCAGTTGTAATTCTGGGACATTCCCAGGACCCATCTGGCAGCCCTAGATGGAATGCTAGCAAAAAATTTCTGACTACTCAGAACAGCCTGTATCATTTGACTTTCTGGAAATCTTTTCCGCCCTTCCTCCCGACTCTTGCCTTAACACTACTAGAGCCGCTCCACAGATCAGAGTCAAGTCGTTCGTACGCTTACTGTGAAGGAGTATTTCCTCAGCAAACATTCAGCCCGGCCAATTAAGATGGCAGTCTCTCTCCAAGAGTTAATCCTTCCCCATTTCAATTACACTTCTGCACCAGTCCTTAGATTTAATTGCACTTATTACGGGGCTAGCCCCCCTTCCTCCCCTCCGAAGCTTTGCAGAACACTTCTGCTTCTCTCGCTCCTTGCTGCCTTTTGTCTGTAGAAAAGCACAGGCGCTTCTGCAGGGTCACTCAATTTATCCAGATGCTATCAAAGTATCATTCCCATGAGCTGTTTAACTTTCTGTGGTTTAGACTGTATTTAGCTCAGAAGAAAAGATGGATTAGCCGCTGCTTTCCCTGCCCCTAGTTATTCACTAGGAGAAAACAGAGAAAACATTCAGCCGTCTGCACACGTAACTACACGTGCCTTAGCTCGAAGTATCTCCTTGTGATGCCCTGTGGGGAAGGGTGCATGACAGGCTTGATGCTCCACAGACAAACGTTTGAGACCACTGATTGCAGAAACAAATGTCCCAGAGTCTGCCGCCATATCTACACCTCTCTCTCTGTCTCTCTCGCCTTCCTCTCCACCTTAATTCATTATGGCTTTCAAGCAAAGCCCATTCCATTCACCACATTTGGGGGCAGGTGCGCTCTGTCTGTGCCCCGCCCTCTTGTGTTGGTATGTTAAACGTCACCTAGGTGCCTGGTGGTTTTGGAGGAGAGTTTTACAGATAACGTGGACTGACAAAAAGACAAACAAGTGGGTTCTAGATCAAATCAAGCCTGAATTCTCCCTAGAAACCAAAATGACTAAACTGAGACTGTTATACTTTGGCTACATCTGGAAAAGACAAGACTCACTGGAAAAGACAATAATGCTAGGACACGTTGAAGGCAGCAGGGACAGAGGCAGACTCAACATGAGATGGAGGTTTTTGGGGTGGAGCCTGAGGAGGGAGGGGTCTGGGAAGGGAAGGGTCTTCAATGCCATAAGAGTCCAATTGTCAAAGCGGCCATTTTCGCCTGGTGAACTGATCCCTAATGGCAGATCAGTTGTAATAGCAGGAGATCTCCAGCTAGTACCTGGAGGTTGGCAACACTAAACTAATGATGAGGCATCTTCTGAGAAAGAGTGGGTTAGTACAAGATTATGAAAAAGGAAACAAATTCAGAAGCACAAGAAAAAGGCATAGATGCTGCCACACACACACACACACACACACACACAAACATTTCTTAGATGGTACCATATCCCTTATTAAGTGACATTTCAAGAGACGGAGACTAGTACAATATGCCCTCAAATATATTCTGAAACAATCAAGGTTGTCATTTCTCTGCGCTTCCCTGCTGGAATCTTTCAAAGTACCCCAAGCCATGTTGTAGCAAACCTTCAATCAGTTTGTGTCTATCCTGCCTGGTAACTTTGAGCTATTTAAGAAATGTTGACTGATACATCTGAAAGCTAGGAACTCCCTTATACAGGACAGTCTCTCTCCTGTGGCCCCAGGCTCAGTGCATGGCAGCTATTATTTATATTCATATTTGTATTTGTAGAAAGTTTTGCAGAATATAAACAGAATGCCAAGTGGGCTTCCCACTCCAGCTTGCAGTGCAAAGGCTGATTTATTTATTTAGATATTTATCTTTACTTTTCCCCCACAGTGAGGACCCACAGCAGCTTAACACATATTTCCCCTCTCGTCCATTTTAGCCTCACAACAACCTTGTGGGGTAGATTAAGTTGAGAGAGAGTGATTGGACCAAAGTCACGTGGCAAGCTTCCATGGTACAGTGGAGATATGAACCTGTGTGGAGAAGATCCTAGAGTGGCACTCTAAGCACTACACCATGCTGGGGTGATTATCAGGTTGCCTTTTGAGGAGCCAAGCAGGATTTTTTGGACTTTCTTCAAAGTGGCTTGGAGGATGGTCTTTCTTCTCCTGCTCCACATAGTTCTGCTAAGTGGTAACATTTTCAAATCAGGCCTAGTCTTCAACTGGTTAAGCCTACATTTACCAGCCTCCAGGTGGAGCCTTGAGTTCTCCAAGCAGCAGTTGGTGGGAGCTGTGGGTAGAGTTGCCATTCCCCTGCCTGTCATTCCCCTGCCTGTTAAGGTTGCCAACCTCCAGGTACTGCAAAAACAATCCACACAAGGCTCAGTTCTATACATATATTCAAAAGGAGATAGTCAATACAAAACGTGGTGCAAGCAATATCTATAGGTGAACGACAGTCAAGCAAGAGAACATTATATAAAAATATCAAAGACAAGTCAAAGAACAATATATACAACAAATCTATGTCTAATGGTTCTCTTTGAGTCTTAAAGACTTTCCAGTATAATTTCAGTCTTTGTAAGAGCTGGTCCCAAAAGTTGAAAAAAATCCCACAGATTTTCCAAGAGTCCAAGTGGGAAATCAGACTTTTATATCCACTGGCTATGTGCTTCAGGTGTTTCAAACGGAGACCAAGCTGGCACTTATAGTAGAATGGAAACGTCTTCCAGGTAATAGACGCTTTCACCAATGATGCACAAAAGTAGGGGTGCCAGGCTTCCTGTTAATTTTCACTGCTTTGAGCAGTGGTGGGAGAAAATTTAAAAAACCTTCACCAGCCTCTGCGCTGGTATGTCACTTTCAGTAACAACCCAGAGGTGACAATGGGTAGCTCTAAGATTGCCAAAAAGTCTATGGTTTTATCATAGAGTTTCTGGAAATTCTTAGAGCTACTTATCGTCACTTTCAGGTTGTACCCAGAAGTGACATAGTGACATTAGCAACATCTCCTACATCACATGCCCCATATGTCCCCACCCCCAGCCCTCCCACTGGTTGCTAGGCTCAGCTTGCCAACCCTAACTAGAAGTGATATTGCTAGGGTTGCCAGGTCCCTCTTTGCCACCAGAGAGAGGTTTTTGGGACAGAGCCTGAGGAGGATGGGGTTTGGGGAGGGGAAGGACTTCAATGCCATAGAGTCCAATTTCCAAAGTGGCCATTTTCTCCAGGTGAACTGATCTCTGTTGGCTGGAGATCAGTTGTAATAGCAGGAGATCTCCAGCTAATACCTGGAGGTTGGCAACCCTAGATATTGCAGCATTGGAATTATGCCTGTTTCCCCCCATTCTCCCACACCACCACTCTACTGAGCAGTGCAATTGAGGCTGCCAGTGGGAGGTCTCCTACCATAGCAAAAGACCTGGCAGCCCTAGAACAAAACAGGACCTTTGTATACCTGTGATTCAGACCAGCCTGTGGAGAAGTGCCAGCCACATTTTCTGAGTCAGAGATACTTTACATCTTGCACTGAGCAAAGTGGAAAACAATTTTTAAAAATTGAATCAATCTGGACATAAACCACCACAAGTTTCATCAAGATAGGGAAGGAAAAGTTCATGAACCCAAACTAGTTTCGCTAAGTCTGCGATCCCCCCGCACACACACACACACAGGGATTACACAATAGTCTGAATTTCAAAAGCTCTGCCCACAACAATAGGTTAGCGCCAATGCCACCTAAGGTGAGAATTTGGATTTCTTAAAGATTTCAGATGAGGTAGTGCCTGGTTGAGAGCTGCAGGCAGAACTGACGTGAACTTATAAGGGCAAATTTGCTGCTAGCATGTTCAGAATGCAGGACAATGTCTACACTGGACTGTACACAGACATTTCATGCTGGTCTTTCTTAGGCATAGAAAATGTTGATCTGGGGAAAGAATACTGCTGGTATATATTTTTAGTTATGCAGCTGAATGACCATAAAACAATCAAATGCACAAATTATTATCAGTGTTTCTGTTGGCAATGAAAGTATGCTTTTCTTTTTGTCTGCAAAAAAAAAAAAAAAAAAGCCAGGCCAAGTAAACTTACATATAATTAAACCCTAAAAATTAGACACTGATCTTTCCCTGACATTGTTTGTGTAGACTTTACAGGGAAATAAGAAAGACACGTCTACTCACCTAGGGCCTGGTAGGTATCAAGGAGAGCTGGAAGATGGTTGAATATTATAGGGTTGCTAGGGTGGCAACTACACAATGGCATGATGTCACTTTCAGGGAAAACCCTGGAAGTGATGTCATGCTTCTCTAGGAATCACTGAAAACTCTATGGTAAAACTCCTGGTTGAAAAATTCATGGAGATTTGTGGGTGGTACCTGGGGAGAGCAGGGTTTGGGGAAGGGAGGGGCCTCAGTGGAGTATAATGTCAGAGAGTCAACCCTCTGTAGCTGCCATTTTCTCCAGAGAAACTGATCTCTGTCATCTGGAGATCATTTGTAATTCCAAGAGATCTCCAGAGTCCAGGCCCCACCTGGATTTTGGCAACCCTATGGTGGGCTTGCCGAACCCACTCATAGACACAGCAGGCTTTGTGTTAGCATCTGCTCACATCAATTCAGGGATTTTAATTGATATCTAGCAACCATTAATAAAGTAGTAAATCCACATACTAGTGTATCACGTCCTTTTTTGGGGACACTGGTACAAAACTCATACAACTTAACTATATAATACTAATACATTTTAAAGACCTTCAGTGAAAAGGGGAGAACTGGAATTGTTGACTAAAATATAAATGAATATAATAAGAAATTAAATAAGGAACTTTGCTGTTCCCTAAACGCTAGTGGCTATTAGCTTGGGTTGCGGGAAAATGAGGGAAAGGACTGATTGTCTGGCTGAGGAAAATAAAGTTCCTTCAGACAGAAAAGAGGGGAAGGGGCTTGCTTAGGGTCACTGGGAAGACCTTCAGCAGTCCTGACTGAAAGAAAAGCGACCATTGTGTGAATCATTTTTATGCCTCTGGAGGGCTGTGCAATTCAGTGGATCAATGTATTGTTTGCTTGTGTAAAAGACGGGCAGATCCTTAAAAAAAAACCTCTTCAGCAATTAAAAAAAATCCAAAATAAGAGTCTGAAATAGATTCTATTCAGCTGGAATCTGACATCCAAATGTGAATCTTCTCACAAAAGGAACTATTGTCTCATAAGGGCAACTGGAAATCAAAGCGGACGCATATTTATAGCCACCGAGCTGTTTAAAACAACACTCTGAAAGTGATACTGCACAGAAAAGTTATATTCTGAAATCAGGGGAAAGAGGGTGGGCTGGGGTGAAAGTGGGGAGAGCAAAGATCTTTACGGAGCCCAGCTTGGCATAGAATCAGGTGTTTGTTTTTTTTAATCAGTTCTGGGATGTGTTAAAAGGAGGCAAGCTTGTCGTCAAAGAAAATATTAAATGAGGTGATGAATCCCACTTCTTGGCCTTAATTATAAAGAGGGTGCTAAGCAAGAGTAATTGTGGGATAAATTACCATCAAAAGATATTTCCAGACACTGACACCCTCCCCCAAACGCATGTCATTATCAAACAATGATTTTAAGGCTCATTTACATATAAAAAGGATAAATTGAATGCTTTGCTATTTCTCTCCCCCCCCCCCCACTTATGGGGGTGGTAGGAATTGTCAAGGTGGTACTTGGGAATGAGATGCACAATGCCCCACTTATGGCTAATGAATAGGCTTGCCAGGCCCCGTAGCTCCTCCGGCGGGAGCTTTCTGGGGCCGTGGCTGTAGCACCCACGTCACTTCCGGGTTTACCCTTAAGCAACGTGGATGCTCTAGCAATCTCGGGCAAAACTCTATGGTTTCCATAGAGTTTTCTCCGAGATTCCCAGAGCGTCCGCATCCCTTTCTAGTTTACTCATCAGCTGGCCGGCAGGCAGCCCGGTGGATTGGCAGGATTTTACCCGCCACCACCGGGCACTTGGCAACCCTACTAATGAAGGTCCTAATTCACTCCATCTGAAAGATGCACTTTAACACACAAGGGGCACGTTCACACAGCCCAAATAATGCACTTTCAATCCACTTTCAGTGCGCCTTAACGATGGTTTGCAAGTGGATTTTGCCAGTTCACACAGTAAAATCCACCTTCAAAGTGCATTGAAAGTGGATTGAAAGTGCATTATGTGGGCTGTGTACAAGTGCCCCTTAAGGACAGAAGAACCCTAACCCTGACCAGGCCTCCAGCGGTTTTGCTTTACCCCGTCAGTTTTTGGGCACTCTTACTGAAAACATAAATCGAAGCCCTAACTTCTATGCAGAGGAAATAATCTGAAATGTGTGAGAACTAATGCTTCATGCAAGTCCATATCCAAACATACAGATACTTCAGTCAAGCAAAGGTTTGAGCCAGCATGGTGTAGTGGTTAAGAGTGGTGGTTTGGAGCAATGGACTCTAATCTAGAGAACCGGGTTTGATTCCCCACTCCTCAACATGAGCTGCGGAGGCTAATCTGGTGAACTGGGTTGGTTTCCCTACTCCTACACATGAAGCCAGCTGGGTGACCTTGGGCTCGTCACAGCTCTCTTAGAGGTCTCTCAGCCCCACCTACCTCACAGGGTGTCTGTTGTGGGTAGGGTTGCCAGCCAGCTTTCAGGTGGTGGCTGGAGATCTCCTGCTATTACAACTGATCTCCAGGCATACCCTGCCAGAAATTTTGTTAGTCTTTAAGGTGCTACTGGACTCTTGCTCTTTTCTGCTATCTTAAGCAAAGTTATAGTCTTCAAAGACCTTTGAAGTCAATGGGCTCAGAAGGGCACTACTCAGTTTAGGATTGCACAGGGAATTTTACCTGGGCAGATTTATTCATTGCAACTCTGGGGAGAGAGATTTCAGCAGAGCCATGTTTTAATAAACCCTCCACAGTAAGGGAAGCAGATTCTCTATAATGTTTAAAGGGGCACTCTTGGATAGATCCATGACAGAACTGCAAAAAAAAATTAAAAATGTATTTTTGTAGTGTTTGCTGTGGTTGCTTATTCTATTCAAAGTAGATTATTCAGGTGTACAGAAGATGCATTGAATCACAAAAATATCCGTAGTCCAAATGCATTTCAGGCTATACAGCCGTCCTTTGGGGAATATTTTGGAAAAATATATATAACTATATCCTCATTAAAATTATTGCAGAAGACTAGCCACATACGTATTTGAAAAACACAATTGGAGTAATGCTCAGTTTTGCCTACACAGTTATGCCTAGCCATGGTTACTTTTTATACTGCATAATAGCTATAGCAGTGTTGGCAAACACAGGTCAAAATGTTGACCTTTAGAGCAAAGGAAGGTGTTCACTTGGCATGCGTGCCCACTACATTGACTTATTCAATGTAGTGCTATATCTCAGTGGAAGAAGACATGCTTTGCACATATAAGGTCAAAATTCATTCTGTAATGTAGTCCTTCTTCCATAATTCCAGATTAACTGGATCAATTCCAAAAATGAATTTCAGAATTGAATCAATTTGCCACCTTTTCTTAAATTCCTGAACGTTTCCCCTGTGTTGCATACATGCAGATGACCTTGATATGTCACAAAGATTTCTTTATGTGCAGTGTTTTACTGTTGCATATAGGCGCCCCTGCACTTTGGTAAAACACTGAACATACACCAAAATCATGAGACAATCCCATATGAACCATCACAACAAGATTATGACACCCCCGTGGTTATACATGTACATTGGTAACATTGAGAGAGGTAGGGTTGGCTCAAGGCATTACATTAGCCCAAGCAAGATACGTCTGTTACCTTCTTCTGAACTTGTGCTATTCATTGGGTCGCCAGGTCTCTCATGGCCACCGGCAGGGGATGAGGAGTAGGGTTGACAGCTCTAAGGTGGGCAACTTTTGAAGATTTGGGGGTGGAGCCTGGGGAGACCTCATTGGGGTACAATGCCATAGAGTCCACCCTCCAAAATATCCACTTTCTTGTGAGAAACTTATCTCTGTAGTTTGGAGATAAGCTGTAATTCTGGGGGATCCCCAGGTCCCACCTGGAGGCTGGCCTTCCTAAGGGGGGGTGGGTTAGTGAAAACCAGCTTTCCCTTCCATCAGTAGAACTTTCTGTAAGATCCCACCCTGGCAACCTGCAGAGCAGCGTGGTGTAGTAGTTAAGGGTGGTGGTTTGGAGCAGAGGAGTCTGATCTGGAGAACTGGGTTTGATTCCCCACTCCTTCACATGAGCGGTGGAGGCTAATCTGGTGAACTGGATTTGTTTCCCCACTCCTACACACGAAGCCAGCTGGGTGACCTTGGGCAAGTCACATTCTCTCAGCCTCACCTACCTCACAGGGTGTCTGTTGTGGGGAGGGGAAGGGAAGGTGATTGTAAGCCGGTTTGAGTCTCCCTTAAGTGGTAGAAAAAGTCGGCATATAAAAACCAACTCACACACATACATACATGCACATGAAAGTATGCATGGACACACTTTCACATACTTGTTCTATTGTTGAGTAATGATAAAAAGAATGTGGCATTATAATAAATATATATATGAGCAGGAGTCCTGCTGACTATGTAAGCTTTTGATTAATGGAAAGGCTGGGATGGCATCTCTGCCAGGTAGCAGCTGATTGACACGTCGGCTGGAAAGCAGAAAGAAATGATGGTGGACATTGATAATCTGGATCTACATAAAAAGAGATGCAAATCAGAAGGAACTTCAATGCATGCACATTTCTAGTCTGTGTATATAGTTATCCCTTGCAAAACGACATGTGCGCGTTGGCATCAGTGTGGCTCTCTCACCAACATGAAAATGAATCGTTTTCTGGCACACAACCCCATTCAACCTGGAATGCTTCCCAGCTATTTTTAGTCTTTCCCAGATGTACTGAATTAACTCAACAAACAATATTTCTGGAATTGCTTTACTGCCCGTAAATTCCAACACTGGCTTAATGTTTCACATAAATATGCGCACTGATATTTCTTCTCTCTTCCCCACCCCAGTGAGTGAAATATCTTTCAGATCAATAAATATTGTTTGGGTTTGACTGTAGTTGAGAGAGGAGGGTTTAAACTCTGGTTAGCTAAAGTTGTTGTTTTGGCCTAATTTAAGGCCAGTTTTCACAATCTCTCTCTCTCTCTCTCTCTCTCTCTCTCTCTCTCTCTCTCTCTCTCTTTGAGACAAGAGAGAAACAGAGGGACAGACTTTGTCTGCCACTGAGACAGCAACCAGTATCAGTATCTTTACTGTCGAAGCAAGTGAAGAATATTAGGGCTGTCAAAAAAAAAAAAATTCTGTACAGTTCGGATTCGGCCGAATTTGACCCTTGTGGGTTCAGTACGTGCCGAAGTCCGAACTCCCCCGCTTCGGATCCCCGGTAATTCGGGGGGATCCGGAGTTCGGGGGAAAATTCGGCCCCAGCGCGCCTTCAGAGGGATTCCCTGAAGGCGCGCGGGGGCCCTTTAAACTGATCTGAGCCTCCCAGCTGGGAGGCGCAGATCAGTTTAAAGGGCAGCCCGCCCCCCTTCAGCGGGCTCCGCTGGAGAGGCTCGGGCTGCCCTTTAAACTCATCTGAGCCTCCCAGCTGGGAGGCGCAGGTCAGTTTAAAGGGCAGCCCGCGCCTCTCCAGCGGAGCCCGCTGAAGGGGGGCGGGCTGCCCTTTAAACTCATCTGAGCCTCCCGGCCAGGAGGCACAGATGAGTTTAAAGGGCAGCCCGCCCCCCTTCAGCGGGCTCCGCTGGAGAGGCTCAGGCTGCCCTTTAAACTGATCTGAGACTCCCAGCTGGGAGGCTCAGATGAGTTTAAAGGGCAGCCCGCCCCCCTTCAGCGGGCTGCGCTGAAGGGGGGCGGGCTGCCCTTTAAACTCATCTGTGCCTCCCGGCCGGGAGGCACAGATGAGTTTAAATGACAGCCCGCGCCTCTCCAGCGCAGCCCGCTGAAGGGGGGCGGGCTGCCCTTTAAACTGACCTGCGCCTCCCAGCTGGGAGGCTCAGATCAGTTTAAAGGGCAGCCCATGCCTTTCAGCGGGCTCCCCTGAAGGGGGGCCGAATTTGCCGAATTTATTCGCGAACTCCCGAACTCGCTGAATTCGGGCCCCCCGGTTGCCCGCCAGTTTTGAGTTCGGATCCGTCTGAACAGAAAATCACCGAATCAGGGGAAATTCGGTTGATTTTCAGTTCGGACCGAACCGAATTGACAGCCCTAAAGAATATCCATGCAGTTTTCCATTCTTACATATGACGTTGCCTGATATTAAATCTAGAATCCTAAGCCTGCTTACTAGAAAGTAAGCACCACTAAGCTCAATGAGACTTACTTCTGATTAAATGTGCTTACTTGTTGCTATCTACAAATCCAGTTAGCTCTGTTTTCTCTATTCTGACTGGCTGTCTGGCAGTCTTTCCTAACACCAAAGATCTTCTAAGTGTCTACGGCTACAATCCTAAGGCATTTCTTGAGCATACATTCCATTGAATAAATAGGACTTATTTCTGAGTAGACATGCTTAGGCTCACTCCCTGTGTCAGGGGTTGACCACACAGCATTTTCCAGAGCCAGCAAGCTCAATCTTGACTACTGTGATTGGCTCTGTAGGGTCTAGACAATGGGCCTATTGTCACTTTAGCCTCCTTTATTCCCTGTTTCAGCCAGGATTCAGCCAGGATCGAACACACGTTTGGCGAAACACATGTGTTCTATCCTGGCTGAATCCTGGCTGAAACAGGGAATAAAGGAGGCTAAAGCAACCATGCGTTTTCGCCAAATATTTCCTAAAACCTGCTAATTGAGATCTTTTAAGAGAAGAAGCTATGGCCCAGATTAGCCTGATCTGGTCAGATCTGGGAAGCCAAGCAAGGTCAGCCTGGGGTTGGATGGGAGTACTTGGATGGGAGACCACCAACAAAAAATGCAAGGTTGCTATGAAGAGGCAGGCTATGGCAAACCACCTCTGGTCATCTCTTGCATTGAAACCACTATATGGTCACCATAAGTCAGCTGTGACTTGACAGTACTTTCCACCAGAGAAGACACGAGAGATTGAACCTGGGGTCTTCTGCATGCACTCTACCACTATGCCATGGCCTCACCCCACCAGAGTGGAGAAAACAACTTGTCACCCCTTTGGCCTTCCAACCTTGCTTCTACCCTACTTTCCCTGAAGTGGTGAACCTCATACCTTCCAACTGCCCTATTCAGGACAGGTCTCCTTTTCATTGTGCCATCCTATTTTTTTTTGGGGGGGGGGAGAACCCACCATCCAATCATTCTTGTTTACATCAGATGGAAATAAGAAAAATGCTTTGAAGAATCCTTAAAATCACCATTACAATTTTGGAAAAATTCAGTGTCTCTATTATTACTAAATTTTGGTATACAAAGGTATAAAATTCAGATCTGATAATCAGTTGCAACAACAGTATGAAGAATGCCTAGTAGGGCTGTCAATTCGGTTCGGCCCGAACTGAAAATCAACCGAATTTCCCCTGATTCGGTGCTTTTCTGTTCGGACGGATCTGAACTCAAAACTGGCGGGCAACCGGGGGGGGGGGGGCAAATTCAGCGAGTTC
Source organism: Euleptes europaea (assembly GCF_029931775.1). Classification (NCBI taxonomy): domain Eukaryota; kingdom Metazoa; phylum Chordata; class Lepidosauria; order Squamata; family Sphaerodactylidae; genus Euleptes; species Euleptes europaea. The sequence continues at coordinate 30,149,125 of NC_079328.1, read as the reverse complement.
GGGAGTTCGCGAATAAATTCGGCATATTCGGCCGTCAGTAAGCAGCATAACCGTCAGTAAGCAGCATTCTCCTCCCCCGGCCAATCGGTGGGCAAGCTGGGTCTTCTTCTGGCCAATCAGTCAGGATTGAGTACTGGAGGAATCAGCGGATGTGCGGCCCGGCCAGGGAGAGAGAGAGAGAGAGCGAAATCCTCGTGTGTGTGTGTGGGGTGCTTGTGCACATTCGCTCCTTTCTGTGGCTGCAGGGGGCGCATTTTTTGGGGTACAGACACAAAACTTTCACTGGAGCTTCAGATGAAGCTTCTTAAGGTACCCCCCAAGTTTTGTAAACATTGGGTCAGGGGGTACCGAGATATGGGCTCCCCCCTTTTTCTTTCCATGGCTGCAGGGGGCGCATTTTTGGGGGTACAGATCCCAAATGTTGAGCGGAGTTTCAGACCAGTGTTCTTAAGATACCCCCCAAGTTTTGTAAACATTGGGTCAGGGGGTCTCGAGATATGGGCTCTCCCCCTTTTCCCTCCCCCCCTTTTCCCTCCCCCCCTTTCCATTTATGTGGCTGCAGGAGGTGCTTTTTTGGGGATATAGCCCCCAAACTTTTAGCATAGCTTCAGTGAATTATTCTTAAGATACTACCCAAGTTTTGTAAAGATGGGGTTCAGTGGGGGCAGAAATATCGCCTCCCCCCTTTTCTCTTTCCATGGCTGCAGGGGGCGCATTTTTGGGGGTGCAGATCCCAAACTTTGAGCAGAGTTTCATACCAGTGTTCTTAAGATACCCCCCAAGTTTTGTGAACATTGGGTCAGTGGGTCCTGAGATATGGGCTCCCCCCTTTTTCTTTCCATGGCTGCAGGGGGCGCATTTTTGGGGGTACAGATCCCAAACTTTGAGCGGAGTTTCAGACCAGTGTTCTTAAGATACCCCCCAAGTTTTGTGAACATTGGGTCAGGGGGTCCCGAGATATGGGCTTTCCCCTTTCCCCTTTCCCCTTTTCCCTATTGGGATGAATGGAGCAGCCGATCCTGTGTGTGTGCATCTCCTCTCCAGAGCAAAACGTTCCGTGCCTAATTGGAATCATCTTGGATTACAGCCCCTCTTGATGGAACAGAAGACAGCCACAGTAAGACCCCTTTGGGGGCTTTAATCTATAATTTTTCTCCTGTGTATGTGTGTGTGTGGGGGGGGGGAAGCAGAGTCTGTGTGTGTGTGGGGAGGGAGCAGTTTCTGTGGGTGGGGGGAAAGCCAAAGGGGGCTTTCGTCGGTTCTGCCTGGGGTGTGTGTTCCCCCTCGAGTCTCTCGCTCCCTGGTTTGAGGGGGGGAGGTTTCAGTTGTGTGTTGCAAAGGTGTTGTTTAACAAGGTTGTGTTTGCAGTTGTTTTGCTATTTTCTCCGCTGTTGTCGCGGCTGGGAGCTTTGTGCGTGGGCGGCAAGCTCTGCTGAGAGATGCACATTAAGGGTGGGGGGACCCCTTTCAGGGCCCATATCTCAGCCCCCCATGACCCAATCTTTACAAAACTTGGGGAGTCTTTCAATAAACGTCCTTTGAAGCTCTGCCAAAAGTTTGGGACCTCTAAGCCCAAAAATGCCCCCCCGAGCCGCGGAAAGGCTCGGTTGTGTTTTTAATGGCTTTATTCGGCCGAACTTGTTTCCGAACTTTGAATTCCCGCCGAATTGAACGGATCCGAAGTGGGGGAGTTCAGACTTCGGCACGTACCGAACCTACAAGGGCCAAATTCGGCCGAATCCGAACTGTACCGAATTTTTTTTTTTGACAGCCCTAATGCCTAGGGTATCAAATAGGTAAGTTTGGACTGGAATCTTGAATCCCATTTTGAATCAATGCATAGGTTTATCATATCCACAGGTTTCTGGTGAACATGATCAATAGATGTGTGCAAAAAAAAAATTAGAGTCACTGGTTGCTTAATCAAACTGCACCGACTACAGAAACCGGTTTCAGACAAATCCAATAACGAAAGTTTCCATTGGCATGAAGTTAGAGATCATAGCAAAAAAAGCTGGAGATGATTCATACAGACTAGGATCCAACAAAAGATAAGCACTTGATTTCAGCAAGGAGGGAACGGTGCACTTAATTACTCAAATTAACAATACTGAGCAGTGTTCAATTGTGGCTGAATATTGCCCATGCAATCTAGGGGTGCATCAACAGAGGCGTAACATCCAAATCACAAGATATCATAGTTCCACTGTGCACTGCATTGGTCAGGCCGCACCTGGAGTATTGTGTGCAGGTCTGGGGGCCTCACTTCAAAAAGGATGTGGACAGAATTGAACAGGTACAGAGGAGGGCGACGAGGATGATCAGGGGCTTGGAGACCAAGCCCTACGAGGGAAGGCTGAGGGAGTTGGGAATGTTTAGTCTGGAGAACCCGGATGTAGGCTTGCATGGAGGCTGCTGCTGCTGATTCCTGCTCTGGGGGGGGGGGTCTCCCACAACACAGCCCATGCTGAGGGCCCCCCCTTTGGAGGGGCACGGAGTCCCCTTTGGCCTGGCCAGGCACGGCTTGTGGCCCCAGTTCCAGTATCTGCCACCTTGTAAGCATCCCATTTCCCCGGGACCCTTAGATTGCCCCCCACCCCACATCTCCCACACCTTGCCTTGTCTCTGCTCCCCTCTCTCCAGTAACCAACATTCACCGGGGTCCCACAACCTGCACCTCATGCCCCACTGCTTGCTCCTGATGCCCTATCCCTTCTGATGCCCGAACTCTTGCTTTTGCTCTCAATCCCTTTTCTCCCTCCTAAGCCCGGGTTTGCAGTTGGCACCCCAGTTCTTTCTCTGGGCCACCAGAATTCTCACCACCCCCCACCCACCCTGCCCCTGTTCACCAGCCCACATTCTGAACCCATAAAGTTCCCTATTGCTGGGATCCATCGCACCAGGGTTCTGGAGAGGGGCTGTGGCTCAGTGGTAGAGCCTCTGCTTGGCATGCAGAAGGTCCCAGGTTCAATCCCCAGTGGCATCTCCAGTTAAAGGGACTGGGCAAGTGGGTGATGTGAAAGACCTCTGCCTGAGACCCTGGAGAGCTGCTGCCGGTCTGAGTAGACAATACTGACTTTGATGGACCAAGGGTCTGATTTAGTATAAGGCAGATTCATGTGAGAAGAGGAGGTTGAGGGGGGACATGATTGCTCTCTTTAAGTATTTGAAGGGCTGTCACTTAGAGGAGGGCAGGGAGATATTCCTGTTGGCAGCAGAGGATAGGACTCATAATAATGGGTTTAAAGTGCAATCCCTTGACCACCACCCCATCCTGAAAGTTCGCAGACCCTTAGAAAGCCAGGCCTTTTTCTCTCTTTGGATTCTCATCTTTCCTTTCAGTGGCTAGTTATGTTGCCACTCTCTCCCATTTAAGTCAGTGAGATTTAAAACTGCTTAACTGTGGTCAGATCACCTGTAATTATATTTATCAAAAATTAATGATTGGGAATACTTTCTGGAAATCTTTGGCCTAATGTGCTCCCTTCCCTCTTCTCCTTGGATGTTGTTCAATGATTGAAGGCTTCCTGGTTGCTTAGGAACTGTGGTTTGCCACGAAATACAAATCGTATGAAAAACTGTGGTTTGTTTTTTTGCCTGCAAATCAGGATTCCAACCCGGGGTTAAACTATAGTTTTTAATACTTTTTGCAGGCAAGTAACAAATCATAGTTTGTTGCCTCATCCAGCTCACATGACATGTCAAACTATAGTTTATTAGCAACCAGGAAGTCTTCAATCCCTCAGGTGCGCATGAGAAGAAGCAGAAAGAGTATGTGAACCCAAGGACCTCTAAACCTCATTGCTGTATGATTTCTCAGGAAATCAAGAAGTTTTCAATCTCTGAGCAGCACATGAGGCAAGGAAGGAAGGGAAGTGTGTGAACCTGGGCTTATTCTTGTAATGGCATGCAACAGTTTGTTGTTACATCTAAATTCAATCTGCACCCCCCCCCCCAAGTGTCACCAGGTTTCTTGGGTTATGATCCCCGAATCCCCGATTTAATTTGTATTACAAAAGCACATTAAATGTTATTGATTTGAGACTAATTTTATTCTGAAATAAGCTGTGATTATTAAGAACATCATTTTTTATGGTCCTGTGAAATTAACGGTACATATTTAATGTAAGCATTTTTATTTTCTAGGGCACCACTGCATTATTATTTTTTTCTTTTTGAGCTTGTTGACTTCATATTTATCATTGAGAACTTTGACTACTCACTCTTTTTACTTCGCAAGCTCCTATTAACTTTCTGCAAGTATTGGTAACATATTCTTTCTCAGAAGACTTGGGGGGGAAAATCAGCCAAGAGTCAAAGGTGGTCTCGGTTTTAGAGAAACACAAGCCGACATTGTATAACCAATTCCAAGTAGGTTTTTAATTTGTAAAAGCCACACAGCTAAGAAAGACGCTAACAACCCACCCACTTCTTTTGAATTAAGATCAAAGGGAGGATTTTTAAAGAAAAATAATGAGACATAACCTTACGATGTCCCAGAAAACCACATTTACCACTGTATTAACTAATTTAGTCTACACACATACACAGACACACACATGGATTTTGAAATTCCTTCCCCCCACCCCCAGTTTCAATTGTGAATGTTTTTGCTTGGGGGAAAAAATTAGGCAGAGGTCATGCACTCTGTGATGTGAAATGTTCAAATGCATTTAATCATTAGTTAACATAGAGGAGGTCCTAGCTAAAACTAGCAACCCTTTAAAACTTAAAAATGGGTGTATATTTGATCCTCGAAGCCTGTACGTCTCTTAATGTGGGTCTCTTAATAATACATCTCCTTAAATGCGGGGATTTTAATTGTTAACAACTTTTATGTTTTTATTATACTTGTTTTACTTTTATATTATAAGCCTTATATTATAAGCCTTGAGCAGGTTATTTTGTTGTTGTTGTTGTTTTTGGGGGAGAGAAACAGCATAGAAATTTTCTAAATAAATAAATAAATAAATATGGAAAGATAAGGAATCCTTGTGCGGTGTTGCTTGTTAATCGGTACATGTCGTAGACCAAATTGTATTTGCCCAGTTGATACAAAATGATTGCGGCAATGTTAATATGCTATTGTGCCTTTGTTTGATGAATTTATGATAAAATTCAGGATGCTTAATTTGTGTTTCAAGCAGAGGAGAGTCTTTAGTATTAATTATCCCCCCCCCATTTCTGACTTTCACATTCAGTTTTGATATGGTAAAAACATCACAAAGGGGATTTCTCCCCAATCATTATCGCTACTTGGCACATTAACAGCGCATTCCTGAGCCTCCAGGGCAAAAGCCCTTAGGAGGCCAGGAAGGCGCCGCGACAGTGTGCGGCCCATCTACCTGCCGGTGTCCGGGCAGCCAACGCCGGTTTAAGCAGCCCATACACGGGGGAAGGCCAAGACACCGGTCGCGGGCTGTGGAGGAGTGGGGAAATAAGCCCGGTTCTCCAGATTAGAGTCCACCGCTCATGTGGAAGAGTGGGGAATCAAACCTGGTTCTCCGGATTAGAGTCCGCCACTCTTAACCACTACACCATGCTGGCTCTCGTGGTGTAGTCTCTTGTGGTCCAGGACCCTACTATGCAATGTTTGCATCATTTAACGTGTCATGTTAGTACTCATGCTTTGCTGCAGTTCTGTTTTTTGACTGTGTAATCCACCTTGAGTCCAAATGAGAAAGGCTGACTATAAATAACGCAAATAACTAAATAAGCAAACTTAAAAAAAATATTATGTGCCAGCAATCTGGTTCCATTTTGATTCAAGTGAAGCCTGTCTTTTCTGTACAGGTTCCAGCCAGTTCCCCAGAATCTAACAGAACTAAATGCTACCTCCCAACATTGCTTTCTGATTCACTCATTGTGACTCATAATCTTTGCCTGTCTAGCTGGCCATGTGCATGAAACAGTTGTTCATTTGTGGCTGGAGCACCTTTCTTATGAGGAAAGGCTAAACAGTCTGTGACAAAAGGAAATATTTCTTTGTGCAACAGATTATAAAAATGTGGAGTTTGCTGTGAGAGGATGTAGTGATGGCCACAGGGATTAGATTCATGGAGGACAGGTCTATTTGTAGCTACTAGCTGTGGTGACTAAAGGGAGCAAACGCTGAATCCCAGAAGGCAACATCAGTTGCTAATAACATCTTGCTAATAACATCTGTTATTAGCCCTCCAGAGAAACTAGGGTTGCCAACCTCCAGAAAGTGGCTGGAGATCTCCCACTATTACAACTGAGCTCCAGACAACAGAGATCAGTTCACTTGAATAAAATGGCTGCTTTAGATTCTATGGAAGGTGGACTCTATGGCATTATACTTCAGTGAAGTCCCTCCCCTCCTCAAACCCCGCCCTCCTCGAGCTCCACCCCCAAAATCTTCAGGTATTTCCCAACCAAGAGCTAGCAACCCTAGTAGTAACTGAGTGGCCACTGTGAGAGACAGGATGCTGGACTAGATAGACCACTTGTCCAATCCAGCAGGGTTCTTCTTAAGTTCTTATTTATCTATCTTAGCTTACACAAAAAGGAAAAGCTAAGGTTCAGAAGGGGGAACGTCTATTAGAACCTGTGTTGTTCTTCAAATAGTAAAATGAGCTCTTCATACCTCCTCTTCAGCACATGGGAGTGGACTAGTGGGGAAAGGCTCCTGTTAGAGCTTCAGCACTTGATCAGGTTAAAGAAAAACACTGCCCCTGGTAAAATAAAACTTATGAAACCAGGGCTACTGAGAGCTGCCACTAGGACAGGACCAAGATTCCTTATACCACATATGGCATTCAAAAGAACAACCTATCTATCCCTCAGTCATACTTTTTGTACCGGAACCCCCCGCCCCACAAAAAACTTGATGTACATATTTCTCCCCTCTTCCACTATTTCTAAATTAGGTTAATTTGAGAGAGAGGCTGAAAGACTGCACATTCCAAGGTCATCATGAGCTACATGGATGAAGGGGAATTTGAATCTGGGTCTCCCAAGTCTTGATTTGACACTCAAGCCACTCCTTCACACTTAGGGCTTCCAGCTCTGGGTTGGGAAATACCTGGAGATTTTTGGGGTGGAGCCTGGGGAGGGCAGGGTTTGGGGAGGGACCTCAGTGGAATATAATGCCATAAAGCCCATCCGCCAAGCAGCCATTTTCTCCAGGGGAACTGATCTCTGTCATCTGGGGAATCACTTGTAATACTGGGAAATCTCCAGGCCTCACCTGGAGGTTGGCAACCCTATTCACACTAGCACTTAGTGTTGTATGTTGCTACAACCTCTTGCCCAGCTTCCAGGGCCCCCAGAATTTTCTCTATGTGGTCCCTGGATATTAAACAGCCTCCCACTGAGGAGGATCATTGGTCCATCTAGTTCAGCATTGTTTGCTCCAACTGGGAACAGCTTCCAGGGTCTCGAGCAAATAAAGTACATTCCCAGCACCTGCTACCAGAGGCTTTCTGGGATGGACTCTGGAACCTTCTTATTTTACTTACTTACTTACTTATTTTATTTGTACCCTGCCCTATTATATGTATGTATGTATGTGTATATATATGTGTGTGTACACAATTTAAAACCATAAAATCAATCTCGCAAGCAAAGTAAGTGCTGACGAGGGGCCAGGGGATTTAGGTTTCCAGTGAAGTAGAGGTAGTGAGTCAGTGTGTCTTGGCAGTCCCTGGGTGGCAACGTGGCCAAGAACCTTCTGCTCTGAAGGACCAGGGGATTTAGGTTTCCAGTGAAGTAGTGGTAGCGAGGCAGTGTGTCATGGAGGTCCTTGGGTGGCAACATGGCCAAGAACCTTCTGCTCTGAGGGACCAGGGGATTTAGGTTTCCAGTGAAGTAGAGGTAGCAAGGCAGTGTGTCTTGGAGGTCCCTGGGTGGCAACGTGGCCGAGAATCTTCTGCTCTGAGATAGTCTAATCAAAGCTCTTTTGACTACATGTGCATATTTCCACGTTCCTCAAGATCTGAGAATAGTTGGCATAGTTAACTTCAGATCTTGCTAGTTAATTGTTGGCTAGAAAAGACAAATTATGAGCAGGGGAACTATTCTGGGAGGATTTAGAGTATTTGAATAATTTAGACCCCTGCCGTTAATGTGACAAGATTGTTTTTCTCTTGCAGTCACCTGCTGTTACAGGAATTAAAACTGTCGGGGCGCTCTATGGCCTAGGCCGGGCCTTTGTAATGAGCTTTATCAGTCAATAAATGATTTTATGCAGCAAATTAAACTGTAAATTTGGCTGCAGTGGTAAATATTTAGAAAATAAAGATATGCAAAGCTAATGAGCGGGGTGGGGGGAGAATGCAAAATGTCAATCCTTTAAATCTTCGTCTTAGTAGGGTTTCTGAAAGTTTACTGCTAATATTGTGTGTGGCTATGTATATATGTATCTTTGTAAACAGCAAGGGAGCACTACATTCCCGCAGTAGTTACACATATGCAAGGGTAAAGGTGTTGGGGGTTTGGAGTGTTGCTGAATCGAAAGTGCAGCAAAATTTTAATTAGCAGCAAAAGAGAGAAAAAATCTGTTGCATGAAGCTGATTCCAATGAAAGGGACAACAAGTCTTTACTTTTTCAAACAAATTTCTGTGGTAGGGTAAGAGGCCAGAATAGGAGAGGATTTGACATTAGGGTTGCCAACCACCAGGTACTAGCTGGAGATCACCTGCTATTCCAACTGATCTCCAGCCGATAGAGATCAGTTCACCTGGAGAAAATGGCCGCTTTGGCAATCAGACTCCCTCTCCTCCCCATCAGGCTGTGCCCCCAAAACCTCCTGCCGATGGCGAAGAGGGACCTGGCAACCCTATTCAACATGCACCCAGACTAATAGATCGCAACAGGTCAATGGAAGGGATACCTTTGACATTGTTACCATTAATCCGGACCATGTCATCCATTCTCAGGGTCCATAAGAGTTTGCAGATCAATGGAAAGCTTTCCCCTCCCCCTCCCCATCTATTTTATCCTCCTAAGAACCTTGTGAGGTAGGCCAGGCTGAGAAAGAGTGTCTAGCCCGAGTTACTTTCATGTAGGGTTTCCAGGCCTCGTACTGATTGCTGCCCCCCATGACCCTGCCCCCAACCTCCCGTGGGTTGCCTGGCTTTCATGGCAAGCAGAGATGTGAACCTCTGTTTCCCCAGGCCTAATGCAATAATCTAACCCTCTATACTGCGCCTGTAATTAAATACACACAGAATGCATGAAATAAAATGGCAACGTTGAGAAGTCAGCAAACAGTAACCCACTGACTTCTCTAGATGGACAAACTGTCTCTAGACGGACAAACTGTCTCTAGATAGTGTTTCTTTAGACTGACAACCAATGAGGGGGTTCTATTGCTGGCTGTTGCCGCTGACCTCCCATACGATCTTGAGCAATCTCTTTCCCATGTCTTTGACTCAGTTTCCCTCCCACACTTTGTCTGCCTCGTCTCTAAAGACTGCGCAGCGTCTTGAGGAAGGCACCGTCTTTTAATATATATTGTGGCCTCTAGGCAGAATTGTAATATGAATAATACAAATTAGAATATTAAATAAGGCTTGGATTGTAACCTTCTTTCTCATGCCAGCCTCGATGACATGCAATGCAGAGGTCTCACACTGAAGGAGTCATGACCTCAGCAGGTCTAAAAACACAGAAGATAGAAAATTTCCCTTGGGGGGTGGGCATAATGGATTGTTTGTAATTTAATGGAACTTTGAAAGTCATAAGAACATAAGAAAAGCCCTGGTGGATCAGACCAAGGCCCATCAAGTCCAGCAGGCTGTTCACACAGTAGCCAACCAAGTGCCTCTAGGAAGCCCCCAAACAAGACGACTGCGGCAGCACCATCCTGCCTGTGTTCCACAGCACCCAAGATAATAGGCATGCTCCTCTGATCCTGGAGAGAATAGGTATGCATCATGACTAGTATCCATTTTAACTAGTAGCCATGAATACCCCTCTCCCCCATGAACCCTCTTAAAGCCTTCCAAGTTGGCAGCCATCACCACATTTTGGGACAGGGAGTTCCACAATTTAACTATGCGTTGTGTGAAAAAATACTTCTGCAAGGAAGGGAAGTATTGCACTGTAGATTAAACGTTATGGGTTCAGTATAGTGGAAAGGATTGCCATTGTCATAATAGGACTTACTTACCTCCCCCCGCCTTTTTCTCTGCAGCCCAAAAGGCCCCTGAGAATGCCATTCCAGGAAGAGCATAAGGTCTGCATCTAAAGCCAAAGGAGTCATTCAGCAAAGAAAAAATCTATTTGTGGAAATTTATTGTTGGATCTAAACCTTTAATTAATTTATTTATTTCACTTGATAGATGAAAAGCTGGAACAGGATGCATGGTTGATTTGAGGTATGAGCAGGTGAATGCTCATTTTCTGCTTTTTGCTGTTGGCTTTTTAGATTAATTTATGTATGTCTAAGTTCTACACATTTATGTTATAGTTAATGTACTAAGGGTTGGACCCAGTTTGGTTTTTTTTATTCAGTCTTGCCCGGTTCTCCTCCTTACTACAGTCCCCAACATACATGGCTTTTATTCATGCAGCTCCCATGATTTTCTCAGCATGGTTGTTCTGGGGGATTTAAGGGGACCTTCCCCCCCTTTTTTTTCACCAGTGGAGAAGCTGTTTAGATCAAAACCAATATCTGTTATTGGCACATATAATCAATATATCTGTCAACATGGCCCCATCTGTGGATACTTAAATCCACAGATCATGGCCGTGTACAGACCCAACATCTGATCACTTCTCTTTTTAAAAGGCAAGGGGGGTTTAGAATCCTGAATCCTGAGATCTCATTATGTTCCATCAAGAGACCTTAGATGCTATCTTAGGGATTGCCTAGCAACCCCCAAGATGCATTGGAAGTGTGGGGGGATAGTTAGGGTTGCCAGGTCCCTCTTTGCCATCGGCAGGCGGTTGTTGGGGGCTGAGCATTAGGAGGGTGGGGTTTGAGGAGGGGAGGAACTTCAATGCCATTGAGTCCAATTGCCAAAGTGGCCATTTTCTCCAGGTGAATTGATGTCTTTTGGCTGGAGATCAGTTGTAATAGCAGGAGATCTCTAGCTAGTACCTGGAGAGGCAACCCTACCCACTTAACATGCTTACAGCTGCCTGCAGCCAGTGGCACTAGCAAATGAGTAGGCAAAAGGAGCCAGTATCAGTGCGCCCTGCCAGAAATCCTGGGCCCTGGCAGCTGTCCCACCTCAGGGTATGCTGATGCTGGCCCTGAACAAGGGCAAGGGCGAGATGGGGACTGGTGTTGGGGCCAAGGGGAGGGAGGAGGAGACTGTGGCACCTGGTTGGCTACTGTATGAACAGACTGCCGGACTTGATGGGCCTTGGTCTGATCCAGCAGGGCTTTTCTTATGTTCTTATGTGGAAGGAAAAAAGGTGGCAGTAGGAGGTGGCAGTGGAGGAAGGGGTAGAGAAAGGTGGCTAAGGGTGAGTGTCAAAAGCCAGAGGAGAATATCCCCATGAGTTTCTGACAGGTCCCTGTTTGCATATGTGCTATACTGATCCACTGATGCACAAATAATGTTGGAAAATGCATCGTTTTCTTACTGGGGAAACTGTTGCAAAGAGAGAGAAAATGTTCCAAAGATGAAGAACCACACCTTGGATTCTCACAAGAGAGAAATGAAATGGAATGAACATTCCCAGACTGAAACAGGGAGGATAACTTTGAGATCAATACTAAATTTAGCATCTTTACACTTAGGTTGAAGATTGAGGCTGTGATCAGCCATTCATCTAGGTGGGTGAGCATGAATACATGAACGTAGGTAGATCAGGGCCACAACCCTGCTCTTCCCTCCACATGTTCAAGGGTCCATTCACATGGATCTTATGTGTGTAATAACAGAAAACCATGGGTCCTTGCATGAACATTCAGGAGCCTATGCACATTTAAGTGAATGCACCTGTGCTCCTTGCACTTAGGACTCTTGAACATGTTGGTGAAGGGTCATGATGGTGAGGAGTCTGGAGACCAAGTCCTATGAGGAAAGGTTGAAGGAGCTGAGTATGTTTAGCCTGAAGAGGAGAAGACTGAGAGGGGATATGATAACCATCTTCAAGTACTTGAAGTGGTGTCATATAGAGGATGGTGCTGAGTTGTTTTCTGTTGCCCCAGAAGGTCGGACCAGAACCAATGGGTTGAAATTAATTCAAAAGAGTTTTGGTCTAGACATTAGTTGGAATTTTCTAATAGTTTGAGTGGTTCCTCAGTGGAACAGGCTTCCTCGGGAGGTGGTAAGCTCTCCTTCCCTGGAAATTTTAAAGAAATGATTTGAGGGCCATCTGTCAGCAATGCTGATTCTATGACCTAAAGCAGATGATGAGAGGGAGGGCATCTTGGCCATCTTCTGGGCATGGAGTAGGGGTCACTGGGGGTGTGGGGGGGAGGTAGTTGTGAATTTCCTGCCTTGTGCAGGGGGTTGGACTAGATGACCCTGGCAGTCCCTTCCAACTCTATGATTCTATGTGGACAGTGATGGTGCATCCGGCAGGTGCAATCCCAGTCACACATACTCCCATCACATTAATGTCTATTCTAGCATGTTGGAAGTAGTTTGAACACAGACTTGAACACATCCTGAGGCATTTGTTTTCAGGGCAGAGAAATCATTTCTACCACATGTCGAATGTCTGTCCGCTTTTGTTCTTAGAAGGCTTGCACTCTTGGCTTGAGTCACCCTTGCCAGCAGCCGGATAAGTCTGGCCTTGAGAATGTGCAGGACTGCCACAGGTTTTTCAGCTGGGCCACACACACAGTTGGTGTAAACCAGCACCTTCATGTGGGGGCTCTGTGTGAGGCAGCTATGATTGCTGTGACTACCGAAGTACATGTAGAGTTCCTGCAATTGTGTGAATCATAGCACTTGGATAAGCAGCACCTATATAAGCATTCCAACTAATGCAAATTGTAACTGTGTGTGCATGTGAGTAGCCACGTTTGCCAGCTGCCCCATAAATGCCTTGAACATCTCATGCGGGACCCACCTGCAAAGGTAAACAGGTCCTTAGACATTACATACCTGCATGTTTATATGGTCCCATGTCTCATTCCACAAATATTAAAATGCATACTCGTTTCAATACTCAGTAAGTAGAAGAAGAAGAAGAAGAAGAAGAGGAGGATGAGGAAGAGGAGGAGGAGGAGGAAGAAGAAGAAGAGATAATTTTTTATATGCCGACTTTCTCTACCACTTAAGGAAGAATCAAACCAGCTTACAATCACCTTCCCCTCCCCACCATAGACACCCTGTGATGTAGGTGGGGCTGAGAGAGCTCTAACAGAGCTGTGACTAGCCCAAGGTCACCCAGCAGGCTTCATGTGGAGGACTGGGGAAACAAATCCAGTTCACCAGATTAGCCTCTGCTGCTCATGTGGAGGAGTGGGGAATCAAACCCGGTTCTCCAGATCAGACTCCACCGCTCCAAACCACCGCTCTTAACCACTACACCATGCTGGCTCTACTAGAAATGTCAAGTGATCCAGTTCCAAATAGGACAGGCAGTGCAGAATCATCTCTGACAGCTGGCAAGCAAACTGTCAGATGTCGCCCAAATTTGTGTTGTGTTCTCCAGGATACAAGTAGGAATAAGGAAATGTCTCAGATGTCCTTAAGTGTTTTGTTTAGCCCTTTTCAGGTGGTCAACGTCCAACTGCAGGTCATGGAAACATGCACCAGTCACAATCTTCCCGGTACACAGTCGTCACTTTGTGTGAATAGAGCAACCGTGCATATTTCCCAACTTCCCTACATGTCAACTGAAGTCTGGATTTTTGAGGACTTGTTTGCTCGTGCCAAAGCAATATGTGCATGGGAAAATATGTCCCTTGCACTATTCGCAAGTATTGAAAGTTCTATGTACTAATTAATTTTATTAATAGGGTTGCCCGGTATCTCTTTGCCACCTGGGAGGTTTTGGGGATGGAGCCTGAGGAGGGCGGGGTTTGGGGACTTCAATGTCATAGAGTCCAATTGCGAAAGCTGCCATTTTCTCCAGGTGAACTGATCTCTATTGGTTGGAGATCAGTTGTAATAGCAGGAGATCTCCAGCTAGTACCTGGAAGTTGGCAAACCTATTTATTAATAACCCACTTTTCTTCCCATTGGAGACCCAAAGTGGATTACAACATTCTCCCCTCTTCCATTTTATCCATGCAACAACCCTATGAGGTAGGCTAGGCTGAGAGTGTGTAACTGGCCGAAAATCACCCAGCGAGCTTCCATGGCAGAGTGGGGGATTCATATCTGGGTTTTCCAGATCATAGTCCTATATTCTAACCACTATACCACACTGGCTATATGGCGCATGCAGGGCATGCAATTACCTGGCGAATAAGGAGGGAGCTTCTCTCACTCCCAGACTGTTGTGGGAGAGGTGGGCAGTAACGGTGGTGCAAAGCTACTTGAAATACTGCTTACTAATATTTATTTATTTTGTTTAAAACATTTTATACCATTTTTCTACCGGGCTTACGGCTGCCAAGGCGACAAACAATCAAGAACACGAAGATGAACAATGAAACAGACCACGTACGCAGGTGAAACATATATACAGTAAGAAGGTTCAGTGCGGGAACACCCGATGAAACAAAGCAGGTCTTTCCCTGCTAATGGAAGACTATGATAGTGAGGGACAGATGGATCCCCCAGAGAAGGAATTCCACAGTTTAAAATTTTGCGCAAATCATGAACACAATCCCGTGGGGTGCAAAACTTGAGAGAATTGGGCAAGTTCAGTTTCTGAATGTTTCATTTGTGAAAACTGAATCTTATCTCCCACCCCCCACCCCACCCCCAGAATGTGCATGCATGCATCATCGGGCAAAGGAAACAGAGATGAATGAACTGCAAACTAGGCATGTTCACTGCTCTAAACTGTTAATCTTCATGGCACCATGGAGGATTCCTAAGTTTGGTCCTGCTTAGGAAACAAGACCAAATGATCCATAACTCTGAAAATGGTGGGCTCAGGGAATTGTGATGAGAAGAATTTTGGAAGCATCCCCAGGTATGCATAATAATTCAATGAAAACCATTCCTATTAAAAATTATCAAGGGAGGGTATCGTGCAAAATAATACTATAAAGTCATAATTTCCCACTCTTATTCCTAGGTATCTTTCTCTGGAGATCTATTTTTTAGCAAATGCTTTCTCTTTTTCTCTTGTGAATCCATGTGTGCAGTAGGGAAGAGCCCAAGAAATATTTTCCCAGGCACTGAAATTCCTCTTTGCGGAGGCAATAACTTATGAAAATCTTGGCCTATCTGAATCAAGATCTATTAAATGTATTATAAAATCATAGAGCTAATGAGATAGACTCAAAGCACCTTCCAATCAAGATTCCTCTACTGAGATACCATGCACCACACCTGTGTTCCATTGCCAAAAATGTAAAACCTCAGCCCTGGGGACATACAAGTAATACTGTATACAATGAAACCCAATTAAAGACAGCTACGCGCTTCTGAACTTGGACAGAGCTCATCAGGAGATACCAGACGGTTGAAAGGATACCAGTCGTCATTTTTCAAGATCTTGGAAAGAGGCCTAGTTGAGGGGATTAATTCATATATGGAAAGACAAGCTGTCTGCTTATTCAAATGACCCACATGAGAAGAATGTAGGTGTTAAATGAAAAGCTGGACTGAATACAGTCTGATTGCTTGGGTTTAGAGAAGTACAAGCGAGGATTTGTAGGGGTCACTTCATTTCCCTCTAGATTTGAGTCCAGTAGCACCTTAAAGACTGACGTGTTTGCCGTTTTATTACTCTGATGAGCTGCTGTCTTACGAGTTTTTTATTCTTTTGACTGTTGCCATTGCATTTTAATAGAACTTCCTGCTTGCTGCCTTGTGTACTTAAATAACAGAATGGTAGGTTAGAAATATCATGAAATAAATAAGTGATCAAATGTTCTTTCATGAAAAAAACAGGACCATAGAACAGGAGACCACAACGCTTGCCTTTCGCTTCTCTAACATTAGGTTTTCTGTGCAGGGAAGATGTTGCTTTTGTTTGGTGGAACCTTCAATCACATTATTACTCACCTGAATGCTGAAGTGGTACAGCCGAGGCGCAACTTTCCTTAGGCCCCTGTTCGGAGGGGGAAAGGGAGGATATAAATATTTTAAAATAGTTGAAATAAATAAATTCCCACCTCAGTGAGAATTAAGCCTTTGACTTCTACTTGTTTCTGGCAGGTATTGTGTTCCTTTCAAGCAACGGATGCAGAAAATCGTGGCCATTCTGTTCGCTGACTTCAAATGTTCAAGGCTTGTTGCGGGAGAAACATCTGGCCTCATTAGCCAGGTAACACCTGCACAAAATTACATCTGCTCTGAAAGTCATTTTACAAACTTTGATAATTAAAGTGAAGCAATCTAATCAGAGAAAGCTCAAAAAGGTGAAGCAGTTAGAATCTTCTCTGCCACATAAACAAACTGCTTTAGCACATTACTTTCAATTATTATTCAAAAGCCTGGAGAGTATATGTATATGTGTGAGTATTCAATTGTGTAGATTTCACCTTAAAAAAAATTAACCGAACTTTGTTATCAGATTGACAGTCTTATCTGACACATACCTCTCTGGGGTTCTGTTGGGATTCATTCCACCAAGCTAAATATTATTTGGAGCACATGATGTAGAGTTCCAGCTGAGTTTTATAAAGCTGTTCTGTGACTCAATTTCCTTCCGATATATAAATGTGCTCATTCCCAAGGTTTCCACACGTGGTAATCCTTTGGACTGCTGTCCATTCTGCTAGGAATAACAAAGAAAAGTTGGTCATAGAGCCTCGAAAGTTAAAATGGAGGCTACTTAAAGATGATTAAAAAGGGGTAGACAAGTTAATCTGTTGTAGCAAATAAAAGTCCAGTGGCAAATTAAAGGCTAACAACATTTGAGCTGTGACTCACAAAAGCTCATGTTGAAATAAATGTTGTTGGTCTTTAAGGTGCCACTGGACTTTTGTTTTAATTAAAGATGAGCCAAAGTGTCTTTCTTTTTAGATTTATTTACATTTTTGGTGATGAGTTTAGTGATGAGCTTCCATAGTGGATTTTGCAGAGTTTTTGGATCTTGATCTGCACATTTTACCTTTAACTGTGACATTTGTATGGTATTTATACAAGCAGTATACAACATAAGCAAGGAACAGCAGATATAATTCATAGAACCACAATTGCAAAAAAGCATAAATGCAATTAAACCAAAGATATTTATACATAACCATAATTTAAAAATGGAAGTCTAGAATGATATACAAGAGTTTAAATAATTAACGTTTGTTGTAACTGCATACACCATAGCTAGGGTTGCCATATGCTTGCTGGGATTGGGAGAACTCCTGTCCCTGTGGTTCTTACCCACTGGCACTCCAGTGGCTGGCAGGAGGGGGGGATTAAAACATGACCATCACCAACAATGTGAGTCACTACCAGGAAAAACCCAGAAGTGATGTCACACCTCTATAGGAATCACCAATAACTCAATGGTAAAACCATAGAGTTTCCAGCAATTCCTAGAGAGGACTGATCCCACTGCTGGAGAAAACCACGGAAAATCCCTAGAGAAGTGTGATGTCATGTCTGGGTTTTTATGGAAATGATGTCTCACTGTCACTGATGGCCACCCGATATCCCCTGCTCCCAGTCTCCTGATGGTTTCTAGGTAGGGTTTCCAACCTCCAGGTAGTAGCTGGAGTAGGGCTGTCAATTCGGTTCGGCCCGAACTGAAAATCAGCCGAATTTCCCTTGATTCGGCGGTTTTTAGTTCGGACGGATCCGAACTCAAAACTGGCGGGCAACCGGGGGGGCCGAATTCAGCGAGTTCGGGAGTTCGGCGAATAAATTCGGCCAATTCGGCCGTCAGTAAGCAGCATAACCGTCAGTAAGCAGCATTCTCCTCCCCCGGCCAATCGGTGGCCAAGCTGGGTCTTCTTCTGGCCAATCAGTCAGGATTGAGTGCTGGAGGAATCAGCTGATGTGCGGCCGGCCGGGGAAAGAGAGAGAGAGAGGGAAATCCTCATGTGTGTGTGAGGGGGTGCTTGTGCACATTCGCTCCTTTCCGTGGCTGCAGGGGGCGCATTTTTTGGGGTACCGACCCCAAACTTTCAGGGGATATTCAGACAGGTTTTTTTAAGAGACCACCCAAGTTTTGTAAACATTGGGTCAGGGGGTCCCGAGATATGGGCTCCCCCCCTTTTTTCTTTCCATGGCTGCAGAGGGCGCATTTTTGGGTGTGCCGACCCCAAACTTTCAGCGGAGCATCAGACTAGGCTTCTTAAGATACCCCCCAAGTTTTGTAAACATTGGGTCAGGGGCCCCCGAGATATGGGCTCCACCCCTTTTTCCTCTCCCCCCTTTTCCATTTTCGTGGCTGCAGGGGGCGCTTTTTGGGGGGTTCAGCCCCCAAACTTTTGTCATAGCTTCAGAGAATCCCTCTTAAGAGACCACCCAAGTTTTGTAAAGATGGGTTCAGTGGGGGCTGAAATATTGGCTCCCCCCCTTTTCTCTTTCCATGGCTGCAGGGGGCGCATTTTTGGGTGTGCCAATCCCAGACTTTCGGCGGAGCTTCAGTCAAGGCTTTTTAAGAGACCACCCAAGTTTTGTAAACATTGGGTCAGGGCCCCCCGAGATATGGGCTTTCCCCTTTCCCCTATTGGGATGAATGGATCACCCTCAAGAGATGCATACATATGGATCTTATATTGGATACAAATGGAATCATATTGGATTACCCAGCCTCCCAGCCCCTCCTGCTGGAACAGAAGACAGCCACAGTAAGACCCCTTTGGGGGCTTTAATCTATATTTTTTCTTTTCTGTGTGTGTGTGGGGGGGGGAAAGCAGAGTCTGTGTGTGTGTGTGGGGAGGGAGCAGTTTCTGTGGGTGGGGGGGGGAAGCCAAAGGGGGCTTTTGCCGGTTCTGCCTGGGGTGTGTGTTCCCCCTCCAGTCTCTCTCTCCCTGGTTTGAGGGGGGGCTTCATTTTTATTCTTCAGGTTTTTCCTCATTCATAAGATCAGTTAGGTTATTGATGCTTGCTCAAAACTGGTTTTCAAATGGTGACTTAAAGAATGCATCTGCCTGGTCCCAAGTCCAATGCAAAAGGAGACATTCCACCCCCTCCTGCTCATTATGCATAGCTAGCTGCCTCTGTCCCTTTCCATGGTATGCAAACTCCCAGGTGTCAGGTGTTGCTATGCACTGTTGCAAAGGTTTTGCATTGCGTGCTTGTGTTGCTTTGCAGTTGTATTGTTTTGCAAAATTCTTCACACCTGCCCCGCCCTTTGCATATTTGCAAAGGGGTTGCTCTGCAGTTGTGTTGCTTTGCAAAGTTCTTAGCACCTGCCCCGCCCTTGCTCTCATCAGCTGTTTGTCGGGCTGGGAGCTTTGTGCGTGGGCGGCAAGCTCTGCGGAGAGATCCACATTAAGGGTGGGGGGGACCCCTTTCAGGGCCCATATCTCAGCCCCCCCTGACCCAATCTTTACAAAACTTGGGGAGTCTTTCAATATACGTCCTTTGAAGCTCTGCTGAAAGTTTGGGACCTCTAAGCCCAAAAATGCCCCCCCAGAACCGCGGAAAGGCGCGGTTGTGTTTTTAATGGCTTTATTCGGCCGAATTTTTTTCCCGAACTTTGAATTCCCGCCGAATTGAACGGATCCGAAGTGGGGGAGTTCGGACTTCGGCACGTACCGAACCCACAAGGGCCAAATTCGGCCGAATCCGAACTGTACCGAATTTTTTTTTTTTTGACAGCCCTAAGCTGGAGATCTCCTGCCATTACAACTGATCTCCAGCCAAAAGAGAGCAGTTCACCTGGAGAAAATGGCCACTTTGGCAAATGTGTCCAACCTCCTCAGGCTCCACCCCAAAAACCTCTTGCTGGTGGTGAAGAGGGACCTGTCAACCCTATTTCTAGGCCAGGCCTGGCAACCCTATTGCTAGAAGTAAACACATGATTCATGGAGCTACCTTATACAGAGTCAGTATTATCTGTTCTGCATTGGCAGTCACTCTCTAAGATCTCAGGAATATGTCTTTCACATCACCTAGTCCCTGAACCTCTTAACTGGAAATGCCAGGGATTGAACTTGGGATCTTCTGCATGCAGAGTCGATGATCTGCCACTGAGCCATGTCCCTTCAAACCAAAGTGTTAGTACAAAACAGACATATTTTTCTTTAAATTGAAATTCCACATAATACTAACCACCCTAAAATGTAGCTAGGTGCAGAAAGGTTCCTTCCTTCTTTTCTGGCTGTGGTGGCATTGCACCTGCCAGGTCAATGGAGCTCACAGTAGCAAGGCTGCAGAATAATAACACCAGAGGTAAGGTAAGGGTTTCTTAATACAAGGAGACATCCTATGTATGCAGACAAAAACAGTTTGTAGTCGTCCCCCCCCATTTTATTCAATGGTGCTTACCCCCAGTAAAGTGTTCTTAGGACTGCTACACAGGATCTCATAGAAGCAGGGGGGAATTTGGTTTGAGGAGAAATTTCCCAATTGTTTATCCCCCATCTCATGATAGCCAACAGACCCCCAATTTATAGAATATGATAATAAAGCTGTTCAGAACCTGGGATCGGTGCCTACTGATTCAAATGCAGAAATGCATCTGTAACCGCCATATATTTTCTTTGTGGTTTTTCATAATGCTATCCTATAGGAAAATGATGGAGAACACTATTTCCAGATGAAATACCAGATCTAATATTACTGCTTGAGCAGGAATTTGACAAGGGCATGGAAGTCAACACCCCTAGTCTGATGAAAGGGGCTCTGTTCTTTACTTGACTGCAAAACATCAGTCATGGTTCTCTAATTTCTATAAGAAATATCATTGCCAAAAACTTATACATAGTTCAATCTTACCTATTCCCTGGATAACTGATATTAAAAAAAAATACCAAGGAATCACCAACACACACCAACCTGACATCAAACAGAACTTGGGCTCATTAATTTAGACAAATCTAAATCTCAAGAAATTTCAGCAGGCTCAAACCAGATCTTTGTCTTTGGACCATAGACATTAGCAGTTGAAGAATTAGATACAAATTTAGGGATGTCTCAATCAGATCTCTGACCAATTACTTCTGCTCTTTTGCTCCAGTTCAAGGTTAAACATTGTAGCAACAGCAGCCCTGTGTTTGTTTCTGCCTAGGGTTACCACTGCCTAGTGCTGGCAAACTGGTAGAAGACAGTAAGGGGTAGCGACATGCAAATTGCTAGGGCTCAGCAGCAAGTACTGAGCAATATATTACCATTTTGTGCAACTCACCCAGGTGTGGTGGTGGCTACCGAAGGACTTGATGCCACACAACTCTCTTGGGTAGGGTTGCCAGGTTGCTTGGATTGGCAGGCAATTGCCTGCCAATCAATCAGGTGTCTCAGGAGTGGGAATTGTGTGCGTGGGTGGCTGAGCGTGACACCATTACATCACTTCCTGTTTACACCTGGAAGTGATGTAATCGTGGAGACGCAGCTGCGTGCTCGATCCTTGCCACAGCTCTGCCCCAAAAACCTCCCACCAGAGGAGAGGGGGGACCTGGCTGGCAACCCTAAAATACATGAGCCCACACTTCAAAAGAGTGACTGTTCCTTATGATTACATCCTTTTCTTCTCCATTTGTCCTTTATGTACAGTGCATGTTATTTATATGAGTAATGTATAATGCTGATTTAATGGTGTACAGTTAATGTGAACATGTGCACATTTTGGGGGCGGAATCAGAAAGTGGAGCACTATTTAAAAAAATTAATTCAATCGCAAATATAATTAGTATAATGGATTGTACACAAAGGCACTTTTATAAAGGAAATAGAACTGAAGTCTATACCATTGTGTATGGTATGTATTACCTATTTATTGTATGTATTACCTGACTTTTACTGCATAGTTTTCTACTTTTGTAATTCCATTATTTGCATTGCTTAATATATCATGTCTGATATATTTCCAATTTTTGTAAATCTAGTCCTATTGCATTGATCATTAGATGATCATTTGGCACAATGTTGTCTGCCATGAGTCTCAGTGAAAAAGGCAAACTATAAATAAAATAAATTAAAATAAATAAAATTCACACAAAGGAGAAGCCTTGAGAAAAAGAAAGGGTGAGACATTCAAAATCACCCCTCGCCCACATCTACAGTCTACAGTAGTCCTGTCTTGAGACAGGATAACCCCCTTGTTGGGAATTAGGAGAAGGTCTATGTTGCCGTTTTATGGTGAGTAATGCTGACGTTCACATTTAAAAGTCTTTCGGTAGACCATTGGAATTTGCCTTTCAATTCATTGAATAATCTGGATTCATTTTAATAATGTGCTGCTGATAAGTGTATCCTTCATCTCTCCACCCTACAGTGTCTTCCTTACTACTATTATTCAGATAGCTGTTACATCACTGGAACTGCTGAGTAATATTTCATGTGTTCCAATTTGCATGTGATTTAGCTGACAATCATTAAGCATGGGAAAAAAGAGAGATCATTGTGCAATCATTTTATCTCAGTTCTGTAATGTATATATTTAAGGGGTATAGAAAACAAACTCCCAGGAAAGTGTTGGATGATGGCAGCTCAAAAGATAGAGATAAAGGTTTGTACACACAACATGTCACCAACACACTCAGAGGAGGAGTGAAACCTTGCCCCCACATGCACAACTGCTGCCCACTGCCCATATTTTCCTGCAATATGGGGACAGACAGAACCTATGTACATACCTTTTATACTAGACACATGCATTTCTTTCATTATTAACTGTAATAATTACAAAAATAGGTTGTTTCATAATTATTGTAATTATTATGAAAATGAAACAAATTCTCCATCTAAGCAGCCCGGCCCAAACAAATAAGAAAACAAAAGCATGATATTCTTTTATTTTGTCCTGGTTTCTTTCATTATTGCAGTCTCTGCCTCTATTGATTTCACCTTTACATGGCACCCAGTGTTTTCCTAATAATGGCATAGAGAACACATTGTTCTTTAGAGTGAAGAGAGAGAGAGAGAGGCGCTGGGCTTTCTTGACTGACTGTAAGCAATAGCCACTAGGTTTACATACATGTGTGAGGATCCTTCAATCCTGAAGGATATGGGGCTGGACTCAGACTTCTTTCCTTCCAATGCCTGCCCTGCTGTGTCAAATTTTCTCTCGGCATCTGCACTCCCCTGCTTGCCTGCTGCTCTCCAAGCCTCATCCCCCATCCAAACAAATCTATCTCAAGATCCTCCTGGCCAGATGCCTTAACCTCTTTGTGCCACCAAATGCCCTTGCCTTGTCAGTCTGTCTCTTCCTTGAGCTACTGCTCTTGAAGGGTTACCATTAGGGTTGCCAGGTCTCTCTTCACCACTGGTGGGAGGTTTTTGGGGTGGAGCCTGAGGAGGGTGGGTTGGGGAGAGGAGGGACTTCAATGCCATAGAGTCAAATTGCCAAAGCGGCCACTTTCTTCAGGGGAACTGATCTCTATCAGCTGGAGATCAGTTGTAATAGCAGGAGAACTCCAGCTACTACCAGGAGGTTGGCAACCCTAGTTACCATCCCTGGGTCATAAGTAGGGTTGCCAGCCTCCAGGTAGTAGCTGGAAATCTCCCACTATTACAACTGATCTCCAGCCAATTGAAATCAGTTCACCTGGAGAAAATGGCCACTCTGGAAATTGAACTGTATGGCATTGAAGCCCCTCCCCTACCCAAACCTCGCCCTCTTTAGGCTCTGCCCCAAAAATCTGCAGGTATTTCCCAACCTGGAGCTGGCAACCTTAATCATAAGAAAAGAGTACACACATCCCAGGAATGCCTGGGGAATGCCCCGCGGACACCAGCACGGACACTTGCGCTGAAAAAAACACTGCAAGGGAGGCAGCACTGGTGCCCAAGGCTCGCACTGCCATGTCGATCCCAGGAGCAAGTGTAAGTTGCCCTGCACTGGTGACCATGCCACTTTGGACAGTGCAAGAGGCATGGATGCCGGTGCTGGGCTCACACCAGGTCCTAAGCAGCTCTTTCCCCCCTTTCAAGATTGCACAGATAATCATTAACACATTATCAGTTCCCTCAGTCAAGAGAGCTGTGACTGGCCCAAGGTCACCCAGTGGGCTGCATGTGGAATCAAACTCAGTTCTCCAGATTACAGTCTGCCACTCCTAACCACTACACCACACTGGCTCTCCTACAGGGTATAACTCAACTTAGAATAGCACTGTTAGTTTTTGCACTTGCCATACAGCTGATCAACATAATTACTACTTGTTGAAAAAGTAATGTTACATCCAGGCCTGGCTGATACGTGAGCAGATTGTTGAATTGGGGCTAGCTACTGTGCTTAATTTTGAGTGTGTGTGTGTGTGTGTGTGTTAAGTGCTGTCAAGTTGCTTCCGACTCATGGTGACCCTATGAATCAGTGTCCTCCAAAATGTCCTATGTTTGACAGCCATTCTCAGATCTTGCAAACTGAGGGCTGTGGCTTCCTTTATTGAGTCAATCCATCTCTTGTTGGGTCTTTCTCTTTTTCTGCTGCCTTCAACTTTTCCTAGCATGACTGTCTTTTCCAGTGACTCTTGTCATCTCATGACGTGACCAAAATACGATAGCCTCAGTTTAGTCATTTTAGCTTCTAGGGTCAGTTCGGGCTTGATTTGATCTATAACCCACTGATTGGTTGTTATTTTTTTGGCAGTCCACGGTATCTGTAACACTTTGCCTGTACAAAAAAAATTAAATCTGCCTAACACTTTCTGAGTATGTGCAAAACATATGCCTAAAGTGGAGTATCCAGTTTTTCAACTAAAATTATTCCTTTGTTCCTCTTATAGTACTATCTGTGATGTGACGTCAGGAATGTTGGAAGTTGAGGTTTTCCAGGGCTGATCTCGCATGAATTGTTAAACTTACAAAAACAGAAAATGAATAGGAATTAAATGTATGTGGTTTTTTTTTTTTTTTAATGTACTGGCATGCAATGTTATTGATGGTGGGCATTTTTGAGCAGGACATAGTGACGTGCATTACCAAAAAAAAAAAAGTTAAAATACCTCACCCCATCTATACGAAAGCTTACCCTCATTATTTCAATTCAGAGACTGACAGTTCAAGACTTAATATTACAATAAAAAAGCAAAAACGGTGTCAGCAGAAACCAGAAAAGTTTGGGTGACACCCAGATGTGAAACACTATGATACACTGGTTAAATCCATGTGAAAAACCAGAAACACATAAGATTGCAATTTAATCTTTTTATTTGAAAGATAAATATTGTTACTATCAAGCTTGACAGTATAGAAAATGTGTGCCCTGCAGCCTCCTGACAAAACAAAATTTATATTTAAAACTTCCTGAAATAATGCCTTTCATATGTGGGGATTTTGTCACACTGCAGTGGCTCTAAACTTACCTTATGGTCCTGTACCTTTAATTATTTTATGCCTAGAAGACACATTTTAAATAGAAGTGGCGGGTTACAAGCGTTTTGACAGCTGGGGATGATTAAAATACTGACAACATGCACTATATAAAATTCCCTGAGGTTTTCAGCTGGGTTGTCCTCGGAAAGTTAGACATTAGAATCCAAAAAGTGTATATTTTAACCACAAGCGTGAAATGTTTAGACCGCTGGGTTAGATTCTTTCCCCATTGCCTTACCCTCATAGACCTTTTTCTCAAACAAACTCAAAGGCACTTACTTGAAAAGTGGTCAACAAAAATTGATTTATTCATGTAATCTTGTTTTGAAAACGCACATCCCACTTTTGCAGCCAGCTGTTTTACATAATGGTGGGTTTTGGAAGGAACTGGATTTTAAGCATACCTGCTAATTTTTCCCCTCTCCATTTCCTTCATATGGGTGTAACATGCGGTACATACTGACTGATTTGTCTGTACTTCTCATTGATATGTTATCAGTCTCACTACATTAGAAACAACACAACTTTCATCTGTCCCTCCTCTATAACCAGAGAGATGTTTATGTAACAGTTGAGTCTCACAATCACTGAGAAAATTAAAATTTGTGATTTTTCTTCCTGTCCAGATTGTCAGACGTCTATTGTGAAAAGGTTTCCCCAGGGCTAAGGACATAAGAACTGACATGATGGATAGGGTTGCCAACCTCCAGGTACTAGCTGGAGATCTCCTGCTATTATAACTGATTTCCAGCCAATAGGGATCAGCTCACCTGGAGAAAATGGCCGCTTTGGCAATTGGACACTATGGCATTGAAGTCCCTCCCCTCCCCAAACCCCGCCCTCCTCAGGCTCTGCCCCAAGAACCTCCCACCAGTGGCAAAGAGGGACCTGGCAACCCTACAGATGGATCAAGACAAAAGTCCACCATTCAAGTGTTGGTCAACCAACCTCTGAGCATGGAATTAGACTTCCTTTGTTGTCTGTCTCCAGTATCTGGAAACAAGGTTCCACCTAGCTATCATGGCTAATAGCCACTGATAGATCCACCTCCCATGAATGTATCTAATCAATTTGTTAAGTCATATAAACCGGAAGTCCTCTCTCCATCAGTTAGCAGTAAGTTCATTAAGTTGATTTATGCATTTTGTGAAGAACATCTTTTTTCAGTTCTACTGCCACCAACTTCCCTGTAGAACCTTGAGTCCTATTATTATTATTCTGTGCTGTTCATAATTTTGCATACCTTTATCACATCTCTCATTTTTCATCTTTTCTCTAAAATAAAATGTTCTGACCAGTTGAGCTTTTCTTACAGAGCAGTTGATCCAGCCCCTTGATTATTCAAGTATTTCTTGTATTTTGTCCCCCCCAATTTTCCAATTGCAAGTCAAACAACAGTGACATCAACTATAACATCAGTATAGTAGGTGGACAGACCTTCTGATGATGTCATCAGCAATCATTTATCTGTCTACTGGCCACCGTCTACCTTTGTTATTTTTTCTTCACTGTCACTGGCAAACCTGTGGCTAAAAGGGAGAAGGGGCTTTGTCTTATTAAACCAATTAAAAACAATAGACCTTCAGCACTGTAAATAGAGATGCGTTTCAAGTAAAACCCAGAACTATATTTGGGTCACAGATTATAAACTACCTCCATCTCATAATGACAGCCAGCATGGTTAAGAGCGGTGAACTCTAATCTGGAGAACCAGGTTTGATTCCCCACTCTTCCACACGAGCGGCAGACTCTGTCTAGTGAACCGGGTTGGTTTCCCCACTCCTACACATGAAGTCAGCTGGGTGACCTTGGGCTACTCACAGTTCACTCCAAACCCTCTCAGCCTCACCTACCTCACAAGGTGTCTGTTGTGGGGAGAGGGAAGGTGATTGTAAGCCGGTTGGAGAAAATTGCGGTATAAAAACCAACTCTTCCTCTTCTTGATTGGGAGAAAAATGCTCTTTTTTTCAAGAGTTCTGAATTGTATCCTATTGTTTTGGTGCATGTGTCTTCTAATGCAGGTGTCCCTGACCTTGTTCAACCTAGGAACACACTGGAGGTTTGAGGACAAGTAGTGGGCACCACAGCAAAATGTTTACCATGGAGACTGGGACTAATCACAAAATACTGGAAGGTTCAAGCCAAGAATCTTCCTACAATGGAAGCGGCTGTTTCTGATTGGGTGCTTCATACAGACGCAAAGCTCTTCCGAAGGTCCTGGGTGCTTCTGAAGGACCTTCTGCTCCAAGGAGGTGGAGGAAAACCAGGACTGTCTCTTTGATTTTAAGAGAAGAATTTTTGGAGAAGAAGCACGTGGTTGCCAAGAACCACATTGGCAGGGCCCATGGTGCCCACTGAAGGCCATACTGAAGGCCCATGGTGCCATACTGGAGGTCACTGTCCAAATGCCTCTTGGAAATTGTAGTGAAAAGGCAAGTATGGTGATGTTGTAATTTCAGAACTACTGAGGGAGCCTGTACCACTATTCAATAAATTAGGGGGACATTTTATAAAATCTCAGGAAAGAATGGCAATCCTCCCCTGAGAATAAGTAATGAAGTTATGAGTATGTGCCACATGAGTTACCATACCTAGCTGCTTGGTGTAACTGTGGCCACACAAGGTGTAAATAGGAGGTATCTGTTTATAATACTTTGCTTTATTGATTACCATTGAGAGTTTCAGGGAAAGGATGCCCAACTTATAATAAAAATCAAAACTACCACCCATGAAATTTTGCATTGCAAACCACCAAGTATTTGCAAACTTTGTTAGCATCACTAATTTCAAGGTTTCAGAGCAGGAAATGAGGAGACTGTTTAATGGAGCTTCATTAAATTTTGGATGGTTCACTCAATTAAATGGTAATGTGTGTTTATAAGTGATGGAAGATTTAAGGAGTGCTTGTTCATAGATTGAAACACATATACAGTTACAAAATGTAATTTCTTCTTTCCAATGGCACATACAGTAGAGCTCAAATACTCATTAAGTGCTGCAGACATCTCTCTCTCTCTCTCTTACACACACACACACACCCCACTATAATGCTTACAGCCATTCTTGAGCTGAGCTGGCAAAAGTCATTTGGAGGCACGCAAGGGCCCATGCCGGTGTCCATACCACTTGCAACGGTGCCCAGGTAGGGTTACCAACCTCCAGATACTAGCTGGAGATCTCCTGCTATTACAACTGATCTCCAGCCAGTGGCGGACCTACATTTTTGGGGCCCTGAAGCTTGAACTGTTATGGGGGGCCCTTCGCAACCAGCAACAATAGGGCATCATCCAACGAGGTCCAAAAGCGCCTTGCTGCCTTTGCAAGGACCTTGAGGCCGAAATGGTGGAGAACAGGGTGGTGGGGTAGAGTCCTTGAAAATGGGCCATACAGTGATGAAATAAAACTACAAACTATTAAGCTGTGCACCAACAAAGGATTTGAGGATCCCGCAGCTGTGTAGGCTGTGAATAGATTCTGGTGAGCTCAGTGAGCCTGTACAGCTGGGGGGTTTGAGCGCTGCAAACCCCCGAGAAAATTTTGAAATTTGACCAATTACAGGGTCATTTTTATGCCTTATGAAACGGGTATTAGAGCATATTCTAAAGTAAATATTAAGTACTTCCACCCATTGGCTTATGATTCTATCACTAAAAAGCTCCATCAATTTTGTTGAGAAATTAACTCATTAAAAAAAAAGTTGCTTCAGGGGCCCCCTCCAGAATTAGGGGCCCTGAAGCTTAAGCTTCATTAGTTTCACAGTAGATCCGCCTCTGTCTCCAGCCGATAGAGATCAGTTCACCTGGAGAAAATGGCGGCTTTGGCAATTAAACTCTATGGCATTGAAGTCCCTCCCTTCCCCAAACCCCGCCCTCCTCAGGCTCTGCCCCAAAAACCTTCCACCGAAGAGGGACCTGGAAACCCTATGATTGGGCCACTTGCGCTGCCGTGACCGGCACAGATGCCAGCCTCCCAGTCCATGCACCATCATCCCGGAGGGCATTCCTGGGGTGTTCCGGGGACAGAGCATCCTAACCCCTTTTCAGGAACAACCCCCTTGCCCTTACTTGCACTTATGCCACCTTTTTAGGTGGCATAGCCCTGTGGAACACAA
Source organism: Euleptes europaea (assembly GCF_029931775.1). Taxonomy (NCBI): domain Eukaryota; kingdom Metazoa; phylum Chordata; class Lepidosauria; order Squamata; family Sphaerodactylidae; genus Euleptes; species Euleptes europaea. The sequence goes on along the minus strand of NC_079328.1, from coordinate 30,119,586 downwards.
TGGGGCGGTTCCGTAGGGCTTGCAAGTAAGGGCAGCTTTCTGCCTTCAGGAAGGAGCTGAATCCTCCTTTGGAGGTGGTGCGGCTGTGCCATGCCCAACCATCACGCAGCCCCTCCCCTCAGGAATGGACTATTAATCTCAAAATTCCTACCGGTGTTTGACTTGAGCGAAAGCATATCCACACATCATTGGATGTTGGACTATTGTAAACACATTCATCTCCTGGATTTTCCTGACTGGTCAAGAAAGACTAGGAAGTGGATTATGAGAATGTGTGGATTCACCCAAAGGATCTCCCAATCGACACCTGAAGCTGTCATCAGACAAGTCATAGAAAAGAGCAAGAGTCCAGTAGCACCTTAAAGACTAACTAATCAGACAAGTCAGATCTTTGGGCCATCTTGTAACTCTTGTGGGTCTTAGGCAAAAGCTGTTCTCAACTCTGCTATGTGTGATCTTTTAATTGGAGTGTCTAAATATCAAACATGGAAACTTACAGCTGCCAAACTAGGGTTGCCAACCTCCAGGTGGTAGCTGGAGATTTCCTGCTATTATAAGTGATCTCCAGGCAACAGAGATCAGTTCACCTGTAGAAAATGGCTGCTTTGGCAATTGGATTCTATGGCATTATACCCATTTAAATCCCTCCCCTCCCTAAACTCTGCCCTCCTCAGGCTCCACCCCCCAAAAATCTCCAGGTATTTCCCAACCTGGAGCTTGTAACCCTATGCCAACCATGTGATCGACCACTGAGCTATGACTACTCCCCATGTGCTCCACATTACGTTTTCACTACTCTTTCTCTAGTACATTTTATCCCATCCTTCCTCTGAGGAGCACAGGGGAGGAGGAATATATTCTTCCTCATTTTATTCTCACTACAACTGAGTGCGGAAGGTTGGGCTGAAAGACAGTGAACATGCACACATGAACACATGAAGCTGCCTTATACTGAATTAGACCCTTGGTCCATCAAAGTCAGTATTGTCTACTCAGACCAGCAGTGGCTCTCCAGGGTCTCAGGCAGAGGTCTTTCACATCACCTGCTTGCCTAGTCCTTTAACTGGAGATGCCAAGGATTGAACCTGGGACCTTCTGCATGCCACTGAACCCTGCCCCTCCCCAGTGATTGGCCCCAGGTCACCCAGTGCCCTTCACGTCAGAATAGAGATTTCAACCTGCATCTTCCAGATACTAGTCCAACACCATCACCTCTTTACCACGTTGGTACCACAATAAATAACAACACCTAATGTTCTATGCAATGACAATGAATACAGATTAGCGTATTTTTTAACACTGCATCTCCTGGAGAGTACTAATATCAAGTTGGAGCTGAATGCTGGCTTTCCCTCCATGAGCAACGCAAAACACTTCTTTGCCCTGTAGCAGGCAATCACTCTTCAATTTTCTCCCAAAGCTCATTTCAACAGGAGACGTTCCCGAGAGAGGTACAGCACATCTGAAATAATGTAATTCATTTCAGCTTAATGAACAGCCATCTAATTTGGATTGTAGTAGCTGTATAGCAGGTTTAACCATACTGTGATATTAACACCAGCAATAAAGAACCAAAAAAATGTATTTTTTTCCTTCGTGGCGCAATGCAAGTTATTGAAGCAGCAGTTAATTGCATCAACAGGAGCCAAGAATACTTGAAGTACTTGATTAGGAAGGTACAAGGACATAATAGGAATTTATCAAGAAGTCCCTATTTTATTTGGCTAGGTTACAAAAATACTTGTTTTAATTTCTTTGGCTTTTTAAATACAAGGATGGATTCATTTATATCTGGAGGGAAGGAGAAAGAACAGTTAGCGATTTTCTTGTCTTGTACAGAAATGCAAATAGCCAGCAAACCGGCACAAAAGAAACTTGGAAATGATGCTTTATAATTTTTTTAATCAGAGGGGGAAATATGGTTGGAAAGACTGGGTATCATAAAAGGAAAACACTCAGGCCGAGCCAAAACTATACAGTTCTGGTTGCAATTTTCTAACAACAGTAATACAAAAATTCATTTTTCAATGTCTATTGAAGAGCCCCCTTTGAAATTTTTGCAAGTTTTGGTCCCTTGCCGAATGTGCACACTTTCATATGAAAATCAAAACATACAAAAACTCAGTTGAACCCTGGGGGGAGGGGGGATGATCACAGGACAGTGTGTTAAAGCAGTACCTGTGAGTAAAAAGGTAAAAAGGGAAACTTTGGAGAACCTCCAGCAAGAAAAGGCATTCAAATGTGTCGCTCACATGAGCTCTGATCCAACCAGTTTTCCTGCTACTGAAAAAAGGGAAAAGATATCTCCTTTGGTCATCCCAGAAAGCTATGGGACTTGTAAGCACAAAAACCATTTGGGGGTGAGAGCTGAAGGAAGGAGAAGAATTGGGAGAGGTTGAGTGAAAAGGCTGCTTGGATCCAACCCATAGTGATTGGGTAAGCTTGAAGAATGTTAGCAGAGAGACCAGACCGATTTGCCTGCACCTGCAAGACAAGTTATCCTTGGGGTGCTAATGTTTCCAGTGGCATCAATGAATCACTGGGTCATCCTTCACATCATCTAAGATGTGTTTCCCAGGAAGCAGAAAAGGTTACATTGGGTGGTCTGCATAGGGTCTGGAAACCAGGTGTGTGTGTTTTGGTCATGTTGTTTCAAGGAATTTTGGGAGCAAGTCTCCAATGGACTAGGATTGCTAGGTCTGGCTTCGCCGTTTTGGGAGGTTTTGGGGTGGAGCCTGAGGAGGGCAGGGTTTGGAGAGGAGAGGGACTTCAATGCCATAGAGTCCAATTGCCAAAGCAGCCATTTTCTCCAGGTGAACTGATCTCTATCTATCGGCTGGAGATCAGTTGTAATAGCAGGAGATCTCTAGCTAGTACCTGGAGGTTGGCAACGCTAGATAGGGTTATACCATGCTGCTTTTCTTACCCCAGATACATCTACACATCCAAAAATAAACCTTCATCAGAAAGAGAGAGACAGACAGAGAGAGAGAGAGAGAGACAGACAGACAGACAGACAGACAGACAGACAGATCAGAAAACCTTCCCCTAATGCCAAATTTTCATACACCAGGAAATTTGTTTTTATATGGATGGGAATTCCGGGTTTGATATTCTAGGTTTTATTAGATGGTAAACTACTTCAAAGAATTCTTTGGAAAAGCAGGATATAAATATTTTAAGTAGATTAAGGGAATACCCAGATACCTTCAGCCACTATGCCATCCTACCTAACATACATAACATAAGCCAGTGTCCTTTAGTTCACATACTATGAGAAAGAGAGAGACTCTGCTACTGTTTTAGAGCTTCTGCCCTTTCCTTCCCCAGTGGCCTCCATACAGATATTTAGTTCACTGGTGTATGAAACACTTTGCATATCAAGATAGGCTTTTTTATTAACCAATTTAATCGGGGCAAACTTCCGTCTTTGCAGCTGATCTTGGGCTTCCTTGGGGCCAAGCTTCTCACTTACATGCTGATGAACTTAAAAAAAAAAAAAACCCTCTCATCTTTTGTTGCAAAGGTAGTTAGGCTTTAATATTCCCATGTCCCAATTACGAAGGAAGATGAGAGAGAAATAGGATTTTTTTTTTTTAAGTGTGACTGGCAGAACAAACTGCAGAAGAAAGCAATGCTGGATGCTGTCTCAGTGTTTAATTTGGTTTTCTGAAAGCTCTTCAACACACGGTGGAATGCTGGCACAACAGAGTGGTCAGAGAGCATCTGATTCTGACAGAAAGCAGATACTGCGCTGGAACTGAGACCGAGAGATCTCATCACGTGGAGGTATTTCCCACAGTTGAAATGCTGAACTGGAATGGTTTCTCTCTGAGCCTCTGAGCTGCCTCGGTTTCCACGTGTTGCCTTCCCAGCGCTTCCGTCTCATTTCTTGGCAGTTCCTTAAATCAGGTCACGGGTTGTTTGAGAAAGCATGGAGGAACAATAAGGAAAACATGGAAAGGCAAATAAATGAGGAGAAAATGAGGAAGGTTGGGTGGAGGAGAAAATTGCAGTTCATCACCCAAGCCATGGGAAAGCGTTCATGTGAAAAGACAGCGGATAGGGTCAAAAGTCCCTCAACTTTCATCTTTCCACTAACTACCCCATGTGGTTAATCTATCCCTAAGAAGGCACCTGACAAAGTTCAACCAACATTCTCACTGGTGAAGTTGGAGAAATCTAATTGTGTGGTATACAATCACATGGCAATAACAATGGGGAAGCACCTTATTATTATTATTCTTAGAACATTTCTCAGGTAAATTCCAGTGGGGTAGCTATGTGAGTCTGGTTCAGTGAAAACACAAAAGGTATGTGGCCCCTTTAAAAATGACAAATTTACTTTAGCATACCTCAGATACAGCTCATCAGGTAAAAGCATGGGTACTCTAAAAAGGAAAAAAGGTTGTGGTTTTTTTTTTTTTTAAGGTCAGGGTAAGAAAAGTAGGGGACCAATCTATTGTTCTACTGTGCTGAGAAAGCAGAGAATCCATTCCAGTCTACAAGCTCAAGCACTGGTCTGTGGTAGGCGGGAGGGGCTATGGATGCAACAGGGATCTCATTCCACTGCAGCATTGTGTGCAGCTCTGTAAAAAAAGAAAAAAAGAGGGGAAAAAAAGCAAAATAGGGTAACTCTAGGGATCACTGGAAATTCTATGGTTCATAGTGTTTCCGGTGATCCTTAGAGTTACCCTACATTCTACCACAGAGTTTCTGGAAATTCCTAGAGCTATCTATGTTATTTCCTTTTTTTTTTTTTTAACTGAAAGTGCTGTGGCACCACAGCTGGCATCACGGCCTCCTCATATCCCTGCCCACAACCTTCCAGCCAGTTGCCAAGCACTGCCTGGCAACCATGGGATCCAGTGCTGGATAAAGACACGCTGACAGCCTGAGCTACGTGAAAGATGCCCTTTATCATCTGTGGCCCTAGGCTATAGATTATTTCATCCGTGCATAAATCCAGCTTTGTTTGGATCATTTTAAGAACGCATAGTCTGTGGGCAGAATGTCCCACATTCAGTCCCTATCTTCTCTGTTCAAAACATCTGTAGTGCCTGGTATGGGGAAATGTCCTTCCCTGCAATGAGAAGATGTATTTTCCCCTTTTTGCAGTAATGAACAGAGGGAAGGCAGGTTATTTTGATTAGTGAAATTGTTCAAAGTGAGGAAGAGGTAAACCCCTTATTTATTTATCTATAATATTTCTATGATGCCTTAGGGAGGGTCTTCCTTCCATAACCCTGATCTGAATCGGGGGCCTTTTAAGAAATCTTGGACAATCTGATCACAATGCCATGTTGGTTTCAATCCTGGGCTTGAAAGCCTTGCGGTGCAAAGAAGAGGGTAAAAATAAAATAGTCCTAAACAAATAAATGTTTTGTCATTGGAGAGCATCTCCATGATATTCCTTTTGCTCTCAATATATATGTGAGGGGAAAGTATTTTTAGCAGCAGTTAGCCATTGTAAGTCACTGGAAGAATGTATTTCTCCTGATGCAACTTATTCTGTTTGTGATTTCAGACTCTGTAGCTAATATTTCAATAATACATGCATTACGAACTGCTAGAACTGGCAAGGTATATCACTGTTGTCTGTTTCCAGAGAAGGATTTTGTTGCCGATTCTGAATGAATAGATGCTGAAGTGGAATCCAGCATGGAAAATGAAGGAAGTTCAGTGGGAGGGTAACGTTTATGGGAGATTGAACTTCTTTTTTAGTACTCTACTGTCTTGGAGATGCAGTCTCCCTAAAAAATATTAGCTTTTATGCCCTGGAACATAGAGTATAGGCAGGCTGACTGACTAAGTCGTTTGAGTTTCCTAACTCATCACATTTATTGTACTGCCTTCATCTCAGTATTCAGGAAAAAAAGAGATTGAATGCTTTCATCGTGAACCAATCTATGGAATAAATGTTTTCACATGTAACAAGGAATGGAAGACACCAGCTGAACTCCGAGCAATGGTGAAAATCTAATTGGTGTTGCAGGAGACCCAAACATGAATAAACAGAGCATTGTATATATGCTGTGCCGTACTGCATTTTCCTGTAGTGTGCTGTTTGGTAGCCTTCCTGAAGATATGCAGCACTGTGAATCAACAAGAGACAGGCTGATGTATTCAAATGTTGGTTCACGATGGGGACACAGCTAGCTTAGAATCCCAGCTTGGAATCTCCAAAATGCGGGCAGACACATTCGAACATTGTCGACACGGTGGAGGAGTAGGGTTGCCAGCCTCCAGGTGGGTGGCTGGAGATCTCCTGCTATTACAACTGATCTCCAGGTGACAGAGATCAGTTCACCTGGAGAAAATGGCTGCATTGGAAGGAGGAGGATATGGAATTACACCCCCATTGAAGTCCCGCCCTTCTTAAACCCTGCCCTCCTCAGGCTCCTCCCCAAAAATCTCCAGGTATTTTCCAACCAGGGGCTGGCAACCCTAGTGGAGAAGGGAACATGCTTCCCTCCTACAGCAGTAAGATCCATAGTCCAAGTGTGGTCATCAGACCACAGTAGAATCTACTTCACTGCATAATCCAATTATTTATTATATATTTAGATAATTTCTAAAGTGCTAAAGTGCATTGCAAGTGGAGTGAAAGTGTATTATTCAGCAAGTGTGAAAGTGTCCAATGTTGCGATATCAAATTAGGGTTGCCAACTTCCAGGTGATGGCTGGCGATCTCCTGGGTTTACAATTGATCTCCAGGTGACAGAGATCAGTTCCCTTGGAGAAAATGGCGGCTTTGGAAGGTGGACTGTATGGCATTACACCCCATTGAAGTCCCTCCCCTCACTAAACCCCGCCCTCCTCAGGATCCACCCCTAAAATCCCCACATATTTCCCAACCCAGTGCCAGCAACCCTATATATCATGTGCTTTCAGACCAGATCTTGGATTCAAACTTCCATAGCAACTCAGTTTTCATAGGAACCCTCTACCAAAAAACAACAACAAAAAACCTCATGAGATATTTGGATAAATCGTATTGAAGTTTCTTTGCTAGTGCAATTTGAATATCATTTTTCCCACTTGATATAGAAGTCTGAGACAAACAGCTCATAAAGAAACATACCAAGCAAATAACTGTTTCACCAAATTCCCTTCTTCCATTCCAACGAAATCTGTTTTATCCAACTGTCTTCCAATATGAAGGTGATTTATTTGACAAGTTGAGGAGGCTGAAATTAAGATGGTCTTACTGTAGCCCTCCCATAAATGACTCAATTTTTGATGTACATCTTTCCCCCCACCCCATCTTTCCCCCCTTTCCTCTCTTGGTTTCAGCGGATACTGGGTCATTATAACAAAAGAGCTTATGAATTCATTTCCTAAAATTTCAACGTCTCCAAAGCATGCTTGGATTATTTTTAATTCAGTCAATTTGTAACAAGTATTTAGGCCATTTCCTCTGCAATATATTTATGATAAATCCCATTCAATTCCACATGTATGGCTGCAAGCTTTATTGCTCAACAAACATTTCATCTACTCTCCCATAATTTATATCTGAATGGGTTTATTATAGACAGAGCATTTCATTCATTGTACCGTTAATTCTGGAACATGCTGCCTGTTTTCAGTATGGTTGCTCGACCATTATGCGCTTTCAGTACAATTGAATTTTTGGAGTTTATAAAACGGTTTATGAATATGTAATGCAAATTATATTAACAAGGCGAGCGGGCTCTTTGTTTCTTTTATGACCACTTCCAGACGATGGCTGGTTAAGAGAGCAGGCTTGGTAAAGTGTCTCGCTCCGATCTTAGGATCTATTAAACAGAGCAATGTTGTACAGTACCATTTTTAAGGTACAATGCATCCACTTTAGGCAAAACAACAACTGAAACTGGCAGACTTTCCACTGAAAATAATGTATGCTATAATGGCGCTGTGGACTCTGAAAACGGGCCCACTTTTAGTGAGCAAATGTTAATATAAAATTATAGCCAAGGAACAGCTATGGAAGGGTATTGAGGGAGACACACACACCCTGCCTAGAAGTAAAAGGAAGCTCCAAATTCAAATTCAAAACCTTTAATGGCATATAATATCGACCAACACAGTATAGCAATTAAAATATTGAACATCAAATACAGGCAAAATTAGGAACAGCAATTTATCCCCAGTTCCCTTTTTGGTGAATACTTATAGCATTATTAAGAAATTTGGCAACCTCCTCAGTTACCGTGTTTCCCCGAAAATGACATACCCATAAAATAAGCCATAGCAGGATTTCTAAGCATTTGTGCAATATAAGCCAAGCCCCAAAAATAAGACATGGTGATAGGCATGGCTATGCAGGTGCCGTGTGCGCCCGCATGCCTCGCCGCGGCTCCTACCCAGACCTGCGCCTGCGTCACTCCAATGGCCAACCTCGCAGCGTGCAACTGGGAAACCTCGGCCGCTCCCTCACCCCTTTAAAAACTTGATCGGCGGGGGGGAGGAGGAGGAGGAGGAAGGGCGGCTCACAAAGTGCCTGCCCGGCCCTCCCGTCCAGAGGTATCGGGCTGCTTTTCCTACCTTGTGCATCCACCCCCCCTTCCCCTGCGCTCTCCCCGCGCGTGAGGTCTCGGGGCTTGCTGAGCCAGCCTCCCGTGCCACTTCTGTGTGCTCGGCGGCTTGCAGTGCCGCCTGCCCGCCCAACTCTTTCCCCTCACTGCCGGGCCGCCAGTTCCTGCACTCCCACCCACCGATCGCTCTCTCCTCTGCCTTTTTCACCCTCTTCTCTGTTTGAGGGGGCGGGGAGCATCGAAGAGCTCCCCTCCTTTTGCAGCAGGAGCCGTGATCTTGCCATCCCCGCCGCTGCCTGCTGCTCCACGAGTGGGACTGGTTTCAGTGGGAGGTTAGCTGATCGGGCAGATAACCGACATCCGAGTTCAAAACCTCCAAGGTAAAACATAAAAACATTTCTCCCTTTGCCTTCCCTCTTTCTGCTTGTGCAAGGAGGTGTGTATGCGCCTGCGTCTGGGTCGGAGTGCATCCCCCTCCGGGGTTGGTTTCCAGATGGATTCGATTTGGGGACTTTAAACCCCATTTCCCATCAAGCAGGTTTAGTTAAGGAGACTTAACTATCTTTGAATAAATGTAGATTGTTGTACCATACTTAATAAAAATAAGACATCCCCTGAAAATAAGCCATAGTGTGTCTTCTTGAGGAAAAATAAATATAAGACAGTGTCTTATTTTTGGGGAAACACGGTATATCAGGAGAAGTATCTTTCAATATATGGTTTTCTTTAGCTAAGCTTGATCAGACAGTCCCATCAGATTTGTGAAGATGGAATCAATATATTTAAACCGTATATCTGAATAAAATGGGTAGTGAAAAAGGATACGCCAAATTGATTCAAAGTTTTTCAGTTCACATGGACAGAGTCTGTCATCATAGGCCCCTTTTTTGAACCTGCCAAATAAGACCGCTGATGGAATAACATTAAACCTAGCCAGGGAAAAAGATCTACCCAGTTGTGGATTTTTTAAAAGGTGAAGATACGAAGCTATACCACCAACATTAAGTAAAGGCCCTAGCCTTAAGGGGGAACAACTTTTTTCTGCTGCACTACCAAGACCTTGTGATTGAATATCCAAAATTCTACTTTTAATTGTTTGAAACGAAAATGAAGCTTCAGTTAAATGGATCTGGCGGTAGGTGGGACATGCTGACCATGATAGACAAAAGGTCTGACTCAGTAGAAGAAAGCTTCATCTGTTCATGTGTTAGCTCCAGGCTTCCCTCTTCCCATGATAGCCATGGAAATGCATAGCTTCCCACTCCCTCTGGGGCTGGTGTGGTATTCCCATCTCATGTCACCCAAGTCCCCTGCCATCTCTTTCCACCTTCGTGGACGCTCTTCTCATGTCTCAGAGGCTTAGTGCCATAGGTGTACTCCAATCTTCTACAGAAGACCTACCAAATATTCTGAATTCTTCCTGGAAGAATACTGGAAGTACAGGTGAACAAATTCTCCAGCCTCCACTTTGTTACTGTTTCTCCAATGATCTGCACAGAAGCATTTTGTTCCTGTGAGCTTCCTCTCATCGCTTAAGATTTTGTAGCTGATCTTTCAACATTTTGCTTAAAAATATGTATTTGAATATGCACATGAATACATATTTTATTTTCATATGTGTTTGGCCAACTGAACTCTTCAGTCATCGACTGTTCTCTGAAGCTGTATGTGTATAACAAGTTTTTTGTGCGGATATGGAAAGCATGAAACGCTGGCCCCGAGATCAAAAACTGATCTATGAACTAGTAGAAAAGAGCAAGAGTCCAGTAGCACCTTAAAGACTAACAAAAATATTTTCTGGCAGGGTATGAGCTTTTGTGAGCCACAGCTCACTTCTTCAGATCTATGGACTGTGTGTTCTGGGCACTGCATTGATGCCTGTTATTTAAATAAATGTGTAACAAAATACACAGAGAATGATGGTTGTGTAGTTGTTGATAGGAGAGGAGGGGAGTGCACTGTATCATGCCAGACAGCGGGCATATCAAATTTAGTGGGTGGAAATTTGGCAGTAAAGAATGTTGTGAGCAACCCTAACTGGAAGTCTGTGTGGATTTAGAAGCACTAGATTACCAGCAAATGATCTCCACCCAAAGATGGGGCTTATCCCACACAGCAGCTGCAGCACTGAAAAACCATCAAGGGGAATTCCACCTACCCGGTCATTAGAATGGACTCCTCACTCCATAAATTAATAACCCATGTCAGGAGAGGATAATCATGCCACTGAATCTGCATGGCGGGGGAATGTGATCTTCCTCTAAATCATTCCACCTCCTCCTGATGTAAACAATTTTTTTTAATGCAACTAAAATTCTCTTCGCTTGGCAGCAGCGAACACTGCCGTTCTTGTAACAGTGGACAAGGCAAGCTGTGATTTATACACAAAGGGTGGCTTCCAATGGCTTTGGTTTACCACGTTTACCTTGCTAAACCTCCCAGATGGATTTCCTAATGCACTTTACCTGCTAAGGCACATGCTAAATCTTCTACCCTGGCACGAAAGTGCATAAAGACGTTATTAAAAGCGCCAGGGCTCCATTTAATGTCTTGGCTTGCTCGGTCGAAGGCGAGCGTTCTCCAGCAATGGAACGGAACACACTTCCTTGTGCTACAATGCGACTAATCCTTTTGCGCTTAAAAAAACAAAACAAAAACCTAAGGGCTTGTGGGTTTATTTTTCAGTCATGGCAACCAAAGGTGGAAGTCTTTCTCACAGCATATAGGCTCTTTACAGCTATAAAGGAAGAGACAGAAGGCATATTTTCTGTTAATGTTGACAGCCTGTAAGCCGATGTAGGGATGATGGTTTTCCGAATGCTTGCTGGCATGCCTACTCATAAAGTCTAGGGATACTCAAACACCTGCCTGTTTTGCTCACGTTCGGTTTGCCAGTTGCAGACAGGGAGCCGGTTTTTCGATGGACTGTTCATCTGATTGTCAACTCGCTGATTACAGTTTAGCGGGTGACTTCCTGACTTTCTCTTATTCTCTCCTAACAGCACAGCACAGGTATTTCCAGGTATTGAAGTGGTGCTCGGAATTCTTAGGAATACCAATATCAAGGTCCCAAATGTTTCTGGAAACATTCGGGAAAATATTCAGGCTGGCATTTTAAGGACACCAGGTCTGGTTTTTCTTTTCTACATATTTTCTGCATAATGTCAGGGAAGCGGGGAGGGAGGGAACTCTCCTAGGCAAATGGGATCACACTGTCTGCCCAATGATAACAATCCTCTCATAGCCCTCCACTCTGGCCATTGGCAGATAGAAAGCCAGCCTAGATGCATCTTGACTCCATCTAGGGTGAGATTTTTTGGGAGTGGTGTGCCACTGCTGCTCCGGTCTGTCTCTGTCTAGGATTAATTCTGCTGCCTGTTGCTGCCTCCCTGGGAAGACCTTCTTGTTCTGTTCCATTGTAAGCTGCCCTGAGCCTGACCCGGTTGGGAAAGGGCAAGGTATATAAATTGAATACAACAAAATAAATAAAACAATCAATAATCCAGAAGACCTCTAGCCCCTCTCCAAACTCCCCAAGTTTTTATCAACCTGAAGTAGTGCTCACAAGCAGGGCATGAGTGCTTTTATGCCACTCTCTGGAACTAAAAAATAGACTGCATCTGAACATGGATGTTTTATTTAGTTATCATGCTAAAAGCCATTAATACACCCATCCTCCATGAATTCATCCCATTTCCCCTGCCACTTAGTTTATCACACTAAAAGGCTTCTGCATGATATTACCATCCTGAGTCACCAAAGCACCCTTAGTACTATTGAATTTTAATTTACCCTACTTCATTTATACTCTACTTGTTTTTCCCAAATCAGTGGCTGGAAATAATATCCTAAAACAAGATTCAGTCCCATATTTTCCCCATCTCGTACTATAATATTCTCTCTTTTTTTTCATAGCTTTTTCATTATTACACTTTAGTCTTTCCAAAGAAAGCACAAGCTGTAAATCTTCATGAAGTTCCCCGTGATTAGTTTCTTTTGGAGCAGAGCCAAAGGATAAGCCTGCTTCCAATACGGTTTTTATGTGCTGCTTCAATCAAGAATTCATTTATTAATCCTTCCAATCGAGCCTGGATTAAGCAGCTCCGGTGTTTTGAGTCACAACACCTTTTGATATTCCTCCCAATGAAAGAACACCACCCACAAATGCCAAATAGCTGTTTGGGTGTCAAAAGGTGTTGCTCAGAACCCCTGATTTGGGATCATCAGGGATGCTTTCAAAATTTTCATCTAAATCTCTTCCTGGGTTTAACAGGGCAATTAGAGTTGCCAGGTCCCTCTTTGCCACCCGCAGGAGGTTTTTGGGGCAGAGCCTGAGGAGGGCAGGGTTTGGGGAGGGGAGGGACTTCAATGCCATAGAGTCCAATCTCCAAAGCGGCCATTTTCTCCAGGTGAACTGATCTCTATCTATTGGCTGGAGATCAGTTGTAATAGCAGGAGATCTCCAGCTAGTTCCTGGAGGTCGGCAACCCTAAGGGCAATCCTAAAGAGAGTTATACCTTTCTAAGATAATGGGCCCAGAAGGGTGTAACTCCACTTTGGAGGATGGCACTGTATGATTACTAGCCACCCAGGGAGTTCATTGAGTCTGCCACAGTAAGCAATGCAAATGGAACTTCCTTGTACTGCAGGTGGCATTGGGGGATAGCAGCTATGCAGGCTTCCTTTTCAACACAATCAAGAATAATGTGTGTTGCAGAACTGCATGCCTCCAATTAACCCACTTTCAATGTGGATTCCTTTGCAGATGCAGACGTAATTCTATGACCACCAATGGGCATGATAAGGTCTGATCAACACTTCATAATACGGGCACGTATTTTCATTCTTCTCATTATCAAGGCCTATGTGAACGTTGTTGGCTTATTAAATGTCCATTAACTAATCAGCTTCCTTCTCCATAAAATTTGTGTGATGGAATTGTACTGGATGGAAGAATTCTCCAAGGAGATTGCAATCCTAAACTCAGTTATAGGGAGTAAGCCTCGTTGCATTAGCCGGGTTTTATTGCTGAATAACAAATGCCTTTGGATTCCACTGTCACACCCAGTCATCCGAATCCTGAGCATATTGATTCAGAAGTCATCCCAGTGGTTTCGGTGAAATTAAGAATGATGAGTAAGTATGGGGTAGGGGTGAATGTATTGGGTTCACTCAGCAATAAAGCTGACTGGGTGACCTTGGACTAGTCTTTCTCTGTCTTGCCTACACCGCATGGTTGTTGTGAAGATGAAATGGGGGAGGGAGGTGGGAAAATGGGAACCTGGTACCTGTGCCTGCTGCCACTGTTCCATTCCAACTAGCTTCTTGGACGAAGGGTGAGATACAGGTGTGATACATAGGTTTGCCAACTGCCAGGTGGTGGCTGGAGATCTCCTGGGATTACAACTGATCTCCATGTGGTAGATATCAGTCCACCTGGAGAAAAATGGTCACTTTGGAAGGTGGACTCTATAGCATTATACCCCACTGAAGTCCCTCCCCTCCCCAAACCCCACCCTACTCAGGCTCCACCCCCAATATCTCCAGGTATTTCCCAACCCAGACCTGGCAACCCTAGAAAGATAAAAGTTTTCTTAGTGCTGTAGCCTTGGAAAAGCACTTTGGGCAGTTCACGTTATGACTGTAGGAGTACATGGTAGATGTGAGGACACTTCTTCCCAAATGGACAGCAGAGTCTCAGAGCATATGCTGTAATACTTAGTGGTAGGATTGCCAGCCACTGGCAACTGGTGGGAGAAGGAGGAGAGGGGGACAGGAGTAGGGCTGTCGGAAAAAAATTTTTTGGTACAGTTCGGATTCGGCCGAATTTGGCCCTTGTGGGTTCGGTAAGTGCCGAAGTCCGAACTCCCCCACTTCGGATCCGTTCAATTCGGCGGGAATTCAAAGTTCGGAAACAAAATTCGGCCGAATAAAGCCATTAAAAACACAATCGCGCCTTTCCGCGGCTCTGGGGGGGGCATTTTTGGGGTTAGAGGTCCCAAACTTTCGGCAGAGCTTCAAAGGACGTTTATTGAAAGACTCCCCAAGTTTTGTAAAGATTGGGTCAGGGGGGGCTGAGATATGGGCCCTGAAAGGGGTCCCCCCCACCCTTAATGTGCATCTCTCAGCAGAGCTTGCCGCCCACGCACAAAGCTCCCAGCCCCGACAACAGCTGAGAAATTTGCAAAACAACTGCAAAACAACACAACCTTGTTAAACAACATCTTTGCAACACACAACTGAAACCTCCCCCCTCAAACCAGGGAGCGAGAGACTCGAGGGGGAACACACACCCCAGGCAGAACCGACGAAAGCCCCCTTTGGCTTCCCCCCCCACCCACAGAAACTGCTCCCTCCCCACACACACACAGACTCTGCTTTCCCCCACACACACACATATACACAGGAGAAAAATTATAGATTAAAGCCCCCAAAGGGGTCTTACTGTGGCTGTCTTCTGTTCCATCAAGAGGGGCTGAAGAGGACTTGTAATCCAAGATGATTCCAATTAGGCACGGAACGTTTTGCTCTGGAGAAGATGCACACAGGATCGGCTGATCCATTCATCCCAATAGGGAAAAGGGGAAAGGGGAAAGGGGAAAGGGGAAAGCCCATATCTTGGGACCCCCTGACCCAATGTTCACAAAACCTGGGGGGTATCTTAAGAACACTGGTCTGAAACTCCGCTCAAAGTTTGGGATCTGCACCCCCAAAAATGCGCCCCCTGCAGCCATGGAAAGAGAAAGGGGGGAGGCGATATTTCTGCCCCCACAGAACCCATCTTTACAAAACTTGGGTAGTATCTTAAGAATAATTGTCTGAAGCTATGCTAAAAGTTTGGGGGCTATATCCCCAAAAAAGCTTACAGAATCAGCATCTCATCATTAGCCATTGGAACAATGTCCATGTCATTCAATAAGACTAAATAAGGCAAGTTATCTCAGAGGTCGCTTGTCATCTTATCTGGTCTGGCTAGGATTTCCAACCTCCAGGTGGTGGCTGGAGATCTCCTGCTGTTACAGAGATCAGTTCCCCCGGAGAAAATGGTTGCTTTGGCAATTGGACTCAATAGCATTGGTTTTATTGTAAACATTTTATGTAACATGAATTGTTTTAAATTGTTTTAATCTGTTGTCAGCCGCTCTGAGCCTGGCTTTGGCCAGGAAAGGGCGGCTTATAAATCGAATAAACTAAACTGAACAGTGGGGCCACTTCTTCACAAAGGATCAGTTAAATAGTAGGCAGGGAGGTAAGGCTGAGAGTATTTCTTTAAATTAAACTGAATTCAAGTGAAAAAAAATATGACCCATTTTTAAAGGAAGTCAGTAAATGATCTGCACCTCTGCTAATGTACCTTTTTATACATCTCGGCATTTCAAACTCTTGAGAAACCTGCTACCTTTTTAGTTTCATTTGGTAACACTTGTTTGTGTCTGATTATAATGTGTAACAGGAAGAGGGGAAAGCCTACATGAGCATGTGTAAAATTGAGAAAAATGAGGAGAAAAGGTTTTAAATTTTAATAGAAAAATTGTAGACCATAAATATTACGACCGCAAGGGAAAATGAACCACAGCTTGATCGCGCAACGAGAATAGCAATTAGAAGCATTTGTTGAATTTGGTTTCAATGTGCTGGGCATGTAGGTAAACACACTGAAAGCTAATGGTTTTATAATAGTCTTATTAATTCACACAAATAGTTAATGTTTTTGGATAAACTCCCCCCCCCATCTTTTGATCAATTTATGCATTCCACTTTTGCAAAAATTCCAGCCAAACGGATATGAACGTAATAATTTCACACAAACGTTCTCTACAGAGGGGTGCGCCAGGGACGAAGCAATAGTGGGACTCCCCGTCGCTTTATTCATAATGGATCAGCCCATTCAGTCCTTATTAATTTAATGGAGTACAACTGAGCAGCCGAGCAGGCTCGGCTTATGAGCGTTTCACAAATGGGGCCTTTTGCCTGTAATCGTTTAATCCTACTGGCTAGGACTCATAAATTGAATAAAGGAGCGAACTAGGTTTTAATTAAGTCTACAGAATGAGATTGCCTGAAAAGGATATCACAGGCTCTCGAGAACACGGCAGTTAAAAGAGTGTTTGTCCTCACGCCCGAACGGTGTCGAGCAACACTGCATGAGAGAGGGCATGAGCGGGGGGGGGGGGGGGAGGCAGCCAAAGCATGGAAGGCAGGTTGATGGAGAAGGGGGTGGTGCTCGTTAATTAAAAAAGTGTTCTCCATTCTCTCTCCCCCCCCCATCTCATTAAGATAATGCTCGCTCTCAAACATAGGCAGAGAGAAACAAGCACACAGTGGAGAGAAATAAGTAAAATATGGGGCTTCCTACCAGGATATTTTGTTACAAGCGAGGCTGCTGCCGTCATCATTAGGATAGAAGATATATTTTTTTACAACCGTCAGATCACTTTTCAGGGCTGTAAGTCTTCCTCTTCGCCACAATATCTTGGGAGCATGGATAACAGGTGGAAGGAAAAAAAATTCAGTTCCTTGTGGATCAGCATTTGTTACATTTCCAAAACAGTTTTTTTTCGCTTTTATTGTAAACTTGCCTATCTAGCACATTTTTTATCAAGCTCTTCTTAAACGAATTCATAGTGATATAGGTGGTTCCCTCTTTCCTCATTCTATTCTCATAACACCCTGTGAGGTGGGTCAGGCTAATATATTGTGTTTTGTTCCAGGTTCCTCAGTCGACTTGGACTTGGGTCTTCTAGAGCCTAATACAATACTCTAACCACTACCAAACTCTAGCTTTTAAGTTGAACTTGAAAGACTGTAGGTGAATGCCTGAGAATCAGGAACCACAGAAGCGGCTAAATACATTTTCCTGCAGTTGGAAGAAGAGCGTCCTAGCTCATCAGGGTTGCCATGTGTCCGCTGGCATTCCAGCAGCCTGCAGGGGAAAGAAACATTTTTTTTAAAAAAAATTGCCATTAGCACTTCTGGAAAACCTAGATGTGGTACCTCTCTAGGAATTGCTGGAAACTCGGTGGTAAAACAATAGTTTATGATGGCAATTCCTAGAGAGGCATGATGTCACTTCCAGGTTTTCCTGGAAGTGACACCACACCATCGCTAATGCCTGCTGCCCCCCCCCCATACCCCTGCCTCACCCAGTCTCTCAATGGTTGCCATTGTTCTTCCCCATTTCTATCCAAGACGAATTTGGAAATTCATGACCAGAAGAAACAACAAATAACTTTTGAAGGAAGCGCAAAGCCTAGCAAAATGATGGAGAGAGAAGGGGAAATGCCACACATCCTTGGTGACTGACTGGTATGCTTTATTTTTAAGTGGCATTGTGTTGCTTTATATCAGAGTTTATTTTTAAATCTCATGCATACCCCAATGCCTGGTAATCCACCCATCTGCCCTCACCAGCATCCAAACAGGAGAAATGTGGTTAAACAGTACCCCTAGATCCTTCTTTTCTTCCCTCACTCTGGGATAACTGGCAGGATGGTTCCTCTTTTCCTTAGTAGAAAAGGGCAAGAGTCCAGTAGCACCTTAAAGACTAACAAAAATATTTTCTGGTAGGGTATGAGCTTTTGTGAGCCACAGCTCACTTCTTCAGATACAGCTAGAATGTGAATCCATCTGTCTTTAAGTAGAGGAGAGTGAATTCAGACAAGCATTAGTATGTAAATGTTAACAGTATGTAAATGTGAATAGCAGGCGTGATGGGATTAGGTGTGGTATGCAGAAGAGTCTGTGATGTCCAGGGGAGAGATGGGTGTGGAGAAATCAGCATTGGTAATGAGCCATGAATGCAAGGTGTCTGTTGTGGAGAGGGGAAGGGACGGTGATTGTAAGCCAGTTTGATTCTTCCTTAAGTGATAGAGAAAGTTGGCATATGAAAACCAACTCTTCATCTTCTTTTAATTTGGCTCTGCAAAATCTAGGGAGAAATTTAGATGAAGAGAATTTGAGGGAGCATTTTTCTTTGGGTACAACCAATTGGGGCCAGCCCCTAACGCTCACCAAGCCTGAATGTGTAGGAATGTAAAAGCATAGCAGCATTGTCTGTTTTCTTTCAGGACTTATACAAAGGATCATGTCCTATCTGCAACCTCTAGGTTTGACCAAATAAAAGATATTGTGTCTCGATGGAAATAATTTGCAAGAATACTTGGCCAGACACAGTTTGCATAAAAGACATAGTCCATGATGGCAAAAGACCTTAATAATAATAATATTAAAAAAAAACCTGTACTTGTGCTAGATTGCTCATGGATAACGATATCAATGCTAGCTGGTAGAGGGAGGCGTTGATTTAACAACACGTCGTTTTGAAAAGAGGTTTTGCTTCACTGCGCTCACATTCTGGGTTTTCTTTTGTGACTGTGGGTGACGGAAAGCAGCCGGGATTCTTGACAATTATTTGCTTTCATTTAAAGAACCTAGGGTAAGAATAGCTTCAATTTGTTTGATGGGCTTTGACCCATCCCCTATTAAAGCAAATGAACCACAAAAAAGTCATGCACACTAATAACTAGGAGAGAACAGGTCATAATGAGCAAAATTTTGAAAAGGCAATTGTTTCTAGTAGCAAAAGCTGGGTCATTAACTGTGCAGGCTATGAGTGGCCCGAAAAACAAGTTTTTTTTTCTTTTCTTTTTTAAGACAGATTTAAGGCAATGTACGAATTTCACAAGCGTGAGATAGAATGGGAACATGGAATTAAGATGGTGCCCAATATTTGGCAATTTTGATTTGGGGACTGAAACTAACCAATCAAGTTTTATTTCAATACAATCTTAGCTCTGAATAAAAATCAAAGTTAGGTTAAAATAATAAAATAAAATAATAAAAAGTTGATGATTCTGGGATCTGAAGAAGAGGAGGAAAGATCTTCTATGGGGAAAGGTTTTCAATTAGCCGTTTACGAATCCCACTAGACCGGAGTCTGCTAAGAGAAGGGAAACTTTAGCTTCTTCTGATCTCCCAGGAAAGGATGACGATAGGGTGAGAATGTACTGCGATCTTATGTCGTTGTAGAAGGGACATTGCAGCAGAACATGTTCTGTTGTTTCCACTTTATCAGTTTTGCACGGGCATAGTCGTTGATGAAAGGGAGTACGGAGATACCTGCCTTCCAGGAGAGCTGAAGGTAAGGCGTTGAAATGCGCAAGCGTAAAGGCCCTTCGATATTTGGATACTTCCAGGAATCCAAGGTAGTCTTCCGGGTGGAAAGGTTTGATGTATTGCAAGATGGTTGCATATTTATGAATCTGAGCCCTATCTGATTGAAGGGCATGGTCCAAGAGTCTCTGTTTGATTGTTTCCTTGGCTTTTTGGTGTCCCTCCCAATGGCAATATGGCGAGAGGGGGGGGGCTGAGTAGGGATTAGAACCCAGATCGCCACAGTCTGTCTGACACTCTAGACACCTCAGCACACTTGCTCCCTCTAGAGGTGCACAGATGGACAGTTGCTACCAACTTCCTTTCCATCTATCACATTTTTACCCCATCCTTCCTTCACAGAGAGGGTTGCCAACCTCCAGGTCCTAGCAGAAGATCTCCTGCTATTACAACTGAGCTCCAGCCAATAGAGATCAGATCACCTGGAGAAAATGGCCACTTTGGCAATTGGACTCTATGGCATTGAAATCCCTCCCCTCCCCACCCCAAACCCCGCCCTCCTCAGGCTCTGCCCCAAAAATCTCCCTCCGGTGGCGAAGAGGGACCTGGGCAACCTATCACCGAGTCATATTCACTGAACTGGATGGAGGGGATCATGACAAGCCCTTTAACCAGGATCCTAAAAGATTTGCACACCTAAGGACATCCCCTTCATGCATCCCTGAGGCTCTCCAGGTCTTCCATTTTGATGGCACCTTTGTAACATGTGCTGAAGGATTTTGCTGGGTTACAAGATAATGGATGGAGTGACCAAGCACCAGAACACGTGTCCTTTAGATCCTGCCCTGTCACGATAAATGTATGCGGCTGACTTATGGGAACCTCCGCGAGCAGCTTTCAAGGCAAGTGAGAAGCAGAGGTGGAGTGCCATTCCTCTGCAGTGTTATCCTTGGTGGTCTCCATCCAAATACCAACTCTCCTTAGCTTCTGTGATCTGAAGAGATTGGGCTATACCATGTTGCTTTCACTCTCACCCTTTCGCTAAAGCACTCTAAATTAGGGACACCTAAAGATGTCCTTTTGGGGTTTTTTCTGTGTTAATTATTGCTGTGGCTCTTTTAATTTTGTCCATTTTTGTTGATGGATGGTGTTGTCGGTTTGTTTCTTTTCTGGAATATTTACACTAACTGTATGCCATGAACACATTATATGTCATTTAAATGCCGTTTTCCCTCCATTTACACAACTGATACAAAAATCCCCATTTGTGTAAATTTAGCGGGGAGAATCTGGCATGTGGAATAGAAAGTTCAATTCACACATGAGAAATGGGGATTTTCAAGTTTTAAAACTGGTGTGTGTGTGTGTGTGTGTGTGTGTGTGTATAATGTGGTAGCATCTCCACTCTAAGTCTCCAGTGGTCATCTACCATCAATCTCATTATCATGTGAAAATGGTACCTAAACCTAGTTCACAGTTATATCACTGCAGTTAAATGAGAAGAGAAGAGAAAAGTCTTCCGATACGTGTACTTGCTCTTTTGCATTTCAAGAAGTACCTTTTAACATAAAATTACAGCACTGTGTGAGAAAAGAACTCAGAAGAATGCTTTATCACCATAGCCGGCCAACTTTAACTCATCTCATGTTATTATAAGAAATAGAATTTACTGGTATGGACTTATATTCAATCGTTTCCTTTCCCTTTTTAATGAAATGTCATTATTCCAATACATATCCTTTCTTTTTCTAGCCTGCTTTCCCCACGCTCCCACCCTCAATCCCTCCATATTTCATTTCCCACAGTTATGTGATATTATTGCCAGAGATTGTGTCCCCCCCTCCACAGCTATTGATTTAGGTGTATATGGTTATTACAATGCAAAATAAAACAGTTTGCCTATCCATTCTACCTTGTACTGTTGAACATTAACTTAATTTGTTTCAAATCTGCATTTGATTTGGCAAGGAAACCATTTATCTTTATGAAGAAAGCCCTCATAAAGAAGGGACTTCAGAAGATCGCTGCTTTAAAAATTTAATAGCCTTGTGTCTTATACACTAGAAAAATGAATTAAACCTTCAAATATTATATATCTCAATGTAACCTTTTTGCATTTCATTCCTATGTTTAATTTATTATATCAAGTGCACCCTCCCCCACCCATACACACAGAGTGGAAAGGAAATCTCACTATATTCAAGTGGGTTGTTTTTACAGATTCTATGAATAAAAGTCAATGAACCATTTTTCAATAGCTTTCTAAAAGAGAGTTGGGTTGGATTTTGATCCTGATTAAAAGCTGGTGATCTCTCAAAAATTTCTGCCAAGATGCAATTTCCAACCAGTCATAGGGCAATAGGAGTATCTATCCTAGAGTACACAATTGGGCTCCAAAGTATTAGTATTTAATCCAGGGTGTGTTGTAAGAGCATAATGCTCCCATTTTGTGTCATTTTGAAACAATATTCTTCACCACACTCACATTCTGAGTTTTCTTTTGTCTTTGTGGGTGAAAGATGCTTCACAATTATTTTCATTCGCTTACAGAAACAAAGGGCACAGCATTCTGCAACAACAGATCGGTGGCAAGGGGAACTACAACTCCCATCAGGCTGTGCAGGAACGCACATGCATGAAATGCTGCTGATTACCTTTTGCTGTCTTGAGTATGTGGAAAGTAACCCACCAAACTCCAGCTGTTCACAAACAGCTAATGTGCCCAGCAAAAAATTAGCTCCCTGCTTGTGACTAGCCAAACCAGTGTGTTTTTGAGCAAAAGCTAGAGGCTTCTAGATGTAAAGAAGGCCAACACATAGGATTGACAGCTCCTGGAGATTGTGGAGGTGGAGCCTGAGGAGGGTGTGGTTTTGGGAGGGGAGGGACTTCAATGGGGTATAATACCATAGAGTCCACCTTCCAAAGCGGCCATTTTTTCCAGGTGAACTCATCTCTGTTGCCTGGAGATCAGTTGTAATAGCAAGAGATCTCCAGCTACCACCTGGAGGTTGGCAACCCTACTAACACCACCAATTTAGTCATTGAGATCATGGAGGAAAGAAACAAGGAATGAACAGGACAGCAAGGGTCACAATGTCAGAGAGAGAGAGAGAGAGAGAGAGAGAGAGAGAGAGAGAGAGAGAGAGAGAGAGAGAGAGAGAGAGAGAGAGATTTATGTGAAGGAAGGAAGGTTACTGAAAGAATTAAGAGAGGGAAAGATCATGGAGGGCGACTGATTCCTAGGTAACAAAGAGGCAACTCCAGAGAGATCAGAAGATGGGATGAAGGGATCAGCGACAAAAAAGGGGGTGAGATTCAGAGATGGGGAGCAAAGTGGGTGGTGTGATAACGCTGTCTACTAGCACCAAAAGGAGGAAGAGAGAAGGAGGGTGGATGGACTTAATGGCAGGGGACTTGGATGAAAGTTGGATGCCATATGGGGCAGTTACCAGAAAACATGGCCTGGTTACAAATGGGTATTAAAGGCACAGTGATGTTTGGCAGCTGCCCTTTGACAGCCAGACAGCTGCCTTAGCTGGTTGTTTGTATGCAAAGACAACTGAGCTGTCCCTATCCCTGAGTGCAGACTACAGAGGATTCTGGATGGAGGATCAGAGCTTTGGAAGGGTTAGCAGCCAAATGAAAGAGGAAAAGAGCCAACAACCAAAACTGCTGGTGAAGAGAGAACAGCAAGACAGACAGACAAACAGAGAAACCACCAAACCCAACATAGCCCAACCCAACCTAACCAACCCAACCCAACCCAACCCAACCAAACACAAGGGAAGCAAAATCAAAGTAGGGATTTGTGGGTGAAATCTTCAAGGACAAGAAGTTGAAACTAACCCTACTGATAGCATCTCTATCATAAACACCTTCTGCAGACATCATCTTTTGGAAGAATTCCATATTTTTATCTGCATAAGATATTCTGATCACATTTTTTGTCCATGTGGCATTGTGAATTTATTGGGCTGGTGTGTTTTAAAAAAATTATTTGCGGGAATCATCCTATGCTTGTCTTTGTGGATGTTTAAGGAGGTGAAAGATTATTTGTTCTTTGTTCTAATACAATAATAAAGTCCAGCTGTCCTTGTAATTTCCTGTAACAGCAAACTGGCTTTCTGTTAATATTTTTCACTCTTGTCAATGTGTGTTTGCTGTTTGTTTTAAAAATGAAAAATCCATTTTTTCCTGCAACCACAAAAATGTTCTAAGTGATAATATTGCAAACCACTTGACTGACCACACAGAAGCTGAAAGCCGAGGCTGGGATTTTAACAATGCCATCCTAAGCTGATGTTACACCCTTCTAAAGCCACTGAAGCAGTTTGCTAGACCTAAGCAAGGCTGTTAACAATAGAAAGTTTTGGAGGACATTGATTCATAGGGTCACCATGAGTTGGAAGTCACTGTTACAGCCCATTCTTGAAAATTTGGGCTGAAAGTCTTTAGAAGGCAGCATGACCCCGCCGCCAGCGTAAGTATGTGTAAAACCGTGATTACTCGCACTTACGCTGGCAGCGAGGCCAGTCCCACCGGTGGCCAAGCGCCGTGGGACCATGCCTCGCCCCTCCGCCCCTCGACATAGAGGGGCCACGCCAGTGCAGGGGGGCGTTCCAGGGGTGGGGCGGGGGGAGGAGCCCCCGGTTATGAGGCTTCCTATCCAGGTTCAGCCGGTTACGCCGGTGTCGGGAACGGCGGTGTTTTCAATGCTATTTTCAATGGGGCTTTTAGCACCAGTAAAACAAAAAAGAACCGCAAAACGGCTTTTTGTTTGTTTGTTTTACGGCGTGCATGAATCAGCTTAGGAAGAGGGCCGCTGCGCCTCTTCCTCGCCAACTCCACATGCCGTTATTTCAGGAATGGGCTGTGAGTCTTCTTAATGGATGGGCCTCCATTTTTTCACCATGCTCAAGCAGGACAAATTCACATTTCCCCCAGCTTCATATCAACAACATTTTTTTTTTCATTTTGAAGATAGTTTCAGGTGGGTAGCAGTGTTGGTTTACAGAGAAGAGCAAGATTCAAGTCCAGTAGCACCTTAAAGGCAAACAAGATTTCCAGCATATAAACTTTCAAAAGTCAAAGCTCCCTTTGTTTTGAAGTGCCGATTAGCCAGCATCTGAGAAGCGTTCTGTGGACCTAGTATATTTTTTCTCACTCCCTTGTCTTCTTCTTTGGAACTTGCATACATACTTCGCTATCTGACACTCTTCACATTGGGTTTATTTAGATGCAAATCCCTCATACGTAATCTAAATTTCCCTTCTCTCCAAATGCAATTGATTTCAAGAGAGTGCAAGCAAAAAAAAACTAAGCAATTTGGAATCTTTGCAAGGTTCATGACACGAAAGGCTTTCCATGACTGAGCTATTTTAGCTCGCTGTCAAGCTTCCAAACAATTTCCCCACCATAAACATCTGCCCAAGTGGGTTGGACATCGATTGCCTTTCTGGACACATGTGAAGGAACAAATATAATTACAAAGAAGATGCAATTGACTATTAAAGTGGCCACAATATGGTTGTATGGTTTAGTTAACAATACATGGGAACAAGGTGGAATTTCTTGGGTTTGGGCACAGGGAAAAAGAAGAGTGGGATCAAAAATGATATCTGTGAAAACACAGCATTTAAAATACGGCATATGACTTTCCAAATACCCTACTGGAAAAAAAAGAAAGAAAAGAAAACCATTTAGCAAAAACAGCAGGGAGAAAAAACGCTTTAAAACCATGATACTCCATGAAGGATTATGAAAATAGAGGTCATTGCAAGAAAGAGAATTGCAAATACAACTTGAAAAGCTTCTCACATTTGTAAATACATTGAGAGGAATTTATTCCTCTCTGGCTTTGCTATCACAGGGTATTTACAGGTTTCTTAGGGAAAGGGAGACCAGGGAACAAAAATGTTCCGCTGTCACATTGGATACACTCCATTCATGTCTCTGGTAGATCATCATATGCAATGTACTTCTAAAAGAATGAAGGTGGGATATTTTAATATTTCGAGGATGCTTGAGGCTAGCATACCTTAAGGACTGCCTACTTGACCACCACTGTCATCTTCAGAGGCCCTATTTCACATGCCCCTGCCATCTAAATCTAGATTGGTGGCAACCCAAGAAAGGGCCTTCTTGGTTGTGGCACCAAGATTATGGCATTCCTTCTTCAGGGAGACTTGTCTCCCCCCCCCCACCCTTCTGTCATTGTCTTCCATCCATGGGTAAAGACTTTTCTGTTTGCCATTCCCTCACTTATTCTTACTGACCTTTCTTCCTGTTCAAGTATCTTTGTGTGTTTATTTTCCAATTTCAATATTAAACTTGTGTACATATTTTACCTTGTTTTAATGTTGTTATTGTTCACCCATTGAGAGCTATAAGCTGGGTAAGAACGTGCTGAAAATGTTTCAAATATGAAAAGCTATATAACATAGAATTGACAATTGTATTTATACAATAGGGGTGGGCTTTAGCAAAAGGATATTAGTTGAAGTTTGAATATATAATAGTTTTCAAGTCCACAATAGATTTCAGGTAAAGTGGGTCGATCAATGATGATGGGTAGAATATAAATGAATGCAATATGAGTTAAGAGTTTTTTTAACTACACTTTGTACTTTGTACTTTCATAAGGGATTATAGTTGGAGGTAAGAATGGGAGCCCCGTGGCGCAGAGTGGTAAGCTGCAGTACTGCAGTCCAAGCTCTGCTCACGACCTGAGTTTGATCCCGACGGAAGTTGGTTTCAGGTAGCTGGCTCAAGGTCGACTTAGTCTTCCATCCTTTCAAGATCAGTCAAATGAGGACCCAGCTTGCTGGGGGTAAAGGGAAGATGACTGGGGAAGGCACTGGCAAACCACCCCGTAAACAAAGTCTGCCTAGAAAATGTCAGGATGTGACATCACCCCATGGGTCAGGAATGACCCGGTGCTTGCACAGGGGACCTTTACCTTTACCTAAGAATGGGAAAGTGGGTTACTATGGGCATGGACATGGAATGTAATGAAATTTCTTCCCTAAATGTTTTTTCCTTCCCTTTCTTTTCTGTACCCTTTAAAAATGAAAATGATTAAAAAAATAAAAAAAAATGTTTCAAATAAAATGTGATATGATGATCCAAGTTTCAGCACAGCCTGAGATCAGCCTACAAGAGTCTGAGGGTGAAAACGCATGGTCGCTTTAGCCTCCTTTATTTCCTGCTTCAGCCAGGATTCAGCCAGGATCTAACGCAGTTCGGCAAAAACGCATGCGTTCGATCCTGGCTGAATCCTGGCTGAAGCAGGAAATAAAGGAGGCTAAAGCGACCATGCGTTTTCGCCTTACGTCTTCCTTCCTGACTAAAAACCAGAGGCATCAAATATATTAAGGCGAGATTTAACTACATGTATTTGAAAAGGGGAAAAAAACCTCACCATAGATTATGTTCAAGTGATGCCAGTTAATAGTTACCATGTACGTTTAAAATACAGAAGTAGCAATTCATAAAAAAAAAAATCCCATTTGAGCTTAATGACAAGTGACAGTTGAGTTCAGTCACAATTAAAATCTACCTGGCTTATTTCCTCCATTAGTGGCATCATATTCCTTTTAAGTTCATATAGGGTTAAGTTTTCCATCCTTGGAGACCCCCTAATGGCCCTTGTTATCTAAACTTTGATTCGTAATGGTGGCTGTGTATTATATTTTCAGTGCACATCTTCAGGCCTATTAGGATGTGAAGTGAATTTGACAGGAGGGGGATATTTCTTTTCTCCTCTGAAATGCCCCCTGAGACTTTTCCGCCGGCGACCTCCCCAGACCTCTGCTCTGCATTAGAGTTATTGTCCTGAGAGAAGATTCAGTTAAAGCACCCAATTCATTTCATATAGTGCTCTTCAGTTCATCTGTGGTGGCAAAGCTAACTTTCGCAATTTTGTTAGGGATGCGCTCTTGGTTGTGCCTGATGGCAAGCAGCGATTTTGATTGTTGGTGCACGAAGCACTTGGATAAAGTGCTGGTTGACCACTGCGAACGAGTTGTTTTGCTCTGCTCAGAGGCTGTTATCTGGACAAATTGTTCAGTGCCTGATTAAATAAAATGGAAAAGATGCTCCATGTCCAACTCTGTGGCCATCCAGTAGACCGGATAATAATTCAACCATCAGAAATATTGTCACAGACTGGAGATCACCTTGAGAAAAGCAATGACGTCCCAAAAGTCTGCTTTAAGAAAGCCATGGAGAAAGGTGAAAATGTCCTTATTAATTTTAAGTCCTGATTCATTTCTAAACTGGGTTTTTTTTTCCTCTGCATGTAAATGAGTTAGATCTAGAGTGTTGCAACTTGACAAATGGAGCACTGGCTGCAGAGCGTGCAGGATATGCTTTTTGTACCATCTGGGCCTCCCCATTCCAAAGATTCTACCTGCTTATTGTAAATTTTTAACAGTCCCCAAATACAGAGTACTTTTCTACAGGGTATTAAATGCACTGCCATTGGGGGAATTAGCAGGCAGGTGTTCAGGGTCCCCTTTTCAGAGTGACTTTGTGATTGTGGATCAGGGAGTTTGGACACTGTTTGGCATTTTTTTGTAGATTGTAAAAAGCATGATCTCGCCAGAGACAAATGGATAACAATATACATTGCCCTAAAGCAAGATATAGTTGCAAAGTTATTGGCTGATGCTGACCAAATGTAACCCTAGCTGTGGCAAAACAAATTATCTATGGTTTTTAAAGATACCTCTTTTTATTTTCTCCAGGTGAACTGATCTCTATTAGCTGGAGAGCAGCTGTAATAGCAGGAGATTTCCAGCTAGTACCTGGAGGTTGGCAACCCTAAGGCCACAAAGGATGTAGACAGAATGGAGTGGATGAAGAAGAGAGCGATGAGGATGCTCACAGGCCTGGAGACTAGGCTTACCAGGTCCCTTTGCTTCACTGGTGGGAGCTCTTCAGCAGCGCGCAGCGCGTGCGCCTGCCTCACGCGATGCACCCATATGACCTGCGCAATGTTTACTTGGAAGCAACACAGACACTCTAACAATCTCAGCCAAAACTCTATGGTTTCAATAGAGTTTCGGCGGAGGTTGCTAGAGCGTCCACATCACTTCCGGGTAAATCCAGAAATGACGTGGGCTTGCCGCACAGGCACGCATGCATGCGTCGCCCACCGGCCCTCAGGTGGTTGGCGGGCAGCCCGGTGGATTGGCAGGATTTTACCCGCCACCACCGGGCACTTGGCAACCCTACTGGAGACCAAGCCCTATGAAGAAAGGCTGAGGGAGTTGGGTGTGTTTAGTCTGTAGAAGAGGAGGTTGAGAGGGAACATGGTTGCTCTCTTTAAGTATTTGAAAGGCTATCACTTTGAGGAGGGCAGGGAGCTGTTGCTGTTGGCAGTAGAGGATAGGACTCACAGTAATGGGTATAAATTATGGGTAGAAAGATACCAATAGGACATTGGGGGGGGGAATTACAGTGAGAGTAGTTCAGCAGTGGAATTGGCTGCCTAGGGAGGTGGCGAGCTCCCCCTCTCTGGCAGTCTTTAAGCTGTGGCTGAACAAACACTTGCCAGGGATGCTCTAGGCTGATCCTGCATTGAGCAGGGGATTGGACTAGATGGCCTGAGTGGCACTTTCCAACTCTATGATTCTAAGCAGGTGAGATCAGCAGAAATGCCTGGCCCCGCTTTCATGAACTTTTCATTCTACGCTTGCAGAATAGGAGTAATAGTTAATTTCCATTCAAGCTGCACACACACCATCCACATCTCCCTTTGGGTGCTTTCACACATGCTGAATAATGCACTTTCAATGAACTTTGCAACTGGATTTTACTGTGTGAAATGGCAAAATCCACTTGCAAACCATTGTTAAAGTGCATCAAAAGTGGATTGAAAATGCATTATTCAGGCTGTGTAAAAGTGCCCTCAGTTTCCATGGGGGAACAATTTGTTCCTTTTGTGCGGGTGAGGGGGGAGAGACCTCCTTCAGGCAGAAGGAGGGGACACCTATTTTAGGAACACATTCTGTTCACAGTCCATTAAATACAGGGGCTGATCCAGGGACCTGATCTGGTGTATATAAAGCCTACTCTCTAACACTGAGCCATAGCACTGTTCTCATTATTCTGTTCAAGGGGAATTCAGTAGACTTCCATGATCCTGAGATTAAATCGACAGTTCCCTGGAAGTGTATACCTAAATATTTGTGTATATTGATGAACTAAAGGTTCATCTTTAACAGTGAGTTAACATTAACGTGATCAAGTAATTAGGACACCTTCTCGACAGGAAACGGTGAAATCATATGGGCTTTTTAAATACATTTGTGTGTGTGTGTGTGTGTGTACATTGGGACATGAAGAAGTTTATAAACATATTAAGGGAATTTTTTTTCTCCCTTGCTCATACTAGTATAGTTCAGGATCACACAAAGAAACTGAAAGGCAATAGTTTTACACACTATTCCTAGTTATATAACATAGAGGTCATATTATGGTATACAACTTGTTTTTGGTTAAATATATACTATGGAATCAATTGCAGATATAAGGTGACTGGGGGAAGTGTTGGAATATTATTACCATTGATAACTATTGGGTTTTCTTTCTTCTTTGAAGTTTTCCTCTCCTGCATTTGCATTAACAAGTAATAAAGACATTGTGTGTGCGTGTAAAGTGCCTTCAAGTCGCAGCCGACTTATGGCGACCCCTTTTGGGGTTTTCATGGCAAGAGACTAGCAGAGGTGGTTTGCCAGTGCCTTCCTCTGCACAGCAACCCTGGTATTCCTTGGTGGTCCCCATCCAAATACTAACCAGGGCTGACCCTGCTTAGCTTCTGAGATCTGACGAGATCAGGCTAGCCTAGACCATCCAAGTCAGGGCAATAAAGACATTAACAGGGAACAAAATATGTCCTTTTTCACACAATGCAAAATTAATGCATGGTATTCCCAGTCTCTGGTAAGGGTCACTAACTTGGAAGGGTGGGGGAATATTGTTTTATCTTTTTATTTATTCAGATTTGACCCCTTACTAAGTCTGCTCGGGATAGTAACTGGCTGGACTCTGGAAGCAAAAAGCCTCATTGATGGAAAACATGATAGCTAAATTGAACCTCTACATATGAAAAAAAAAAAAACATGGGAAGGAAGTCCATCATTTCAGGTCCTGCTTATGAGTACCCAGGGCCAGCATAAAATATAAAATATACATCCTATGATAAAATTATACAGCTCCCACTTACAGCATCTTGTGCGTACTAATTAATCTGAAAGTTTGCCCATAAGGTCTTTGTTCTTCATAAATTCCTTGGTAGAGGCCTTGGTAGAATAGGAGGGGAGTAATTAAATGATGTCTGGCATTGTCATAATGTTCACGATGGAGCAAAATATGTGCTAGCGTCTCCACCGTATCTAGGAACAAGAGCATTTTGCACATCTCTCTTGGGCAATGAAGAAACCTGCCTGAAAGTACAGCAGATGGAAGGGCATCAAAGAAAAGGCCCATTTTAATGTTGGAGAAACACAGTGTAGAGCTGGATGGGACCTTTGGTCTGAACCAAAGATACATTTCTTGAGTTATGAACTTCCATCTTTTGTGTTGCAAATACTCATGTTATTGGGATCCCAGATGAGACGCAACCCTCGTGCGTTTTGCTTTCCAGAAACACTTTTTCCTAGCCAAAAACACTATTCTGCTGCCATCTGCTGAAAAATTCACAGGTTCATGTAGAATCATATTTAGCAAAAAGCATGTGGTAATCTGGGAGGAGGGGGGCAGACACTCTTGGTAATTTTGCTCCATTTCTTGCATGCTGCGTGCAGCCAGATTGCTCTGATGTGCAGCAGATGTAAACTGAGAAATTAAAGCCAAGCTGGTGTTGCAGATTTGTATTTAGACTATGGTTGAGAGCACAGTACAACTCTGGGGGGAGTAGGAGGAACCTTGTGTCTAATCAGAACCCCCCTCTGGCAGCCAGACTCATGCTAGCATGTGCGCCCACATCAATGGCATTATGCGCTGAGATAAAAATGCAGATGGATTCCAATTAAATCAGCTGATGAGCAAAAGGACCGCGGAAATCAATGGTTGCTTTTTACATATGCCTGTATGTGCTCTTGAATATCAATAAGAGAATGGGATCCGCTGGTAAAGAACACAGTAACGCACATTTACATGGCCATTAATATTATACCCAAATGAGCTGTGCAGAACCAAACTATGCTAGGAAGGAAGAACATATGTCATGCAAACCAAACGTGCTTTTTTTGTGTGAGGCAGAAAAACAGGTTGTTTTAGAATGACAAATAGTCGCACATTTTCATTTCTCAAATTGTCCCCTCCCTCCACATCACATCTGTGCAGCTTTGTAAATCAGCAAACAGAATGTAATCAGCATTCAACTAGAACCAAAACATTTTGCTTACATCCAAGCATGTGTTTCTCCCCCCTTTCTTCCCTTCTTTCTTTCTTTAAAATTTCTGACTAAAAAAAAGAGAGAGAAAGAATCAAAAAACAAGTCAAAGTGCTTGTACATGTCACATTGTTTGACACTGGGGGACAATTTCATAAAGCCATGTTCAGGATAGTCTAGGACCTAGACTAGATTCTGATAGCATCTATCAGAATCAGTAGCTGCTACAGTCACTTGGCGGCTCCTGTCCTGACCACCTAGAGCAGTGGTTCCCAACCTTTTTTTGACCATGGACCACTAGGACTTTTTTGTTCGGTGCAGGGACCCCAAGGTTCAAAATAAAAATTCTGAGAATTTGAAAATAAACTTTAATCATAACTGTTAGTTAAACATTAAACTTAGAATAATATTTGAATATATATTTTTATAATAGAGAACTTTTAATTGAAAATATTAATGTATTATGGCTTTATAACTTTGTTTCGCGGACCTTAATTTAGTTCTCGCGGACCCCTGGGGTCCATGGACCCCTGGTTGGGAACCAGTGACCTAGAGTCACCTAGAGCCTGTCCACCTAGAGTCCTGTCCTGACTACCTAGAGTCTAGGTGGTCAGTACAGGAGCTTCCAAGTGACTGTAGCAGCTACTGATTTCGATAGATGCTATCAGGGGACAGGTCTGTTTAGGGGAGGGGCTGTGGTTCAGTGGTACAGCATCCGCTTGGCAAGCTGAAGGTCCCAGGTCCAAACCCGGTATCACCAGTTGAAAGGATCAGGTTGTAGGTGATGGGAAAGGCCTCTGCTTGGGATGGGATGCCAGTCTCATTCTGGAATTTCACTCCGCATTGTATTCCATTTTAACTAGGATAATTTCTAAAATTAAATCTGGCAATAGAACATGTGCAGTTTTTGCA
This sequence comes from Euleptes europaea, assembly GCF_029931775.1. Classification (NCBI taxonomy): domain Eukaryota; kingdom Metazoa; phylum Chordata; class Lepidosauria; order Squamata; family Sphaerodactylidae; genus Euleptes; species Euleptes europaea. The sequence goes on along the minus strand of NC_079328.1, from coordinate 30,086,640 downwards.
ATACTCAGTTCCTGTTCTCCTTTTGCTCCTCAGTCTTACTGAAGTACATGTGTTCCAATAATGCTTTAAAAAGCACATGTGCTAAAATGCTGCATATGTGTGTGTGTGTGTGATTTTTACACATACCAGCATCCAATTGCATTGCTACTCGTTTTTGCAACAACTGTGGTTCCGCTCAAAAGTTCAAATTTCTTTTATGATTCCTGGACATACTGGACAAAAATACAACCACCTTTTGTCACAACTGTATCAACAAAATCGAATAGAAATATTATCACTAAAAGATACACCCTTTTTTGTGCCAGCTCCACATAGAAAAACAAACATCAAATGGTGTATTAGTTACAACTGGCATAAATACAGATGAAAGGAAACAAACAGAAGTGTGCTGAACAAAAAATGGTCTTCCGGACTAAGCACAAAAATGAAAAGATATGAGAAATATGCATATACATACACTGCTAACCACTAACAGCCCATTCCTGAGCTGTTGGCGGCCGGGGACGGCGTGGCCGAGGCGACACCATGGCGCCTCCTAACCTGTTTCCCATAGGATTGCCAGGTCCCTCTTCTCAACCGGCGGGAGATTTGGGGGGCGGAGCCTGAAGAGGGCGGGGTTTGGGGAGGGGAGGGACTTCAATGCCATAGAGTTCAATTGCCAAAGCTGCCATTTTACTCCAGGTTATCTGATCTCTATCGGCTAGAGATCAGCTGAATTAGCAGAAGATCTCCCGCTACTCCCTGGAAGTTGGCAACTCTCTTTTCCCGGCAGTCAAAAGCCTTAAAAAAGACTTTTGCTTGTTTTTTAAAGTTTAAATGGGGCAAAATGTCCCATAGAGAATAACGAGGTTGCACCTGCAAAAGAGCAGTCGCAGCACCACCATTCTCGGTGCCGGCATTTGAGGCCAAAAGGGGACAGGGAACTGCCTTTGGGCAGCTCTGCCCTTCGGCACGCCTCGCCCCCCCAGCATGCCGGCATGCCTCCTGGAATGCTGGCCCAGGACTTTACGCTGGTGAGATGCCAGCAGAAGGCCCAGCCGGTGTCCCTGGGTGGCACTGCCATGGAAGCGCCATGAGACCAGCATCCAGGCCTCCCTGCTGGCATTGGGGCCACTCATGGCAGCGTAAGTCGCCCGGGCGCTGGCGCGGAGGACCCCAACACCGGCGCAACCCCTTCCTGGCCTCCTGAGGACTTTCGTCCTGGGAGTTCAGGAATGGGCTGCAAGTTATCATAAAGTGATGCCACATTTTAAATAGGAAAAAAGCTCAGTGTGATTCAAAGGTAGAATTCTACCTCGATATGAAAGCAGGCCCTCACAGATTATATGAGCCTACTATTAACAGCTACCATTATCCAGACTAGAATAATGTGCACTAAAGCAAAATAAGAACTAGACATATATGCAAAACCATCAACTCTATAGAAAGTCCTACACCCTAGACAGTCCTAACCAGTCAGAGTCAGGGTTGCCAGGTGCCCACTGGTGGCAGGCAAACCCCCGGCAATTTCCCTCTCTGCCCACCGACCGCCTGAGGGTTGGCGGGCAGACGTGTACGTGTGCTTGCATACCACTCGCGTCACTTCCTGCTTAGAACTGGAAGTTCTGCCTCATTAGGGGCCTTTTACCTCTTAGTTTGAGTGGTAAAGGGCCGCTATACCACTCAAACTAAGAGATAAAGGCCCTTTGTGATGCGGCACTTCCGGTTCTAAACTGGAAGTGACGCACGCACATTGGCGCACGCGTGCGCACACGCACATAACAAGAAGAGCCTTCCGCCAGAGGAGGTAAGATACCTGGCAACCCTAGTCAGAGTAGACAATCCTGACCCTGACAGCCCAATGGTCTAACTCAGTAGAAGCCAGCTTTTTGTTTTCTGTCCAAGCTGACTTCTTTCTGGTACAGAAAAAGTGTCAATGAATACTCAATCAAGCCTTTAACCATTTCAAGAACACCCAATTTACAATTCCAGTTGCAGACCTAGGCTTTTGTATCTTCAGGTGAATATTCCTCTGCTTACATAGCTTCTGTATCTTCTTATGGTGATTAAACTTCTATAAATACAACATTCCATTAACTTTTTTTATTAAGGCTTTTGAGCCAGAGGGTTACCATGGAGTTCTGTGTACTTCTGAAATATACATTTGGCCAGTTAATACAAACATGTGTAATTTCCCCCAAACACTAAGCATTCATTCCAATTGCCATTGTAAGTTAATAGGGTACTGAATTTTCAAGGAATGTGATAATAAGTTTTGTCCCCCACACCCATCATAGCTATTTATTTAACAAATCACACCAGGATAGGGTTGCCAGCTCTAGGCTGGGAAATACCTGGAGATTTGGGGGGCAGAGCCTGTGGAGGGCGGGGTTTGGAAAGGGAAGGGACTTCAATGCCATAGAGTCCAATGGCCAAAATGGCCATTTTCTTCAGGTGAACTGGAGATCAGTTGTAATAGCAGGAGATCTCCAGCCACCACCTGGAGGTTGGCAACCCTAACTGGGAAACAAAACAGTCACGTGGCTCGCTTTATTGTGGTGGTCTGGATCCAAATCCACAATATCTCCAAGATATGCTTGTAGTCGAATTTGTTTATAGTCTTCAACAACAGAAACAAAAACCAAAGATTGGAAAGCTATCGACAAACTCTGTTTCTAAATACGAAGCCTGCATTGACCTTGTCTCTTTATTGAAGAAACATAGCAAAATAGACAGGTGGGGGTGGGGACAGCCAGTATGATGACTTTGAAATCATAAACCTGCTAAAATATTTAGGGTGCTCTTCCCTCTGCACATTTCAAAGCGAGGAAGACCGAAGTTTGTCTTTCTGACACTTTGTGTCCTATTGAAGGTTTAGGCCTGATTCATCCTGGTGTAAGCCCATGGAATGCCAAACGCATGACATCAGGAAAAGGACCAACTCTGTTCCTGTATTTTTGAGTGCTGTCTTATTGCTTTCACTAGCCTGCACGAGAACAAAGTGAAATCTCGAAACCACTGCTGGAGCAAAGAGGCTGACAAAGATAATTGTCAGAAAAACTTCCCAATTCTCCCCGTGTTTATTATTCCCACCTTGGGTCTCTTAGCCAGAGGGAAAAGACAATTTTGGATTGCAACCTAGGGAGAGACTCAGATGAGCCTGATGCTTGATCATCCTGTTCCCTTTGCCTCCCCCTTCCTGTGTGGTTACATATTTCATCACTTGTATAGCAATCATCCATATCACATGTTTGAAATTGGCTACAGATCAGCTGTCTGTCACGAAGCTGTTCCATGCTGCTTTGCGGCTCTTTATGTCATCTAACAATGTGTCAAACACAAGCTAAATTGGCAATTTTAGATGACTTTAAAGGAGGAGAGATACATTCATGGAGGAGAGGTCCATCAATGCCTACTAGCCATAGTGACTACAGGCAACTTCCATGTTCAGAGGCAGTAAAATTTTGAATCCCAGTGTTAGGGGGCAATATCAGAGGAAGGCCTTTGCCTCTGTGCCATGTTTGTTGGTCCTCCAGGATAACGGGACGGCTGTAGGGCTGTTGAATTAAAAAAAATTCGGTATAGTTCAGATTCGGCCAAATTCAGCCCGTTTAGATTCGGGATATGCCGAAGTCCGAACTCCCCCACTTCGGATCCGTTCAATTCGGCGGCAATTCAAAGTTCGGGAAAAAATTTGGCCGAATAAAGCCATTAAAAACACAATCGCGCCTTTCCGCGGCTCTGGGGGGGCATTTTTGGGGTTAGAGATCCCAAACTTTCGGCAGAGCTTCAAAGGACGTTTATTGAAAGACTCCCCAAGTTTTGTAAAGATTGGGTCAGGGGGGGCTGAGATATGGGCCCTGAAAAAGGTCCCCCCACCCTTAGTGTGCATCTCTCAGCAGAGCTTGCCGCCCACGCACAAAGCTCCCAGCCCCGACAACAGCTGAGAAATTTGCAAAGCAACTGCAAAACAACTGCAAAACAACACAACCTTGTTAAACAACACCTTTGCAACACACAACTGAAACCTCCCCCCTCAAACCAGGGAGCGAGAGACTCGAGGGGGAACACACACCCCAGGCAGAACCGACGAAAGCCCCCTTTGGCTTCCCCCCCACCCACAGAAACTGCTCCCTCCCCACGCACACACACAGACTCTGCTTTCCCCCCACACACACACACATACACAGGAGAAAAAATATAGATTAAAGCCCCCAAAGGGGTCTTACTGTGGCTGTCTTCTGTTCCATCAAGAGGGGCTGAAGAGGACTTGTAATCCAAGATGATTCCAATTAGGCACGGGACGTTTTGCTCTGGAGAAGATGCACAGGATCGGCTGATCCATTCATCCCAATAGGGAAAAGGGGAAAGGGGAAAGGGGAAAGCCCATATCTCGGGACCCCCTGACCCAATGTTCACAAAACATGGGGGGTATCTTAAGAACACTGGTCTGAAACTCCGCTCAAAGTTTGGGATCTGCACCTCCAAAAATGCGCCCCCTGCAGCCATGGAAAGAGAAAAGGGGGGGAGGCGATATTTCTGCCCCCACTGAACCCATCTTTACAAAACTTGGGTAGTATCTTAAGAATAATTGTCTGAAGCTATGCTAAAAGTTTGGGGGCTATATCCCCAAAAAAGCGCCCCCTGCAGCCACATAAATGGAAAAAGGGGGAGGGAAAAGGGGGAGAGCCCATATCTCGAGACCCCCTGACCCAATGTTTACAAAACTTGGGGGGTATCTTAAGAACACTGGTCTGAAACTCCGTTCAAAGTTTGGGGTCTTTACCCCCAAAAATGCACCCCCTGCAGCCATGGAAAGAAAAAGGGGGGAGCCCATATCTCGGGACCCCCTGACCCAATGTTTACAAAACTTGGGGGGTATCTTAAGAAGCTTCATCTGAAGCTCCAGTGAAAGTTTTGTGTCTGTACCCCAAAAAATACGCCCCCTGCAGCCACAGAAAGGAGCGAATGTGCACAAGCACCCCACACACACACACACGAGGATTTCGCTCTCTCTCTCTCTCTCCCTGGCCGGGCCGCACATCAGCTGATTCCTCCAGTACTCAATCCTGACTGATTGGCCAGAAGAAGACCCAGCTTGGCCACCGATTGGCCGGGGGAGGAGAATGCTGCTTACTGACGGTTATGCTGCTTACTGACGGCCCCGAATTTGCCGAATTTATTCGCGAACTCCCGAACTCGCTGAATTTGGCCCCCCTGGTTTCCCGCCAGTTTTGAGTTCAGTTCCTCCCGAACTAAAAACCACAGAATCAGGGGAAATTCGGCTGATTTTCAGTTCAGGCCGAACCGAATCAACAGCCCTAGACGGCTCTTGTGAGAAACAGGATGCTGGACTAGATGGGCCACTGGTCTGACCCAGCAGGGCTTTTCTTATGTTTTGTTAATGTGGTGCAGGAGGGCAGGTCAGATAAAGGAGACCATTGCAGATGTGATCACTATTAGTGAACATATGAGACCCAGTGTGGTGTAGTGGTTAAAGTGTTGGACTAGGATCTGGGAAACCCAGGTTCACATCCCCATTCTGCAATGGAAACTTGCTGGGTGACGTTGGGCCGGTCACATACTCTCAGCCTTGACCTTGGCAAGTATTTGGATGGGAGACCTCCAAGGAATGCCACAGGTGTGATGCAGAGGCAGGAGATGGCAAGTACCCTCTGAATGTCTCTTGCCTTGAAAACCCTATGAGGTTGCCATAAGTCAGTTATAACTTGATGGAAAAACATACAGTGAATGTGTAATTACAGAATTTATAATTTGGAGCTGTTCCCTAATGCTTAACAATGCTAGGGAAAAGGTATAACCAAAGGTCTAAAATAAGGCTAGCATAAGATATTTTAATTAATCTCTCTCTCTCTCTCTCTCTCTCTCTCTCTGTGTGTGTGTGTGTGTGTGTGTGTGTGTGTGTGTGTGTGTGTGTGTAAAATGCCATCAAATGGCAGCTGACTTATGACAACCCTTGCAAGGTGCTTTCAAGGGAAGTGATTGAGCTGAGGTGGTTTGCCATTGATGTCCTCTACAGAGTCTTCCTTAGAGGTCTCCCTTTCAAGTACCAAACCTGCTTAAGCTTCTGAGGTCTGACAAGATTAGACTATACCATGCTGCCCTCCTTCCCACCATTCCTTACAATGGTAGTCTTCATCAGAGGATCATGAAATGTTACAGTGTGCGGTACAAGGTTTAACCTTTCCTCTGCTTTCTCCATGTGGCTGATCCAAATCAGGGTTTAGCTTTTAAGACAAATGAATGTAGCTCAGTGATCCTCATCCCATTTGGTTTGATCCTGAGCAACGTATGATCCCTTTGGGGATGTGGCTTTCAATATGTATCAAATCTGCCTGGATCTCCAGAAATTTCTGGATATGATCATAGGATTTGTACAACGCCATTTTATAAGACTGTGTGAAGGAGTAACACGCCATTTAATAATGATGTGGGGTGTGTGTCACCCCAGGATCTTGACAACCCTTGGGCGTTCACAATGGCTTTGATTCTTAAAGAAGCAATTGAAGTCTAAGTTTAATGTCCTCAGCTTGGCTCGCGCCCTCTTGTATCTCATTGCTTTGATCACCTTTTTGGCATGCTGGGGGCAAGAAGAAGATGATGAATAACTGGCTGCTTCTTCATGTTTCCAAGGAAAGAATAAGCATAATAATCCCCTGCATGCTGGTTAACACCTCCTCAACACAAATCACAGTGTCCTTTGCAAACAATGATATCATTGGCAAGAGGAACAGTGAAGAAACTTCTTTGGTCATAACTAGGACAAAGGTATATCCCTCTGGATGGGACTGGATGAGCCATGTCTTAAAACAAACAAACAAACAAAAACCTTATGCTTTATCCATATTAACCCACTGAGCAGTGATGGATGGATGGTTGTGTGGTTGGATATTGGTCAGACAAAGTTGGCTCTGATTACATGACCCCAACCTCAAAGGGCCCCCAACTATGGGGCCCTAACAAAACCAGTCAAAAAAAGAAAGCAAAATGGGAGAAAGCACAGAGCCGTGCCTCTGAGCAAAGGCAAATGGCCGAACCTGAAAAAGCCAAATATGTATTTGGCTTTTTTGGGAATCGCCTATTTGGCTTCAGGCAAACCCCCAGGTTTTAGTGTTTGGTAAACCCAAAGGCCAAAAATTACAGAAATGGGAAATTGTGGGTTTATTTTTGGTTCAGGTTGATTGATATGCACAACCCTAGTAGCAAGCAGTCCAACCTGGGTAAGTCATCCAAATTGCATGATAGCAAGTTACCAGGTCTTTCCTGGTGATCCTAATGAGTCCTCCCTCAAAGGGCAAAACAACCTTGGAAATGGCCCTGCTCCGTCCCCCTGCCTGTTACTGACAGAAACCAAGGCTTGTTGTGATTGCCTTGCCATGGCCACAGAGGGAATTCATTTCTACAGGTGCTGTATTTAATATTTTGGGGAGTTTTAACCTCTCAATGTATTTTTAAAATATTTCAGGTTCCCCCCACCCCCACAAAACTGGGACTTTTATGGATTTGCAGAAAGATCCATCTTGTCTGATCATGGCTTCAGTCTCCAGATTTCAGTGTCCACAGATTTAGTCATATTGAAAAGCAGTTATCTTGATATCTCGAAGTAATACACAAAACTCTTCATCAATGGCCGCTGGAGGTCTGACTGACTGTACAGATTTTTTTAAGTTGCCTCAGCAACAGCTGCCCCTGCAGCACAAGGATGTTCACTGCATTACTGTGCGTGTATGTTAGAAAAATATTTTTAAAGCATATGTTTATTTAAAAAGGCATCTTGTTAAACAAAGCTTAATATTGAAGAGTTACAACTGGAGTTATGCATAACCTCACTCCCTGACATTCAGTAGTTAGCTACACTTTCAGAGGTAGCCATTTTGTGGTTGCGCCCACCACCCTGTGTCCAATTTCCAAAGGTGTTCACAGACTTGAAATGTTGGGGACTGTTACCCTAAAGGTAAAAGGTAAAGTTCCCCTGTGCAAGCACCGGGTCATTCCTGACCCATGGGATGACGTCACATCCCGACATTTACTAGGCAGACTTTTGTTTACGGGGTGGTTTGCCATTGCCTTCCCCAGTCATCTTCCCTTTACCCCCAGCAAGCCGGGTACTCATTTTTCCGACCTCAGAAGGATGGAAGGCTGAGTCAACCTTGAGCCGGCTACCTGAAACCAACCTCCGTAGGGATTGAACTCAGGTCATGAGCAGAGCTTGGACTGCAGTACTGCAGCTTACCACTCTGTGCCAGGGGGCTCCTGTTACCCTAAGGGGTCACCATAAGTCACCTGTGACTTGACAGCACTTTCCACCACCAACTGTATCATCATTTATTACTTTTTACCATAGAAGTCTCCCTCTGTGAGTGGGATGATAACTTCTCTGAGCAGAAGACAATTTCCATGAGCACAGAGATACCCTCTGTGATCGAAAGGAATCATTCCTTGAGGCAAAGGGTACCTTTGGATCCAACTGGATGAAAACTTCTGAAACAATTATTTCAGTATGTATTTCAGTATGGCTTCATGGCTGCCAGACCTTTTGGAGAACGACACATTTTATCAGAGCTATAGTAGTCCATCTAAATTCTACCTTTTCAAAAACATAGATAGCAAATCTTTTCCTTGAAGACATCAGACAAAGGAACCAGTGCTTTTCCAGTTATATCAAGGATGCAGCATACTAGACAGGAACAGAGATGAAAAAATGGCTTTGTACGATTTACAGTACACAAAATGAGTATTTAGTAGAGCCGGTTCATACCCTCACCTGGTGGTTGATCCTGTTTGCATGTGGTGGAGGCGTGCATCAACCAGCCAAAACATGATACCATTAAAAAAGAATGGAATGTAATCCAAATATCTGCCATCTTACATATGTTTGTGGACAAGTCTGAAATGTTTGTAGATACGTTGTTGCAACAGATACGATGAAGCAGGTCATAATTTGGAGCTCCATTTGGGGCCCTGTAATTTGTAGATCATTTTAGATTTCCTCCCATCTTTTCTCCATTCCAAAAAATGGGCTTGTCTGAATGCTGATTGGATGTGAAAATGGCCAAACAGTTACGGGTTCTCCCTCTTCCCACTTACTTCAACATGGGTGAGTCTAGAGACGCCAAGTCATTACTACGTCTAATTACAAACCTGAGGCGGATTAACCTTTGATGACTAACTTAATCGTTTAAATAAAATGAATATACAACAGCCTGAAAATTAGGATTAAAATCCTCTGCAGAATCTTTATGAGATCAAGTGAGCTGAAATGTTAAGTGCTACCAGCACGGAATAATTGAAATAAGCTCTGTGTTCCTGAAATAAATACCTTTCATTTGTAAGGTATCCATTGTCAATAATGCCCATTGGCAGTAATGAATTCATGAATCCTTCCTATCCATGGCTAGATATGAGGGGGCATTCCTGTCACCATCAGAGAAACCAAGGTTCAAAGAATATTATGTATGGATTCTTGCTGTGTTCTCAACACTCACCGTGGCCCACCAAACAAAGACTCCCTCTGGATCGCCCAGTTGTATTAGTGAGTCCCAATGTAAACATCATATGAAAACAAAGTACAAGATTCGTTTGGCACCATGGATTTCCAGAATGATTAAGATTACCAGAATTTTGTCTCTAGTATTCTCTCTTGGTGGCCCTGTACTTTTGATTATTCTCAGCTCCGTGCCCACTCCGAATTTCTGTGTCTTTTGCCATGCTGCTTCCTGCAACCATCTATTCACTTTGCTCTCTTCCTATATGTCCATCCTCATGAACTAGACAAATTCTTGGATCGTAGGGCCATCCATGACTATTAGCCAATGCAATCTTCATGTTCAAAAGGGGTTTGACGACCCCATAACGTTTTAAGGCAAGAGAGGAACAGAGGTGGTTTTGTCATTGCCTGCCTCTGCATAGTGACCCTGGACTTCCTTGGTGGTCTCAAATATGAATACTGATCAGGGCCAACCCTGCTTAGCTTATGAGATCTGACAAAATCGCACTAGCCTGAGCCATCCAGGTCAGGGCATTTGCCAGGTACAGGATACAAATACTTTGAGATGGCTGCCCCCTACATCATGTGCCCAGAACACCCAACAAGAAGTTTCAACTTTCAATAGAGGTGGTTTCCTTAGCTTTCTCAATCCTGCTGAATTAATGCCAAAATAGAAGATTACCACTTACATGAATTTTCATCTTCTTGTAAAATGACTTGGTAAGTTTTCAAAGCTGGCTTTCAATGGGATGGAAGGACACGAAAATCTAGTTTGAGCATTTCGGGTCCCGTAAACACGCAATAATTAAGAAACTGAAAAAAAAAAAGGGAAACAAGCTGGCTGGATAGAAAATGAATCACAGATTACATTCCTGAATATATCTACCAGACAGAGAAAGATCATGTTTCTATCCCTGGAGGCTTGCACCATACATTAGACGAACAAGACAGGGGTGGAGAATAATAATTAGTAGTGGAGATGGGGTAAAGGGTAGGGTGGCCATGAAAACGTAAGTAAGATAAAGTTGAAGTGGTTTGGGAAAAGCTTGCTTCAACAAGAATTCTGGAGTTGCCTTCCTGTATGAGATCAAAGAGGTCCATGAAAATGAAACAGCAATCCAGTTGCACCTTAAAAACTAACAAAATTGATTCTTTCATTTAGTCTTTCATTTTGCAGTCACAGAACTTCTGGAAGGTCCATCGAGTTAGGGATGAGTCAGTATGATTATATTCATTTATTTTTTGATTTTGTCTGTTGTTGGGTTGATTTTGCATAATTTTCATTGCTGTTGCTGAAGATTCTTTTGCACCACATATTCCACTTGATGCCATTTATATGTTCTGTGCCACCTATAAGCAGTGAAATGAGAGTGAAATCAGAGGTATAGTGGTTCGAGGATCTGGGAGACCAAGGTTCAAAACCCCATTGTGGCATGGAAGCTTGCTGGGCAGAGTTGCCAGTCCTGTGTTGTGAAATACCTGGAGATTTTGGGGGAGCCTGGGGAGGGCAGGGTTGGGGAGGACAGGGACCTCAGTAGGGGAAGAAGAAGAAGAAGAAGAAGAAGAAGAAGAAGAAGAAGAAGAAGAAGAAGAAGAAGAAGAAGAAGAAGAGTTGGTTTTGATATGCTGACTTTCCCCTCCCCAAACCCCGCCCTCCTCAGGTTCCACCCCAAGAACCTCCCACCGGTGGTGAAGAGGGACCTGGCAACCCTACTATCTATCTATCTATCTATCTATCTATCTATCTATCTATCTATCTATCTATCTATCTATCTATCTATCATCTATCTATCTATCTATCTATCTATCTATCTATCTATCTATCTCCATATGTATTGTGTTCTCACCTGCTTTGGTTATATGCCTTTTTAGTTCTTGCTTCATGTTCGTGGCAGAATATGAATCTGGTTTGTGGTGGGTTTATCCAAGTGGGTCTGTTAATTATGCATGGGCATACTGCTTGGTGGGTCTCATAATCACATGGAATAGTTGTGCACCTTGCATTAATAAAGCATTGTTGTTGACTGGGAGTTTGAGTGGTAAACGGACCTTTGCGATGTGTTTTACAACCAGAAGTGCTGCATCGCAAGAGGCCTTTTCCACTCAAACTCCCAGTTGTAAACCGGAAGTGACGTAATCACATTGGTGCGGCCGTGCGCACGCGATCCCACCTCACTTCCACCATAAAAACCTCCAGCCAAAGGACAGGAGGGAACTGGTAAGCCTACACACTGGCATCCAGGCTACTTATGCTGGCGTTAGTGTCCTGAACGCCAGCGTGAAGGCTGGGGGGAGGAGCTGCCATTACGCAGCTTCCTGTCCCCTTTCCCCCCCCCCATGAACGCTGGCGCAGAGAAGAGCCTCGCTTTTCTCTATGGGGTGAGAAGGCCCCATTTTACAAAAAAAAAAGCTGCTAAAAGGCTTTTTTGTTTTTTGTTTTTCGGCGTGCAAGGTACAGCTTTAGGAGGGGTGGGGCTGCGCCTCCTCACTGCCGTTCCCCCACACCAAATCTCAGGAATATGCTGAAAGTGTTTAAAACTCACTTTAATTATCTTCATAAGTGTTTATAACCCAACGGTTTCCACAATTATTTGTGTTTCATTTTTAAAAATAACTGTTTAATTTAAAAAAAAAGCCCTCACCTTAAAAAAAAATGTTTTTAGAGTTTAACTTGGCCAGAGAGACTTTTAATGCTTCCAGTGCAACCCTACTCTTAGAAATAGATTTTTCAAGACAAGGAATTCTTCCACCTCTGATTCTAAAAGCCAAGGATGAGCCAAATTACAATTCATTATGTCTTTCTGGCTTGCAAACTTAAATTAGGGGCAATACCATGTATGACTTGGCAAATATAATTAAGGAAAAAATTGCAGAAACATGGAAATATCAATTAAGAAATAGTCAGGGCTATCCCACAAGGGTCTGTATGATTATCTATGTTATCTGGGCTGTCACTTCCAATGCTGGTTTGAATCTCAAAGACCTCTGAGGACAGCTTCATCTGTCGAGTTAAATAAGAGGAGAAAACCTTAGCTGGGAAAAAGTATGCCATGATACAAGCACGGTGCAAACACTACTGTTTTGTTCGAGACAAAAGATGACAGGTCAAACCTGAACGTTATTGACAAGTGAGTTCTTACTGTCTACTGTACTTTTCAATTTACCAGTAGAGGGATTATATTCCAAATTTAATATGCTCGGTTTAAGAATGAATCTAAAATTAACCTTTCCCAATTTTTTTCTGGGATACTGGAATTCAGATTCACCTGGTTTGCTTTCCAAAGTTAAATTGATGTGTTAGGAATCCTCCAGGGTTCTATCATTTCCCCCCCCCCAATGTAAAAGTAATTAGAAAATCTCCTCCGCTTCATTTATATACCACTTTTCTTCCTGATGGGGACCCAAAACAAGTTACATTGTTCTCCTCTCCTCCATTTTATCTTCACGAAGAAGAAGAAGAAGAAGAAGAAGAAGAAGAAGAAGAAGAAGAAGAAGAAGAAGAAGAAGAGTTGGTTTTTATATGCTGACTTTCTCGGCCACTTAAGGAAGAATCAAACCGGTTTACAATCACCTTCCCTTACCCTCCCCACAACAGACACCCTGTGAGGTAGGTGGGGCTGAGAGAGTGTGACTAGCCCAAGGTCACTCAGCTAGCTTCGTATGTAGGAGTGGGAAACAAATCCAGTTCACCAGATTAGCGTCTGCCACTCATGTGGAGGAGTAGGGAATCAAACCCGGTTCTCCACATCAGAGTCCACCACTCCAAACCACCCCCTTAACCACTATACCACTGGCTACACCACAGTGAGGTGGGTTAGGCTAAGAGTATGTGACTGGCCCAAGGTCACCTAGCAAGCTTCTATGGCAGAGTGGGGATCTGAGTTTGGGTCTCCCAAATCCTAGTCTGACAAGTGCTAACCCACACCAGATCTCACTTCATTCCCATCCCATCGATGCCAAGATTTCCCCAAGTAAATTGAAAATTTAGACTCCCAGTGCAAAAATTTAGACTCCCAGTGAATGGAATTTCCAGGGGCAAGTCCTTATATGCATACCCACATTATCCTGATTTGGCTTACACATAGAATGGCTAGGCAGATGATCTCACCATTAGAGTATAGGGGAACCCAAACTGCTTAGGGTCTTCCAAATGTATACAAGATTCTTTCATGCTGTATTCACATGTATTCACACATGTATTTTCCATACTCCCCACCCCCAAAGTCCCACTGCAACTCATTATGAAATGAAAACTGATTCCCCTTCCTTGCAGTTCTTTAAGAGTTCGCTGGCAATTAAAAATTTCCCAATTAGACACAGACACATTGTTTGCATAACTCAAACCGTCTTTTAAGCTAAGCAGTAGTACAGAGAAACATTAGTCATTGGGATGAAGCAATGTGGGGCTCCATAACAGAAGTGATAATATCTGGATTTGTGCTGAAGAAGAGCATAGCCGAACCACAGTTATCAGAGATGCCTTATATTCTAATGGTTTTCCTTCCCCTCCCCCACCAAAACCCAAGCCTTGAAATGCCACAACTTGATAACATTGTGTAGTTGTGCTTCTTCATATCATCTGGGTCTAAGTACTTGCCTTCCATGTTCTAATCAGATGGTACAGGTTAGCTAATTACCTGGGGGGGGAAGTGTTATAAAATTAAAATCTGGCTTAGATGACTGGTTCCCGAGAGTCTAGAATCCTGTGGAGGCACATAAGGGTTACCGCAAAATAGACATCTGTGTTTGGTTAATGTAAGAGCTTCAGTGGGCTGATCCATGTAATGATATGACTATTTAATGTGGCTTTATACAAAGTGTTGAACTATATCACAACTTCTGCTGAATCCTCTTTCATATTCTGCTAACCCTAACCCACCTGCTGGGGGAGGCACTGGCAAACCACCCCGTAAACAAAAGTCTGCCTAGTAAATGTCGGGATGTGACGTCACCCCATGTGTCAGGAATGACCCGGTGCTTGCACAGGGGACCTTTACCTTTTTTAACCCACCTGAAGAAAAACAAAACAGACTTTAACAATGGTTTTTTCTTCCAAATCAATTTTTTGAACCAAATGGATCGCTAGGTCCAAGCCAAGTTGTTGTGAAGAACATTCTGATGATGTCTGGAATGTTCTCCAGATGTTCCTTGGATGTCTATTTCATTTGCACCATCTGTGCAAATGCCTATCTGTGTTTATAACTTCAACCGGCTGCTGCTTTGGCATCATTTCCTCCCCACCCCCAATCCTTCTTCCCCTCATGGTTTGTTTGTTAGTACATTAATTGGTTTGTACATGGCTTCTAGTAGCAGTGGAATTAAGATGGAGAGACCCAATGGCAAATCCCTGGTCATTTAGTGACTCTGGGACACTGTATGATTGCATCAAGGTTGGTTGTTTGCAGTGTGAGATAGTTGTGAATTTCCTGCATTGTGCAGGGGGTTGGACTAGATGACCCTGGTGGTACCTTCCAACTCTCTGATTCTATTATTCTATTCATCCATATTTGTAATAGTAGGGAAAATACCCCAGATATATGCCAATAAAGGTATTGAATTGAAATACCCCAGACACAAATGAATTCTAAGATGCAGTTATTATGAGCCAATTCCTGAATTAATTTTTAGGAATTCTCCTAGTTAAACTGGAATTAAGAAAACATGAAACACAGCTCAGAGAGCAATTCCTGTATCATAAAGTCGGGGAATGGAGAAAATTCACATATTTTCAGTGTTACGTAGGTGTCATACACACGGTGATGTACTTTTACAAACAATGTCCTTCTTGAGTAGGAGAACTTAGGGTTACTCTCAAGTATAACTTGGGGAGAGTGCTGGAATCCATTCTAAAGGTCACCATGAATATTTTTATTTAAATAAATCAATCTGTTAAACAAGAAGTTGGTGGGATTATGTCTTTGCAAGGGTGGGGGGTGCAGAAAGATAATTATTTCTGTTTGCATAAATCATTTTCCTATTACTCAGGGATCAGAGCGGGATGCGTTGGCTGGGAGAAGAGAGGGCAAAAGAAGATCAAAGTATCAATTTGCTGATTGGGCTGGTGTGGGATTGTACAACTGGGAATTGGGAGAGAAAGGAGATCATTACTTTCATTTAAATAAGTCAATTCGCTGTTGAACAAGACAATTGGGTTAGTTACTGGGAGGGCATGGAAAAATGTCTTGTATTCTTTTATGCAGTTTACAAATGTACCAAAGCCACTTTTCATCTTGAAAAAAGTTCTCAAAGTGACTTACAAACAAGAGGAACATATGTGTTAACATTGCTGTTTCTTCATCTGTCTCAGATGGAATGGCTAGCTGTTAAATGGTCATGAAAGAGATACTCTTCTGGCTTCTTAGGAAAGAACACAACTGAGCCATCTATAGTCGCTGGGGCTAATCATCCTATTCTTTTTTTAAAATTACTTTAAAAGATGCAGCTTGCAACATATGATAATATACATATGGATCAACTCTGCCAGTTACCATCTTTCTACAAATGTGTCTATAAATTACACAGTTTCCTTAATTCCTATAAAATTAAGTCAGTTTTCATCAACAGCATGATCCTCCATATATGACTCAATTGGTCTGATAAAGTTGGGGCAATGAGCTCCATATATGACTCAATTGATCTGATAAAGTTGGGGCAATGAGAGAGAGAGAGAGAGAGAGATACCTTTGTTGCAGATAATAGATTTCAAACTAATTGAAGATCAGCCACATCATTAATATTTGTCAAATAACATAGCAAAATATAATATTTTGATACAAAGGAACAGTCTGATTATTTTCTCTTCTCACTTGGGTTCCTCTTTGGCATTCCTGCTAACTGTATCCTTTGCTTGTTGCAATGAGTGCAATGCAATAAACAGCCAACCGTCCTTGGGTTTCACCCAAATCAATGAAACTGAGGGATGGTTCACACATGCAACCAGCGAGTAGAATGTGAGCTGAATTGGCAGAAGTTCCAGCACCGCTACATGATATCGTCTGGATTGTCCGTTTTGTCAAGTTGTGTCTTTTGGCTGGAAAGCTATCTGCTATTGCTTTGGATGCCATTTTTGGCTCCTAGTGATTTTGATTTTGTTTCTCACCCATTGATTTTGTTTCTCATCCATTATGGACATATGAACATATGAAGCTGAACATATACTGAACCAGACCATTGGTCCATCAAAATAAATATTGCCTGCTCTGACTGGCAGGCGCTTTCTAGGGTCTCAGGCTGAGGTCTTCCACATCACCTCCTGCCTGGCCCTTTTAGCTGGAGATGCCAGGGATTGAACCTGGATTGAACCTGGAGATGCCAGGGATTGAAGCCTTCTGCATGCCAAGTAGGGCTGTCAATTCGGTTCGGTCCGAACTGAAAATCAACCGAATTTCCCCTGATTCGGTGATTTTCAGTTCGGACGGATCCGAACTCAAATCTGGCGGGCAACCGGGGGGGCCGAATTCAGCGAGTTCGAGAGTTCGCGAATAAATTCGGCCAATTCGGCCCCCCCTTCAGGGCAGCCCGCTGAAAGGCGCGGGCTGCCCTTTAAACTGATCTGCGCCTCCCAGCTGGGAGGCTCAGATCAGTTTAAAGGGCAGCCCGCCTCCCTTCAGCGGGGTCCCCTGAAGGGAGGCGGGCTGTCATTGAAACTCATCTGCGCCTCCCGGGCGGGAGGCGCAGATGAGTTTCAATGACAGCCCCCCCCCCTTCAGGGTAGCCCGCTGAAGAGGGGCGGGCTGTCATTGAAACTCATCTGCGCCTCCCGGGCGGGAGGCGCAGATGAGTTTCAATGACAGCCCCCCCCCTTCAGGGTAGCCCGCTGAAGGGGGGCGGGCTGTCATTGAAACTCATCTGCGCCTCCCGCCCGGGAGGCGCAGATGAGTTTCAATGACAGCCCCCCCCTTCAGGGTAGCCTGCTGAAGGGGGGCGGGCTGTCATTGAAACTCATCTGCGCCTCCCGGGCGGGAGGCGCAGATGAGTTTCAATGACAGCCGCGCCTCTCCAGCGGAGCCCGCTGGAGAGGCGCGGCTGCCCTTTAAACTGATCTACGCCTCCCAGCTGGGAGGCTCAGATGAGTTTAAAGGGCCCCCGCGCGCCTTCAGGGAATCCCTGAAGGCGCGCTTCGGCCGAATTTCCCCCCGAACTCCGGATCCCCCCGAATTACCGGGGATCCGAAGCGGGGGAGTTCGGACTTCGGCACGTACCGACCCCACAAGGGTCAAATTCGGCCGAATCCGAACTGTACTGAATTTTTTTTTTGACAGCCCTAATGCCAAGCAGATGCTCTACCTCTAAACCACAGCTCCCTCTTCAATTATGTTGTGTTCTGGTCTATAGTTCTGGCTGTTTTAATACTGTGTCATACATGCGCAGTCTTTTATTATGGCCAGTAGCTGACACAGACACAAATCTAAAACCAATAACATAGTGGCCACAGCTCCTACTTGTAACATGAGTCACTGGTGCTTGATTCCTTGATGGGGATTGCCTACTTGGGGCTACGAACCCACACCTCAGTTGCAGGACCCAAGCAGACGGTCCTGGGTTTCCCCTGGCATCTTCCATTTCAAGAATCTCAGGTAACAGGGCTGGCAAAGAGCTCCGCTTGAGCCTCAGAGAGCTGTTGCCAGTAAAGATAGATAGCATTAGGATACATGAACCAATGTTATGGCTCAACCAGTGGCAGCTTCACCAAATTACTTATTTCGTACATTTTATTCCTCCCTTCCTCTAAAAAGCTCAGAGAGATACACATGGCCTCTTCCATTTTATCCTTACCACAACTTTGTGAGGTAGGTTAGGCTTAGAGTGTGTGACTGGCCCAAGGTCACCCAGCAAACTTCATGGCCAGGTGTGGGTTTGAATGTGGGTCTCTCAAACCCTCCTCTGACACTCTAGCTAGGACATCACACTGGCTTAAGGAGGGATTGCATCCTAGTGGCACAGCACAAGTACAGCTCCAGGTTCAGTCCTTAGCATCTCCAGCTAAAGTAATCTCAGGCAGATTCTGTCAGAAAAGACCATTATCTAACCGAGACCTGGAAAGCTGCTGCCAGCCAAAGTAGGCAGTATTAGGCTCAATGGGTGGGTGGGTCTGATCCAGAAATAAGGAAGTTTCCTGTGTTCATTTCAAACTATTTCAGAGACTCTGAAGCAAAAATGATAATTCTCAAAGGGTTGGATCCAGACTAAATTGGCAGTTTCCACCAATTTCCCCTTCCCACTGCAGATCCTGCTCGTGTCCGGGTCCCCTATCCCCAGGAGCAGCATTTCATAGAGATCAGTGGGCTGCACTGAGAGTGGGGAGGCCAGGAAATTCCATTCAGCCATTGGGAAATTTAATCTGGATCCAACCCAAATTCACTTTAGCATCGGCCTCTAATTCCTCTTGGATTTAGAGGCGTCAGTGCTGATAAATCCAGTGAAACGCTTTTCTCTTTACGCTATGCCAAAGGAACGCTTTTATGTAGTAGAGTCATATATCTTTGCATTATTATAAGGAAAGCTCTTTTATTGCTTTTGTGTCTCCCAAACAGCCTCAGGAAAGCACTCTCTTCCCCCTCCCATTGCACATCATTGTTAATGCCCTGCAAGCATCTAATGTACACAAACTTGATTATGATTGAGGACTCCTTGCAATATGTGTGTGTGTGTGTGTGTGTGTGTGTGTGTGTGTGTGTGTGTGTGTGTATGTATATATATATATATATATATATATATATATATATATATATATATATATATATATATATATATATATATATATATATTCCCTACAATCTATGTCTTCTATCTGCTCTGGATTTTTCCCATGTATAAAGATACTTAGAACTCACTGGTTAAATTATCCCTCTGAGTGGATCAGGAGTGCATGTATAAAGATCCTTCAAGTCGCAGCTGACTTATGGCGACCCTGTAGGTTTTTCAAGGCAAGAGACTCGCAAACATGGTTTGCCATTGTCTTCCTCTGCATAATGACCCTGGTATTCCTTTAGCACTCTCCCATCTAAATACTAACTTGGGCCAACCCTGCTTAACGTCTGACATCTGACGAGATCAGGCTAGCCTGGGCCATCCAGATCAGGGTGGAATCAGGAGTAATGCTTAGGCATGGTGACAAGCACAGATCTGTGTCCTGACTAACACAGAAAGGGGTTTCTGTCTCTGTGCTAATAGAGTGCTGTGTTCATTCTAGACAAGATTCAATTATTGCAAATAAGACGTTTGAAAATCAAATTTACTTTGCTTGCAATTACTGTTTCCTCTTGACTCAAGATTCCCAGGTGATTGAATTGATGAATTGTTCACCATTTTAAATGAGCTGCATTCTGAGCAATTTTGTGCCTACACAGTTGGTGGCATTTGGCATGGTGGCTGGCCAGGTAGCCACTCCTACTAGATATCCCTAATGTACTGGTTTGCTTGGGCCGGTCATGTGTCATTTAAATTCCACTACATTTTGAATCTATAGACTTAGCACCTGTGTGATCAGAGGCATTTGTCAGTTAATGTCGGGCAGGTCCAAACTACAATCTCCATGGGGCAGTGCAAGAAGGGTGAAGTATTGTGATGAGGCTTAGAACACTCAAAGTACATGAATACAACAGGCTTTGGAAATCTGGCAAGGAAAATTACTGAGCCTGGAATATTCAAGAAGCAAAACATGTAGCTCTTTACCACCATCACAGCATGATCAAGGCAACAAAAGATAATATTTTTGGTGTCTCCTTAAGTTAGGATGGAGGGATCATGTGCAAACCATTTGCAATGCAGTTTAGAATGACTTTGAGAGCTTGATATAAATGGGGAAAATGTCGAGTGTTTGAGGACACCACTTACAACTTTGCACTCTGAAAAGAGCAGCATTCGCCTTCACTTGTTCATTCGAGTAAATTATCCTGATGAACTTGTCTTAAATGCTACAATTTAAAGTGGGATTGCTATCAAATATCATCCAAAATGGTGAGGTAAATTTTCAGGTTCCTACTTGGACAGAACATCCAAGGAATTTGAGGGAAGCAATAAGACCTTCAATAACACTGGCGTAATTTCTCAGAGGGGTTCCACAAATCATCCTCTGAGACTAAGAGGAAATAAGAATGCAGGTGAAACGGTGCTAGGGATGCACTGATTATGTTTTTGATAGTCCAAGTCGGCTGAAGAAAGTTTCTGAGCTGAAATTGGCACACACATTTCATGGAAATATTTGTCATACTCGAAAAGAAAGCTCCCACTTTTGACAATTCTTTGTTGCAAAATGATGGAGAAATTGTTTATTTCTTAGAAGGATCTCTGATTGCCTAGAAATCGCTCATGTGATCTGCACAGGAATAAATATCCACACTATACTGGGCTTCATGGGCTCTGAGCGATATCAGCAAATACTAAATGTGATTGACTATGTAGAGTTATCATGTCAACAGGCAGAGTATATGATCCCTGATTATTTGGGATCACTCAAGGAGCATGGAGATGAAGAGGTGAAATGACTACTGAATGCTGGAGGGAGAAAACAGAGGGGAAGGAGTGCTGAAAACAAGTACCAAAAAGGTAGGATTAAGGATTTCGGTGTTTTGCCCTTTCTCTGAAGTTGTCCCATTTGTGCAACAACAACAACAAAATCAAACCTGGAGAACATTTGGCTTAGGTCTTTTACCATCTTTGGGGCCAAACTAATGGGATGAGAGATGCCACCAAATTTCAATTACATTCGTGTATCATCATTCTTCTCTTGTATATCTCATGGCATTTTACAGGATGTTTTCCATCGAAAACTGACCAGACTCATACTAGCATCATTTCAGCAAGTTTGTTGTATCATGTGCCCTCTGATCATATTCTATGTACATAAGAGCCATCAAGTCACAACAACTGACTTATGGTGACCCCAGCAATAGACATTCAAGGCATGTGAGAAGTGGAGGCAGTTTGCCATTGCCTTCCTCTGAAAAGCCTTCCTTGGTGGGCTCTGCTTAACTTCTGAGATCTGATGAGATCAGGCAATACCATAGCATTCCACATCCTGATCATATCCCAGGACCAAATTTAAAGGATAAAAACACACAAGCAATTATAAAGGAAACAAAAGAATCTCTGTAAATTTGGCGGGGGGGATCTCAGAGCAGTTCAGCACACATGTAATTTCAAAAAGTTAACATGTGTTGTGTGGCACTTTATTCCATACCTGTATTAGGTGTTTCATTATTGTAAATTCACCTAAGCCTCAGTCAGTGTAAGATGGTAGTTTCTCAGTCATGTTTCTGAGAATGTTTTAAGTACATAAGAAAAGCCCTGCTGGATCAGACCAAGGCCCATCAAGTCCAGCAGTCTGTTCACACAGTGGCCAACCAGGTGCCTCTAGGAAGCTCACAAACAAGACGACTGCAGCTGCATTGTCCTGCCTGTGTTCCACAGCACCCAAGATAATAGGCATACTCCTCTGATCCTGGAAATTACAAAATTACATGGGGATTTTATGAGAAGATAGGAAGAAAAGATGATTTTGTGGCTGAGATTCCAGGAGATTGGTTTCTGGATTTGAAACCAAATTGCACCACATGTCTTCCGAAGGACCTTGAGCAAAACTGTTGGTAATGCAAGTGACTCTCTGTGGAAACAGGTAGATTAAGCACTGATTTTCTCTTACATCTTGTGCTTTTGTCCTAATATTTTTCCAATATCATCTGGACACATATGAATAGGCTTGGCATGTCACCAAATTTGGTGACTACTCTGGTTTTATGGTGTTCTTTTATGATGTTCATTTGAAGTTTCTTTGAGCTCAAGACAAAATTGAGTAAATTGTTTTCCAGACCAAAATCATACAACCTGGCATTAAAATGGACGTTGATGTCTGTCTTTACATATAAATAGCATTAAAACTGCATACAGTAAAAATACCATACACTAAATAAATAAAGCTGTAATACAAGCTTCCCCATGCCGCCCGCCAATACTTTCCTTGGCACCCATTGAGCTTTTCAGAAAGTGGGTGGGGCCATTGTAAGGCAAATCTTGTTATTGGCTGACACATTGAAATGAAATGTTTTTCCACAGGAGGATCAGAGGGCTAATAAATACGTGGACTTTCCTTGCTCAGTGTGTGGCTCCATTCCCCCTTCATGCATTCCTTCTTCTCAGGAGGGAGGTATTCTGTTCATCTCTACCTCCTGAGGAAGACATCTTGGGTTTGATCCACTTTCTGTGGCAGCCATTGGAAGTGGTGCTCAGCACCCGCTCTCAAAATTCCAAAGATTACCACACCACAGGCGCAAAAAGGTGGGAGACCCCTGCTGTAAAATCAACACAGAATTTTCATTGGATGAAAGTGCTCACGGTGAATATGTACAAAAACAAACAAAACAGCATGTTCACATAAACTTACAATATACATATCTTAAACTAATTCAGCAGGTATCAGGAACCATCATGGTTGGGTCTACGATGAGGCAAGGTGAGGCAGTGGCTTTAGGCTGCAGAAGTTGAGGGACAGGATCCTTTCCCATGGCCAGCCCTTCACCTTATTGCTGATTATATGAGTTTGGGAAGCTCCATGGGTACTTGCTGCAGTGTCTTCAAGGATGTCTGGGAAATGAGAAGTGAAAGAGCATTAGTTGCTCAGGCTCCTGGGAACCAGTGGTAGCCAAAACTGAATACAAGTAGAAACCAAACAAGTGGTGACCTGCAAGGACTTGCTGGAGGAAGGATCTCATTTCTCCCTTCGCCACTATTTTCCTTCACTGAAATGCCTCATAGCCTCTCCCCTTTTCCTGATTTCTTCTCTCCTTCCACCCATCAGTCAAACCTACCATTATCTACCCTGTGTTCTGATTTCTCACCTTCCCTCCTCCTGGCAGCCTCTACCTGGGGAAAAAATTAGCCCAGTTGTGTGATGGAGGCTGATATATCATTTCCCCTTGTGTCTCTTTCACCTAACTATTTCCTCTTTCCCTACTCCTGGCCACCCTTATATTCTCACCTTCCTTGCTTGTTTCTCCCTTGCCCACCCACCCACCAACCCACCTTTAATCTGCTCCCCATCTTCAGCTATAGTTAATATTTCTTGTATACCCCACCTTTTTTACAATGGGGACCCAAAGCAGCTTACATCATTCTCCTCTATTCTATTTTATCCTCACAACAACCCTGTGAGGAAAGTTAGGCTAATTTGTAATTGGCCCAAGGTCACCCAAGGAGCTTCCATGGCAAAGTGGTAATTTGAAATGGGGTCTCCCAGATCCTAGTCTAAAACTCTGACCACTACACCACACTGGCATTCATGGGTTGACTGCCATTTCAGCAAGCAGCTGGGCCTCAGTGAGCCATGCAAGTTGCATGGTAGTAATTTTCCTGGTGGTTGCAAGTGACCCTGGGCCCAACGAGTCCTTCCTCTTAGGCCAAAACAGCCCTGGAAAGGGCTATGCCCCTCCCCTGTCATTTTACTGACAGAAACCAAGGCTTGAAGTCTGGCAATACTGTGTGCTTGCCTAGCTACATCCACTGTGGGCATTCATTTTTTAAAGCTCTAGGTGCTGCTTTTATTATCAGGAGTGGGGGTGGTTAACCCCCAATGTATTTTTTTAGAACTTCTTTGCAAACCTGGGCCTTTTACAGATCTGTCTTGTCTGTTCATGGCTCCAGTTTCTAGCTTTACATATTCTCAGATCTAGTCATGTTAAGAATTAGATATATTGACGATCAGGAACATTGACTCATTAGCTATTTAAAGCAAGGAAATAAAAAACTACAATTTTGTTTTGCAAATATCCTTGTGTTATTCATATAATAGGGAAGAAGGAAAAGTACCCCTGGAATTTCTTGCAAACCTTCTAGGAGAAAAAAATATTCAGAAGCAAGCCAATCAATACCTCCCCTTGATCAACAGGAAATGCTAAGAATAACTGTATATCATGTGCCTCCTTGAATTTACAACCAGGACATATAATATCACTGTAAGGAGAGAGTCAAGATTTCGCCTCTCTACAGTAAAGCTCTCATTTTCAACTAAAAGGAGCCAGGGTCGACGGCCTCTCAAATGAAACAGATAAGGTGACATAGGGTTCTTGTCAGAAACAAATGTTATGTCTCTCCCTACTGAAAAGCTTAAAGATGTTATCAGCAAAAGCTTGAGCTGGACCCAAAATGGGTCCCCGAGAAGTAATATTAACCAGGCTTTTGACAGATCATTTATTTATCTCAAGCTAAATTCAATAAAGAGAGCCATATATAAGTGAGGGAAAATAATGCAGCTGCTAGTAATTTATCACTGGATGGAAAGTCATTGTTAGCCTTATCTCTCCAATGATGTTCTATTTCCAACTGGTAATGAATTATGGGGATTGCCACTTCTTTACGATGTGACAGGTCAACACCATGCCTGCGCATGGTGCTGCATTTTTGCACTCTATTGTATGTTTGCCATAAAATCTCTATATTTATACATACAACCGTTTCACGCCTGCAACCGTGTGCTGTGTGAGCTTCCAGTTTCACCAGTGGTAGTTTGTTCCTTGAGCATTTTTCTTGCTGTTACAGCCTCAGTTTTAGCTATACTCATGAAAGAACTCCCCCCCCCTCCTCCGTTTGGCCCTTGATAAAGCTACGCATTGTGGAAGCTTTGGAGCTTGTAATTATGAAAAAGTCATGTTCTTTAAGAAGCTTAGACAAGAAAGAGAGCCCCGTTCTTTCATTTCTTTGCGTTGCCGATTAAATGAAAATTAGGAAAGTGGTTTTTTTCCCCCTTCTTGCGCACAGCCTAATGAATTTTGTTTGGCACCCTGCAGTATCGAAACAAAAGACACCAAAAGCAGATGATTGGTGAACCTGTTGAGAAGGTATAAGAACTCTACAACAAAGTGCTCGGATGCTGTGTCTGGATATGTTAGGAATTCCATTGTGATCATATTTAATGTACCCTGTTACTGGCAATGATTTTGGATTTCTCATCTCCATGCTTTTGGCCTGAATAATCACCATTTTTATTTCCCTTCTGTTATGGAAAGATGACCGAGTTTTAATCCGAAACAGGCTTGTCCTATCTTGAGTTTTCAGTTAAATAACAAACCTCCCTTCCATAGAGATGACCCAGGCATGTAAGCATCTCAAATTTGGAGGGTGGGGGATCAGAATGCTGATATCACACCTAGCCTTCTTGGACTGGTCCTTCTGATTGGTCCAAAGAGGACCTCCCTGCCTTTGTGGAACCTCTTAAAATATGGGCCAGAGCCTGAGGTACAAACCTCATGTACTTTATTAAAATTCTATAAATGTTTTGGCATTCAAAACAATACGTAACCTACCCTCTGCTAACTTCCTGGGGGAGATATAGGTAAACGGACAGATTCTCCTTGAGGCATATTTGACCTTAGACATTTTGATTGTGTGAGGTCATAGCACGATTACTCATTTTGCAACTTATTAACAAAGTGAGGTATATTTCTGCAAGATCCCCATCAACTGCTCAAAAATGCTCACTTGGGGATTTGTGGATATTTAAAGGAGACAGTCATGGGTGCCCCTTTCTTTGCCATTCATCCCACCATCTCATTACACGAGACATGAAATGCTAGTCAGGTTGGCGATTCCCCCCACTCAACTCCTGTTTCATGTCTGACTCTCCTTCAACATAGTTGGGGAGGGGAAAAATCAGCTGCTGAGCAGACTGCAGTGGCCAAAGAGGCTTCAGCTTTCCCTACCTTCAATCCTGTGTTACTTTTAACCTGGGGATCCCCTGGAATTATAGCTCATCCCCAGACGGAGGGTGGACTCTACGTCATTGTACCCCACTGAGATCCCTACACTCCACAGGCTCCACTAGGGTTGTCAGGGGGGGCCTCCATCGATGGGAGGTTTTAGGGGGCAAGGTAGGGGCAATCGCGCATGCACAGCCACACACAATGCAATTATGTCCCTTCTGGGTTTACCCCCGGAAGCACTGCATCGCCACAGCCACTTTAGCACTCAACCCCCCCCCAGGGTTTTGCACTCAATTGCCCGCCAAAAACACCCACCTGGCAACCCTAGGCTCTACCCCTAAACCTCCAGGAGTTTCCCAACCTGGAGCTGACAACCCTACCCCCCCAGGGGCCAGGGCGGACCAGGCAACTAGGGTTGCCAACCTCCAGATACTAGCTGGAGATCTCCTGCTATTACAACTGATCTCCAGCCGATAGAGATCAGTTCACCTGGAGAAAATAGCCGCTTTGGCAACTGGACTCAATGCATTGAAGTTCCTCCCCTCCCCCAAACTCCACCCTCCTCAGGCTCTGCCCCAAAAACCTCCTGCTGGTGGCGAAGAGGCACCTGGCAACCCTACTGGTAACCCTAGTTGCTTTTGACAGCAAAAAAATGGCTGTTCAAACTGAGAACAGGCTTGGAGTGAGGCCTGTCTTCTTCACAAAACACCCAGCCCTTAGTACAACCTCCGGGTGGGATTGATGAAAAGTTTAATTTTCTTCACCTCCCAAACAAGTTTATTTATGTTTATTTCTTTATTAAATTTTTCATCTCATGCTTTCCCCCCACTTAAAAAATTTCTTACATGTCTTTCCCCCACTTAAATGGGAATTTAGTCCGAAGATTACAAATTGTATAATTCCCTTCAATCCCAGCCGGAAGTTGGGCTGAGAACATTTGGTAAGAACAATTTTCAGGAAAGAGAGGTCCTCATCAAAGTCTCTCCTCTGTTTAAACCACTGGTTCCCAACCAGGGGTCCATGGACCCCCAGGGGTCTGCGAGAACTAAATTAAGGTCTGCGAAACAAAGTTATAAACCCATAATAAATTAATATTTTCAATTAAAAGTTCTCTATTATAAATATATATATATATTCAAATATTATTCTAAGTTTAATGTTTAACTAACAGTTATGATTAAAGTTTATTTTCAAATTCTCGGAATTTTTATTTTGAACCTTGGGGTCCCTGCACTGAACTAAAAAGTCCTAGTGGTCCTTGGTCAAAAAAAGGTTGGGAACCACTGGTTTAAACAGACGTGCCCTTATGGTCGTTCATCTCCGAAAGGTAAGCTTTATGGTTTGGGGTGTGAGCAAGTAGCTCAATGGATAAGGATTCTATAAAACACATCCTAGACTCCCAGCTGAGCATACATATCCAGGTGGCATTATGGGAAGTTGTCACCCAGAAGTGGTCCTGGGGATCAGAGGGGTAATAATATATTCATATCCCTTCTGGTTCAGATTAAAGTCTATTGAGTCCACCATTGTGTTTCCTAGTTGCCAGCTAGGTCCCTCTGGGCACTCACCAGTACAGCAGGAGGATGATAGACATTCCTAGTGGTTTGTCTCCACCAACTGGTAATTACAGGTATACTGCCTCTGAACATGAGAGTTCTATACTGTTATCATGGCTGAAAGCTGTTGAAAGACTTTCCCCCTATGTGTGCAGAAAGTGCCGTTAAGTGGCAGCTGACTTATGGTAACCCTAGAGGGTTTACAAGCCAAAAAGACATAGAGAGGTGGTTTGCCTTTGCCTCCCCCTAGTATGTAGCAACCCTGGACTTCCTTGGTGGTGTCCCATCTGAGTACTAACCAGGGCTGACCCTGCTTAGCTTCCAAGAGCTAATGAGATCAGGCTGTCCAGGTCATACACTTGTTTAATCTTGTAAAACCATCTAAGCTAGTTAAATGCAGCCATTGCAATATCCTGTGACAATGAATTCCAAAACACCAGATAATGTACAACCCTCTTTTCCCTCAGTGTACAGACTTGTTTAACCCAGGACCACACCCTTAGACTAGCCTCACACCATCCTCATCATTCCATGAAGCTCACTGAGTGATCTTGGACCAATGATTGGGTTGAATCCAGCACCATGTTTCCATAGGCACAAGGACTTCCACCCATGGAGCATGACGTTTTGGGTTCCCCTTCCCATGGCAGCCAAACCTCCCCCCAAATCTTGCTGTTTGGGGAGAGGCAACCCTCAGGAACAGGATTTGGGATGTTCTTCAAGATGCCATTGGGGGAGTACCTAGAAAGTTGCATTCTATTAGCAGAAGTCCTTGCACTTGTAGAAACACTGTGCTGGATCCAACTCACTCTCCCTCACCTACCTTGTAGGGTTGTTATGAATAAAATAGAGAAAGGAGAATTGTGTATACCATGTTGAGCTCCTTGGAGAAAAGGCAGGAGAAACGCATATGAGATAGATAGATAGATAGATAGATAGATAGATAGATAGATAGATAGATAGATAGATAGATAGATAGATAGATAGATAGATAGACAGAACAAAGTTATCTAATCTAGTGGCAGTGAATTCTAAAAGTAGGCAGTGTTATAACATCAGAGAAGACAGTTTGTAGCTGGCTGTACTTTCCTTTCAGTGTGCATGGCGCTTCAGTTTGCTCCCTTGGAACGAGATAATTCTGAACAACTTGTCATCGCTGTCCTTCAGTTTTGAGAAGGTGTGCTGTGTGGGCTGTAACTCCAGGTGACATCTGTTCAATGCTGTGCAATCCAGGCTTCTTTGGTAGCACAAAGACGTTGGTACTCCGCTCTGCCCAGCCAAGGCATGACAACAGCTCCTCCCTCAGGTTTGTCAAAACAGCTGCCATTGGGGGATGCCTATTAAGCTTCCTGTCTTGCACACCTGCATCTCGGTGCTACTTCTTTGTCACCGTTCCCCATTCGACCTCTGCGTACATTGATGGAAGTTAAATGTGACATGCAGCTGGCGGAAGGGCTCTTCCCTCTTTAGAGAACTGATTAATTGCACCCACCTCTCAACGTCAGATGGAGGACACACGTCCCGTAACCCGTTCCCACAATTGTTTTACATCACTGCAGATTTTATGCAGAAATTCGCAGCAAATTTTTAAGCTCTATTTTGACAAATGAGTCACATTCTCTTGATTTTCTTAATGCTCTTTTTTATTGAACAATCACTCTCCTGTAACACCAGAGAAAGTGGCACAATTTCTGAGATTTGTTGTGAAAGTTCACCAGCAAGTTAATTAGAGGTTTTTTAAAATTAATTTTAGTATCCTTTTGTCTATCTATGTTCTAACCTTGTCAGCAATGCTCAACTGCAACAATTTTATGTTATTATGTAGTCATCCCGTGTTTCGATTTTATGCCAATAAAGGAGATTTTGTGTGTGTGTTTTACATCATCCCCTGTTAGCTGCCATAGAGTTTCTGGCAACACTATTCTCACAGTAACCATGCAAGGCTCTGCCATCCCAGGCGAAGGAAGCAGATGTGGAGAGACGATAGTGACATTTGAAAAGAACAGGCTCACCATGTAGAAACTCTTATTGTTATTAGGGATGCTGGGGCCTAAGTTCATGAACAACATGTTCAGCAGGCAAATATCCTGCATTGGATGTCCGCAATCACCTCAAGAGCTCAACATTGGATCTCCTCCCCTTGCAACCTTCCCACATGAACTGCTGCTCAACAAGTTTGTGTCTTAGCGGTAGCTGGCGGAATTTCATTTCCTTCTGCCTTGCGGTCCCTTCTGTACTTGCACCATAGTTGAGATCAATTGTTCCCCAGGACCATACATGGTTGGGCTGGGTAGCTAAACAACACCAGACGAATGCCTAGGGTTGCCAACCTCCAGGTAGTGGCTGGATATCTCCTGCTATTACAACTGATCTCAAGTAGATAGAGATCGGTTCACCTGGAGAAAATGTCCGCTTTGGCCGTTGGGCTCTATGGCATTGAAGCCCCTTCCCTCCCCAAACCCCACCCTCATTAGTCCCAAAAACCTCCCGCCAGTGGCAAAGAGGGACCTAGCAACCCTACTAATGCCTTTTATGCATGGTTGTTTCCTGCATGGTCACCCCCCCCACAACTACTTTGGGGCTTTGTTTTGATTATGCATGCATTTTCTAACCATCAGAGGTTGCCTCACTCTTCCCCGACTGTTTCTATGCATTTTGACCACATTTTCTGGATGCTGGCTAAACAGCATCCAGAAAACCCAGGGAAAATGTGTGGGGAGAGCGAGGCAACCTCTGATGGTTAGAAAATGCATGCATAATCAAAACAAAGCCCAGGGAAGTCAGGGGTGACCGTGAGGGAAACAGCCATGAATAAAAGGCCTATGACTCCTATAAGGTGTGCGAAAATGTACACATTTCCCATTAAAATCAATGCATTTTCTAACCCTATTTTTGTGTCAATAGATGGGAGATAACATTTACGCAGCTTTCAAATGGGGTAACATTGTGTAAAAATGCCGCAAAAGAACCATCAAGATCAGAAACCAGAAATAAAATGAGGTGAACCAAAAGTCAGTATATAATTTTTGAAAACCCGAAATTACTCTTATCCCTACCCAGGGATCACTGGTGGAGTATTCTCAGAACTTGGTTACTTGATCTCAATGAAACTATTCCAATTGTTGAGACCGACTTGACCTTTTTGTAAATGCAGTTGTAAAAACTGCCTCAGTTTCTCCCGCCTCCACAAGGTGTTCCAGGCTCGCACTTATGGATCCTGGGACAAGAGGTCACAGTAGGGCTGTCGAGTCAGTTCCTCCTGAACCGAAAAATAGCTGCATTTTCCCCGATTCGGCGGTTTTTCGGTTCGGATTGAACCAAACTCAAAAAAGGCGGGAAAACGGGGAGCCGGAAGGCGCAGATCTGTTCCCCCCCCCACGCGCGCGCCTTCAGGGGGCTGCCCTGAAGGCGTGCGGGGGGCCCTTTAAACAGATCTGTGCCTCCCAGCTGGAAGGTGCAGATCTGTCCCCCCTCCCACGCACCTTCACGGGGCTTCCCTGAAGGCGCGCGGGGGGGCCTTTAAACAGATCTGCCCCATGAAGGCCCACGGGGGGTGAATTTTCCCCCGAATTCTGGATCTCGCCCGAATTTCGCGGATCCGAAGCGGGGGAGTTTGGACTTTGGCACAGCCCGAAATTAAAAGGGCCGAATTTTGCCGAAGCTGAACTTTACCGATTTTTTTTTCAACAGCCCTAGGTCACAGTGGTGCACAGCATACCTGGCAGGGGAGGAAAAGAGCAGCATGCAGTTGCTTAGCCCTGAAAACACTATTGGGATGAATTAGCTAGCCCAGTTTTACTGTTTTGGTAGAACTCAGTGAAAAGTAGCTCTAGAACCTTTTCTTCTTAGGGCATTATCACCCACCCAATAGCAAACAATGTCCCCAAAGTACAGCCACTTATCATTCACAGTTTACATTCTGTTAAAAAAAAAAACCGAGTAAAAAATAAACCCCAGATAATCTAGGCATTTTTACAGTCGGAGTATTTTTGTACCTCATGGGGTACTAAATATCCCTTTCAGGTGTTTTTCTACTTGCAGGGGGTGGACACTGGTCCCTGGCCCACAGTGAAAACCTCAGAGTTGGTTATAGGTTCATGCATGATTATGTAACTCCATCAAAGGCCATTCTCCACTGACTAAGTGGTGGGCCATATGAATGACTTTAGTGCACACATGGAGAACATAAGAAAGGCCAGTGATGGATCAGAGCATGGCCCATCAAGTCCAGCAATCTGCTCACACAGTGGCCAACCATGTGCCTCTAAGAAGCCCCCAAACAAGACGACTGCAGCAGCATTGTCCTGCCTTGTGTTCCACAGCACTTAATGGGCTTGCTCCTCTGACCCTGGAGAGAATGGGTATGCATCATGACTGGTATTCATTTGGACTAGCAGCTATGGAACATGTCCACTCCCCTCTTAAAGCCTTCCAAGTTGGCAGCCATCACCAGTGAATGATTCTCCCTCCTTTCATACTTCTGATGCAACCCAGAACCCTGACCCAACAAGCAAATATTAATTTTGGCTTCAGTTTAGAAAGGCCCTTTTCCACCTTCATCTCTACAACAGGCTCTGCTTTACGAACTTTGATAAGACAACCTAAGATAAAAAGCAATTAAAGGGGGCTGATTAATGCCACGTTTGCCAATTATTAGTTAATATTCTCAATTACATTCACTGTAACCTTTTCTGTACAAACCAGGTCCATGGGGACTGGTTTTTTTTTACCTTGACACTGCACATTAAAAAAAACTGCCTCCTTTTTTAGTGTACTTTCGTTTAAACATAAAATCTATATGTATGGGCATTCTCCTTGCCAAATGACTGTTCAGAAGCTCCAGCTGATGCAGAGTGGAGTTATCTGCAGTGCCACAGAGAAAGAATACGGGAACCACTCTGTGTTCCAGCATGTACAGTGGCTTGCCAATCCATATCACCTTCAGGTGTCATTTAAAGTGATATCTGATTTAGACCTGTACACTAGTGTTGCCAGGTCCCTCTTCACCACCGGCGGGAGATTTTTGGGGTGGATCCTGAGGAGGGCAGGGTTTGGGGAGGGGAGGGACTTCGATACCATAGAGTCCAATTGCCAAAGCGGCCATTTCCTCCAGGGGAACAGATCTCTATCAGCTGAAGATCAGTTGTAATAGTGGGAGATCTCCAGCTATTATCTGGAGGTTGGCAAACCCTACTGTACACCCATCCAGGGGTAATAGCCGGGTTTAGCCCAGTGGGCGGAGGGAAATGGAGAGAAATGGCCACTGCCCAGGGTTGATGGAGGAAAGTGTGCAGGAAGCTCCAGCAAGGAAGCTCCATTGCCAATGCACAGAATCCTCACAGCCGGAGTCCCTTTTGCTCAAGACTTGCTTGTTCAGCAGAACAAGTTGCCTGACTCTAACAAAGATGGTGTTAGGGCTTTCTGGGACATGTGGAGCAAGAAGCTGCAGATTTAAGATGCACCAAATCCTGGTATCTTCTATTTTGCAAGTGAAATCTTGGAACACGACGGATCAAGGGAGATGCTGACTCGACGAAGTGCAAGTCGGAATCAGCAATTGGACGGCAGAGCTCATAAAAAGAGCATTGGCACTCTGGAATGGATTCATGTCTGGCTTCCAAATATTACATTTAGCTGAGAGAAAGAGAGAGAGAGAGAGTAAAAGCGGAGAGATCTTAAAATAGCAAATTCCTTTTTAGGCCAACCACTTAATCCCTGCAGACAGACAGCTGAGGAAATGAACCAAGACTGGCAATGGCCATGGGATCTACCGCAAGCGGATTGTCTGTCTCTTCACTGGCATGTGGGTTGCAAGACTGCATGCTGCCAACTGAAGGGAATTATGCAAAGATACACCCAGAGGCTGAGCAACCAAGACTGGTTGAGTGTGGGCCAAAATAATTGCTAACAACAATTAATGACCTGCCCCTGCTTGTTATAGTCAAAGATCAAAGGGATACCTCTTCTTTGGAAAAATGCAACTCCTCAACCTGACGCAAGGTACACGTAGCAATGCGGCTCCCGGTTTGGCAAATAGGTGTTAATAGAGTAGCATCAAGGATTAACTTACCAAATATGTTTCTCTTCCCTTTGCAAATCAAAGAGCAGGCTTATTTATTTATCACATTCATGACTCACCCAGCCTCAAAGGACCTTAGGGTGGCGAACACTGGGGATTCCCCCTTTCTGATCCCCAGAACAACGTGGTAACACAGGTTCATGGTGGAAAGTGTCATCAAGTCACAGCTGATTTAGGGTAACCCCGTAGGGTTTTCAGAGTCCAGGGTTACCTCTATTAATGTGGAAGTGACTGCATCTGGACCTCAGGTTATGACAATAGGTTTGAGTTCAGCATGCTTGACTATGCTATAAACGTACACAGTTGGATTTCTCTTCATGTTTTGACTAACAGTTGTATTTGTGAACCTATTATACATTGAAATGGAAAGAAGAAGGAGGAGGAGAAGGAGGAGGAGGAGGAGAAGAAGAAGAAGGAGGAGAAGAAGAAGAAGAAGAAATGGAAAGAAGAAGAAGGAGGAGGAGGAGGAGGAGGAGAGTTGGTTTTTTTATGCTGGTTTTCTCTACCTTTTAAGGAGAATCAAACTGGTTTACAATCTCCTTCCCTTCCTCTCCCCACAACAGACACCTTGTAAGGTAGGTGAGGCTGAGAGAGCTCTAAGAGAACTGTGACTAGCCCAAGGTCACCCAGCTGATTTCATGTGTAGGAGTGGGGAAACCAACCTAGTTCACCAGATTAGAGTCTGCCGCACATGTGGAAAAGTGGGAAATTGAACCCGGTTCTCCAGATTAGAGTCCACTGCTCTTAACCACTACATCACGCTGAGGTGATGTGAACGTTCTGTCTGAGTGTTATCTCCACATCAGGCAATCATGCATGCAAGTCATCAACTTGCCCTGTAGCCTTCAAAGTCACACATGTGCATGTGAACTAGCCCCAGTATTTTACTATCCACATGCAACAGACACAGGATCTTCAAGGTTATTGCATTCTAAACAATTGTATGGATTTATAGATTCTGAATGATGAGTATCAGGGTTGGGTGTGTGTATTTAGGTAACTAGACTGGGCTTCCACATTTTTCTTCCATTTTAGAGAGCTTCAGTTCTTGCACCTTTTTATAAAAAAAAAACAGAGCATAACTTAAGTCAGAAGTAGAGCAACAGCTACATCTGCTGAAAGCTAAACAAATACCCGCAGAGTGCTCTTCCAGTCAATGCAACTTTTCTGCGAAGCAGAAGCCAGGTCAGAAGTAGAGGGCCTATGGCTCAGTGATGCAGCATCTACTTGGCATGCAACAGTTCCCAGGTTCAATCCCCAGCATCTCCACTTAAAAGGACCATGCCATAGGTGATATGAAAGACCTCTACCTCAGAGCCACTGCAAATCAGAGGGGAAAGTATTGATCTTAATGGATAGGGTTGCCAGCTCTGGGTTGGGAAATACCTGGAGATTTTGGGGGGTGGAGCCTGAGAAGGTCAGGGTTTGGAGGGGGGAAGGACTTCAATGCCATAGAGTACAATTGCCAAAGCGGCCATTTTCTCCAGCTGAACTGATCTCCATCGCCTGGAAATCAATTGTAATAACGGGGGATCTCCAGCCACAACCTGGAGGTTGGCGACCCTATTGATGGACCAATGGTCTGATTCTGTATAAGGCAGCTTCATGTTCAGGTCTGTGTTCAAAACCTGCCACTGCTGAATGCAGGGATTCAAAGTGAAACTTCTCATGCATTTTTGGATGTGTTAGAAACAGCTTGGCTGAACTTGGTCCACAGAAAGCTTGACCAAAAGGCCATAGGAATGAATGTATGGTGGAGGTTGGTATCAGATGAGACTGGCATAGGCAATGTAGTAAGCTTCACAGCAACTAACATATGAAGTACCAAACCTTGAGTATAGTTGACCAGTTGTTGTAGTTAATAAGGGCAGTATGTATTGAATTGTATTGTATGATATGTTATATCAATAAAGTGTTAAACAAAACAAACAAACAAACAAATATGAAGTACCAAACCTTTACATCCTCTCCAGGCATAAATCACAAGGCCTGTTTAAATAAGATTGCCTTAAAATGTCTGTGTAAATGGCATGCATCACCAAAATTCACAAGACATCATTATGGAATTTCCTTATGAAAACCCATTCATTTTAAACATTGCACATCTTTATACACACATGCGGTGATCCTGCTAATACCAGTGTAAACATGGAGCTCCGTGCACACAGAGGCTTCTCTCGTTCTTTCTCAGCTATGAGTCAAGGCTGAAACGAATTTGCTCAGAATTCTCTTCTGCAAATGTTTCTGGCCAATATTTGTACATCTGGCATTTACTCAGCGGATAAATACTTGATATTAAACACTAGCACTTGCCATCAAATGATTTTTTCATCAGAAAGGAATGAATGCATTTCCCCATTCCATTCCTTTATTGTATTGGAATTTATCTCGTTTTGCTCCTAGGAGAATTTCTAAAACCAATTCCAGCATCAGAACCTGTACGCTCTTCCATTGTCTTCAGCTCCTTCCATTCATGTGTGTGTTTTTTCCTTTCCATGTGCATGTGCGCATTGATCAAATACTGCAAACAGCCATCTTGATGCTGTTGTAGGTATCACTGCGTGAAGATTCTTTTTGTGTGGTGTTTCACTGATGCACTCATGCGTTCCTGTGCACTGATACCAAAAAAGACACAAAACTAATAATACAATGGTACACAAAAATCATGTCAGGGTTGCTTTTTTGCAATGCTTTTTCCATGGCCCATGCACAATAATAACATACGAGGGCGGCACTAATGAACTGAAGGAAGAGGTAGCTTCACCAAATGACACATGTGCATTATGCACAGTCTATGAAAAAAAATTAAAAATGGATGGGGTGGGGCTAAACTGAATAAGTGATGGGATAAGTCATTCGGTGGGAAAGGGAATTGTGGGATTTTCTGCCAGTGGATATAGTGATGGTCAGAAGCATAGATTGCTTTTAACGGTAGTTAGAGAAATTCCTTTGAAATGTGGTGTTGGAGGAGAGTGTTACGGATAACGTGGACTGCCAAAAAAAAAAAAAACCCCAAATCAGTGGGTTATACATCAAATCAAGCCTGAACTAACCCTAGAAGCTAAAATGACTAAACTGAGGCTACCGTATTTTGGTCACATTATGAGAAGGCAAGAGTCACTAGAAAAGACAGTCATGCTAGGAAAAGTTGAGGGCAGCAGGAAAAGAGGAAGACCCAAGAAGAGATGGATTGACTCAATAAAGGAAGCCACAGCCCTCAATTTGCAAGACCTGAGCAAGGCTGTTAAAGATAGAACATTTGGGAGGACATTGATTCATAGGGTCGCCATGAGTCGGAAGCGACTTGACGGCACTTAACACAGAGAGAGAGATTCATGAAGGATAGGTCCATCAAAGGCTACTTGTAAAGAGTACCTCCATATTCCAAAGCAGTAAACCTCTGAAACCCACTGCTAGGAGGAAATATCAGGGTAGGGCTTTGGCCTTTATGCCATTTGTTACCTCACCAGGGCAACTGGTTGGCTGCTGTGTGAAACAGGGGGCTGGACTAGATGGGCCACTGGTCTGATCCAACTGGCATCTTCTTATGGGAGGACGATTTGGTAGCATCCTTGTGGCTCCCAGACAACAGAGGCTATGCTGCCATTATGCTTCAACAGTGTAAACTCCTGAAACAAAAATGCACACCACCATTCTCCTCCATATTAATCCTCATAAAACAACCCTGTGAGAAGCTTAGCATTGAGTGCAAAAGAGGTTCACTCTACAATCACACAAAACAATCACAACAAAGCAGGAGGAGTTCAAATGTGATAGAGATCTGAATCTAAAAGGTACTTCACATAAAGTTTTATCTAGGGTTGCTGGGTCCAGCCTGGAAAACAACAGGAGATTGGGAGGTGTGGGGAATGAGGCCGGACTAACACTGTGATGTCACTTCCAGGGAAAACCTGGAAGTGATGTTATGCCTCTTTAGGAATTTCCAGAAACTCTATGGGAAAACCATAGAGGTCCTAGCAATTCCTGGAGAGGCATGATATCATTTCTATGTTTCCCCCAGAAGTGACTTCACACCAGAAGCCCAACTACCATTTTTATTAAACAGGAGTTGGAGGCTCCCTGCTCCAACTGGGGTAGCCTTGACTTGTTTAAAAGCGAGATTTCCCTTAAAGGTGCTATTTTCTTAATGAGGGGAATGTGGCTTGTCTCTCTACTGCCTCTTAGTTCCTTGGATGCTTCAATGGGGTCCATAGGCAACGAGGCCTGCATTGAGAGTGTGATGAGCTCAAGAATCTGAGAAGCCCCTCCTAGCCTTCAGGGCAAGATGCTCGTTGAAATGCAGTTCATAAGGTGGCAGCCAAGCAGAAGCCAGCAAAACAAAAAAAAGTGTGCCATTTAACCTCCTACAGACTAGAGATATAAGGGCATCTCCAGAGAAGAGTTTGTGCAATGAAGGGTGTGAAAACCGGCTTCACTTGAGCCAACTTTCAAGGTAGAGGAGAGATCTGCCATTTGGTTAAGTCTCTTGTGGAAAATTGGGCCTAATGATTTGTGTGTGCATGTGTGTGCACGTGCAATAGTGCTGAAGTGAAGAAGCTAGTTTAAGAGGCATCATTACAAGGACTATCTTTGGGAGGCCCCACAGCCTAGAGATATCCTCTGACTCACAGTTCCTCTCTGCACTTGCTTTGATGGGGACAATTAGGGAAGGCAATCAACTACTAACCTGTAGAACAAATAAGTACAACACCTACTGGTAGTTCCTCTCTGTGGGACAAAGAGCAGGAGGACTGGAGCTGGGCCAAAATTCCTCACCGTCTATGACATTATTTTTTTTTTTTGCGTGAACATTTTTGGCAGTGCCAAAAAATGGCCTCCCCTTTGCGACACTCTCTTTCAGCACTCCTTGCTAAAATGCATACTTATTCTCATTGCCCCAAATTGCCTTCATTGCTCCGTATGACCTCTGGGAAGGTCAGTGACATTATTGAGGGTAATTGAAGGTGATCACAATCTGGGTATGGAGGGTAAGTAAGGATGATTACAAAGGATTAACCCAAGAAGGATTATTCAGGCATGCTCTTGGAGATATCATCATGTTGCCAAATTGGATTGCATTGACACTGCATTGCTTATAACATCCCATTCACTGCACAGTCCTTCACTGGGGGAGATCTATGTATCGACCTAAGAAGGAAGAAGAAACAACACTCAAGGGGGACAGTGGTGCCGAAAGAGCAGCAGACAGGAAAGAAACAATGACAATGAAGAGGGTTAAAAAACCATAAACATTATCTACTTTTGTTGGTGGAAAGTGCCCTCAAGTTCTAGCCAACTTAGGGTGACCCCATAGGGTTTTCAAGGCAAGCAACAAACAGAGGTGGTTTGCCATTGCCTGCCTCTGCATAGCAACCCTTGACTTCCTTGGTGGTCTCCCATCCAAGGACTAACCAGGACCAACCCAACTTAGTTAGTAAGATCTGATGAGATCCAGCTTGCTTAGGCCATCCACGATCTACTTTTATTGCTTATTAATAACTTAAAATTGAAGCAAAAGCCGAAGAATATTCAGTGGAGCAGGTGCATTCCAAGTGGGGCTGAGTTGAAATGGAGTGCTCTTTTAGTATGACCATTTCTGCCTTGCAAAAGAAGGGTTTCTAGGTGGTGATCTTGGATAGGGGACATACAAAAATGTGTATCCATAGTATACAGGTAGGCAGAAGGAAAAATGTCTGCACCTCACCAAGGCAATGGGGCTATTTCCTTGCCTTCCATGCTGCGTCCATGGAAGCAGTTTCAATGCCCATCACAGCAAAGTATGACAAGAAAGAAAGCATCAGCTGATGGCCTTGGCAACATATGGGTGCCAATGTAGTGGTTATTAGTGGCAGATTCTAATCTGGTGAACTGGGTTCAATTCCCCACTCTTCCATATGAAGCCTCTCCGAACTCTCTCAGTCCCATCTACCTCACAAGGTGCCTGTTGTGGGGAGGGGAAAAGAAGTCGATCGTAATCTGCTTTGAGACTCCTTAAAGATAGAGACAAGCGAGGTATAAAAACCAAATCTTCTTCCTCTTTTCTTTCTGTCTTGCCATGCTGTACCGCAAGGGGCAATAAAACCACCTCACAATGTACCATGAGAAGACAGGGAACACACACAGCCATAGATATATCGGGAATTGATATGAACATGATATTTCAAGGAAGAGTTTTTACCTCTTTAACAGGATTGGTTTATAAAATCTGGGCTATAATCTTTGCTTTAGAGGGACGATTTTGATTTTCAAGACCTAGAAACAGCAGCTAAATCAGACTTAAAGTCATAATTTAAGATGATCCCCCCCCCCCGATGGAATCAGACACAGCTCATCAAAACAGGACTGGTCCAAAACATTTTGCCAGCTAGAGCAGACTACCAGGCTGTCCAAAAAAGTGTGCTCCAAGGATCTTCACAATGTTCAAAGGTGGCAGTGGCTTATGCTTAGCTTGTCTCATGTTGTGTGACACCTGAAGGCTTGTGCTTTGGAATCCTCTTTGACACTGCAATCTATTCTGGGTTACACACCTTGAGTCACACTCCTCATCGCTTAGCACCTTTAGGGAGGCTTCCAAAATTCTCATCTGGGTTTCTGCCTAGAGCAGGAGTTCTGAGTGACTCAGTCGTGCTTCCACAGTTGAAGTAATATTTTAGGAAATCTCTCCTGTTCCATTTTTTAAAAAATTTATAGAGAGTGCAGTTAGTTTCAGCTTTTAGTTTCTTCAGCTTGCCGGTCATGCTTTTCTCTTTATAACACCAATGTGCATATGCACATATCATCAATGTGCATATGCACACTGCTAAAACAAAGTAGACTAGCAATCCCAATGCAATATTATACAATACTGCTGCATCAAGATTGTGTTCGTTTTGCATAGTATTTTAACGATGTGCAGGGGAATACTGCGCACTTTGATGAAACACAGCACAAAAAGAATCTGGATGTGATCACATATAGAAACACATGATGATTTCTCTCTCTCCCTCTCTCTCTCCCTCTCTTTTTTGTTCATGTTCTATAAAAGTGCACAAGTCCACAGTGGTGTGACAGGTGGGAGGGATAAATTTATTTGTTTATTTACCACAATTATACACCTCTGAAGAAGCTCACAAAACGAAACAGGATAAATTCTTTAAAACATAAAGCCATTAAAAACCCAGCTAATAAAAACCCAGTGCATAAACTGAGCAATCATGAAGGGTAGGGGCAAAGCTGCTGAGGAGGCGGCATGACCCCTACACCGGCTGACACTTTTTTTTCCAGCACAAGGCCTCGTGCCAGTATCAATGGGGTGTTCCTGGGGTGTTCCTGTGGGCCTGGGATCACCCCTTTATTCTGTCATGGAGTTATGCCTGCAAAAAGACAGGCATTAGGGTCGCCAAGTCCCTCTTAGCCACTGGCGGGAGATTTTGGGGGCAGAGCCTGACGAGGGCAGGGTTTGGGGAGGGGCGGGACTTCAATGCCATAGAGTCCAATTGCCAAAGCAGCCATTTTCTCCTGGTGAACTGATCTCCATTGGCTGGAGATCAGTTGTAATAGCAGGAGATCCCTGGAGGTTGGCAACCCTAGCAGGTGTAGCCCCATGAAACTCTATGGAAGAGTTTCATGGGGCTTTGGGGGGAATTTATTTTCTTTTAGTTCCTGTGCCGCAGCAAGCTGCTCGGGAGGTGGCACGGCTACGCCATCCCCGAGCACAGCATAAGTACCCCCACTTAGGAAGCTGCAGCACCTTGTGCATGGTACAATTCCAGAATGAAATTTAGAAGGCTCCAAAATTAAGCATAGTTAAATTGTGGAACACCCTGCCCCAGGATGTGGTGATGGCTACCAACTTGGAAGGATTTAAGAGGGGAGTGGGCATGTGCATGGAGGAGAGGAGTATTCATGGCTACTCGTTAAAATGGACACTAGTCGTGATGCACACCTATTCTCTCCAGGATCAGAGGAGCATGCCGAATATATTAGGTGCTGTGGAACACAGGCAGGATGGTGCTGCTGCAGTCGTCTTGCTTCCTAGGTCTTCCTGGAGGCACCTGGTTGGCCACTGTGCAAACAGACTGCTGGACTTTATGGGCTTTGGTCTGATCCAGCAGGGCCTTTCTTATGTTCTTAAGCCAAAACTAAGCCAAAACTAAGGAGAAGTGAAATGCAGCACCAACAGAAAACCCAGATCATTTTTTTTTACGTTACACTAAAACTTTATTACTAGGGTGGCCAGGTGCCCAATGGTGGCGGGTAAAATCCTGCCAATCCACCGGGTTGCCCGCCAGTCAGCTGAGGGCCGGCGGGCACAGCGGGCACGCACGCTCGCACACTCTGTGCGCGTCATTTCCAGGTTTACCAGGAAGCAACGCGGACACTGGCAACCTTGGCTGAAACTCAATGGAAACCATAGAGTTTCGGCTGGGATCGCTAGAGCATCCGCGTCACTTCCGGATAGACCCGGAAGTGACGTAGGCGTGTCGCGGCGTGTGTGTGAGCATGCTGAGCCAGGCGCGTGCACGTGCAGCACCAAATGCGTGCATGCACCGCACACATCCGGTGCAGCCCTGCAAAGCTCCCGCCGGTGGAGCTGCAAGGCCTGG
Source organism: Euleptes europaea (assembly GCF_029931775.1). NCBI lineage: Eukaryota > Metazoa > Chordata > Lepidosauria > Squamata > Sphaerodactylidae > Euleptes > Euleptes europaea. Next base: position 30,044,242 of record NC_079328.1, on the reverse strand, counting down.
CAAGCCTATTTATTATGGTCCACGACCAGCACAAAAACATGTACAGGGAATAAACAAAAGGAATAAGATCAGTAACAACCAAACTCATGTAGCAATTGCCAACAAACATGGAATATACCGAACACAAACTGCAGGATGAACATAACCTATGAACCTATAAGCAAATTTAAAATTTGAAATTCTCCTTGACAAATACTAAAAATTTAAATCCTACCCAGAAACTTTAAAACTCTATCACTCTTTATGTCAAAAGGCCCTTTTTACTTTTCCTAAAAATACAAACTTGGGTACAGAATCGAGCAACCAGCCATGTTGTTTGATGATTCTTGTCTGAGAGAAAATACTCAAGTTTAATTGTATTAGATCTCCCAGGGAACCTTTCAAGCAATGGGAAAACCCAGATCAGGAAAAATGCATTCATCCCTAGCATTCACAGAATCCTAGGAGGCTGCTGAGACTGCTGAGATTGCCTGAACCGGTCCCTCATCCACCTTCTACAGAAAGTGTTTGATAGGTTTCGTAGCTGGTGCTAAGTTCCCATATTCAAGGGGATGAAACGTTTTTTCTCTTTTCTCCCTTGAAACAAACACTGTTCTCCCATTTCAGAATTGAGAGCTGGCCCTTGTATCAAAAAAAGTATTATGCAATTGATTCACCCAGCCAACACCTTGGCAACAGGTTTACACAACCTCTCCACCCAAACAGAAACAAGTTTACTGTTAAGAGTAATTGCACCCTTGCAGGCAGGGTGGGGGAATGACCCCACAGGTAAAGAGACAATCAAAGCAGAGAGGAGAGAAAGAGCAACCCCATTTATGTAATTGAAAGAGGGGGTGAGATTTCAGTCTCAAAGGGAATAGATTGGGCAATATGTTAGGTATTAATTCTTATCTCGGAAGGGTAGTTATCAAATTGACCCCATGTGGAAATCAAACACATACGTGTCTCCTTTTAATTTGGCAGCTCACACTCACTGCCAGCTTTTTTTCAGACTCTTCCTTGCAAAATCTGTTGCTGGCTGTTACTTGTAGCTTGAACAATGATTTGAGGGGCTGCACAGATTCAATATGTAGGGACATTCCCTCCTATCGAAACCCATCTTTATGCTGGGATAGCCCCAGAATTCAGTGATTCATACCAATGGTTCTTTGGGGAGGGTGGAGACAACCACTTTTTCTGCTGGTGAAAATGGGGCCAAAATGCTGCATTGAGGATTGTGGGACTTGCATGATCAAAAGCCATGTGAGATAGGGACTGTAATAAGGGCAAGACTAAAAAAAATCTCTGACTGTAACCCTGTGTCTGGAGCTGTTCCTTTAAATTAGTAGGGTTGCCAACCTCCAGGTACTAGCTGGAGATCTCCTGCTATTACAACTGAGCTTCAGCCGATAAAGATCAGTTCACCTGGAGAAAATGGCAGCTTTGGCAATTGGACTCTATGGCATTGAAGCCCCTCCCCTCCCCAAACTCCACCCTCCTTAAGCTCTGCCCCGAAAACCTCCCACCGGTAGCGAAGAGGGACCTGGCAACCCTATAATTTGGAATATTGAATTTGGTTTAGGGATGAAGAAATGTCTCTATTTTGGTCAACAGGTTCTACTTTCTCTGCTGCTTTTGCAGCTGATCTGCATTGTGTTTGCACATTATATGCATTTTATATGCCATTTATACAATATATGTCTATATGCAATATCCCACATTTATATTATACATATAATGTATGATGCTGCTTTATTAATGGGAAAGTAGCATTGAAATGCATACATTTCAATGGGGGGAAATGGTGCAAGGAAACAGATAGCAGCAGAGACGAGTAATTCAAAATCATTCATATTTTGGTTGCACATCAAGTTCTGTGACTGCAAAACTTAACATGCAAGAAAACAGGAACCAGGAAAGGTGATGGAAGGAACAGGCACTATGTCGTAATTTCTTCAGCCATTAAAAGCAGTTCAAAAGCCAAAAGATCTTGAAAGATATGGAGATGCTGCAAAGGTGCATAGCAGAACTTTCCATAAGTGGACAGAATATGTATAATGAGTATAAATTACGGGTGGAGAGGTACCAACTGAAAATTAGGAAAAACATTTTTTTATAGTGAAAATGGTTCAGCAGTGGAACTGGATACTTAGGGAGGTGGTGAGCTGAACTTGGCGAGGATACAAAAAAAAAAGCACTTTGGACGTCAAATTGGAGAACAAACTCCATATAGAAGCAGCCTGCATTTCATTTTTTATTCTATATTTTGTTATCATGAGAAGCTTGGTGGTGGTGAAAAGTGCCCTTCAGTCACAGCCGACTTGTGACCCTGGTGAGATTTTCGAGGCTAGAGACCTTCAGGGGTGGTTTGCCGTTGCCTGCCTCTGCATAGCATCCCTGGACCTCCTTGTTGGGCCTCCCATCCATGTACTAACTAGGACTGACCCTGCTTAGCAGCAAGGATCTGATGAGACTGGGCAAGCTTGGGTCATCCAAGTCAGGAGGACCATCAGAGGCTTACTGTATTGCAAATGCATTCATTTTAATTGACAAGAAGAAGAAGAAGAAGAAGAGGAAGAGGAAGAGGAGGCAGAAGAGTTGGTTTTTATATGCCAATTTTCTCTACCACTTAAGGAAGAATCAAACCGGCTTACAATCACCTTCTCTTCCCTCCCCACAACAGACATCCTCCGTGGTAGGTGGGGCTGAGAGAGCTCAAAGAGAGCTGTGACTAGCCCAAGGTCACCCAGCTGGCTTCATGTGTAGGAATGGGGAAACCAACCCGGTTCACCAGATTAGCATCCGCTGCTCCTGTAGAAGAGTGGGGAATCAAACCCAGTTCTCCAAATTGGAGTCCACTGCTCCAAACCACCGCTCTTAACCACTATAATATGCTGGTACAAACATACAGGCTCATTTTTCACGCAAGAAAAATGAAATCAAAAGAGGGATGGCAAACGAGCCAACTTTCAAATGTTCATCTCAGCCATACATGCTGTTTATCCAACGCCTCACCTTTTCGGAAAGTACTAGGGTTGCCAACTGCCAGGTAGTAGCAGGAGATCTCCTGCTAATTCAATTGATCTCCAGCTGATAGAGATCAGATCACCTGGAGAAAAATGGCCGCTTTGGCAATTGAACTCTATGGCATTGAAGTCCCTCCCCTCCCCAAACCCTGCCCTCCTCAGGCTCCGCCCCCAAAATCTCCTGCCGGTGGTGAAGAGGGACCTGGCAACCCTAGAAAGTACTGAGTCCAGTGCCTCCATGCACAACGCAGCACCGCTCCAAAAATTTCTTTTCGTTTTGATCTGGCAGTGCTGGAGATGTTGGACTTTGGCAAACTCCCCTGGCTGCCCTCAGTGACCCCGTTCACCATTTCCAAGAGATCAGATCTCTACACACTTGGCAGCCATTCCGGATGACAAACGAAACATGGAAAAAGATACCGCAGCCAAAGGCCAGTAACCTGTCTCAGCTAGTCCTGTGGGTTCAAGGTTTTCCTCTCAGTTCTTGAGTAACAGTTCATCTCCCGGTACTACAGAACCTAGAGAGTTCTGTAGATAAGCATGTTATTTGTACTGGAGAGACTGGGTGGGGACTGGGGACAGAGGAGAACTGCCTTGAACCTTGTTCCCGAGTTGTAATTAGGATGCGATTTGTGCAGTTATCTTGTTGTAAAAGGAATTAAATCTAGCACTTTGAAAAACAATTAGCCACTAAGCTAATGGTGGAATTACATGTCCTGCTGAATGAATTATAAAAAAAAGAAAAGTAGGGAATGATTCATTCCCATGTAAGTGAGACTCATTATTCATAGCGCTATTTGGTTTGTTCCCAACAAGATGATTTTTACTACATCGGTTTCTCATGGTGAATTCTCATGCGTGCCATTGAGTGAGCTGGAGATTGCTGCCTAAAAGCGAAGTCTAGGTTTTTTCAGGGATTTCCCCAGGTGTGCTAAGGTTCATATCTTGGACATGAGAGCACATTCAACCAGAGAGGTGTGTGTTGGCATCTTCTGAGTCATTCCAAAAGATCCAGGAAGCCCGTATTATTGAAAGTGTGCTACAGTCACACAAACACATAAAGCTGCCTTATACTGAGTCAGATGGTTGGTTTATCAGGTTCAGTATTATCTATACTGACTGGTAGCAGGTCTCCAGGGTCTCAAGCAGAGGTCTTACACATCTCCCACTACCTGATCATTTTAACTGGCAGGGATTGAATCTATGACCATCTGCAGTCATTTGATGTGGCAAATTTGATTGGTCTTTCATACACATTTAATATTAAACACACAAATGGGGGGGAATCACCCACTCCATAATATGAGATCTCATTGGTATTGCAAGCCTCCAAGTGGTGGCTGAAGACCGCCCTCTATTACAACTGATCTCCAGGCAGCGGAGATCAGTTCACCTGGAGAAAATGGCCACTTTGGAAGGTGGACTTTATGGCATTATATGCCACTGAAGTTCTTCCCCTTCTCAAACCCTGCCTTCCTTAGGCTCCACCCCAAAAATCTCCAGGTATTTCCCAATCCAGAGCTGGCTACCCTAGATTGGTACCCTAGTACCAATATTTGTTCATGGTACTATAAATTGTTGTGAGGACCTTCAGTTGTGGAGATACTCAAAACTGGAGTCATTCTGACCTGGAATCTCACTCCCTGGGTACCACCTCTCCCTTACCAACCATTGACTTTCTATGCCCCACTTGCTTTGCTGTACCCCTCATCCCCTGAGCATGCACACAGTGGGGCTTTGAAAGCTCCTGGCTCCTTTTCCAAGCTGCAAGTGAGAATTTGAGATTGGTCCTGATCTGGCTTGCAGCTTGGTGACGGAGGCAAGAGCTTCCATCCTAGCCCTGCTCAGAGTGCGCACACAGCAGGGCTAGGAAACTGGAAGTGGCATCGGGAGCGCTCGCCACCCAGGCCTGCCCATAAGAAGCTCCCGCCCAAGGTAAGTGGGGACCTGGCAACCCTACTCCTTGAACAGAATGTCCCTTTCTTTATCTTAACCTGGGAGCTGCCCTCTGACCCCTAGTCCCTTGAACTGGAGATGCCAGGGATTGAACCTGGGACCTTCTGCGATCCAAGCAGATGCTCTACCACTGAGCCACGGTCCCTCCACATGGCTTTTCATGGAGTCACACATATCTACAGGTCTCTCCTGTAGAAACAATGCCTTATACTCCCATATATATATAATGCTGGATCAGCTGTCCACTTGTGACAAGGAAAAGCACTCTTTAGGTTAGGTTTCTCTTTCTTCCTTTCGATTGCAACCTGAATGTCAACAGAAGCTCCTTGAATAAATGTAAGTTTTACTTTGTGCAATACATTTCTTGGGGGATTTATTTACTGCACTCAATATCATGCTTCTATGACTCTGCTATATTAACCAAATAGCTCAATAATCCCATCAGACCAGACTTCACCCTAGGCCTAGGTCAAGATTTGCCAAATGCCCTTGCAACTTTTCTTATTTATTTATTTAAGTTACTTATATCTCACCTGTCCACAGTGCCCGAGGTATTGTTCCCAGTAAATCACTATTTAAGCTGATCTGTTTTTATCCCATGGAGCGCAGGATAGCATATCTTCTATGTTATCCTCACCACAACCCTGTGAGATAGGGTAGGCCAAGGGACTGGTTGGCTCATGATCACCTAGAGAGCTTTACAGCCATTCAGGAGTTTGAAGCTGGGTCTCCCCAGTCCTAGTCTATGATAGTAACCACAAATCCACACTGACTTTTGGTAAATATCAAGAAAAGTTCCTAATATTCCCAATTAATGGGGAGGAGGCAGCTTGATTTCCTTCCAAACGGGGAAGTTATTCATTAGCCATCACTGGTAGAATGCTGGGCTTTTCTTCTTCACATCTCTCTGCTCCAGGCAATGACATTTCTTGTCACATTACTTTCTGTTTGCCTTCAAGTCCCTTCTCATCAAAAGTGATTGGATATAGAGTTTGCTGAGACTCAAAGAAGCCCAGAATCTTTCAAGAAGGTTATGGTTATCTTAGATCTGACTGCCATCATCTGCCAGTGCAACGAGATGCATAGTGCCTTTTTTTGACAGGTGAGAAGGAGTCCTTACAGCTGCCCAGCAGACTTGACTGGTGAGAACACTGTGCACTCAGGAAAGAGCTTCAAAGCCAAAATAGTGTAATATGTCTAGGCAAGGTAAATTATCTAACATTGATCAAAGGATTGAACTAGATGGCCTTTCAACTCTATGATTCTATGATGCTATAAGGTCATTAGTAAAACTGATTTTATGACCAACAGATTTTAGACCAACCTAATGTGAGCTTAAATTTGTAGGAAGGCAGAGGCTTAGCGTTGCCAACCTCCAGGTGGTGGCTGGAGATATCCTGCTATTACAACTGGTCTCCAGGTGACAGAGATAAGTTCACCTGAAGAAAATGGCTGTTTTGGACTCTATGGAAAGTGGACTCTATGACATTATACCCCATTGAAGTCCCTCCCCTCCCCAACCCCTGCCAGCATGGTGTAGAGGTTAAGAGTAGTGGTTTGGAATGCTGGACTCTAACCTGGAGAACTGGGTTTGATTCCCCACTCCTCCACATGTGTGGCAGATGCTAATCTGGTGAACTGGGTTGGTTTCCCCACTTGTCCACACGCAGTCTGCTGGGTGACCTTGGACTAGTCACAGCTCTCTTAGAACTCTCTCAGGCCCACCTACCTCACAGGGTGTCTGTTGTGGGGAGGGGAAGGGAAAGAGATTGTAAGCCGATTTTATTCTTCCTTAAGTGGTAGAGAAAGTCGGCATATAAAAACCAACTCTTCTTCTTCCCCAAGATCCACCTCCAAAATCTCCAGGTGTTTCCCAATCTGGAGCTGCAACCCTATAGGCTGAAGCTTGCCTCTTTAGAAGCCAATGTCTCTGGTGTTAAAACTGTAGGTTGGCCTTGGTTACACACTTGTTCATGCTCAGAAGCACTCTTTTTTATGACCTTCCTTTATTATTCTTTCTTTCCAAGGGGAAACCTGCAACAAAAGGTTGTTGGGCATACCCAGCACTCAGGTGGAGCAACACTCCTGTTTGGGGGCCTAGCCACCCATGGTGTCATCCAGGCTAACCTATAGGCTGCAATTCTGGGGGTCTGATTAATGGATTTAGCAGAGGAGCCCCCCAAAACAGGATGTAATTTTGTATTTGAAGCATGTCTTATCATCTAAAAAGGAGCCCCTGTAAAACCACTAAGTCCAGAATCTAAAATTACCTTGCTGCACAACTGCTAGCCAGAGGTGAGTGAGCTTTAGCTTGGGGGTCAGGATTGGCTCTAAATGCAGCTTTACTCCAGCTTGGTTGATCCTAGGGTTGCCAACCCTGGGTAGGTAAATCCCTGGAGGTTCGTGGGTGGAGTCTCGGGAAAGCAAGTTTTGATAAGGGGAGGGTCCTCCATCCAAAGTAGACATTTTCTCTAGGGGATCTGAAGCCTGTTGTCTGGAGATGAATTGTAATTAGGGTTGCCAGCTCCGGGCTGGGAATAAAAAGTCATTTTATTTGAAAAAAGGCAGAAAAAGATTTTGCCCCTGTGATGCATACCTTGGTTACATCTAGATTAGATAACTGCAGTGTGTCTACATGGGGCTCCTCTTGGAACTGCAGTCAGCATGTGCACTCAGGTCCCTAATTCATAGGGACCATATCACTCCAGGGATGGCTCATCTACACTGACACCCAATCTGTTTCCAGGCACAATTCAAGGAAATTCTGAACTACCTCCCCCACACATACACGCAACCCCAATGATCCATACTTCATGCCCAGAAGATGGCCAAGGTGCCCTCCCTCTCATGATCTGCTTACGGTCATAGAATCAGCACTGCTGACAGATGGCCATCTAGCCTCTTCTTAAAAACCTCCAGGGAAGGAGAGTTTACTACCTCCTGAGGAAGCCTGTTCCACTGAGGAAACGCTCTAACTGTTAGAAAATTCTTCCTAATGTCTAGACAGAAACTCTTTTGATTTAATTTCAACCCGTTGGTTCTCGTCCGACCTTCTGGGGCAACAGAAAGCAACTCGGCACCCTCCTCTATATGACAGCCCTTCAAGTACTTGAACATGGCTATCATATCCCCTCTCAGTCTTTTCCTATTCAGGCTAAACATACCAAGCTCCTTCAACCTTTCCTCATAGGACTTGGTCTCCAGATCCCTCACCATATTTGTAGCCCTCCTCTGGACACATTCCAGCTTGTCTACATCTTTCTTAAATTGCAGTAGATTGCATTATTCTCAACAACAAGCAGCTTCCCAGATGTCATGTGGGAGAATCTGGAAAACAAGCCACATTAACATCCTCTGCACAGTATGAAGAGAAAAACTGTGTGGAGAATCCCTTGGGAAAAGATAAATATATATATAGTTCCCAGGCACTGGGCCAATAATCTGGGCATACCAATAGAGCATTGGGTAGAGTCGAGTGGGAAGTTTTATAAAGAAATATATGTTAATGCTGTGCCAAGGAATGGTGTAACTATCATTGTATATTGGCCAAATATATATGTATATATCAATGGTGAGAAAAAAGAAAAGGGTGTGGGAAATACTGCGTAAAGGCAATGGCACACATCCAGCTATCCATGAACAATGTGGTATATGACTTAGCTGCTTTCCTCTCCCGCTGCAGTTCACTGAGCCCCCCTCCCCACCCCAACATTTGATTCTGAGCATCAGTGAACCCTCAGCAATAGCATGGGGGGCAAAGTGTGGGTCCACAGTAGAAGGAGAAAATGGCAGGAAATATTTTCCCTCCTCTGCAGAAAGAAATGCCACTAGTAACAGTTAAAAGGTAAAGGTCCCCTGTGCAAGCACCGGGTCATTCCTGACCCATGGGGTGACTTCAAATCTCAAAGTTTCCAAGGCAGACTTTGTTTGTGGGGTGGTTTGCCAGTGCCTTCCCCAGTCATCTTCCCTTTATCCCCAGAAAGCTGGGTGCTCATTTCACCGACCTCGGAAGGATGGAAGGATGAGTCAACCTTGAGCCGGCTATCTGAAACCGTCTTCCGTCGTAATCGAACTCAGGTAGTGAGGAGAGCTTTTGACTGCTGTACTGCAGCTTAACACTCTGTGCCATGGGGCTCCTTCTACTAGTAACAGTACTAGGAAATAATTCATAATAAAAGGTAAAGGTCCCCTGTGCAAGCACCAGGTCATTCCTGACCCATGGGGTGACGACACATCCCGACGTTTTCTAGGCAGACTTTGTTTGCGGGCTGGTTTGCCAGTGCCGTCCCCAGTCATCTTCCCTTTACCCTCAGCAAGCTGGGTACTCATCTGACCGACCTGGGAAGGATGGAAGGCTGAGTCAACCTTGAGCCGGCTACCTGAAACCAACTTCCGTTGGGATCGAACTCAGGTCGTGAGAAGAGCTTGGACTGCAGTACTGCAGCTTACCACTCTGCCCCACAGGGCTCTTAATTCATAATAGTAACAGTAAGAAAATACATAGTATTGCTAACAGTAATAGAAAATAATGTCATGAAAGGTGAAGTAATTCATTCTATTCAAACAGTAGTAACAATCGGTTCTTGTAGGATACTTACATTGTCCTGTAAGTATCAAGATAATGTGCTAATGAGGGTGTGGTATGTTAATGTGGAACCATTGTATCCTGAAGTGATCTGTTAACACGTGGAATCCAAAGCTAATCCGCATGGCTATTGTGGACTGTAGTCTTTGTTAGTCTGGAGGTTTTCAGGACAGGAAGCCAAGCCTAATTCATTCTTAAACTCTCTTCTTTTCTGTTAAAGTTGTTCTGATGTTTATGAATTTCAATGGCTTCTCTGTGCAATCTGACAAAATAGTTGGTAGAATTGTCCAGTATTTCCTCCCCCCCCCCTTTTTTTTCCTTTTATCCCTTAGAAGCTCCTTGAGCAATTGATCTTGGGCAGCATATATCTAGTGTTGGAGGAATATAAGGATTGAAACAAATCTTGCCACTGACAATGTAGCCTTGGGGTCCCTATCGCAGAGTAAAAAAGGCATTATGTCAGTCACAGAGGCATTGGATTTGTATATTAAAAGGGGGGAAATATAGTGCGATCGAAGTTCCTCGTAAAAGCGGCCTTCCAAAAGGGCATGGGCTAATGAGTCAATAGAGCCAGAAGAGCAAGGGCAGATCCTGTCTGAGTATGGTATATTCAGAATTCTGCCCTGCATTACCATAGAAGGGTTAGCATTCAATCTAGCCAAGCAAAAAGCTCTACAGAGACGAGGAGCTGTCAGATAATATGTATAGGCAGGCAGACCACGTGGTGTCCAGTATTTCAGTATCTTGGAATAAGACCCTGTGTCCTGTACTTACATGACAATGATTAGCACATCACCTTTAATACTTTGCAGGACAATGACTCAGCTCAAACCCAACCCTCTTCTGACTATATATTACTCTTCCTACACACTTGACACTGAGAGACACTGTCCTTCAGTGTTACTCCTCTGAAGATGCCTGCCACATCTGCTGGCGAAACGTCAGGAAAGAAAATACCAAGACCACGGACACACAGCCCAGATAACCTACAAGAACCGATGAACTCTGACTGTGAAAGCCTTCGACAAAGTAGTAACAATGATTTTAAATTTCTCATTCCTACCATTTCAAATCAAAACCCCTCATTACGATTCTCCATTGTGTCTATCAAATCAATATTCTTTAATTTTTTAACAGCATATTCTGCTTTTCTCATGCCCATTTTCATCCTGTAAAATGCCTCATTTTTTCAATCCCATTTGTGGATAAACAAATTAGCAGTGTACCTACATATATATTATTATGACATGACATATGTAGTAAATACCACATACAACATATGCACGCTATACAAATGAATCTAAATAAACTGTAAAAAGAAATAGAGAAGTAATACCCATAACATAAAACTGACTGAGCACAACACGAAATGAACATGGGAAAATTGACTTTCCCTTAAACATCAGTCTTCAAGCTTTTGGATGAACTATTTTAACTCAACCTGTAGAACAGAAACTATTCTTAATTTTAATATAATATACAAGCATGACAGACATAAGTATCTCCTTCTCTCCCCCACTTTTTCTATCACTCCTCATGTTTCCTCATTTCTCTTTCTTCTCCACCCCTTAGAAGGCCTTTAAAAACATAAAAATAAGAAGGCATAGCACCACTGGGGTGTAAAATTAGAAGAAGATCCGGGCTGGATCACACCAACAGTCTGTCTAGTTCAGCGTTGTGTTTCTGACAGTGGCCAACCATTGAAGGCCTATAAGAAGAACACAGTTAGGATTGCCAGGTCCCTCTTCGCCACCAGCGGGAGGTTTTTGGGGTGGATCCTGAGGAGGCAGGGTTTGGGGAGGGGAGGGACTTCAATGCCAAAGTGGCTATTTTCTCCAGGTGAACTGATCTCTATTGGCTGGAGATCAGTTGTAATAGCAGGAGACCTCCAGCTGGTACCTGGAGGTTGGCAACCCTAAACATGGTGGACTCTCTTCTCCTGTTATTGAGAGGGGTCAATGTGGTAGGGGTCAATATGACTGATGTTCAGAAACATACTGCCTCTGAAATTGGAGGTTTCATTTAGTCATTATTTCTTATATCCACTGACAGGCCTGTCCATGAATTTATCATTTCATTTTAAAATACCATCGAAGCTAAAACACCATTGAAGCTAACAACCATGGAGCTATTTTATGCCAGCGAGTTCTACAAGTTATTTATGTGGGGGGAAATGCCCTCTAGTATTGCTCATCAGTTTCATTCCTGAGGTTTCCGGGCAAAACCTCTTAGGAGGCGGCGTGACCTCGCCGCCAGCGTAAGTGCGTGTAATCAAGGATTTACACGCACTTACGCTGGCAGCGAGGCTAGTTCCGCCGGCGGCTGAGTGCCGCGGGACTGCGCCTCACCCCTCCACCAGCGCTGCCTCTCCGTGGCATAGACTACGGCATAGAGTGGCCGCGCCGGCACAGGGGGGGCGGGCCAGGGGCGGGGCGGGGGAGGAAGGGATGTCTGTTGTGGGGAGGGGAAGGGAAGGTGATTGTAAGCCGGTTTGATTCTGCCTTAAGTGGCAGAAAAAGTTGGCATATAAAAAACAACTCTTCTTCTTCTTCTTATCCTGGTTTGGCCCGGTACACCAGCGCCGGGAATGGCGGTGCTGCGCCTGCTTTTAAGCAGCAAAAAAAAAAAAGCTGCTTTTTAGCAACAACAAAAAAAAGCTGTTTCGATGCTTTTTTCTGTTTAACCTGGGCCCTTTTGCCCCATAGGAAACAGCCTCGCTGTTTCCTATGGGGCAAAAGGCCCCGGTTAAACAGAAAAAAAAGGCTCGAAACAGCTTTTTTTTTTTAATGGCGTACATGAAACGGTTTAGGAGGAGGCGCAGCTGCACCTCTTCCCTGCCATCTTCGTACGCCATCAGCTCAGGAATGGGCTGTAAGGGACTTTGATGGATCAAGGTATATGGATTCAGTATAAGGTATCTTCGTGTGTTCATGTGTTCAACTTACCTACCTCAATTCGGGCATAGCCAAGGTTGAGGCCACACAATCCACCCACTTGAGGAGAAAAGTGCTGGAATGTCCTCAGAGAGGTTCAAATGCTAGCTATAAGTGTTGCGCTATTATTTTTCTGACAGTAAGGACTATTTGACTCAACAATGGCAGAGATTAATGACTAGATGAATGAACAGGCCGGGAATAGTCCAACCTGTGGCCTACATGTTCTGTGGCGACCATGCAGTCTTCCAACGCATACAAATCTCCATGTGCACAAGGGAAGGAATTCTACATGCAAGGAGCAGTATGGATGGAAGAGGTTAGAGAGGCTTTGGCAGAGCCCTGTGGAATGCGCCCTTTGCCTTCGACTGTGTTTCGGCATCTGTTTGACAAAAGTCACAGGTATTCTTATTCCATCCATTTCTGTCTTCCTAGAGGACTGGATGCCCGCCAAGAGCTGGAAACATCCCAAACAGACAACTCCAGTACATCCACAAAGCTGGAATTAGATAAAACAACAGAGACAATCTGGAGATTTAATGGTTGTAAACTTCTGTGAAAGAAGTGGGGGGGGGGAACTTTACTGAAAACATTTGCCAGCCACCCTGTAATTTCATTCTCCGATTGTCTTCACTGTTTAGCTGAGCGAAATCACCCTCTCTCTTTCTCTCTGGCACTTTGTTTTATATCCAGGGAAGGGCATAATTAAATATGAGGAGGCATCACAGACCTCATAGGGAAAAGGTTAGATTTATTGCACTAAAGTTGTGAAATAATGGCACATTCATGTCCTCCTGTGACTTCATCCAGCATCAAGTACAAAGCTAATGTTCATGAAGAGATAATTGTGCAATTTGAAGGGAGGAGCTATGAAAATTGTTTGAAGTATGCTTTACTTCCCCCCCTCCTCAGTTTTTGTTATGTGTACCTCATAAGGCTAATATTTTGTATGGGAGGTTGAAGAGCCCCATTCTTTTAATTGACTTTCCAGAACTCCTAATTTCCCATAGTTCATACATATTCACAGCAATGCTGCCACTGTTTACTAGCACAGTTGGACCAAGGAGCACAGAGCTCCTAAAACAGGGATGTCTGCTGTCCAAGTTTTGTGTAAAGTGCCATCAAGTCGCAGCTGACTTGTGGTGACCCCACAGGGTTTTCAAGGCAAGAGATGAACAAAGGTGGTTTGCCATTGCCTGCCTCTGCTTAGCGACCCTGGACTTCCTTGGTGGACTCTCATCCATTTTTAGTAGTAATACAAAAGCAGTCCAAAAACATAGTATAACCAACTTTATTCATACAAAAGGGCACAGTTACAGGATTAGTGTTAGTCTCTTATCAGTTCTGATCAAGTCGGTGAGAATAATGGTATTGGACAGACAGAAGGAGAAGGAGAAGGAGAAGGAGAAGGAGAAGGAGAAGGAGAAGGAGAAGAAGAAGAAGAAGAAGAAGAAGAAGAAGAAGAAGGAGGAGGAGGAGGAGGAGGAGGAGGAGGAGGAGGAGGAGGAGGAGGAGGAGGAGAAGGAGGTTTTTATATGCCAACTTTCTCCACCACTTAAGGAAGACTCAAACCAGCCTACAATCACCTTCCCTCCCCCACAACAGACACCCTGTGAGGTGGGTGGGGCTGAGAGAGTGTGACTGGCCCAAGATCACCCAGCTGGCTTCAGAGTGGGGAAACAAATCCAGTTCACCGGATTAGCCTCCGCCGCTCATGTGGAGGAGTGGGGAATCAACCCCGGTTCTCCAGATCAGACTCCACCGCTCCAAACCACCGCTCTTAACCACTACAACATGCTGTTCTTGAGAACTGTTGGGTGTTTTCAGTCAGGGCACATCTCTATTCTGACTTCAGGTTTGTATCAGTGATGGTGACTCTCAACTTTGATTTCAGCAGTTTCATGAAAGAGACTGTATTTTCACAGAGGAAGGTGGACCCAAATGTTGCCTAGGGTTTGGCTCCAGAGCTACAAATCTCAGGGTAGTTAGTTCTGGGATTCATAGACTCATCTTCAAAATTCCAGCGATACTGTGTCTTCTTGGTGGGCACAGTTTGCTTTTAGCTCGGTCAGTCAATAGGGTAGACGTTTTTCAGTAATTCTTCATAATTTCTCAGATTCAGGTGTGATTGTAGTAGAATTCAACTTGATGAGCTCAAAAAATATTGCTAAAACTCTCAAGTGGTCCATACCTTGAGGTCAGGTGGGCTGCATTTGGCCCGCAGGCAACATGTCACTCCTGTGCCTGAAAAGTTTCCTCATTTCTTTTATAGGGTGGCCTGCATCAATGCCAAAATATGCATGAGCAAAATTTCTCAGAGGTGTTTCACTAGGGTTGCCAGGTCCCTCTTCGCCATCAGCGGGAGGTTTTTGGGGCGGAGCCTGAGGAAGGTGGGGTTTGGGGAGGGACTTCAATGCCATAGAGTCCAATTGCCAAAGCGGCCATTTTCTCCAGGTAAACTGACCTCTATCGGCTGGAGATCAGTTGTAATAGCAGGAGATCTCCAGCTTTACCTGGAGGTTGGCAACCCTATGCTGGTGAGTTTGGAAACCCAAAGGAAAAGGCCAGTTTAAAATTGGCTTAGTGGGTTCCCACATCATGTAAGGCATTCCAATCCAAGCTTGTAGAAAGAGTCCAGTTGAAAGATTCTTCCACAGATCCTTTACCCAATTGTTACAGGAGTTACCAGGATCAGACATGAAGCTACGGGTAGCCAGAGAGGCATATCAAGTCCTTGATTTTTATCCTTAGCCAATGATTTGCATACTATACAAATTAGGCCCCTCTGATTTGGGGAACAGGAATCTGGCAACCTTCACCCCAAATCCACTGCCTAAGGGGGTTGCCTCCGGTGCTGTCAGCCATGAGCTTCCCTATAGATTTTTTCCTCCTCCTCAGACTACGACTGTTCTTATGACAATCTGTGTTGCTTAACGCAGCCTACCTTTTCTCTCTCCAGCTGTTAACTTTCGACGGTCCCCTTAATCAATTGGCAGACAACTCCTCAGAGATCTTCCCCACTGACTGCCTTTTCCCCCAGTGACAGCTGTACTGCCAAATCACTTTGTGAGAGCTATAACAGGGCAGCTATTACCCGTTTTTTGATTTTTGAAATATATATATAACACGATAGCAGTGCTTCTAACCCAATAAGTACCTGAAGCAATTCCAGTAAGACTCTGGCAGAGGGAGAAAAAAATTACTTACACAATGGAAGAACAAGAAGTTGGATGGAGATGGGGGGGTGACATTTCAAACTGTCGGCCCTCTGTAAATGGGAGATTCTTCTAATTCCCTAAAGCCAAATTCATCACAAACAAATATGGTATGTGATAGAATTTTCCTTGCCAATTTTCTATATTATCTGCAATGCTGAAAACAAACTGCTTAAGGACAGATACTGACAAAAGCCCCTTAGTTATTTCAAGAACTAAATCCTGGTATCAAAAACAAGAGAGCAACGCAAGCTTTCCCAGTACGTAAAAGGCTGTCGGATGAGCGCCTCCATACAAAACAGTCCTCTGCAGACAGAAAACTAGGTGTCAAGGAGACATCTAAGCTTCTCCTCAACAGGCTAGTTTTCGAAGTGCAGAGGATGAAGGGAGAGCCTCTAGTCATGTGAGTCTGAGATGGAACAGCTCAGACTCAAGACAATCAAGACAATCGATATGAACACATGAGCCTTCTACTGAATCAGACCATCAGCGTCAGTATTGTCTACTCAGACTGGCAGCAGCTCTCCAGCGTCTCAAGCAGAGGTCTTTCACATCACCTAATGCCTGATCCTTTAACTGGAAATGCCAGGGATTGAACCTGGGACCTTCTGCATGCCAAGCAGAGGCTCTGCCACTGAACCACAGCCCCTCCCCTCATGATTAGTGTCAGACTGAGATCTGGAAGATCCAAGTTTGAATCCCCACTCTGCCATGGAAGCTTGTTGGATGACCTTGGGCCAGTCACTCCTTTCTCAGCCTCACAGGGTTGTTGTGAGTATAAAATGGAGGAGAGAACAATGAGCTTTGGGTCTCCATTAGGGTTGCCAGGTCCCTCTTTGCCACTGGCGGGAGATTTTTGGGGCGGAGCCTGAGGAGGGCAGGGTTTGGGGAGGGGAGGGACTTCAATGCCATACAGTTCAGTTGCCAAAGCAGCCATTTTTCTCCAGGTGATCTGATCTCTATTGTCTGGAGATCAGTTGAATTAGCAGGAGATCTCCTGCTAATACCTGGCAGTTGGCAACCCTAGTCTCCATGGGGAAGAAAAGTAGAATATAAATAAATAAATAAATCTCAGCTCAGGCCACCAAGAGGAGTTGAACTACGGAGACAAAATTGAGGGAAGCTGATTACTGAGGCCCAAAGACTAGGGTGGTCCTGTTATTTGTTTTCATATGGTGTTTGGGCCAGGTCCACATGGTGTGAGGAGAAATGTTTGCATAGGGGCCAATGGGGCCTCTCTGTACCCCTACCTCAGTGAGAACTCAGTCTTTGATGCCACTATTTTTGAATGCCATGAAAGTTGTCCAGATAGAACAAAAGGGCCTCTAATTTAACAGCATGCCCATGTGTCTGAACTCTCCAGCCATGGATTATGCTTCACAATAACAAATCCTGTTGTTAATGTGGGTCAAAGCCAGTCAAAGTATTTGGCTTTCGGCATTCATTCTTTGCAACAGAATTCCTTTATTTGTCTGCCTTCAACAGCAGTTGCTCAGTGCCCATATTCAGATGTCACAAACACTCTTGCATGACAAGATTGAGCCAAATTACTCGGGGTCATGTGCTTGCTCTCCCCCTGTTGCCCTCATGCACTGAACCGCTACTGCACATTGGTAAATCTTCAATAAGCCACAGTTTGTCATGCTCTTCAATAAGCCACAGTTTGTCGTGATCTCCATATCAGGAGTTTTAACAAATTGTGTGTGTTTTTTTAAAACAATTCCTTTGAGCCATTATGGACGCCTATTTTTGGCTGGAAAGTGGGATAAAAATATTTGGGAGAGTTTAAAGTCTGGTTTAGGTCTTTTATGCATTGCTGTTTCACCCTCCTAGGGAATGCACTGGGGATACCTACATTGCAGGGGAGCTTCCGTGGGCAGAAGCAAAGCTCTTGGCAGTTCCATGATCGGTTGTAAACGTAATTGACTCATTAAATTGTTCTGTAATCTCAGGTTGGCATGGAACATTGTAATCCATGGATACTGGTAAGACACGTGTCTTGTTTTTATCTCTTGTTTGTCTCGCTGGAGAACATCAGTTATCAGGAATGGCGGGGGTGTTGCCAAGGAGGATCCAAAGTCCGAGAAGATGTGTAATAAATCAGCCACTTTGCTCTACATTCAAAGAGAGGTGTTTCAAGTTGGATTTTATGGCACCTTTTAGATTAGAAATTTACAGTTAAGAAAATGGTTAGAAACTACATATATGATGTCAATGGGGTTTAGCTCTCTCTTCCGTCTGGAAACCGAGGTTCCCTTTGGCTTTCTCTGCAAGGCTGCAAAGGACAAATCTATTGAATCTCTGTGGCACTGGCGCGATGCTCAGCACCATCTCTTTCCAAGAGAATAGGTTGCCCTATCCCTAACTACTGATTCTGGGAACTCCTAGTTGTGCAGGCAGGTTGAATTCTACAACTAATGGGAACCTGTGGTGTTTGAAACTTTATGGAGGCCAGCACATTATATGTACTAATCACATAATCATAGAGTTGTAAGGGACCACCAGGGTCATCTAGTCCAACCCCCGCACAATGCAGGAAATTCCAAACTACCTCCCCCTACACTCTCAATGACCCCTACTCCTTGCCCAAAAGATGGCAAAGATGCCCTCCCTCTCATCATCTGCTTAAGGTCATAGAATCAGCATTGCTGACAGATGGCCATCTAGCCTCTTCTTAAAAACCTCCAGGGAAGGAGAGCTTACCACCTCCTGAGGAAGCCTGTTCCACTGAGGAACTGCTCTGTTAGAAAATTCTTTCTAATGTCTAGACGGAAACTCTTTTGGTTTAATTTAAACCCGTTGGTTTTGGTCCGATCTTCTGGGACAACAGAAATGTAAAAAAAGGGGGGGAATGTAAAAAAGAAATAATAATAATAATATTGACAACAACAACAACCTCACAGCTGTAAAGGACCCATCTATTGTTTGCAGATACAAATGTAATCACACATTTATGCAGCTGATGACTATGATTTTTGCTCAGAGTGATATATGTAGAAACTGTCCTGCTTGGCAACTAAGAACTTCATCACAAGTCATGCTAACAGTTCTCTCACCTGCAGGTGAGGGGTAATCAGGCACAGGGCTTTCTCAGTGGTGGCTCCCTGGCTGTGGAATGCCCTTTCCACTTGAAGCTCATCTAGTGCCTGCCTTAATGACTTTTAATTACCTGCGGGAAAACTTTATTTCCACTCAAGCTTGTAGATAACATTTTTTCCAGTCATTCCCAGTATTTTAACATCCTCTCTATTATCTCCCCTCTGTAAATGTCTGTAAATTGAAGTTTGTGCAGAAAGATGTAAAAAGCCCTTCCCTTACCCAAACTCACTTCCCCATCACTAGATAATTCCTCTATCTGGGCCTCCTTAGACTCAGTGGGCTGCTGAGGAGGAAGCTTGCAGAAATAAATATATCTCATTTGCATTTGTCTTTGAAGCTGCTGGGAGGAAAAGGAGTTAAAAACAGTTATAAAGAGACAGAAGGTCCTGTGTTACCATAACTCATAGGTCTTCAGATTATATGGGTATATACATCAACTGCCCTATGAGGAGTGGTTAAAACGCTTAGGGCTCTTTAGCTTGGTCAGATGATGGTTAAGGGGAGACATGACGACAGAGGTCTAAAAATTATGAATGGTATGGAGAAAGTGGACAGGTAGAAGCTTTTCTACCTCTCTCATAATACTACAACATGGGGTCATCTGCTGAAGCTGGAAGGTGAGAGATTCAAAACAGATAAATGGAAGTCTTTCTTCACACGACACACAGTTAAATTGTGGAACTCCCTGCCCTAGGATGTGGTGATGGCTGGCAACTTGCCAGGCTTTAAGAGGGAACATATTCATGGAGGAGAGGGCTATTCATGGTTATTAGTAGAAATGAATACTAGTCATGATGCATACCTTTCCTCTTCAGGATCAGAGGAGCATGCCCATTATATTAGGTGCTTTGGAACACAGGCAGGATGGTGTTGCTGCAGTCATCTTGTTTGGTGGCTTCCTAGAGGCACCTGGTTGGCCACTGTGTGAACAGACTGCTGGACTTGATGGGCCTTGGTCTGATCCAGCATGGCCTTTCTTACGTTCTTATGGTCTATGTTCTCATCAACTTACTACTTGGCAAAAGCAGCATTTGGTAAACCATGGTCCTGGATTCAGCTTCATGGTGGGGGTTTTTCCTCCAGTTAAACATGTGAAGCTGCCTTAGGGCCACAGTCAATGTGACGGCATCCGCTGGTCTGGCCCAGGGATGCTGCTGCCATTTAAAAACCTCCAGGAGTTTCCAAGTCCAGAGTTGACAAACTTCAGATGGTCTCTGCAAAGTTCACTGGCCTGCAGCAGCTTTAACCTCTAAAAGTTACCTCAGAGTGCTGGAAGCTTTCTTGGAGTCCTCTTTATGTTTTCTCTCTGTGTGCCCCACCAGAGGTTAACTGTCAAGTACTATCTGAAGACTTCTCCTAGCCCAGTCTTTGTCATTTTTTCCTTATGTTGGAATCAATATACTTCTAAAGAGCAGAAGGCCCCTCTGTGCTTCTGCTGTTCCAGATAAACGTGGATGCTCTTCCCAAAACGTTTACAACTTCGGGGGCCAGAAATGCCTAACTTGTTGGTAAAGGATTGATGAAGCTATGCCCTTTATCAAGTGACATCATACAATGTACAACCCCGAATACCTCCAAATATGCTTCATTGTCATTATATGCATTTTCAGATTCTCTTATTTGTAACAAATTTTCTCCGGAAGCTTTAAAACAAAACAAAAAAAGAGTCAAGGCTGGATAGTTTTCGTTGGGATCAATATGATGGTTTCCTTTGTATTTCTTCCTAAGAATCAGAATGTGGCCTACAACCTCTTCACTATGGATTTTTTTTCTGGCCATGATCAATAAAAACAAAAGGTTAGGATTTCAGAAAGGGGAGGAGATTGTCAAAGACACTGAAATGGCATATGCCACTGAAAGCCAATACATTCTAAAATAGAACACCCTGTTTCCAGGCATTAAATGTTACTTCTGTACATATCAAGCCATTAAAGACAGTGAGTTGAATTGGTTCGCTTGACTTCTATTTATTACATGCATCCCAGTCCCCAAGAGGTGTGAGCTTCTAAGATCAGCAGTTCCCAGGCTTGGTATCCTTTGCAGGAGACAGCAGTGGACACTTAAAGAGTGTTTTTTTTGTTTTGTCGAAAGCTTTCACGGTCAGAGTTCATTGGTTCTTGTAGGTTATCCGGGCTGTGTAACCGTGGTCTTGGAATTTTCTTTCCTGGCGTTTCGCCAGCAACTGTGGCAGGCATCTTCAGAGGATTAACACTGAAGGACAGTGTCTCTCAGTGTCAAGTGTGTAGGAAGAGTAATATATAGTCAGAAAGGGGTTGGGTTTGAGCTGAGTACTGTCCTGCAAAAGTAATGTGCTAATCATTGTCCTGTAAGTAACAGATCACTTCAGGATACAATGGTTCCATATTAACATACCATACCCTCATTAGCACATTACTTACAGGACAATGATTAGCACATTACTTTTGCAGGACAGTACTCAGCTCAAACCCAACCCCTTTCTGACTATATATTACTCTTCCTACACACTTGACACTGAGAGACACTGTCCTTCAGTGTTAATCCTCTGAAGATGCCTGCCACAGTTGCTGGCGAAATGTCAGGAAAGAAAATTCCAAGACCACGGTTACACAGCCCGGATAACCTACAAGAACCAATGTTTTTTTGTTTGTTTCTGTTTTGTAATATCTGTGTTATTTTTCAAGTGAACAAGTAGGGAACACGAGGAGGCCGAGAGGCATTCCTACAGGGTAGCAGATGCGCTTCCCCATCATCAGATTTCCTAGAGGACATAAAACCTAAGGGGTTTTATCTTTCAGGCAATTCACCTACCCATTGCTCTCCCTTCAAAAAATGCAAATATTGTTTTTAATATGTACACAAACCTGCCTTTTTGGAAGGATAAAAGCTGCTTCAAGAGCAGGCTGTGTCTTGGTAATAAATAACCAACAACAAAACCAGCAAGGGACTTTCAAGGTAAGCGAGAAGCAGAGGTGGTTTGCCATGGCCTTCCTCTGCAGAGTCTCCCTTGGTGGTTTCCCTGGAGCACACTGTTGTCAATATAGACTACCATTCTGTTTCCAGCAGTGGGCAGCCAGTTGCTCAAACACTTTCAACATAGGGTTTGGCAGCTGTTACCATTCTTGCTTACTCAACTGTCCCCACAAAGGTAAGCTGCCACTGTACAAAGAGGATTGATTTATGTTTCATGGACACAATTGTGGTTATTCCTGCAAGAAGCTACCTAAGAAACTCCACCTGGTTCAGAATGTAACAGCTAGGCTGTTGACAAAGATTAAGCTTTGGAAGATATGTCAATATCCGGCTCTCAATCTGCTTCTGCACACAGTTCAAAAGGCTGCCTTTGATTGACAAAACGCAAAACATCTTGGGATCAGGGTGCTAAAGGCCAACTTAGTGTATTTTGGGCAGGGACAAGATTGGGCGACCGTGTGAGTCACCCCTCATTCTGTGGCAGAGAGTCTTTTGTAGCAGCTCCGCTTTAATTTTCAATTGCTATCTTCTTTGAACGTTATTGACAGTTCTTGTTTAATTTCATCTTGCTTTGTAAGCTGACTTTAAAAACAAATCTTTTGAAAAGCGGTAAGCAGGAGTGATTCAAATAACGAAATAACCTCTTTTTAAAATTAAATTAGTGACCATGACTACCTTACCAGCCAAATTCCTTCCCTCTTAGTGTTTTGATCCTCAAGCTAGCCAATTTTGAGACAGCCATAAAATTTATATTGACTGTGCAATCCTATGCAGAGTTATTGATAGTCTAAGCCCACTGAAATAACTCTGCATAGGACAGTACTGTATACAGTAGATGGTGTTAAGGATTTCAAACTGGGCTTTCAAAGAGGTTTCAAAAGAAGTAAGCAAAGTTCTTTACGTGTGTGTGTGTGTGTGTGTGTGTGTGTGTGTGTGTGTGTGTGTGTGTGCATGAGTTTGTGCACACCTACACATGTATTCTAACCTAACCTAAATTCTAACCTCATCTAATCCACAATATTGACACGGGTTGTTTTATCCTTTCTACAACCCCAAACATCATCTGTCTTTCTGATGAATGAGTCAGGAGAATGATGATTCATATTTATTCTGTGATCCAAAATAAACCCCAAGAGTTTGTTAAATGTCATATTTTGCCCCCTAGAGCACAATTAATTTTATTTTGGTTTTTTTTAATGCATCTCCCCTCTCTCTCTCTCCATTAAAAATGCCCAAAGCAGTTCATAACCAAGGCAGTCTTGGTTGTTAACCCAATTTTCTTTGGTGGTTGCAACTCCTCCCAGTTTTATGTCATCTACAAACTGAAGGAGCATGTTTGCTTCATCTTCATCCAAGTCGTTTATCAAGAGGTTGAGAGTAACAATGGACCTAAGGTGGCTGTTTGCCAACTCTTTGCCAGAGACAAACCCATTTGTCTCTAATGAATGCTGAATTGGTCCCTTAAATCCTGTTATCATGATATCATCTTTCAAACATTCCATAAATGGTGAGGCTGATTGAGACACATTATGAGAGATACTGATAGTTTCAAACTGAATGATTCACTAGACCAAAGTCAAACAATAAAACCTTTTTAATTAGGGGGAAAGAGTCTCTTATCAGTTCCAACAAACTTCTCTCTCTCTCTCTCTGTGTGTGTGTGTGTGTGTGTGAGAGAGAGAGAGAGAGAGAGAGAGAGAGAGAGAGAGAAGAAGAAGAAGAAGAAGAAGAAGAAGAAGAAGAAGAAGAAGAAGAAGAAGAAGAAGAAGAAGAAGAGTTGGTTTTCATATGCCAACTTTCTCTATCACTTAAGGAAGAATCAAACCACCTTACAATCACCTTCCCTTCCCCTCCCCACAACAGACACCCTGTGAGATAGGTGTGGCTGAGACAGTGTGCCCAAGGTCACCCAGCTGGCTTCATGTGGAGGAGTGGGGCAACAAATCCAGTTCTCCAGATCAGAGTCCACCGCTCCAAACCACTACACCATGCTAGCTCTCTAAGCAGGGCTTGCCCAGGTTAATACTTGGATGGGAGACCACTAAGGAAGTCCAGGGTTGCTGTGTAGAAGCAGGTAATGGCAACCTACCTCTGTTGGTCTCCTTCTTTGAAAACCCTAAGGGGTCTCTATAATTCGGCTGCAACTTGATGGCACTTTCCACCACCGGAAAAAACAGTATAGGGAGAGGAAAGCTTATACTTACCTTCCTTGTTTTATCACAGTCCTGACTGGAACTGGGGCTAATCATGCTCTATACATGGGAATTCTTGTCTGGTCTGGCCCTACACAGCCCAGGGCAGGGGCTGTGTAGAGCATCTGGTAGAGCATCTGCTTGGCATGCAAAAGGTCCCCGGTTCAATCCCCAGCATCTCCAGTTAAAAAGACTAGGCAAGTAAGCGATGTGAAAGACTTCTGCCTGAGACCCTGGAGAGCTGCTGCCGGTCTGCCTAGAAAATACTGACTCTGATGGACCAAGGGTCTGATTCAGTATAAGGCAGCTTTGTGTGTTCATGTGTTCAGATAATTTATTTTTCTCCAGTACAAAACCAACATGGTTGTGATTTACCATAAAAAGTGACCTCTTACATAATCCAGGCGTAGAAACCCTGGCCTTCTTGACCAGTCTCCTTTCCGTTGGTCAAAGCAGATTTTCCAGTAAGTTAATTGTAGTTATTTTGTATCTCAGACGATCTCTGTCTTGTATATAGTTTCATGGCCATCAATCATTACGGAAAGAAACAAATCCTTGACAGGCAGCTCTGAGCTTGCCAGAACCCACAATGCTCCTTTGCCATTCACCCAGATTTAAGTCTTCATTTCCCCTGCGTAACAGCAAAAGTATTCTAACCGGTATCTTGGGAAGCCACTTTCATTTTCCATTAGATATTATAGTTTGAAATGTACTCCACAGTATTAGAAAAAGAGATTTTTGTGTGCGTGTATAAGCTGGGGAAGGGGAAGAAGCCAAATTCATCCCAACTCAAAAGAGATTTATTTAGCAATAAGTCTTAACTCTGTACAACTTGCTTTCTGGCTAGTATATTTAGGTTTAGTGTCTTAGTCCTAGGAATGAAGGGCTTATCTTGGAGGAGGAGGAAGAAGAGGAGAAGGAGTTGGTTATATGCTGACTTTCTTTACCACTTAAACAAGAATCAAACCGGCTTCCAATCACCTTCCCTTCTCTTCCCCACAACAGACGTCCAGTGAGGTAGGTGGGGCTGAGAGAGCTCTAAAAGAGCTGTGACTAGCCCAAGGTGACCCAGCTGGCTTCGTGTGTAGGAACGGGGAAACCAACCCAGTTCACCAGATTAGCATCGGCCACTCATGTGGAGGAGTGGGGAATCAAACCCGGTTCTCCAGATTAGAGTCTACCACTCCAAACCACCGCTCTTAACCACTATACAGTGCTGGAAAGAGCATGAGGGAAGCCAAGCAATTAAATAAAAACAATGTTTTCAAAAAAAAAACATTAGCGCTTGCAGAGGACCCTCTTAATTGGGGTGCCAAATTATTCAAGTTGCTTGTCGGTCATAAAAAGAATTCTGCGGACTATAAGACGCTGCTAGCACATATGGCACACGTACAGAGAGACTGGAAACATACAATGCAGACCTACACAGATTGCACCTTTTCTAAGTCTATTGGTCCTGTTTAGAATTGTGCTGGTAGGTCTGTACAGGAGGGAGTCTTTCTGAGCCGGTCGGTTCCAAAGTAAGTTCCATCTTATCCGGTGGGGCTTACTCACAGGAAAGCATGTTTAGGACTGTAGACTCAATTTCCAGAACTTGCACTCAAATTTAAAAGGAGAAAGCCTGTTATAGCCCACCCTAATCTTAGGTGAGCAATGAAGCGGTGAACAGCGCCCTATCTAAATGACTCCAGGTACCTGCAAATATAGCTTCTCTCATATAAGACTGAGCATCCAGCTACTAAGAAGCTTCTGTAAGCTGTGCATCAATCTTCTTAAGGTTTTAGGGAAATCAGAGGCTCAGCTTTTGCATTGGGTAGTTTTTTTGTCTAGGGCTTTGTGCTTTGTTTTCAGTTACCAACAAAACAAGGACAGCATCTACTTTCTGAGAACTGGCTTATATCACCCCTTTTCTCTCTTGCTTCTCCTCCATATGATCTTGGCAGGGAACAATCCAGAAAAACTATTATGGAGGAGCAAAGGGATAGGGAAAGCCATTAAGGGAGCAAGGAGTTTGTTATACACATTAAGAGTACGGGGTTGGATCCAGTGATTCACTTCCTCTAGGTCTTCCTCCAATAGAAGGGATACTTTTTATCCTGTATCATGATTGGCTCTTGCAGTGAGTTCTTTTGATTGGCTACCACAAATGCTACAACTGTAGCCAGCGAGATATAGTGGTTAGAACAATGTCCCTTACCCAGTCAAACCTGTGGGTCCTTCTGGAATGTTAACAACAGGTAGTGGTTACCACCACCACAAAATGGTTTCCATGGGGGCAATACCAACCACAGAATGGCTGCTAGGGGGATAGGGGTTCCTTGCAGACAGACACAAAGAAGATGTCTCCTGGGCTTCTGAAGCACCACTAAGACACAGTATGCCTTGGTCTTGGCATCATATAAATTAACTCCTGCAGGAAAGTCTGTAGAAGCAGCTACACAAACTGTCCACCCAAACTTTGCAGGAACAAAACTGGAAAGCATGTTGTGTGACTCAAACTTTAGACAAAACATAGTGAGTCAATTGGATGAGGGGGTTGATTCAGATGTAAATGAGCAGTTCAATCATAGTAAATCCAAATATTGAAAAGTTTTGTGAAAGGATTGCAGCATCCTATACATTAAGTACTGATTCCCTACTGCTTTGGAGAACTCAGTATGCTTCACTTACTCAATATCCTTTACAACCCTGTAAAATAGGTCCTAGGGCTCCCAAGTCCCAGGTCAGGGCAGAGGATTGTCTGCCCCAAGCTCCCCTTCTCCCTCCAAGTGGTGGCAGGGGAATTTTTTAAAAAAAACTCACCAGCTTCATGAGCGTGATGGCATCACTTCTGGAGAAAACCTGAAAGTGATAGCAGTAGCTCTAGGAATTGCTAGAAACTCTATGGTTTCAGATGATTCCTAGAGCAACCACCATCACTTCCAGGTTTTCGCCAGCAGTGACATCATCATGCTTGCAACACCACTCCCCCACACCATGTCACTGCCCCAAACCCTCCCCCTAATTGCCAGCTGTTTGGCCTGGTAACCCTAGGCCCTATGCTGATTGCTACACCACACTTAGGGTTGCCACCTCCAGGTACTAGTTGGAGATCTCCCGCGATTACAACTGATCTCCAGTTGATAGAGATCAGTTCACCTGGAGAAAATGGCTGCTTTAGAATTGGACTCTAGGGCATTGAAGTCCCTCCCCTCCCCAAACCCGCCCTCCTCAGGCTCCACCCACAAAACCTCCCGCTGATGGTAAAGAGGGACCTGACAACCCTAACCACACCGGCTGTCTAAATAAATGATTATTTCCTCAGAAGCATATTTCCACCCTGGGAGAGCCAGCGTGGTATAGTGGTTAAGAGCGGTGGTTTGGAGCGGTGGAGTCTGATCTGGAGAACCGGGGTTGATGCCCCACTCCTCCACAGAAGTGGTGGAGGCTAATCTGGCGAAGTGGATTTGTTTCCCCTCTCCTACACCCGGAGCCAGCTGGGTGACCTTGGGCTAGTCACACTCTCTCAGCCTCACTCACCTCACACGGTGTCTGTTATGGGGAGGGGAAGGGAAGGTGATTGTAAGCCAGTTTGAGTCTCCCTTAAGTGCTAGAGAAAGTTGGCATATAAAAATCAACTCTTCTTCTTTTCATATCTGAAAAACACAACAGTCTCTAGAGCACTCAATTTGGAGGTCTCCAGAAGCAATTACAGATCATTTTTCAAATCTCTTAGAACGCATTTCATATGTTCATGTATTTTTTTTTAAATCTCTCCAGCTGCCAGGGAAAGAGGGGGGGCTTGTATGGTGTCGTGTGTGTGTGTGTGTGTGTGTATGTATGTAGCACCACCACAGAAAGACAGATGAATTTCATTTTTATTTGTCAGGGTACTTATGTAGTATTAAGAGGGGGAAGAAAAATCCAATATCATCAACAGCCTCAGCTCCCCTCTCTGCCTGAAGGAGACCAGATCTCTCACAAACCTCTTATCAGATCTATAAATGCATTACAGAATGGGGTGGTGAGAAGTCAATGAAATCAGAGCTGTTCGCTTGCAAAGCTCCAAGCGAGCCTGGGCATTTTGCCTGGGACGGCACACGGAGGATTAAGGGCTTTGTGGGACATGTGAACTCCACGCAAATGCAAACATTAGCATGATTAAAATTTAGCAAACTGGGATGTACAACCCCTTGGGCCAAATCCAGTTGGCAGCTGCCTCGAGAGCTACAAAGGAACCCTGTGAGATGGGGAGTGGAGATAAGCAATCAGAGTTGCAGCGGCGAGAGCATTTTGAAATCCAGGAATCAGATTCAAGGGTTGGTTTCCCCCACCCCCCATCTCTAAAGTCATGCTCGCTCTGTCAGTACTGTTTGCCTTAATAATCCCAAGTTTTTAAAAAAAACCACAGAGGAAAAAAAGATTCCTGCCAGCAGATCATGCATGGAAGATGAAAAGCTGTGCACACATCATCCATTGAAGAATCCCCTCTTAGAATTCCATAGAATCCTACTATGTGCACATAGGTCTTTTAAGAAAAGCCCTTTTAAGAGCCGTACATCCCACTTTGAGTACATAGCCCTTGTAAGGGGGGGAAAAACCTGGTATCCCAGTATGTGTATTTTTAAAAAAAATCTGGTATCAAGGGTTGCCAACTACCTGGAGGAAAACTGTTCTGTCCTATTAATAAGAACATAAGAAAGGCCCTGCTGGATCAGACCAAGGCCCTGCCGGATCAGACCAAGGCCCGTCAAGTCCAGCAGTCTGTTCACACAGTGGCCAACCAGGTGCCCCAAACAAGATGACTGCAGCAACACCATCCAGCCTGTGTTCCACAGCACCCAATTTGTTTGTTGTAGTTCATCTTAATAATTAGTTACTTGGGGGTTGTTGTTTTTTAGTATCCCCTGCATGCTGTCAGTTCCATACTTTTGACAAGTGAGCACTAAAACTGTGCATGGTTGATGGAGGAGTGCATAACCAGGTGGTGTTAGTTGGGACAGACGCACCACATTGTTTTCTTCTGGCCATGTCTCTGTAACACAAGCCAGGTCAATTTCCTCTTCCTGTAACATCTCATACAGTTGTATAGTTTCACATCTGCGAGTCTGTCTCACTTCCATGACAAAGTGTAGATCTGAACCTGGTTCTCCAAGATCCTAATCCAGTACTCTAACCACTACACCATGAACACATGAAGCTGCCTTATACTGAATCAGACCCTTGGTCCATCAAAGTCAGTATTGTCTACTCAGACCAGCAGCAGCTCTCCAGGGTCTCAGGCAGAGGTCTTTCACATCACCTACTTGCCTAGTCCCTTTAACTGGAGATGCCAGGGATTGAACCCAGGACCTTCTGCATGCAAAGCAGATGCTCTACCACTGAGCCACAGACCCTCCCCATGCTGGCCTCTTAATGTGTTTCTAATTATGGCAAATTTGATCTCATGTTTAAGGACTGAATCATCAAACTAGACAGATCTTTGAACATATTATTGGCTGTATAATACCTCCTCTGCACTGTGCAATCCACCAAGCCTTTTATCTTTCTTGCTATCATTCCAGTATAGGAATGTGGCTCTTTCAAGAGTTTTGCCCTAAGGTTGGAATATTTGGAGATTTTCCACGATCTGTGTATGAGCTTTCCTGGCACCTCCTTGAGATTTTTCCCACCTTCCCCTACAGCTACCGCTGATAGTAGTGCATTATAATGATTCACGAGAAAGTAAATAGGGGGAACAAGGGTTTCGTAACCAATATCCCAACCCTACCTTCTTCCCAGAGATCAAAGAAGATTTGATTCTCACTTGGATGGGAGGATTCAAAATCTTGGCAGCCATCTGGAATAGGTGTTAAAGATAACTTTATCAGTGTGTTGAGAATTTAATTCAGGATGTGATATTTTGGTCCAGATGAAAGATTAATGCCATATCCACAGTTGGCTGGAAAATTCATCATCCAATTCTGCTGGGCTGGGGTGCATGGAAGAGGGGGTTGCCCCACCTGAGGGTCTGGCTACACCCAAAGACCACAGCTCAAAAGGGAAATGCTGTTCTTTCCATTCCATTTCCTCCTCCTTGCTTTGTCCCATCCCTTTAGTGTCCTCATGTGGTGTAGTGGTTAAGAGCAGTGGACTCTAATCTGGAGAACTGAATTTGATTCCCCACTCCTCCACATGAGCCACCGTGGTGTAGAGGTTAAGAGTGGTTGACTCTAATGTGGAGACCCAGGTTTGATTCCCCACTCCTTTACATGAGTGGCAGAGCAGACTCTAATCTGGTGAACCAGGTTTGTTTCATGGCTCCTCCACATGAAGCCTTCTGGGTCACCTTGGGCTAGTCTCTCTGAACTCTCTCAGCCCCACCGACCTCACAAGGTGTCTGTTGTGGGGAAAGGAAAGGAAGGTGATTGTAAGCTGGTTTGAAACTCCTTAAAGGTAGATAAAATCAGGGTATAAAAACCAAGTCTCCTTCTTCTCTTCTTCAGTCCCATATCTTTGGATTGACTTCAAGAGTAGGCAGAGTAGTCCTCCTCAGCCTCTTCTGAAAAGGGCTTAAACTAAGAGCTCCTCACTTGCCCTACATCCCTACCCTTCACTCCCCCATTGGCGGATTGCCATCAGAAGCTCTGGCAACTTGCCTAATGCAGTATCGCCAGATGTGGGCTATGTGGCTGGTTGTCTGGCCTAACAGGCTCACCTGCTAAGTTGGGTGGTTGAGCTGGCTATCTTCTAGATGCAGCCACCAATCACCATCAGAGTCTTTTATGACTCTTAAGATTTTGTTTTCAGTGGGTGACTGTGGACCATGGGGCTGAGCAAGTGGGTTCATCGGTGCCTCCCTCTGGGACCCTGACCTCATGGTGGTGTGTCCAAACACCCATCACCTGTCCCTATATAAATGGTGACTTTGGCCCAAGATGTGTGGACTTTTTTTTGCAAGTTTGAAAGCTTGTAGCCTTCATTGTACATTTGATGTCATGCTCCACAGCACCTGGTTTTGTGGTGCGTTCAGGAAATGTGTTAAGTTGTTCTCAGTAGCACTGATAATAAAACATTAACCTGGCAATATAAAGTTTTGCCAAATTCTCGTGAATTTAGCCTTTATCTGATTGGATGCAACCCACAAATTGCTCACAATGGCTTATAAAGACAGGATGTGCTTTTGTCCAGTATCAATTGGTGAATCAGCTGCAGCCTTTCTTAAGAGGCGTTTTCAGGCCCTAGTTATCGAAGCTCTGGTCATAGGGTTGCCAGGTCCCTCTTTGCCACTGGTGGGAGATTTTTGGAGCGGAGCCTGAGGAGGGCAGGGTTTGGGGAGGGTAGGGACTTCAATGCCATAGAGTTCAATTGCCAAAGTGGCCATTTTTCTCCAGATGATCTGATCTCTATAGGCTGGAGATCAGTTGAATTAGCAGGAGATCTCCTGCTACTACCTGACAGTTGGCAACCCTATCTGGTCATGTTCAGATTAGGCTACTGTAATGCGCTCTAGGTAGGGCTGCCTTTGAAGACAGTTAGGAAGCTTCCGCATTTTTAAAATGCTGCAGAAGAACAGCTGACCAGCTCAAAGTATGGAGTATATTATTTTATACTCTTTAAATCTAAGATAAAATCCAGATGAGGATGGTTTTGGTGTGATACCTATCAATTAATATCTTATTGGAGGATCTAAGCAGGAGTTTGGAACCCTAGAGGATTTATCATCAAAAGGGCAATCTGAATCATCTCAGGTTTTAAGATATTTGTCCTTTAGAGCATAGTTATCAAGCGCAATGTCCTCCACTTGCTGTGTTCACATGAACTGGTAATAGCAGTGAAATTACTATTATTACTACTAGCAGTGTAAAGGTGATAATAGCAATAGTACTTTCCCCCTTGAAGTCATTACTACTATGCATGCTCAGCCAAAGGAAAGCAGTTGCCATAGGCATTACTACAGAAGTAAAATCATGTACAAATTGCGTGGGGAAAATGGTAATATCCAATATTTAGTAGCCATTTTTGCCTCTCTTCTGCTAAATGATACTCTTTGAGAGTACTGAGATATTAAAGCTGCAGGTGCTTGATAAACAGCCAGTCTTACATATTCCCTCTGTGATGTGTACTGAGAATCTGTTTGGATTTGCAAAGGAAGAAGATTGATAGAAACCCAAAGCAAAACCCATATTGGTTTGTGGGTTATGATGGTCTTTTAAGTGATCATCTTTCCTCTTAAGGACATATCCATCCCATGTGGGAGGTGGCGGAGAAAGAGTGAGAAGTGAACCTATACAGGCAAAGTTTGCATACTGCTGGCCACAAAACTAGATTTATAGAGAACAGTCCACAAAGACAACCACAACCAAATCAATGAATAGAATATTTCAGCTGTCACTTCCTCTGCATTAATGTTGCTGGGACCCCCCTGGCCATCAGCAGGGGATGAAAGGATAGGGTTACCAGATCCAGGTTGGGAAACTTCTGGAGATCTGAGGATTGAGCTTGGGTAGGTCAGGGACCTCAGTAGAGCATATTGCCATTAAGTACACCCCCCAAAGGGTCCATTTTCTCCAGCGGGACTGATCTCTGTATGGAGATGAGCTGTAATTCTGGGGGTTCCCCAGGTCCCACCTGGAGGCTGGCATCCCTACTCTGCATCAATGAACCTGGGCAGGGGGAAATTGACCTGGAGGTGTTCACCATTTCTG
This sequence comes from Euleptes europaea, assembly GCF_029931775.1. NCBI lineage: Eukaryota > Metazoa > Chordata > Lepidosauria > Squamata > Sphaerodactylidae > Euleptes > Euleptes europaea. The sequence goes on along the minus strand of NC_079328.1, from coordinate 30,011,639 downwards.
ACCATCAGATGAACAAACTCACAAGAAAAAAACTCGTAAAGATGGGCACAAGGTGTTAGTCTAACCTCCGTCTTTACAACCTGTGTAGAAGAAAGGTCACCCACCTCTTGGGCCTTCTCCCAGCAATGACCAGTCAAGATGGAAAAGATGGTTTCATAAGCAGTTTTCTAGTCTGTGTTGGTTTTGTCTAGGGCATTAAGGAGCAAAATTTCTGATTCTACATCTACCTGTTGAGATTTCCTCTTACTGAAGCCATTTTCTGCATGGCGTGAGACTTGTTCATTGTTTTGTTGGTCTCAGACAAGAAGGCAATAGGATATGCTGTCATTTTCCATCTCTCTGGGAACAAGATGGATTTCTGCTTCCTAAAATGGCCAGTCTTGGGTAACAGTGGCCGAGACATGGTACCAGACAGCTGAAGAGACTCAGCCTGGGGTTAGGCTCAGACCACACTTTCTACATTGATGAAGGAACAAATGGGTTAGTAAATAAGACAATTAGCTTTCTAACATCCACAACAGATCTGATCAATCTTTCCTGCTCTTCTATAGGTTTGCAAAAACACTCTGTCACATTTAGGCTGTTGCCTGAACGACAGCTCTTGTGGGGAAGAGAACCATACACTCTGCTGCCTCCCCTCCAAACAGTGGGGAAAAGTGGGGCGGGGGGCAACATTGCAAATACTATGAAGTGTCCCTCAACATTTTAGAGATTTCCTCGATCTCTATGGCTATCATTTCCCACCACCTTTCCTGCAGACAGAGGGAGGAAAATAATCTAAGATGGCAGCTCTAGTACACATGAATACTGCTAAAACACTGCTAAAAAGGCAATCTTAATATGATTCTATATGACTGTTTTCAGATTCTGTTTTCTGTGTGTGTGTGTGTGTGTGTGTGTGGTGATTTGCTCCTGCTCCTTGGCATAACACCATACAAAAATAATCTGTGTATACACAACCTCAGTTCTTGTACAATGTGTTAGCCAAGCCATGGGTATATGCATATCAGGAACACAGCAGGGGAAACGAATGCAGTTGGTTTGCAAGAACTAAAAGCTCCATGTGCTTCTCTGCAGGGAATTAAAAAATGTTTTTAAAAACCCAGATGAACGGAGGCTTCCTAGAGCATCTGTTCCTCTTCAGAAACATGACTGGGTAATTCAAAATGTGGGCAAAATTTGTATGAGGAGGATATCAGAAGCATCCAGACAGAATTATTTGGAAACACAACACACACCCGCTCTCGTAGCCTCATCTCTAAGGTTTGGTATTATTTATAGTATTCATTACAATGGAACAACCTGCTTCTCCACTGATATTTGTATTGGTTGGTTTGGTTTTAAGGGGTGGAGTCCCTGCTTAGCTAGTTCTGTTTGTTAGCTAGAGGTAGAAATTGCATAGTCCCTTTTTTAAAAAAACAAGTTGCTTGCATCCTTGTATCTCCCTGTTAATAAAGAGATGCTGTTTTAAGCACGTTACACTCCAATCAGGTGAAATTTTTATTTTTATTTCTGAAGAACACGCCACACCTGAACTAAAACATTTTCAAAACCAAAACCTGCTCAGCACTGGAGTCTGCTACCTGCCATCTCTAACTGCCATTCCATTTTTCTCAGAATGCCACATGTTTCAGTCTTAAAGGTTTGTGTGTGTGTGTGCGCGCGCACACATGGGTGCCATCAAGTCACAGCTGATCTATGGCAACCCTGTAGGGTTTTCAAGGCAAGAGACATTTGGAGGGGGTTTGCCATTGCCTGCCTCTGGGAAGGCTGAGAGAGTTCCCAAGGTCCAAGGTCACCCAGCAGGCTTCATGTGGAGGAGTGGGGAATCGAACCCAGTTCTCCAGATTAGAGCCTGCCGCTCTTAACCACTACACCATGCTGGCTTTTCTTAAATGGGGAGTAGCACATAAACAACCAAACATAAAACTTGCATCGCCTATTATTCCCTTTCACAGACACTGGTCTCTGCTGTATGAATCTGAGAGGAGGAATCTGAGAGAGTACCCTAATCCTGACCTACAGGAGAAAGGGAATGGTACAGAAAGTGAACATTATGAATCTTTGAGGATCCAAGCCCAGGAAATTTCAAACTTCAGTTTTGTCACCATATTAGATGCACATCGCCAACTAAAAGCCCTTTTAATGCTGCAGGGGCCAAGCCCAAGTGCCCACATTCATTTTACCCCCACATTTAGGGGCTCTTTTTTTCAAGATCTGCGTGGAATTCCACCTTGTCAGTCTGTAAGGCCCCACTACAGCAGTAAGTACCGCTATCAACTATTCTGAAACAGCAACAAAGCACTGCATCGTTCATATCTTTTACCTCATCAACACTTATTTTTTTCCCCCTTTGTATTATTCCAGGGGAAAGATGAAGACCAGATGGATGAATCATATTGTTACGATTATCATTTTCCTAACCTAAAGGGCTGAAACAACGTGGGTTGCAACAGAGAAGCAACGCTCTAAACCAGAGCCCTTGACTTTCTCTCTTGATCCCCGAATCTCCCACATGAAAGCCCAGGGTTGCCATTTGATACTCACAGTTCCTGCAAAAGAGAATGCATAATGACAAAAACATCCTACCGCGCTCTTGCATCTCCCTCCTCCCTTTCTTAAAAACAATCAGACCTCTCAAACCCTGTTTATCTGATCAACAACACATTCTGTCAGGGCATTGACATGTGCATTGCTACACAACTTCAGGACGTCAGCCTGAACAGAAGCGCCGAATCCAAGAGTTAATTATTTTTGACAACTTTGCCAGCTAATTTCCCATTTATACGAACCAAAGGACGGGCCTGCTTTTTATCTCCCCTTGTCATAAAGGGTTTATCAATCAAGACAAGGCCTCGATTTGGCTGCCGAGGCAGCCTTCGGTCCCGAAGGGGAGTTTATCTGTTCGAAATCTTTCCGACTACCTAATGACAGCAACACTGACATGAAACATAATAGGGGTTGTTTCCCTCCCGTCTGCACTTTTTCTCCTCCTCGAGAGAGGACGGTGCCTCTGCGGGATACCAAAGGCCTCTGATTGGTGCATCCGTGCACCTCTTTGTGCTCTCTCCCGCCCCTCCTTTTAGCCCCGATTCCTCAATGTGACTACATCTCAGCGCAAGTGCCAAGACCTGATTTTCGAGGCACAGATTTTAACCTGTGGAATCTCAGCTGACAGGATGTGCGCGCGTCGACTCTATCCTTGTCTCTTACAATCCGAGTGCATTCACTCAGGAATGTGAGCCTTGTTGGAGGGGAGGCAGCCTCTAGTTCCTGCTGACAGTCCTTAGATGGTGGAGATTTGGGTTCATGTTGTCCCTGGTTTCCTCTGACAGGCAGTTATGTTTTACTTTAATACATATATAGCTTCTCTAGGGTTTCCTTTGAGCGGGTTAGAATCATACAAGGAAGTCAACTAGCTGTCACTTAGGCTACATGTAGGGTTGCCAGGCGCCCTGAGGGTTGGCGGGCAAATGTGCACGCACGCATACACACCACGCATACGCATCACTTCCGGTTTACGACCGGAAGTGCTGCCTCGCGAGGGGCCTTATATCACTCAAACACTTAGTTTGAGTGGTAAAGGGCCACTTTACCACTCAAACTAAGAGGTATAAGGCCCCTCACGAGGCGGCACTTCCGGTTGTAAACCGGAAGTGATGCGCATGCGTGTCGGCACGCGCAATCTCGACCTCAGCCCCATAGCCTCCCGCCGGAGGAGAGGGGGGACCTGGCAGCTCTTGCTACATTCCTAGTAATGTAGGCCTTTTTCAACATGAGTTGTGCTTTGTTAAATCGGCATGATGCATGCAGGGTACTCATACAGAAATATACTGTAAGTATACAGTCCATACACATTGCATATGAAAACTGTAGCGTGTTTCATGTGAATGCTGCTGTCAGTAGGTAATCGGAAAGGTTTCAAACTGATAATTAGGGTTGCCAGGTCCCTCTTTGTCACCAGCAGGAAGTTTTTGGCGTGGAGTCTGAGGAGGGCGGGTTTTGGGGAGGAGAGGGACTTCAATGCCATAGAGTCCAGTTACCTGGGGAACCCTACAGGTTGCCATAAGTCATTTGTAATCTGGTGGCAATCCTCCCCCAATCCAGTATTACCCCTTCATCAAAAATACTTCAACAAAGCACTTTTAAAGAAAATGTAATAGTTCAAAATTGTATTCATACACACACACACGCACACATAGAATCATAGAATAGAATCATAGAGTTGGAAGAGACCACCAGGGTCATCTAGTCCAACCCCCTGCACAATGCAGGAAATTCACAACTACCTCCCCCCCCACACACACCCAGTGACCCTACTCCATGCCCAGAAGATGGCCAAGATGCCCTCCCTCTCATCATATGCCTAAGGTCATAGAATCAGCATTGCTGACAGGAGGCCATCTAGCCTCTGCTTGTTTTTATAGCTAGGGTTTCATCTGGGTCAAGCTGATGATGCCAACCATTACCATTCCAAAGTTTAGCCTCACTTTTTGCCTTTTTTGGGGTGGGAAAGCTTTTGGGTTGTTGTTTTTTTGGGGGGTGTCTTTTGTTCTGTTAGTTGTTGGTAATATTTGTTCAGAGTCACAGAAGATGTGAAGGAGAATGCTTTTTTCAAGCACAGAACATTTGATATGTTCAGCCCCTTTAAACTACATGAGTATCAAGTAAAGCAGTTTAAAAGGCTTAATTCCCCCCCAATCATTCCCAAGTAAATAAGGCACAACCTTTGAATGTACATTGGTGCCGAATGCATAACAATACCTGATTAAATTCATATTTCCCAAAGAGGCCAGAATCTCTCTGCCTTTTCCCTTGTACTTTATCATGCAAATGTTTTGTTTATCTCACTCGCATTCTGTACTTGGGGTTAAATAAAGTGGAAACAAAATAAAATGGGAACCAAAAGGTGGGGAGGATGGAAAGATGTGTTTGCTAATAAATATACGTGTTTGGCATGACAAACAAGCTGGGCATGAAGGCAAGAAGCTGGAATGGAGTCCTGGCCTTTCCAAACACGCATAAAAATGGGAAGTTACCAAAAATGTATATTAATGCATCTAAATATATTAATACAGCCAAATAGGAAACTGCCAAGGTGTCCTGCTTAACACTTTGCAAGCCATCAAGCTTGGGAACCAGGGAAACCAACGTAAACTTGGAGCCAAGCAGTGTGGAAATCACATCCTTGTGATGTGATCCCATCCTGCCGGATGTACATATGAACAATACACAATGTATTTAGTTAAAGCCTCCTTTTCTCCCCAAGGGGGGACCCAAAGTGGCATACATTGTTCGCCGCGCCTCCATTTTATCCTTCCAAAAACCCTGTGAGGTAAGTTAGGCTGGGAGTGTGCAACTAGCCCAAGGTCACCCAGCAGCTTCCATGGTAGAGTGGAGATTCAAACCTGGGTCTCCGAGACCTTTGTCATACAAGCTATTCATTATCCCATGCTGACTCTCATGTAGGTTTTTTCCAGAAAGTTGGCAAATCCCCACAGGGAAGACCATTATGCTTGGCTGGTTGTGTTATTTACACATCTACTTCTGCATTGTGGGATTGCACCACACCAAACTTGCTCTTTTTCGTACAACTGTAACACAAAATCATGGCACGCAACTCCACCCCACCCCCAAACCATCGCTCCACATCCTGGTTTGTGTTGTTCCTACCACCTTTGGTTAAGAAACAAATCATGATTAAGAGAGCCAGCATGGTATAGTGGTTAAGAACGGCAGACTCTAATCTGGAGAACTGGGTTCGATTATCCGCTCCTCCACATGAAGCCTGCTGGGTAACCTTGATATAGTTACAGTTCTCTCAGAACTCTCTCAGCCTCACCTACCTCACAAGGTGCCTGTTGTGTGTGGGGGGGAGGTGATTGTAAGCCGCTTTGAGACTCCTTTCGGTAGAGAAAAGCGGAGTATAACTGATTCCTCCTTCTTCTGTGTTATGATCACATAATGCCATACATGAAATGTTTCTACTCTGTTCAATGAAATTACCTCAAACAGACATCTCTGTGAATGAGAACAAGGATGCACACTCACGAACATTGAAGGAGGATTACTCAACTCCTTATGTCATGCTAACTGCCTTTTTAGACATCCTCAGAGTGGTTAAAGAGGAGACATAATACTGGATAATACTTCCACTCTTTCAATGCATGTTGACACACAGAGTGGGGAATTCTTCTGTTCCACACTGGTGTCTGTCAAAGCAAAACTAAATGGTGGTCATGCATGAGACTGCCATATACTGAGTCAGACCCTTAGTCCATCAAGGTCAGTATTTCTACTCAGACTGGCAATGACTCTCCAGGGTTTCAGGTATAGGTCTTTCACATCACCTACTTCCTGGTCCTTTTTAACCAGAGATGCCAAGGATTGGAGCATCTGCTTACGAAGCAGAGAGGCTCTTCCACTGAGCCACAGCCCCTCTCCAGTCCCTGGTTACATTGTATGCTTCCCATTTTTTATACATTCCCATTTTATTCCTTATATCATTATTTTATTGTATTTTTATTTACTGTAAGTTGTTTTGAGTCCTTTCAGTGATAAACGTGGCCCAATAAATGCACAAACTTACTGATTAGTTAAATACAGAACTTAAAAATGTGTATGATCTTTGGTATGAACACCAAGCGGTGTACTGTTATTTCCACAACTCTGTTGTCTGTGGGTTGAATCCTCCCAGGTTTTTCACTCCGTTTCACTGCAGGCCATATCCTACATAACTTTTGTCCAAATTGGTCTCACAATCCTTAGAATAGCCTTTTTGGGTGGTGATAAGTGGCCCCTCTTCCCTCTTTCACTAGTGGAAAATCTGGTAGGATCCAACCCTATTTCACCAACATAAACTGATAAAACCTGTAAATGTTTGAGCCATGATGGCTGAAAATTCTGCTTTTCCCCTCTGTAGATGAAGACCACACCCCTAAACTATATTTTAAGAAAGATGGCATCTAAGAGAATAGGGGATTTCCTAAAGAAAATTATAATTGCTTAAGGTGGTTGGTAAATTTTCAGGTTGGTGGGGCTATAGTGGGACCACCTGAGTATTAAGTATGTGCCCCTCTTTGTCAGTATAGCACACACTACAGCAGCATAGAAGGGATGTACAAATTGTTGTGTGCACATACTTTTGCATATACCCTCTCCCTCCTCCCAGTAAATAATGACAGCCATCTCCACCCCAGCTCATCAAATTGATGTATTTTGCACATTGGAAGCTGGATTGGACCTTTTTGGGTCCCGTGTTTAATATCCCGTTTGTGTTTCATGACTGTGTCCCACTGGTCTTGTTAAACACAACCAATTGAGGGAAGGAAATGAAATTCCTACATTCATCAGCACAACTCAAATGATGGTACAGGGTACAGAGTTATTCGATCACATGTTGAACAGAAGTGCATTTGTAACACAATTCCATTCTATCTGGTTTTTCTATAATCTGGCTTCCTTTCTTGGGAGCAGTCTATTGTATTCTTTGTATTGTACATTCCTTTTCTTTCTTTCTTTCTTTCTTTCTTTCTTTCTTTCTTTCTTTCTTTCTTTCTTTCTTTCTTTTTGGTAATGTTTTATCAATGCAGACATGCTCATCAGTAGGGCTGTCAATTCGGTTCGGCCCGAACTGAAAATCAGCCGAATTTCCCTTGATTCGGCGGTTTTTAGTTCGGACGGATCCGAACTCAAAACTGGCGGGCAACCGGGGGGGGGCCGAATTCAGCGAGTTCGGGAGTTCGGCGAATAAATTCGGCCAATTCGGCCGTCAGTAAGCAGCATAACCGTCAGTAAGCAGCATTCTCCTCCCCCGGCCAATCGGTGGCCAAGCTGGGTCTTCTTCTGGCCAATCAGTCAGGATTGAGTGCTGGAGGAATCAGCTGATGTGCGGCCGGCCGGGGAAAGAGAGAGAGAGAGGGAAATCCTCATGTGTGTGTGAGGGGGTGCTTGTGCACATTCGCTCCTTTCCGTGGCTGCAGGGGGCGCATTTTTTGGGGTACCGACCCCAAACTTTCAGGGGATATTCAGACAGGTTTTTTTAAGAGACCACCCAAGTTTTGTAAACATTGGGTCAGGGGGTCCCGAGATATGGGCTCCCCCCCTTTTTTCTTTCCATGGCTGCAGAGGGCGCATTTTTGGGTGTGCCGACCCCAAACTTTCAGCGGAGCATCAGACTAGGCTTCTTAAGATACCCCCCAAGTTTTGTAAACATTGGGTCAGGGCCCCCGAGATATGGGCTCCACCCCTTTTTCCTCTCCCCCCTTTTCCATTTTCGTGGCTGCAGGGGGCGCTTTTTTTGGGGTTCAGCCCCCAAACTTTTGTCATAGCTTCAGAGAATCCCTCTTAAGAGACCACCCAAGTTTTGTAAAGATGGGTTCAGTGGGGGCTGAAATATTGGCTCCCCCCCTTTTCTCTTTCCATGGCTGCAGGGGGCGCATTTTTGGGTGTGCCGATCCCAGACTTTCGGCGGAGCTTCAGTCAAGGCTTTTTAAGAGACCACCCAAGTTTTGTAAACATTGGGTCAGGGCCCCCCGAGATATGGGCTTTCCCCTTTCCCCTATTGGGATGAATGGATCACCCTCGAGAGATGCATACATATGGATCTTATATTGGATACAAATGGAATCATATTGGATTACCCAGCCTCCCAGCCCCTCCTGCTGGAACAGAAGACAGCCACAGTAAGACCCCTTTGGGGGCTTTAATCTATATTTTTTCTTTTCTGTGTGTGTGGGGGGGGGAAAGCAGAGTCTGTGTGTGTGTGTGGGGAGGGAGTAGTTTCTGTGGGTGGGGGGGGGAAGCCAAAGGGGGCTTTTGCCGGTTCTGCCTGGGGTGTGTGTTCCCCCTCCAGTCTCTCTCTCCCTGGTTTGAGGGGGGGCTTCATTTTTATTCTTCAGGTTTTTCCTCATTCATAAGATCAGTTAGGTTATTGATGCTTGCTCAAAACTGGTTTTCAAATGGTGACTTAAAGAATGCATCTGCCTGGTCCCAAGTCCAATGCAAAAGGAGACATTCCACCCCTCCTGCTCATTATGCATAGCTAGCTGCCTCTGTCCCTTTCCATGGTATGCAAACTCCCAGGTGTCAGGTGTTGCTATGCACTGTTGCAAAGGTTTTGCATTGCGTGCTTGTGTTGCTTTGCAGTTGCATTGTTTTGCAAAATTCTTCACACCTGCCCCGCCCTTTGCATATTTGCAAAGGGGTTGCTCTGCAGTTGTGTTGCTTTGCAAAGTTCTTAGCACCTGCCCCGCCCTTGCTCTCATCAGCTGTTTGTCGGCCGGGAGCTTTGTGCGTGGGCGGCAAGCTCTGCGGAGAGATCCACATTAAGGGTGGGGGGGACCCCTTTCAGGGCCCATATCTCAGCCCCCCCTGACCCAATCTTTACAAAACTTGGGGAGTCTTTCAATATACGTCCTTTGAAGCTCTGCTGAAAGTTTGGGACCTCTAAGCCCAAAAATGCCCCCCCCCAGAGCCGCGAAAAGGCGCGGTTGTGTTTTTAATGGCTTTATTCAGCCGAATTTTTTTCCCGAACTTTGAATTCCCACCGAATTGAACGGATCCGAAGTGGGGGAGTTCGGACTTCGGCACGTACCGAACCCACAAGGGCCAAATTCGGCCGAATCCGAACTGTACCGAATTTTTTTTTTTGACAGCCCTACTCATCAGTAACAAGGGGAGTCCAAATTAATTTAGTTAGTTCATGCTAGATGTGCTTCAATTCCAGCAGTAATTTGAGAAGTTCTTATAGTTATGCCAGAATTAAGGAGGAACAGAACATGGTAACTTCTGGAACAGTAGAAGAACAGAACTAGGAAAAATCTCCTCTCTTGTCGGGTTTGCAATTCTTGTTCTTGGGAAATACTTGCAAAAATTGAATGGATTGCTTCAGCACATGGTCGTCTGCAAGAACCTGGCCCTCTACCTAACCCACATTTGAGCATAATAGTTTGTGAATGGCTTCCACAAATCCAACTTTCCTATGACCAATGCAACAACTAACATGCATGATTTAAAAATAGTAATAAGAAAGAATCCTAGGAAAAGGTAAACCAGTGTTCTTAAATATTTTTTTTTTTTTAATCCCCAGCTGCTTTTGAGAGATTTGCAAGGGCATAATTTGAAAAATGGGACTCTGGGAATATTTTTATGGCAGCATTCAAACAAAGAGACAGAGGAAGAAAAAGAAGGGGGGAATTAAGAGTCTAAAGTGACAAGTGGGAAAAATCTAATTGCAGACTTGTGGCTCCCAGCAGTTTCGTTTAGCTGGCTTGACAGCTCAAGCAAGCGCTCAGAATCTGAGGCAGTGGAAAAGCAAATGAGAGATAAACAGCTACAGAGGATTTTTTTTTTTGCTGGAATTGTACTAGAGGGAAGAGTATTGAAAATCAGCCAGGGCCACAAGAGATGCCAGTCCTCCAAGAGCCTGATGAAAGCAGCTCATCCTCCATTAATTAATAGTGTGGAGTGGGAGGAAATATGACTGATACTGCTGCTACTGGAAAAGACAGTCATGCTAGGAAAAGACAATCTGCTAGGAAATCATGCTAGGAAAAGACATACCGGAAAAGACAATCACTGGAAAAGACAATCATGCTAGGAAAAGACAATCATGATGGAAAAGTGGAAGGCAGCAAGAAAAGAGGAAGACCCAACAAGAGATGAATTGACTCTATAAAGGAAGCCACAACCCTCAATTTGCAAGACCTGAGCAAGGCTGTTAAAGAAAGGATGTTTTGGAGGGCATTGATTCATAGGGTTGCCATAAATAAAAAATGACTTGATGGCACTTAACATAAACACACTGCTACTACTAGTCCCACTACTGCTCTTCTTCCTCCTCCTCCTCCTCATAATAGTATTAATAATAATGTCCTTTAATGTATTCAGAACATTCCACATTTCCGTAGTTTTCTTAGTTTATTAGTTTTTGTAGTTTTAGTAGTCTCGGAAATGTGGGTGTGCATCACTAAACCACTAATTTAAACAAACTTGGTAAAATCACAAAAGGATTTGCTTTTCCCAACTTTTTTAACCATGCGCATTAGTAACTCAGAAGGGAGAAACGATGCAAATGAATTGAAGGAAATGAAAGCAGCACCAAACCATGCACACTCCAATTTCAAATTAATTTTAGAAATTCTCCTAGTTTGGCTGAAGTTCAGGAAGAGTGGATGAGTGGGAACACAGTGCTGGGAGAATGTCTGAAATCTTATAGTAAAAGAACTGGGAAATTACATGCATTCCTAACTAAAACCTAAGTGGGTAAGCTATTCTTTCACCAAAATTTGGAGCAGCTCTTTGAAATGGAGAGCCCTGTCAGATAATGGCTTTGGGAATTCTTCTCTGTTGCTGTGTTTGCCACAGTACAAATTTTTGTCACAGCATACCATAGAGGGTGATGAAGAAGTATCTGTTTCACAAAGTAGTCATCTCTTCCATGAGAATATGTGTATTATACTGACATCTAGTGACAAAATAAAAGTATTACAATGTATTAGAACACCAACCAAAAGTTGCAAGATACTATTACTAGGGCAATGCTCATAGGAGGCCAACCAGCACAATGCCATTTTGTTTTCATTAAGAATGAACAGTGTTGTTCAGCCCAAAGACTACATTTTGAGTCTGATAGAGACATGATTAAATTGAGGAACATGGCTGAAAGTTTTATGGAAGGGAAGGAATGATAATGATGATGATGATGATGATGATGACAACGAGGACGATGAGGACTATAAGTGCATACAAAATGCCTTGGTGGATCCAAGGCCAGTATAGTCCAACAGCAGCTAACCAAGCAAGCATAACTGTGATGTACATCTGTCTATCCTATAGAGCCACTATGGTGTAATGGTTGACATGTGGGATTAAAACTACGAGGACCTAAATCCAAAACCCTGCTTGACCATGACACTCACTGGGTGACTGTGAAAGACATATCCAAGACTGTGAAAGACATATCCATCCCCTTTTTAATAAATAAACCTTTTTTCCTGGTTGTAATAAATCTATGTTCTCCTCTTTGGTATCAAGGGTGGACAAGGTAATAAACAAGTTTTACCAAGGCAAAAGAACGGGTACCTCAGAAACACCGTCACAATTTACCTCAGGGGTAGCTAAGCGGTAAATAATGCCAGGACTAGCAGACCAATATGGGGACATTTCTTTGGCCTCGTTCACAACTGTGCTTGGTGGTATGATGGGGATATTTGGTGCGGGCAGTAGTCCTTAGTTAATCCCCAAATCTATTCATGCTACGATTGTGAGGACAGGGGTACTAGGCTGGGGAGTTTCCCTCCAAAAATATTTTAGTCCTTCCACCCCAACTCATCACAGTGACCTTGAGCCAGGAACTCTCCATCGCAAAAGGATTGCTGTGAGGCTAATACAGGGAGGGAGCACCCCATGTAACCCCTTAAGATTCTTGTACATAGGGTGGGATAAAAAATATGTGTTGATAGAAGGGAGGCTGTGATCCTTAAAGTCAGCAGTCTTAACTGGCAAGCATTTGGGGTGGGGCTGTGGCTCAATGGAAGAGTCCGTGCTTTGCATGAAGAAGGCCCCAGGTTCAATCCTTGACATCGCCAGTTAAAAGATCTGGCATTAGGTGATGTGAAAGACTTCTACCTGAGAACCTGGAGAGTTGCCACCAGTCTGAGCAGACGGTACTGACTAAGATAGACCAATGGTCTGATTCAGTATAAGGCAGCTCCCACACACACACTTCCCACCATAGATCTGTCGCTAAATCTTACTATTCAGGATAGTGTTGCCAGCTCCGGGTTGGGAAATATCTGGAGATTTTGTGGGTGGAGACTGAGGAGGACAGGGTTTGGTGAGGAGAGGGACTTCAATGGGGTATGCAGTCCACCTTCCAAAGCAGCATTTTCTCCAGGGGAACTGATCGCTATCACCTGGAGGTCAGTTGTAATAGCAGGAGATCTCCAGCCAGTGGAGGCTGGCAACCCTAATTCAGCAGCTTCCTGAAAGGGTGCCAAGCAGCAGTAACAGGAGAGCTGTGGGGAAGTGGAGGCCCAACAAACAAGGCTGGATCCCTTGCAGGCAGCAAGAATAGGCCAGATAGGGGTCAACTCTATGCCATGACTGGGGTTGCCAGGTCCCTCTTTGCCACCAGCAGGAGGTTTTTGGGGCAGAGCCTGAGAAGGGCAGGGTTTGGTGAGGGGAGGGACTTCAATGCTATAGAGTCTAATTGCCAAAGCGGCCATTTTCTCCAAGTGAACTGATCTCTATCAGCTGGAGATCAGTCGTAATAGCAGGACATCTCCAGCTAGTGCCTGGAGGTTGGCAACCCTAGCCATGACTGGCAGGCAGGGTGTAAGCCTAGCCAGAAGGTGTTCAAGGGTCCTAGTAGAACTCTTTGTTGCTAGCATCTGGTTTTTCCTGAAACTCTTGTTTCAGATATATCTAAACCATTAAGAGGACTAGAAACTTTATTTTTAATGCCTCAAAAATGGTAATTTTAAACAATCCATATTTCTTGTAAGATTCCACACAGGGACTTACTAGATGATACTTCAAAACACAAAGAATTAACTGTGCCACTTTGGTTCACAGTTTTGCTTCCTCAGTCCGGTCCCTGATAAGGCATATTGGTTGTGAGCTCTAATGTTCATATACATTTTTATATAGTTAAAATCTCAAGGCAACAATATAAACATATGAAATTAATGTAAGCAAAACCCTGAATTTATAGTTCACAAAAATCATTTATCCAAACATGAGCACTTGCAAAAAAATTCCATTCTTTGGCTAAGATTTTAGTTCTACCTCTATGTCTGCATTGTCTTTCCACTTGTTTGAAAAGCCAAGATTCACAGAGTCCATTTCTAAGTGTGCAAACAATTCTTTGTTCAGCGTGCTGCCATTGGAAGCCTTTTGAGTTCAGCTTGGGTACTGGGGGGTGGGGGAGAATCTCTTCGGCTCATTTTTGCTGATTCTTTTGCCAAGTTTATAGGGTACGATGTAGTTTCCTGCCGTGTTTACAGCTCAAGATCTTTCCAAGTTTTAATTTTGCACTCCATATGGCACTTTGCAATAAAATCAGCATGTATGCTACATAGAACACACACTATTATGTGATGAATTGCTCATGTGGAAAGGTGAGGTCACTGACCAAATCCCTCATTTTCTAAGCTTTGAACAAAAAGGAGCAGGGAGCAGGCAGCCAAGGACATCCAAACAAGCCCCCTGAGCCCCGAGCTGAAAGTGGTCTCTTCCAAAGATCAGCAAATGATCAGCAAGTGTTCCCTACTTTGTTTCCAATGAAATTTAATGCAAGTACCGGTAAAACTTACCTAGGAATTAGTGGGTTTTCCCTCTATTTCATTCCTGTTTTGCTCTATGGGTTGACAGTGATATATATTCCACACCCACCAAAATCCAGTTTAGCTAGGAGAATTTCGAAAATTAATTCTGGGACTGGAACATGCTGTTTGCTGCTGCTTACAGTGTCTTCCACCCTTTTGGTTGAATGTCCTCTCCTTGTAATACATGCTTAATGTGTGGAAATGGGCAACTGAGGCTTTTCATGGCATGGAGGTCAATAATGTCAACTGGTAAATAACATCCCACTAAGACTATACAAGAAGCTCCGTGGTGCAGAATGGTAAGCTGCAGTACTGCAGCCAAAGCTCTGTTCACGACCTGAGTTCGATCCCAACGGAAGTCGGTTTCAGGTAGCCGGCTCAAGGTTGACTCAGCCTTCCATCCTTCCAAAGTCGGTCAAATAAGTACCCAGCTTGCTGGGGGTAAAGTGTAGATGACTGGGGAAGGCAATGACAAACCACCCCATAAACATAGTCTGCCTAGTAAACGTCGGGATGTGACATCACCCCATGGGTCAGTAATGACCCAGTGCTTACACAGGGGATTACCTTTACCTTATTAAAGGAAAATTATTATTTTTCTCCAGGCCTGTATGCAGCTTGACATCATTTGTTCTCCTCCCCACCTTTACTGATGTGATGTCATATATTTATACATCTTCCCCATTTTAATATAGCCACACATAACTCAGGTCAGGATTGCCTTTTGGTGGCATTTTATTAATGTGACTAACTGTTCATACACCATGTTATATACATAACTGAGACATAAAATCAAGATGTTCTGAAAAATTGGACAATTCCTACTGTATTGGTTCCATTTGGAAACAAGAGAAAATAATTTAGAATGTCTTTAGGGAGAAGTTCAGGCTAGGGAAAGTTCATAAGTGTCCCTGTTAAAAATACAGATGTCACCCCTGCAACATGTATAATGTCAAGCAGTGCAATCCTATGCATGTCTGCTGAGATATAAATCCAATTATGTTAAATGGTGCTTACTCCCAGGTAAATGTCATAGGATTGCACCTTTACAGTTCAATCCTAAACATATATATCCAGATGTAAGCCCCACTGAATTCAGTGAGACTTATTCCCTAGTAAATCTATTTAGGCTTCTGGTTTTAGCCACATCAAGATTAGATTAGATTAGATTACTGTAATGTATTTCAACTGGGCTTGCCTTTGTAAAGTATTTGGAAATTACGTTGGATATGTAACACAACAGCTAAAGTGATGACACCCTCATTTTGGAACTTCTTTCCACATCTTGTACCATCTGCATTGGCTCCCAAGTATGGGACAATTCAATGTAATTTGTAAACCCTTAAGTAGTTTGGAACTGGATACCTTAAGGACTACCTCTGCCCACAACAGAGGCCCTGCTCATCATCATGTCAGGGCCTTTTCAGTTGTGGCACCTAGACCCTGGAATTTCTGGCACCCAGAGGTTTCTTAGCTCTCTCCTTACTTGATATCAAACGCCAAAAGAGAAATCCCTCTTTTAAAAGTGAAAAAAAGAGTGAAAAATCAATGGCTGTATCTAAAAAAGTGAACTTAAGAAAAACAATTTTTCCTCCCCTTAACAATGTTAAATCCTATGCAGACCTAATCCAGTCTAAGCATACCTGATTCAACGGATTTAAACTGGAGTAACTTTGAATAGGATAGCACTGTTTGTATGGTTCAGTGTTAGGAGCAATTCTCGTAATTCCTCCTTACCCATTTTCTTCCTGAAATCCAGCAATCTGTTTCTTTTCCTCTTTTTAGGAATTTTCAGTCTGTTACAAATCAATTCCATTTTGAAGAAAAGAAAAATTCACAGAGAGGATAGGCAGGAAAGGAGGTTCTGTAAAGTTTCAGAATTTCACTCTGCAGATGCTCAGAGACAGGCAGTGGCTTCCCAAACCTTTGTACCCTCCTGTAAGAGCACCCTGGGGTGTGTAACATTTAAAAAAAACCACAAACCCTGCAAAGACTAAAGTTACAAAAAGGAGAATAGAAGTGTAACAGAAAAGAGAATCTTTTCAATAAGAAATGAAAGCAAAATTCTTCTTTTGAAAGAGAAAAAAAGAAAATAAGAGGAATCAATGGCTATATCTTTTTTTTCTTTTTTTAAAGTGAATTTCAGGAAAGGAAAATCCACTCCCCATAACAATTCTAGTATGGTCTGGCTCAGAGCGTATAGGAAAGGGTGATCAGATTAGCTGTTTTCATATATTTAAAAGAAGCATTCCTTTTGCACTTAGTCAGCAGTCACCCAATTGAGAAGTGAGGCAGGTCAGTCTAGATATTTAACACTGGCCAAAAAAAATCTTAATTTCCATAACTTTTGTGCAATTTACTCTAAAAGATCATATGACTTTGGCCTCCACAAACATCAGACTGGTAAAGCATCCTTTCTGGTTTCCTCTGCATTGCATTCTTTCACCCCTCTAAGCAGTTCAGTGTCTTCTAGTCAGTTGTTTAAGCTACTCTGCACAACCATTGCCCCAGCTCAAATAATTACAAATGCAAGATATACTACAACGATTGCATATTAACAAAGGCCCGGGGCCAATTAATCATTATGGCATCAATATCTCATCTGCATAACCCCGTTCTCTTTCAGACTCCATGTTTGGGGTGACAGGGTTACCTCATTGATTATGTAAATTCCATTTCAAGGTTCACAAAAGAGTCTAAAAGAATAAAGAGCCTTGACTCGACAGGGGGAGGTGACAGGCTACCATTTTAAAGCATGGCAGTGCTTTGGAAACGGTAAAGCAAAAGTTGGACCATCGGGAGCGGCATCCTGCTTGAGAAAAGAGGGCTCAGTGATGTACTGGAAATAAATTTGCAGCAGGGTTATCTCTCATTGCCTGAGAGCTGGTATAGATTCAAGGCAAAGAGCACAAACTGAGAAGCCTCATTCACTCAGTCTCAGAGCTATGGGTTACGTGAAACTTGGTGACTCTTTCCTTTATATATGTTTTAATTGGAAGTCCACAGGGTGGGATGTGTCTAGACTGAAAAGAGCCAGATGGGGAGAATCTGCTTAACCCTTTTCCCTTTGCCTTTTTCTGCTCAAAATTGTCCTCCCCAAGATGCTTTTTTCACCCGTGCAGAGGACAGGGAAAAGACACTGGCCACCCCTTGGCCCCTACTGCTACTCTTCAGGCTGCTGGGCAGGGGGAGATGAAGAAAAAACACTGTTGTGGTGATGGTGTGATGTCATTTCCAGGCCAGACTTGGAAGTGACATCACATAGTGACATCACATAGAGGTTCTGCTGAATTCTAGAGTGGCATGATATCACTTCCAGGGTCAGCTTAGAAATAACACCACACCATCAACACGATGGTGCCTCCGCATATGTCCACCCCCTCCAAATCATCTCAATGGGTGCTAGCTGCTGGGAGATCTAAAAAATGTACTTACCATATTCTGAGTGGTGATGTGATAGCTAGCAAGATTACTAGCCAAAAGATAGTCATAAACACAATTCTGCATTACATGGCCAAAAGAATTATTTTAAAACTTCCCCAGAGCTTTAGAGGTTTCATATCCATTAATAACTGTTTTCATAAAACCAAATCAAGAAGGAAAATCACCCAAAAATGAATGTAAGAAAAAAAAATTGTTCACATCCCTTATGAGAAGGCAAGGAGGAAAAAAAGTTATCTGTTTAGTTTTTTTAAGGTTTTTTTAAAAAATATGTTAGTACTGTGTGTGAATGTTGTATGGATGTTATGCACAATTTATATTGTGTCGATCTGGAGGTTTATGCACACAACGTCAATATAATTATAATGCTGATTTATTGACACACCAACGGAGTTGAAAAATATCTACCTTTAATGGCAAAAAACCAAACAATGGTATGAATCATGGATTCAGTTTTGCTCAAGGGGGAAATGAATTCAAAGACAAGATTTGGGAGTGGAGCCAGCTGTGATGAACAATTCAAAACCATCCCAATGGGAAGGGGAACTTTGGTCTACTTTTTCTGAACCCAGTTCCTTTTGCAGCCCACTATTAAATGATGGAGGGAGGTTGCACGGCCAGAGAGACTCTGCTCAGAGGGCTCTTTCTTTGAGTCTAATCCTCTGTTCAAGTCCTGAGAGAACTGTGACAAGCCAAGGTCATCTAGTTTGCTGCATGTGGAGGAGTGGGGAATCAAACTTGGTTCTCCAGATTAGAGTCTGCCGCTCTTAACCACTATACCACAATAGCTCTCCAAAGGGGTCTTAATCCTTGGGTTGCAACCTGGGGCCTGTGTTTGACAGTCTTGTTGATCAGGACCAGCCCAAGATATATTTTGTTTGTTTAATTGTATTATTTGTTTAAATTGGTACATTATTCTGCCTTTATTCTGTGAGCCACTTCAGGGAGAAAAGCAGCATGCAAATGCTGAGAATAAATAATAAGAATGGGTAAATTTCTTGCTGGTTACCAGTTGCTTATCTTGTCACATGCATCTCCTGCATTTTCTCATCTTACTTTAAGCAGGGTTCTCACTGTTCCTCTCCACAGGAAACCTGAGGGGAAATTTCGGATATGAGACTCTACTCTAATTTACTCAAGGCTACCCAACATACTTTCCTGACGAGGGAGCATTTGAACACAGGTCCCTCCTTGTCCCAATCCATACTATGTCACACATGCTTACTGAATACACACAACAATAAAATGAATCTTCTGGGTTTTTACTGAACCAATGTAGGATAACAGTTACTTTCTGGATATACCTTAGGTCTCAGCTGTTGGGTTTTCTTTCCTAAAATAGAGGGTGCAGAGGGAACAGGAAAAGCAAGCTATGCTGATTTAATTTTTTAAAAAAAAAATCAAAAATGCCTGTGGGTAAATCTGAGCTGCCCACAGCTCCCCAGGGGCAGCTCAAACTTGCTGTCGAGCCATTTATGTGGATTTCAGTCAAATTCTAATTTTAGTGTTCATTAAACATGGGTAATTCCCCAGCCTATCTACGCATCACCTAGTATACATAATACCTTTGCAATATAGGTCAGCCAGGCTTAAAAAACACACTGAGACATCAAAGGGCAGACATTTCATTACAAGTATTAAGTTTATAAATAATTATGAATTTTGCAAGGCACAGGATAATCGGGAATGTTTAGGCAACGTGGAGACCATGTCATGGAGGAAAAATCGAAATGCAAAAATGTTCACCTGGTTTTTAATTGACTTAGGAAGTTGGTGTCTGGGCAGAGAATAGGCATGGGGCACCTATTTCGAAACCTAGAGTTGGATGGTGTGCTCTCCAGGTTCCTGAGGTCAGGGGCTAACATCTAGGAGGAAGAGGCTGTGGCTCAGTGGCAGAGCATCTGCTTGGCATGCAGAAAGTCCTAGGTTCAATCCCTGGTGCCTCCAGGTAAAGAATCTGGAAGTTCATGATGAATAGCCCTCTGCCTGAGACCTTGGAAAGCCACTGCCAGTCTAAGTAGGCAATACTGACTATGATGGACCAAGGGTCTGGTTTAGTATAAACCAGCTTACACTATTGGGCCAAGGTCCTTGAACTGACACTTGGCCTGACCAATCCAGAGGCTTCATATTTCCGGCCAGTCAGAGAGTCGGATATTGCACACTTCCTTTCTGCCCCCAAACAAGGCTCAGAATTCTATGTACACACTTATGCTCAGGTTTCATACTGGTTCAAGCCCTGAAAATCTTGGCCTGTCTTTCCTGCCAATCACAAAGTTTGATGTTACGTGCTTTCTATTCCCTTCTTGAGATCCAGCAAGGTGTAGTGGTTGGGAGCGGTGGACTCCAATCTGGAGAACCAGGTTGGATTCCCCACTCCTCTACATGTGTGGCAGACTCTAATCTGGTGAACTGGGTTTGTTTCACCACTCCTGCACATGAACCCTGCTGGGTGACCTTGGATAGTCACAGTTCTCTCAGAACCCTCTCAGCTCCACCTACCTCACAAGGTGTCTGTTGTGAGGAGGGGAAAAGAAAGGAAGCCACTTTGAGATACCTTAAAGGTAGAGAAAAGTGGGGTATAAAAACAAACTCCTCCTCCTCCTCCTCCTCCTCCTCCTCCTCCTTCTTCTCAGAATTCAATGCACACACTGAGGTTACACCCAGTTCTCACACCATGAGGTTTATTTCTGGTTCCAGCCATGGAGGCCTTGAAAAAAGGCTGAGGAAATCCAGTGCTTGGTGAGCTTTTAAAGTGTAGCTTGAGGTACAGTGGAGGTGGAAGTACATTTGCCTTTTTCCTGTCCAGATAATTTACACAGCTGATCTACAAGGCGCCGCCACAAGAACACTGCTGAGCTGTAGGGCCGTGTTTTGTTCTGGACGGGGGCCATGTTGTCCTGGAGGCCAGCATTGTTTCGAAAAACAAAAATCATGTTGTTCCACACAGTGCTTTTGAAACTTTTGCCCCGAGTGCCTAATGTGCAGCAATGCAATCTATATTTAAGCGCCTTAATCCCTTTCAGTAAATTCCAGCTTTGTGTTTGGAAACCCCTGGTCCTGGATGCATGCAGAGAACTAGATGTTGTTGCTCAGGGGTTGCCTTTCACTGAAGAATGGAGATTTCATTTGAAAATGTGGGTCTCTGATGGGCACTTCCAAGCTCTCTGCCCACCCCTAATCCTGAACCAACCCAGAGATATTATAATTGTCGATTTGGACTACACTCCAATAGGAAAGTCTCTCCTCTTGTGTTACCTGCTGTCCCTAATTTTTAACTGAGTTACTTTGAAATTATGAATCATAATGCTTACTATGTTTTTATCCTGCACAATCTCATGTAAAAGGGATGCATGAGGAGGATCTTTGCATGAGATCTCAAAGAGCCACTGAATAAAAAATAGTATTTGTCTATCACTGAGTGTTCTTTCACGTACATTTTCTTATCCCCAACCCTGTAAGGTAGATGAGAATTATTATCCTTCTATAACAATGTGGGGTCAAGTCTGACAAAAAGAGCCTCGGCACTTGCACTGAGATTTGACTCTTTCCTCTGAAAACCCTAAAAAAGGGGGTTTAAACCTGGAAACCCTGGAAACTCTAGTCTTAAGGCCACCAGTGCAAGATTCGAACCAAGGACTTCCTGCTTCCAACCTCAGCCTCTGAGTCACTATGCTGCCAACCAGAGCAGACGTTACAGGGCTAGAAGCTGCAAGCGTTGGACTCGCCTGTCCAAGGAAAGGAGCAGTGCCCCCCCCATCTCCACAAACCCGCACTCCTCAAAGATAATTCCCCGTCTCACTTCCACTTACAAATCAATTACTGCTCCTTTACAGCGGCGTGCATTAACAAATCTAATCACCACATTTCACATATTCACCCTTGCGCGGCATTCAACATGTGAGTGGATTAAATATATGTTGACGGCTTGCATTTTTAACAGCTCCATCGCTCGCATTGTTTATGGGCTGTTGGGATCTCTTTTTTTATTAATTTACATCGACTTTCTAGGCTGGGGAGAGCAAAGCCTCTGAAGAGTTTAGGCAACCGCCAAAGTGAGATACAGCGGGGTTCTGCGCATGTTTCCATGCTCACCTCTAGCTAGCTGGCTTTTTCACGTCGACTGTTTAAATAGCCCGCCCACCAGCCTCCCTTGTTGTTTATTTTTCATGTAAGACCTGGATTAGTAGGAAGAAGCATGCTAAAGTCTCTCAAAGCTGGTTTTAAAAGCTCTGGGGAACTGCACAGTCCCTGAACTAGCCTAGAAGGTATATCTCAGAGAAGCCCTTAAGCTTTGGAAGTGAAGACAAATGGATGTTATAATTCCAGAAGTTCCCTCTGCAATGTGCTGTCCTCTTCCATATCCTACCCCAATCTGGCCTTCTATCCTAGTGCCCAGCAGGCTCAAAAATTTCCAGTTCCTCAGTTAGGGTTGCCAACCTCCAGGTACTAGCTGGAGATCTCCCGCTATTACAACTCCGGTGTTTGCACAGGGAACCTTTACCTTTACCTTAAGGTGCTACTGGACTCAGATACGTTCCTCATAGGCATCTCTTGGTTATTGATTTGTTTTCTAACACAGATAGCTAGTATTTCTTCCATCATGGAAGACATGGTGGTCTACATGAGGTCCCCAGGAGTTCTCCTGTGCTGGCACCGACCAGACCTCAACCTGTCTAATTTCGTCATGGCTGCTTATCACGTGCTGTCCAACTTCACCCAGGGATCTGATTATCACCATCACTGGAAATCTCATGGTCTTGATGTGCCCATCTGCATCTTAGATTTACAAAGGACTGTTGAGATTGCAATGACATGCTGGTCTTTGCAGGTTTATTCCTCCAGCAAATACTTGCAATTCTCTTAATTGTACAAATAACTGGCATTCAGTCTGAGTCTTTTAACATCCCAAGGGGAGGATATTCTTTGCAAAATTCCAGATGAAGTCTTTTGAAAGGACTGTGTCTTTTGAATGCAACACATTCATGACCTTGATCCTTCTGTGATTACAAATTAAACCCAATTAACTTTCTGTTGAAAGAGCCAAGTGAATTTAGGGCACCCACAATTCCATCAGAACCACTGCCACCAACAGGGATGACCACATCAATCTCCGACTTAAAATAGGCAGTGCTTAGCTCCTGGTTGTACCTTTGCCAAAAATGTTTGTTTCTTGCTAATGTTTGTTTTCTGCCTTCCTATGACCTTGGGAAGAAAAGTTGCCTCTGGCATGCCAATACTTGTAGAACAAAGAGTGTGGTACAAAATGGATATAGATAGACTCAAAGTGATTCGGTTGTCCTTTTGCCAACCTCTCTGAGAGATGTTGAATGTATTTGAATGTGATCCATCAAGCCATTGATCTCTTGGGTAACCGAGACATGATGGGAAACTTCAAGTGGTTTCTTCACCTACCTGTAGGGGAGGGAGAGAAAGAGACAGTGGAACAAATTTGCTTCCAGAAATTCTCCTAAAAAAATTTCCCAACAAATGTTGATGTTGGAAATTTGCAGTCAGCATTTGGTATTCTGTGAGACTGTATTTCAGTATCTGAGAGCTGACTATATTGATGATTACTACCCAAATG
The DNA here is from genome assembly GCF_029931775.1 of Euleptes europaea. Lineage (NCBI taxonomy): Eukaryota > Metazoa > Chordata > Lepidosauria > Squamata > Sphaerodactylidae > Euleptes > Euleptes europaea. The sequence goes on along the minus strand of NC_079328.1, from coordinate 29,988,281 downwards.
CTAACTAGGTAATTAGCAGTTGGGTAGCAGCTGACATGCAATGGAACTAGGGTCAGACCAGATGAAACTCTGGATGATCTGTAAACGGATTGTTTTTTTCTTAGTAAACAGCAGCCGCAGAGGGCTTCTGGGAAAAGAAAGAAAGAAAAACACACTTCATGTGTGTTTGATATGGTCATCATGTGTTTGATGTGTTTGATGACCACTTGATGTGGTCATCCCTGTTGGTGGCAGTGGTTCTGATGGAATTGTGGGTGCCCTAAATTCACTTGGCTCTTTCAACAGAAAGTTAATTGGGTTTAATTTCAGGCAATTTTCACATATTCTGATCTTAGGGTTTTCCTGCTATGCTTTTAAACATGTTCATTCTTTTTATTCTTATCCCAAAATTTTACCTCTTTCCCATAATGTCTGAACATTCAGTCAGCCTGTCCTTACTCTATGCTGGTTCAAATACTCCCATGCTTCAGTTCATAAGATTATTGTGAGATTTCTATGGGGAAGGAAGAACCATATAGACTGCCCTGAGTTCACTGGGGAAAGGGTGGGATAAATGTGCACTAGAACAGACAGACAGATTGGAGAGGGGCATATAGTACATTTAAACTCCCATTTACCTACCTGGGATGGGTAATTACCCACCCCCCAGGCACAATTTCCCACCTCCAAGGAATTGAGGAGCTGGGGGGAGGGGGGAATGCCGCCACATAGTGACACTCTAGGAATTTCTCCTAGTCTCTATGGAAAAGACCATTGTAAGAAGGGGCAGTAGCCTAGAGCTTCACCTTGAAATGATATCACATCTTATCCAAACTCTGTCTTCCCCAGGCACCAAATCTCCCTGAAGCAGTTTGCTGAAACAGTATTGGGAACACTATCTGTAGTACATGCATACAGTCATGATTTCAAATTTCTCATCTCTGCTGTTTTGACCTCCCAGACCCTCACTCAGATTTCACTTCTCACTAGTGTGACTTAAACTCGTGATTCTGCACCTTTGTGCTATTTTATGTTTTTTTTGCACCAAATTTTTCTTTCAAACATTTCAACATTATTGGTACATCAGAAAGTCAGCTTTATACAAAGGGCTGGCAACACTGAGTTTGGACATTCCTTTAGAAATTGGGGGGTGGAGCCTAGGGACAGTGGGGTTTATGAAGGGGAGAGACCTCAGCGAGGTATAATAACATAGAGTCCACCGTCCAAGTCAGCCATTTTCTCCAGGGGATCTGATCTCTGCATTCTGGAGAGCAGTTGTAATTCCAGGAGAATTGCTAACCTGGAGAATTGCCTGGAGGTTGACAACCCTAATTATACATTTCAGTTTCCATGGCTGAGTAGGGATTCAAACCTAGGTCTCCCAGACCCTAGTCCGACACTCTAAGCACTACACCACACTGGCTCTGGTATCACACTACAAGGGATGAAGAAGAAGAAGAAGAAGAAGAAGAAGAAGAGTTGGTTTTTATATTCCGCTTTTCTCTAAGGAGTCTCAAAATGGCTTATAATCCCCTCCCCACAGCAGACACCTTATGAGGTGGATGGGGCTGAGAGAGTTCCAAGAGAACTGCAACTAGCCCAGAGTCAGCCAGCAGGCTTTCATGTGGAGGAATCAAACCCGGTTATCCAGATTAGAGTCTGCCGGTCTTAACCACTATGCCACGCAGTCTTTCTGCATTGACTCAATAAGCCAATATAATGTAAATGTTGGATGACCCTGGGATACACACATTGCTCCTTCCTTCCAGAGGTTTAGAGGATAGGTAAAACTATCCTTTTAACAGAAAGTTTAATTCTGTTCCATTTATGAGATTTTATTTTGGTTTATTGCTGGATTTTGGCTCTGATTTCTTAAACACACATACACACAATGATAAGTACAGCAATATCGTTGTTGTTTCTGCTGTTTTAAAAAAGCTGCCCGGCTCTGTAATTAAAATTAAAATGAACGATTACCAGTAAGAACGTTGTGCTTACATTTAAGTCCCAAAGAATTAAGCTGAAATCCCCCCAAAGCCCGGGATAAATGAAAGACATGCACGAGCTGGCCCTGGCAATGAGGTCTGTCACCAAACAGTGACTTTATCCAGCTTAAGTCCCTCAGCGCTTTGATCAGAAAGGAGAATGAGTGGCTCGCAAGGGCTTCATGAGGAGGGCTGGGAAGTGTCTGAGCATGGGAGGGCAATCTATGTGTGCTTCTCCAAGATGAAATGAAACCTCCTTGCAATGTCTGGATGCCAAGGAGCTGATCTTGATGATGCTTGTCTTGGAGTATGTAGCCCCCAAGGGTTTGCTTGGGAGCTGGCATCATGTAGCAAGGAGTATGAGCTATGTACAGATGTGTCATCAAGTCGCAACCCCAGCTAGGGGCTTTCAAGGCAAATGAGAACCAGAGGTGGTCTGCCATTGCCTTCCTCTGCAAAGTCTTCCTTGGTGTTCTCCTATCCAAGTACCTACCCTGCTTAGCTCTCGAGATCTGATGAGATCGGGCTATACCCTGCTACCTTCTTGGCCAGTGTGAGCTCCCCAAATTAGAATCCCAGTTTAGCCATTAACTTGTGTGGGAGCATAAGAAAAGTCCTGCTGGATCAGACCAAAGATCCAAATAGTCCGCCATCCTGTTCCCAAAAGAGGTCAACCAGATGCTCCAGGAAACCCCACAATCCAAGTCTGAAACCTTCCCCAATTGCCTCCCAAGTAATGGCATTCAACAATATACTGTCTCTGTAGCTGGAGGTTCCATTTATGAGCTTTTATTTTGGTTTTATTGCTCTCGTTATTGCTATTTTAACAAGTTTTTTGGCTGTTCATTACTGTTTGCATTTCAGCACCCTACTGGACTTTACTGCTATAGTGCTTTTTTAATTGATTCAGATTCAGACACCTTTATTGGCATAGTAAAATAGCAACGAGGGAGCATAAATACACGCACCCACAAGGATTCACATACAACAACATGACCAAAACTTGGCCATCAAGTTAAAACATTTCAATTTAAATACCATAATGATACATTCATCCAGCCAGCGGATAAAAACTGCAGCTAACACCGGCACCCTTTCAGTTGATGTTGTCCAGTGCCTACAAATTGCCTTGGCTGGTTTTATACTGTTTATTTGTTCTTTACCCTCTTATTTTTATTTTTGACGACAATTGTTTTATTGTAACCCACCTTTGATCCCTCACCTGGATGGCCCTGGCTAGCCTGATCCCATCAGATCTTGAAAACCAAGCAGGATAGGCCCTGCTTAGTTTTTGGATGTGAGGCCACCAAGAAATTCCAGGGGCATGACAGGGAAGCAGGCAGTGGCAAACCACCTCTGAATGTCTCTTGCCTTGAAAACCCTACAAGGTCGCCATAAGTTGGTTGCAACTTGACAGCACTCTCTACCACCACCATCCCCCATTGATAGCTTTTCTGAAAAAGTGAGGCATAAATTAATCTAATTCATAAATAATAAAGGGCTTGAGTCTCGTCTGAACAGCTGTATTGTATCAGAGAAATGCTATTCCAAATCAAAGAGTTTCTATATTCAGACTGATGCAAAACAGTGGGCTTGATTGCTTGATTTATTTTTAGACTGTTTCATTTCTGCCCTGGCTCATCTTTTTTGTGTTATTTATGACGGTACTGACCTTTGGCAGTAGAACACTGGACAGGATTCAGATCTAAATTTGATGGATCAATTTATCAGTTAGGGCTTTTATGGTATCTGAAAAGCTCCAATGGGGCCTTCAGCCAAACAAATGAAAACAAAACATTCAGCATGAAGAATGCAACAGGACTCTTTGGAAGAGCAACCGGAGAGCATTCCTGGCCCGCCAAGCTGACAAAGATGTCAAAAAAGGTGCATTTTTCAAAAATACGGCACCTCTAATATTTCATTGTGGCTGCCAGGATTCTGTCTAGTGGCATGATCTTTGCAATGCATTCGGCATTTTTCACTTTGAGATATGGGTTCCACTTTTTGCAAAGGGTGGTTACAAGTGCCCATTTCCCAGCCAAAGCTACAACAGTTGAAACAGAGGTGAAGGCAGCGCAAGAGACTTACCAGCAACAACCTATTTTAGGCACCTGCACTGTGCAAATCACCATCCTGTCTGAATGGCAGAACAAAAGTTGGACCAGGAAGGCAGGGGTCCAAGGGAAGTCTTAGGTGGTCAGGACCACGGACAGCTCACTGGAGCTGGATCCAGAGCTTGAAGGGGCTTGAGGTGCTGCTCCAGCAAAGGCCTGTAGACTGAGGGACTAAGTAGTTTCTGCAGATACTTGTCTCCAAGCCCAACCCCGCCCCCTAGAGATTACTGAGAGTTAAAGAGCCAGGCTCAATTCTGGAGGCATGTGTTCCAGTGGGACTGGACTGTATCTTCCAACCTATGGGCTCAGTAAAAGAATCACCCTCTTGGCCTGATGCTGATGTTGAAGGCTCCAAACTTATATTACGCAGATAAGATCAGAGGAGAAAGGAAGGGCTACTTCTTCAGAAAGACTGGTAGGTTTGGCTTGCAGAGGAAGAAGAGAAATATTGGGGAAGGGGCCTCCAGGTGGAACAGTAGGGAACAAAAATTCAAAATCATTCCCTATTTTGTTGAAATGCAAATAACTAACAACTCTACAGTAAAAGACAGGAGTACCATCAGCACAAGCTGAAAAACACATCAACAGCAAGATCCACTTTAATCCACTCAACCAATGGAACTGTACATCAGCTCAAATGGTTTAAGTTTTAATTAGTATTTGTAAAAGCCAGATGTAAAAGCCAGATGTTCCTCATGAGGAGAAGAGCATTCCATCACTTCGGCGCTGCCACTGAAGAGAGCTATTTTGCTATTTGCTGAACATCTAAAGATGACGATCTCAGTGCCTTGATAGGCTCATGGCAGAGGAGGCAGGCCATTATTGTAGCAGCCATCTTGGATTCTTTAAATATACTGGGGGACTTAGCTACCCTAGGTCAGGAGTCCCCAACTTTGTTGGGCCTGTAGTCACTTGTATAGTTTGAGAAAAGTTAGTGGGAGCCCCCATAAAATGGATGACAAGGTGGGATGGGGGAATGGCCAGCCACAAAATGGCTGCCAAGGGGACCAGGAGGCTCCAGGCCAAATATACTTCTGTAACAGAGGCAGCTGTGTCCAAATTGATGCTCCCTGCAGACACAAAGACTGGACTCTACTGTAGCGAGGTACAAGGTAGAAAAAAGGCAGGGTTTATTGTTTTTTGAGGGGGGAGAAGGAAGTGGGTACCTAGAAACACATTGGTGATACCACAGCACCCATGGGTGTGATGCTGGGATTCACTGCCCTAGATTTTGGGGGGCTGGCATAAGCTGTGATGATTACTGCATGCATCCTGTCTTCCCTGCCGCACAAATGTTGGATGTTTCCCAAAATTAAGTGGCAAATTGTGTTATTTTAGGGGCTGAGTTGACAGGTGGCATCGTGGTTGAAAGTGCTGGCTTGATCAAAGAGCCCTAAAAGGATTCAGAGAACTATATATCAAATAGGATTATGATAGAATTAAGGGGACTGAGCCATTTATAACTTCGGGCAGTCTGCTTCTTTGAAGCCTAACTCGGGAAACTGATCCTTTTTTCTATAAGCCCAGAACCGTAGCATTGCATTAAAATATCGGCAGCCATTCCAAAACTATTAGCTTTGTACAAGATAATCCAGGGGAAAAGGTAACAGTTGTAAATGACACTTGAAATTTCAGAGGGGAAAGAAAGAAATTGTGACATCTAAATAGAGAGAATGGTCCCCACCCCGAGCGCTTATTAGTGTAACCAAAGAATTCTCTTCTGTGGCATGAAAATGCACCAAGGTTATAAAGTTGTGTGTTATTAAACAGTAAATCACAAAACAAAACATGGAAACTATCGGTGGGGGCGGGGTCATGCTTTGCAAAGTAAGTGAGAAAGAATCTAAGAAAGATGGCCAGTTACATTGATATGATAACTAAAGCCTGGTGTACAAAGGCAGCAAAATGAGGTTAGGCTGGGGCAACTAAGTGGACTGTACCACTTCCAACAGAAAGTGTGGGGCCACTTTTAAAATTTATTTTTATTCATTTTATGTCACAAAACTCACATCCAGACTTTCTGCCCTCAAAAGGGCCACCAATGGGGCTAACAAATTAAAACATACACAATAAATATGGTTGCCAAGTCCCTCTTTGCCACCGGCGGAAGACTTTTTGGGGCGGAGCCTTAGGAGGGCGGGGTTTGGGGAGGGTCTTCAATGCCACAGACTCCAATTGCCAAAGTGGCCATTTTCCCCAGGGGAACTGATCTCTGTTGGCTGGAGATCAGTTGTAATAGCAAGAGATCTCCAGCTAATACCTGGAGGTTGGCAACCCTAACAATAAAATCACACTTTAAAACCATGAAACCAGCCAAGCCTCCCGCCACACACATCATTAAAACAATTAAAAGCAGATCTAAAATACACACGAAAACATAAAAGCATCAATTAAGACATTGGTCAGGAAGGAGGAATCACTGAGAGAATGCCGAACAAAACAAGTGTTCACCCCCTTGGTAGAAGATGGCGACATTATATTAAAGGAAAACTCCCTCTCCCAAGAAGTAGAAAACCAGAACAGTAATCATAGGAAAGAGTGGAACTTTTCTCTCTTGTGTATTAGTTCAGGGGTCCCCAACCTTTTTGAGCCTTCAGGCACCTTTGGAATTCTGACGCTGAAATAGATGGCTGGCAGGTTATCCGGAGGGGTAATCTGTTATCGGCAAGGGGTGTAGCTCTCCAGAGAACTTAGAAATGCTTCCCTGAAGCAGCGTTTTCAATGGGGGGGGGGACTCATGGGGTCTCTGTTCCCCTTCCAAATACAGTTTATGGACTAGGGTAAAAACCTCCCCAAAAGCAAAATCAGTAATTCCAACTATCTCACTGAACTCTGAAAATCTGATGATGATTTATCCCATTGAGATAATTAAGTAAGAAACTGTTTTCCAAGATGGACTATCAGAAAGTATACGGTAAATTAGTTGATTTTTTTTTGTATGGTTACATCCATAGGAGCCCCGTGGCGCAGAGTGTTAAGCTGCAGTACTGCAGTCAAAAGCTCTGCTCACGACCTGAGTTTGATCCCGACAGAAGTTGGTTTCAGGTAGCCAGCTCAAGGTTGACTCAGCCTTCCATCCTTATGAGGTCGGTGAAATGAGTACCCAGCTTGCTGGGGGTAAAGAGAAGATGACAGGGGAATGCACTGGCAAACCACCCCGCAAACAAAGTCTGCCTTGGAAACGTCAGGATGTGACTTCACCCCATGGGTCAGGAATGACCCGGTGCTTGCACAGGGGACCTTTACCTTTACCTACCTTTTTACATCCATAGGATAATATGCCTTATTGCAATCATATTGTCTGATAGATTTGGAAGCTGTTGTTGCTAGTCCCCCCACACACACACACGAAAACTGTGTGTGTGTGGGGGGGGGGGGACTAGCAACAACAGCTTCCAAATCTATCAGACAATATCAGATGAAATTTCATCTATCAGATGAAAACTATCTGCACACCCCTTATTCCCAGCCTGATTGTATGTACTGCATGTGTAACACCAAGAGCAAGTCACAGCCCCCACAAGGCAAGCACTAGGGTTGCCAAGTCCACCGGCGGAGAGTGGGGGGGAGGGGAGGGTTGTCAGCTCCAGGTTGGGAAACTCCTAGAGATTTGGGGATGGAGCCTGGGGAGGACAGGGACCTTTGGCAATTGGACTCTATGGCATTGAAGTCCCTCCCCTCTCCAAACCCTGCCCTTCTCATACTCTACCCCCAAAATCTCCAGGTATTTACCAACCTGGAGCTGGCAACCCTAATCCTTCTCCAAATTGGAGTAGCTTTGGTAGATTTTTGGTGGTGGTTGTTGTTATCTTGGTAGTTTGGATAAGGAATGTGCTATTTGTCTGTGCTTTTGATTTAGCAGTTGCTAGTATTCGTTTAGGATAAGAATCCCCCCCACACTATTGTACCAAATCCCTCAATAAAATCCAAATTACTTTTAAACTTTTAATCAGGGATTTGTCCTCCTTTTCCTGCTGAAACTTACTACTCATAGCCACTTTGCGGGGGGGGGGGGAGATCCCAGTTTTCTGCTCCTGCACAAACACGCAAGCTAGTTCCCCGCGTCCCATGTTCACATGTTTATGGGAGTGTGGTAACACTATCACTAATGACTCAGTCTGGTGTTATTCTGCTTTATTCCGTTTTGTTGTTGTATAATGTATATAAGAGTATAACTACATGAATGTTTATTGAGAATAAAAAGATAGCACACACACACACAAAAGCAAAGTCATGGTTTCTGGAGTACTTTTTTGTTTACAGAAAGAAAAGTGTAGGCAAGTGGTTGTACATTGGGGACATTGTTTGCTAACGTGCAGGTGGCAATGCCCTAAGAGCAAAACTTGAAAGAGCCTTTTTTTCTATGCATTCTGACAAAAAAAAGGTGTAGCCAGAGTGGACATTCATCCTAGACAATAGTCAGCATGGAGTAGTGGTTAAGAGCAGTGGTTTGGAGTGGTGGATTCTGATCTAAAGAACAGGGTTTGGTTCCCCACTCCTCCACATGAGCGGTGGAGGCTGATCTGGTGAACTGGATTTGTTTCCCCACTCTTCCACACAAAGCCAGCTGTGTGACCTTGGGCAAGTTACAGCTCTGTTAGATCTCTCTCAGCCCCACCTACCTCACAGGGTGTCTGTTGTGGGGAGGGGAAGGGAAGGTGATTTTAAACCGGTTTGTAAGCCGGTTGTGGGGAAGGGAAGGGAAGGTGATTGTAAGCCGGTCACCCTTAAGTGGTAGAGAAAGTTGGCATATAAAAACCAACTCCTACTCCTCTTCCTCTTCTTCTTCTTCTTGCAGTGCTAGCTAGATGTAGGCTTGGACCTACAAAAGAGGCCCAGCAAGTTGTTATCCAGGATGAAAATATAGCACAGGGCTGTGCCATTCCATTACTGCAGAACTTGCAGCCACTCCAAACCGACGAAGCCACAGGCACAGAGAAATCCACACAGATGCGAAGGCAGGATATTATATCACCGTTTCTCCCAATCCCGCCCTCTCTCTGGATGCTAAATATGAATTATCAGCTTATGAAAGATATGAAAATAATCAGAGATGCAACATTTAATATCATGGAGGGAAACGTACTGCGGTGCAGCGTTAGAAGTGCTTTCTGACCACAGCGAGTCTGATAGGCGGCAAACTAAATGAAAGAGAAGAATTTAAATTTCAAAATAATGGTTGGTTTGGCATTCAAGTGTCCTTACAGTTATAAATTTATTAGAAGGAGCATTAGGGTAATAGAAGAGAAGGGAGGAAGTCCACTGATGGCGTAAAAGCGTTCTCAGATTTCAAGTGGGGTTGATGCAGTCTCAGAGCAAGGACTATTTATATAGCTGTGTGGGGAGCAGAAGGCTCCAGTATTTTGAGCCAAACCATAATCCTAAATCAAAAGAGAACCAGGTTTGGTATGCCTGACATCCAGATGGGGATCCTAATGCTAGGGCTTGGGCCATGACAATTTCTACATCCCAAAGCACAGGATGAGAGAACCTTGCTGAATTTCTACCGGTCTGGGTCTAGTTAGCACCCAAACAGGAGACTTCCTGGCATCTCTATTTACTGCACCATGGAATCCATGATGGAAAAGGGCAGGATTATGAATGTAATAATAATGTAATATATTCCATGGCCTTTCAAAGGGCACTTTCTTTGTACAAGTAGATGTTGGTTAGGATGGATTTGATATGCTGGGCTTTTACTTGCCGTTCCGTTTTTTCCATCTCTTTGGCTGACAGGTTTACTCTATATTTTTCATTATCCTTGTTATTGTGATTTGACACTGTTATAGTTAGATACTTTGAGAGTAATTATGAAGAGCATGGTATAACTAAGTTGCATCAGGAAAGCTGAAACTGTTGGGCATGTATGATTGCATTGCTCTTTTTATTGCAATCTCAGACATTATTTCATTGCTCTTATTCTCCCCCCAAAAAACTTTTTTTCAGTTAGATCAGAGGAATTATATATTTCCTTTCTCTTTTCAGAGCGTGAGCCTTGGATCACAAACAAAGTGGCCAGATTCTGTGGAGCTGCGAGAGTTTATCATAGCTGTGTATTAATTTAATGAATCATATTTGTTCATTTTAATATAATTTATATAACAATTCTTAAGTAGTTTTTCTGGTAATGTTTTTACTTTCGTGCTGGTCTTTGACCATAATAAACTATTCATTCACAATGTTGGCTTCAGAGCCTTTTGCCAAGATGCTCTTATTGCCCCCATTGATTAAATTCAGAAGACCTTTTTCTGTCTTGTTCGATCTTTCTCCCACTGCTTATGCTCTTACTAGCTAGTGTGGTGCAGTGGTTAGGAGCAGTGGACTCTTATCTGGAGAACCAGGTTTGATTCCCCACCCCTACACATGAAGCCAGCTGGGTGACCCTGGGCAAGCCACAGTTCTCTCCGAACTCTCAGCCCCACCTACCTCACAAGGCATCTGTTGTGGGGAAGGGAAAGGAGGTGGTTGTAAGCTGCTTTGAGACTCCTTAAAGGTAGAGAAAGTCAGCATCTAAAAACCAACTCTTCTTTTTCTAAACCAGGCTCAGAAAATGGTATTGCTACATCACTGGTTGTCCTTCCTACCCTCTAGTGACCAAAATTCAACTCGGGGATTTGCACCAAATATGAATGCATGGGAAGCTGTGGCTCAGTGGTAGAGCATCTGCTTGGCATGCAGAAGGTCCCAGGTTTAGACCCCGGCATCTCCAGTTAAAAGGACCAGGCAGTAGGTGATATCAAAGACTGTCTGTATAGACAATACTGACTTTGATTGAACAATGGTCTGATTCTTTTCCTTTATTAGTAAGCTCATATGATCAAAGATCTTGAGCATGAAGAATACATCTCCAGGCAAGGAGCCTATGTGAAAGACCTCTGCCTGAGACCCTGCCGGTCTGAGTAGACAATACTGACTTTGATGGACCAAGGGTCTGATTCAATATAAGGCAGCTTCATGTATATTTGTCCTGTCTATTACAGCCGGCTCAAGGTTGACTCAGCCTTCCATCCTTCCAAGATGGGTGAAATGAGAACCCAGCCTGCTGGGGGTAAAGGGAAGATGACTGGGGAAGGCACTGGCAAACCACCCCATAAAACAAAGTCTGCCTTGGAAATGTCGGGAGGTGACGTCACCCCATGGGTCAGGGATGACCCGGTGCTTGCACAGGGGACCTTTACCTTTTGTTACATTTTTATCCTGCCTTCCATCCAAGGAGATCATGTAGTTCTCTATTTTATCCTCACAATAACAAGCCTGTGAATTAAACTAGACTGAGAGGAGGTGACTGGCCCAGGCTCACCCAACAAGCTGCATGGCTGAATGGGGATTTAAACCTGAGTCCCATAATCCAGCACCCTAACTGCTATATCACACTGTCCCTGAGTTTCCAGTTGACACCAGTGGATCTGGGAACACCCTTTCTTTGAACAATCCTCACTGCTTATCAACATAGTGTCTTGGGACCCAATTCAAAAACAGCAATAAGACTGATCCAGTCTTCTTTTTGCAGTATCACAGAATCAACAAGATTATTCTGGGAAGATGGCACAGGAAACAGAGGAGGGGAACTAACATCACATTCTTCTTCTTTTTTACAAATGTATAACTCATTATGAATGAGAGGCATAGTCTACAGATTAATTAACAAGCCTGCTCTTCCAGTGAGATTATGGCAGTGCCTGTTGTAGAAAAAAAAGGACACTGCAGTATAATTGTCTTAAAAGCTTTCTGTGGCTTATGGAGATTTAGCCGGTAAATGCAGCAAATCTATATGAAACAAGTGAACCAGGTACTTCTTACGGCTCTTCTGACACATGCTGCGGTGCTGATTTCCCAACAGCACAGAGCTGTCCTAAGAACAGGGGATTACACAATTAGTTTTATTTTCACCCTCAGTTCTTAAAGCAAAGTTGGGCTGATGGATTAGCAAGCCGATTTAACTTGAGCACAGAGTTCTCATCTCAAAAATTCAAGGCTTGTTGAAGTCCAGTAAGTGCAATGTGATTTCTAGGGAAATGGCGGTGTGTTTATGGAATGATCTCATAAAGAAAGTGACATGAATGCATGCATGAACTCACACAAGGGGCGTACAGATCTGCTGCAGAGCCTGTCTATACCTGCAGTTTTGTTGCACTGAAACAGTTCTGCATCCAGGTTTGCTCTAGGTCAATTCAGTAATTAATTAGGATGCTGGCTCAGTTCATATTCTGCTTGCCAGTCATAAGCAAGGAGCCAACATTTCATTGAGCAGTTTGGCTGTTCACGAGCAGGTCTCGGGTTTGTTTATTGTTTATTGGTTTACTTTTCACATATTCATGCAGTACAGTACAATGCAATCAGCAGCATTTAGCGCATGTGCTTTCTCACACAACCTACTGCGAGCTCCCCCATCTCTCGCAGTCTTGACAGCTCTGCTTGGGACTCAGCAGAAAATTACATGAGCAGTGAGCAAGTCTGTGCCGAATGCAAAGACAGTAACCAAATCAACAGCACAATGGCCAAACTATATCCCAAAACAACACAAATCAGTATTGCATATTAATACATATTCAAGAGTTTACATATCTATTTTCACAATATTACAAAATTTCTATAATGCATTTCCCACAAGTAAGAATGCAGGTAAGTATAATATTTCAGGTATTGTTCTGTGACTGAAAATACAAGCAAGTATAATTGTCCAAACAATAGTAATGACATAGCTAATGCAAGTTCCTCCTCCTCCGTGGATGAGTGAAACTGATATCAAGCTTGATTTACAATACTTTTAAAGAACTTTCATGACATCTGTGGTGGTTACAGTGAGCAAATCTATCAGTCAACCAGTATTTATAAACAGTTTTGTGTTTATTTAACTCTATGGTCTTGTTAGGGTTATTTCATACGTACATGTTTTTGCACAGCCATATGTGGTTTGTATAGGGTTGCCAGCTCCAGATTGGGAAATACCTGGAGAATGGGAGGGTAGAGTCTAAGGAGGGCAGAGTTTGGGCAGGGGAGGGACTTCAGTGGAGTATAATGCCATAGAGTCCACCTTCCAAAGCTGCCATTTTTTCCAGGTGAACTGATCTCTGTTGCCTGGATATCAGTTGTAATAGAGGGAGTTCTTCAGTCATCACCTGGAGGCTGGCAACCCTAGGTTTGTAGTATCCCCCATTGTGTATGTAAGTGCTGTCAAGTCATAACTGGCTTATGGTGAACCCAGCAAGGGGTTTTCAAGGCAAGTGAGAAGCAGAGGTGGTTTGCCATTGCCTTCCTCTGCACAGTCTTCCTTGGTGGTCTCCCATATAAGTACTGACCCTCCTTAGCATCTGAGATCTGACAAGATCAGGTTTCACCATGCCATCTTCTCTCTACCCACATCATTAGGTGTGTATTTTCAAAGCACACCTCAGTGATTCTGATTTTCTGATGTTAATTTGGGATTCTCGAATATGACAAACGTTTAATATCACATTAGAGGATAGTGCATTCGGCAGCATCTCCTGACATTAGACGAGTGTGGATTTGACCTCAGACCTCTCCAGTGTATGCCCAACATTCTGACACACTTCTTTACTGAAAGATTGCTTCAGCTGGTATTGTTCATTATATAAATAATAAACACCACATTTTGGTTCAATCCATAACCATGCAAAACAGAAGAAATATCTATGCCTTATGCTAACCTGCACTTTATTGACTCAGACACAGGACATCCAAGATGACACAGGAACAGCAGATAGTGAAAAATGGATTGCACAGCATCTATTGACTCAGCGACAAAGTTCATGAGTCCCCACAGACCCGTCAGCAGTTGGGAAGCTACGGATATGTTTCAGCATCCAAATACAATAAGACAATCACGCTCCTGATGGATTCCCTTTCCTCTGTCCTCCTCTCAGAGTATTTTTTTAAAAAAGTAGTGGAGATTAAAAGTTTAATTTAAAAAATCTCAGCTGGTGCGCAAGAATGGAAGGAACAGAAATAACGCACATTTGCAAGGTCTTATTCTTGAAACAAAGGATTTTTAAAAAGGAAATGGAACATTTCCATGCATGAGTCCAAACCGATTTGAAGACAGAGGAAATACTCCCATTGATTCCAGTGTCAGGGTAAACCAGGCATATGGCTGCTATTTTATTTCTTTTTATTTTCAGTTACAGTTTTGTCGTTGGCTGCTATTTTGTTTCTTTTTATTTTCAGTTACAGTTTTGTCGTTTTGTTTCTCTGCTTTCTGCTGTTTCGTTTTGTTTCTCTGCTTTCTGCTGTTGATTTTCTAGAATCATTTGTATCGGGTTATGTATGTTGTGTGGTTTCGTTACGCAATTTGTATGGTACAGTTACATACATATAGTAGATGTGCAAAGTACTCGGCTGATTTATTTATGCAAACTTCTTTGGGTCATATGATTACAAGCCATTTACAAAAAAAAATTAAGTGTTACCAATAAAAGTACTTGGAGCCTTCCTTATTACTTCTCTTTTCTATGGAAATAACCCAATTATTCCTCTCCTTTCTCCAGATTCGTAACCTGCTTCCAGTCCATAAGAAGTCTTACTCTCTTATTCCAGAATCCCTAGGTTTTCTAAAATGTCTATGGTAAGGGAAATATTGATCTCCCTGTCTTTTTAGAATTCTTTGAACAATCATTGCATATGTAGATATTGATGCCATTTGTTCAAGTTTGCCAGTTCAAAAGTCACAGTTTTCCTAACCTTACTTCTTGCTGGCTGACCATTCCTTTGTTATGTTGATGACTCAGACTGTAACACACTATCTGTGCTAAGACCAGAGGGAGTTGGTGCAACTGTCACATCAACAGATATTACAATCAATCAAAAAAAAATTAAACGTCAAATAAAAATTAAACTGTCAAATAAAATTAAAAGAAATAGAAGAATTTAGATTTTTTTCAAAAAAAATAATTCATTTGGGAAGTATTTGGACTCACTGAAGTTAAGTAAAACTTTAAAAAGAAATGAAAATGTACAGGTTCATGCACCCCTTAAAAAGGTAAAAAGGTAAAGGTCCCCTTTGCAAGCACCGGGTCCTGACCCATGGGGTGACATCACATCCCGACGTTTACTAGGCAGACTTTGTTTATGGGGTGGTTTGCCAGTGCCTTTCCCAGTCATCTTCCCTTTACCCCCAGAAAGCTGGGTACTCATTTGACCAACCTCAGAAGGATGGAAGGCTGAGTCAGCCTTGAGCTGGCTACCTGAAACCAACTTCCGTTGGGATCGAACTCAGGTCATGAGCAGAGCTTGGACTGCAGTACTGCAGCTTACCACTCTGTGCCACAGGGCTCTTTCATGCACCCCTTACAGAGGATATTATTTGAAAGGAGAACATCCTGTTCATTAAGCCAAAAGGATCCAACCAGACGATATGACTGTAGATCTGTGAACAGATTTCCAAAACATTTTTCCTTGATAAACTGCAGTGCAGATGTCATTTACTGCATAGGTGCAAAAAAACAGGCCATGCAATGTATCCAATGTCAGTAATTTAAAGGATACACAGGGACAAAGCAGAAATGAACTGCAAGAGAGTTGGCAAGATGTAGTAGATTGTTAAACTAGGATCTGGGAGACCCAGGTTCAAATCCCTATTTTGTCTTGGAAGCTCGCTGGGCGACCTTGGGCTAGTCGCACCCTCTCAGATAACCTGCCTCGCAAGGCTGTTGTGAGGATAAAATGGAGAAGAATACTGTAAACAACTTTCCTCCCCATTAAGGAGAAAAGCGGGGTATAAATGAAGTAAGTAAGTAAAGTAAGTAAGTAAGTAAGTAAGTAAGTAAGTAAGTAAATAAATAAATAAATAAATAAATAAATAAGTGGTTTCATGCTTGGCAACTAGAACATTTTAATGGTACCTGGCCATAACCCCAGAGGATACTGCCTCTTCTCCAGGAAATGAGATGATTGGTTGTAAAACAGAAGTCAATGCGCTTAGTAGGGTTTAGGATTGTGGTGTTAGTTCCCAGGCAAGCTGCAACTACCTGTCCTGGTAGCATAAGCTGCATCATATGGTGCTATGTGCCTGATCACCTTTGCCAGAGAATATCAAAATAATGTGAACAGGAGTTCATTTTGTGTGTAATTGAGGGAGTTCAAGGTTAGTTTGCCTAGCAGTCATGTTTGCCACAAAGTTTTCAACATGCCTAAAGAGCATACCATCATTAGCTACGTCCTGGCATTTAGCTTACAAAGGGAACTGCTGTTATTTCCCTCCTTGCTATCCTTTGCTCATTAAGGCTGCTCAGTTTGCTTGGAAATGTAGATTTGTATTTGAATGGCCTACCCGGCGAGCAGCAACGCTGCATCTTTAGTAAGAGCACAGCATCTGTTACGTGGGACTTGTAAATCTACCTTTTCCGACCTCTTGATGACAAGGGAAATCAGACAGTGGAGCAAGTTATGAGAGTCTCCAGCAGTGGAAGAAATCATACCGTTCTGTTTTGTGTAGAACTCCATTTCAGACCCCCCAAGGAAAAGCTTTTTCATTTTACTGCTGCCCTTTTCCATTCACCCCGACCTACCTTTGTATTCCCTGGCCATCCAGCCTTTATCTTCTTGTACAGAGGGCAACAGTTTGCTATTCCAAGCTGAAAGGGTATTTCCTGCACAAAAGATATTCTGCTGCTACTGCAATTTGACAGTCATATTCTCCCCTGAAACACCTTATTGCTTTGATACCTACAGATTACATATGCTGTCTGTAAAAACAGTACAGATTCAGAGTCAGTACTGTAAAAAAAAAAATAGTTCGTGTTTTTGTGCAGCTAAAATGATTTTCTAAAAGGGAACATATTTTCTAAACTAGGGACACACTTCCATGAGAAAGCCAGCAAGGTGTAGTAGCTAATGCGTCAGACTAGAATCTTGGAGATCCAGGTTCGAATTCCCACTCTGACATGGAAATTTGCTGGGTGACCTTGTGCGGCTCAGGTGCTCTCAATCTAACTTACCTCAAAGGGTTGTTGCGAGGATAAAATAGAGGAGAGGAGAACAAGTAAGCTACTTCGGGTCTTCACTGGGGAGAAAGGTGCCATCAAGCTCCGAAAAGAACTTTATGGCAAGTTTACAGAAGGTTTTCAACACTCTGATTCAACAAAATGGTACTATTTTCAGACAGCAGCCAGTTGCTGTTTTCCATCTAAAAGGTATGGGAAGATCTAAGACCAGAAGGCAAGCGAGATAAGGTGTTTTGTTTTTCATTGTGCCTGCCTAAGTTTTGCCCTGGATCTTACAGACATAAGAAATGCATAAACATTTCTCATTAAGTACACAAGTGTCTTGGATTGTTTATGCTGTTCTAACATGACAATACTTTTAAAAAAGTCTTCCTAAGCTTATTGCATGCATATATCAAGCTGCTTTTTTAGTGAATCAGACCTTTGAACACATGAAGCTGCCTTATACTGAATCAGACCCTTGGTCCATCAAAGTCAGTATTGTGTATTCAGACCAGCAGTGGCTCTCCGAGGTCAGGTAGAGGTCTTTCACCTCACCTACTTGCCTAGTCCCTTTAACTGGAGATGTCAGGGATTGAACCTGGGACCACTTGCACACCAAGGAGATGCTCTTCAAACTGAGCCACAGCCCCTCCCCTCTGATCTCTCTAGCTCAATATTGTCTGTTTTGACCAGCAGCTCTCCAAGACCTCAAGCTGACAACGGTCATTCCCAACACCTAGTATCTGACATAGTTCTTGAAACAGTTTTGAGTGGCGCCTTCCATCACAGTCTTCTCTTCTCTCGGCAGTAGGGCTATTGAATTTAAAAAAATTCGATATAGTTCGGATTTGGCTGAATTCGGCCCGTTTAGATTCGGGATATGCCGAAGTCCGAACTCCCCCACTTCGGGTCCGTGCAATTCGGCGGGAATTCAAAGTTCGGGGAAAAAATTCGGCCGAATAAAGCCTTTAAAAACACAATCGCTCTTTTCCGCGGCTCTGGGGGGGCATTTTTGGGGGTAGAGGTCCCAAACTTTCAGCAGAGCTTCAAAGGACGTTTCTTGAAAGACCCCCCAAGTTTTGTAAAGATTGGGTCAGGGGGGGCTGAGATATGGGCCCTGAAAGGGGTCCCCCCACCCTTAATGAGCATGTCTGAGCAGAGCTTGCCGCCCACGCACAAAGCTCCCAGCCCCGACAAACAGCTGAGAGGTTTGCAAAGCATTGCAACAGTAATGCAAAGCAACACGACTGCACAGCAACACAACCTTGTAAGCAACACCTTTGCAACTGTGCAAAGAACACCTGACACCTGGGAGTTTGCAAACCATGGAAAAGGACAGAGGCAGCTAGCTATGCATAATGAGCAGGAGGGGTGGAATTTCCCCTTTTGTATCGGACCCGGGACCAGGCAAATGCATTCTTTAAGTCACCATTTGAAAACCAGTTTTGAGCAAGCATCCAAATAGACCTAACCGCTCTTATGAATGAGGGAAAACCTGAAGACACACAACTGAAGCCCCCCCTCAAACCAGGGAGAGAGAGACTCGAGGGGGAACACCCCCCCCAGGCAGAACCGGCAAAAGCCCCCTTTGGCTTCCCCCCCACCCACAGAAACTGCTCCCTCCCCCCACACACACAGACTCTGCTTTCCCCCCCACACACACACACACACAGGAGAAAAAGTATAGATTAAAGCCCCCAAAGGGGTCTTACTGTGGCTGTCTTCTGTTCCATCAGGAGAGGTGGGAGGAGGACTGGGTAATCCAAGAAGATTCCATTTAAGCACGGGACATTTTGCTCTGGAGATGCATACAAGATCAGCTGATCCATTCATCCCAATAGGGGAAAGGGGAAAGGGGAAAGCCCATATCTCTGGACCCTCTGACCCAACGTTTACAAAAATGGGGGGTCTCTTAATAATGATTGTCTGAAGCTATGCTGAAAGTTTGGGGGCTGTATCCCCAAAAAAGCACCCCCTGCAGCCACGTAAATAGAAAAGGGGGGAGGAAAAAGGGGTGGAGCCCATATCTTGAGACCCCCTAACCCAATGTTTACAAAACTTGGGGGTATCTTAAGAAGCTTCATCTGAAGCTCCACTGAAAGTTTGGGGTCTGTACCCCCAAAAATGCACCCCCTGCAGCCATGCAAAGAAAAAAGGGGGAGCCCATATCTTGGGACCCCCTGACCCAATGTTTACAAAACTTGGGTGGTCTCTTAAGAAGGCTTGTCTGAATCTCTGCTGAAAGTTTTGTGTCTCTACCCCAAAAAATACGCCCCGTGCAGCCACAGAAAGGAGAGAAATGTGCACAAGCACCCCCCCCACACACACACGAGGATTTCCCTCTCTCTCCCTCCCCCCCCCCGCCGGGCCGCACAGCTGATTCCTCCAGTACTCAATCCTGACTGATTGGCCAGAAGAAGACCCAGCTTGGCCAGTGATTGGCCGGGGGAGGAGAATGCTGCTTACTGACGGTTATGCTGCTTACTGACGGCCCCGAATTGGCCGGATTTATTCGTGAACTCCCGAACTCGCTGAATTCTGCTCCCCGGTTTCCTGCCATTTTTGAGTTCGGTTCGTCCCGAACTAAAAACCACCGAATCAGGGGAAATTCGGCTGTTTTTCAGTTCTGGCCGAACCGAATCAACAGCCCTACTCGGCAGTCTTCACAACTGCAGCGCTGAGCAGACTGTGGCTCTCTGCCCCTCCTTTTAGTCTCAACAGTCGAAGCCGGTCTAGCTGGTGAGCAAAAGAGTCAAGTTCTGCTTCTTCCAAAGCTCCTCTGATGTCACAGGGGCCCCTGGGGTCTTCTCCCATTTCCAGGTTTGAAAGTAGGGCTGCTAACCTCCAGTTGGGGAGAATCACAGCTGCTCTCCAGACAACACGGATCAGTTACCCTGGAGAAAACAGCTGCATTGGAGGATGGGCTCTATGGTATTATACCCTGCTGAGATCTCTCCCCAAACTAGGGTTGCCAACCTCCAGGTGGTAGCTGGAGATCTCCCGCTATTACAACTGATCTTCAGGCAGCAGAGATCAGCTCACCTGGAAAAATGGCTGCTTTGGAAGGTGGACTCTATGACACTAGACCCCATTGAAGCCCCTCCCCTCCCCTAACCCTGCCCTCCTCAGGCTCCACCCTCAAAATCTCCAGCTATTTCCCAACCCAGAGCTGGCAGCTTTACCCCAAACCCTGCCTTCCCCAGGCTCCATCCTCCAGAGCATCCATTTTCTCAAGGAGAACTGATCACTGTAGTCTGGAGAGGAGCTGTAATTCCAGGGGATCCCCAAGTTCCACCTAGAGGCTGGCATCCCTATTCCAGTTTGATATCATAGGGGATACTGGGGCAGTCTCTTTCCTGATGGAAGAATATAATTCTATTGCTCTTTGACTCCTTCACCTGATACTTCCTGTTGGTGCTAGGTCCTCCCCTGGGCCATGGATAGGGTTCCTAACCTCCAGATGGTGGCTGGAGATCTCTCTCTATTATAACTGATCTCCAGGCAACAGAGATAATTTAATTTAAGCTGGAGAAAATGGCTACTTTAGAAAGTGGACTCTATGGCATTATACCCTACTGAAGTCCCTCCCCAAACCCCATCCTCCTCAGGCTCCACCCCCAAAATATCCAGGTACTTCCCAACCCAGAGCTGGCAACCCTAGCCATGGGACTTGGCAGGCATCCCATGATGACAACCAATTGGATATGCCAGGGACTGAAGCTGGGATCTACTGTGTGCAAAGCATATGCCCCATCATGCCAACCTCCAGGTGGGACCTGGAGATCTCCTGGAATTACAACTGATCTCCAGACAACAGAGATCAGTTCCCCTGGAGAAATGGCCACTTTGGAGCACAGACTTTATGGCTTTATACCCCATTGAGGTCCCTTCTCTCCTTAAACTTCACCCTTCCCAAGCTCCATCCCAAATCTCCAGAATTTTAACCAGATTTGGAAACTCTACCAATCACTGAGGCAAGGGCCCAGTGAAAGTCACACGCCATAGCAAAATCCCATGATGGTTTACCTACAACTATTCAGAAAGCCTCATAATATTATTCAACAATATCATTTTTAATAATAGAGGGAGAGGTCAAGGTTCAGTGATAGAGCATCTGCTTGGCATGCAGAAGTTCCCAGGTTCAATCCCGGGCATCTCCACTTATAAAGGACAAGGTAGTAGGTGATGTGAAAGACCTCCACCTGAGACCCTGGAGAACCTCTGCCAGTCTGAGCAGACAATACTGATCAGTGGTCTGACTTAGTGTAAGGCAACTACATGTGATCAGTACAAAACTGATGAGTGGGAAGTACACTAGCGATTCTTTAGATACTAACAGGATCCTAAATACCAATGGATTGTTAAAAGGGTACTTACCAAGGTTTATTAAGTACATGAACCATAAATCCATTTGGTGCACAATTAATTCAAAATTACACAAGCACTAAATGTGTAATTAAGTCGTCGAGGAGTGTTTAGGCCTTTATGTTGGCATTTAACAAAGGGAAGCAATAAGAAGTTTATTAGCCCACAATTTATTGCTAAAATACTGGCAATTCATGAGTATGTTGATGGAAATCTAACTTGCTATTGTTCTGTCATTATGGGTCAATTAAAGGTCTAAACAATCCTTTTAAGAAAGAGAGAAGCCAATTGGAAAGCAGCAGACAACCCATTCAATATGATGACCATATCAGAAATACACTGCAAGGGCTAGTTCTAATCTACATCTCAATTGTGTCACTCACACACCACTTTCCAAGGACAGTAGGTATAAATTGTTGTTTCAGGCTTCATTTCCTCCCAAAATATTGATTCAACTTTTGTTTCATTATTGCAATTGTAAGGGGGAAAGGGCGCTGACTTGGATGGCCTAGGCTATCCCGATCTTGTCAGATCTCTGAAGCCAAGCAGGGTCTGCCCTAGTTAGTATTTGGCTGGAGACCACCAAGGAAGTCCAAGGTCACTACACAGAGGCAGGCAATGGCAACCACCTCCGAACATATCTTGCCTTGAAAACTATACAGGATTGCCATAAATTGGCTGCAACTTGATATCATTTTCTACCACCAAAGAGGAAGGGAGGAGGGAGTTTCAGGCATCGGGAAGTGAAATTGTTACTCCCAGCCACCCCCACCCAGAACAGCTCACACATGAAACTGCCATAATGAATCAGATCCAATGTCAGCATTGTCTACTCATACTAGCAGTGGCTCTCCAGCATCTCAGGAAGAGGTCTTTCATACCATGTACTGCCTGGTCCTTTTAACTGTAGATGCTAGGGATTGAATCTGGGACCTTCAACATACAAAGCAGAGGCTCATCCACTGAGTCACAGCCCTTCCCTGATATGCTCCATGGTATGCTTACTAAACCCCATGCTTGGATAACACATTTCTTCCAAGCACTGATTTTTCTATATTAATACTCTTAATTTACATACCATTTTCATTTGATCCTGGCCTAAGCCCACACCTGTCCTGTAAGCATGGAATGAGCAGGGACAAAATGTCCCTGATCCACAGCTCAGACTGATCTTGCTGCACGGAATTAGACTGAGGCTGACTCCAAAAGGAAGACTTTGCTGCTAGTTTACAATGGGAAGGGACTGGAAGCCAAGCCAGGCATAGAACAGAAGTTAGAGAAGCGCACTGCAGGCGTTTATGTTCCTGGCGCTGATGATGAAATTGGTAGACTTTACAGCATTTCCAATACTATTTTACCTTCACTTAATGCAAAACCCACATAGTTTGAATTGCATCTGTTTAAATGAATCATATCCACAGGAGACTCTTCACTGGTCCTCTGGTAGAAGTATAACACCCTGGAGAAAGTATCCCACACCTGTGAATACCACAACATTTAATAACAAAACATAACTTTGCATTTGTATAACACATTTTATGTGGTTGAACCCTAACCCTGCAAAGCATACCCATCTATCGTTTCACAGATAAAAACTAGGACGTTCTTGTAGCATCCTCCACTGGGAGGATCTGAGGAGCAAGGACAGGTGCACCAGTGTTGCGTTGGCATCTGATGTCACTTCCGGAGCAAAACCAGAAGTGACATCATGACATTGTGGCAACACTCTAGGATTTGCCTCAAAGAGAGCAAATCCTAGAGCGTTGCCCCCAACTTCCGGTTTTGCACACTGGAGCAACCCCAGTGCACACACACACACACCCATTTCCCTTACCAGCCTTTGAAATGCCAGAAAGGTGCAGGGAGTAATTGCCAGGAGGTCCCCCACTATAGCACAAGTGGGAGATCTGGCCCCCCAAAAACATTCCTGTTCTTACCAGTTCTGTACAGTTTCAAATTCCATTACGAGAATGTTCTTTTGGCCAAAGATGTAGTGGAAAAACTATAATTGTGTGTTCTGAATTTCCCAGCCTACAATGTTTGTCGCCTGCCATTTGCAGGAACGTGGACGCCCACTGCTGCTGCTTTCAGCGGCAGCCGCGTGTGTCCCCTAACGTCTCATTCGGACCTATATCAAATGTCCACTATTATCAAGTACTGCTGGAAGGAAAGCTTTCTAAATCGAAAGTCGTACGGCAGTGTTCCGTGCTGGGGTGGCCCCAACAGGGAGGAGAATGCAGCTGTTTGATTCCCGTCGAATAAATACCAGATTGCTCTCATCCACGATGTGCAAAATCTTACCCTACTCTGTCATTATATATTTGCCACACATTTTATGACTCGGGGGACACCACAGTGTTTCCTCTGTTGCCGATGACATTTTGCACTGACTAATGCTTATGTTATTTGTTCCGCCCGAAGTCTTCATTAAATAAATACTGATGTCGTTCAAATATCCATTGCATCATCTCTTTCCCTTCAGAAGCCTTTAAGAAGGGCACGTACAGTTTCTCCTAAGCCCAAAGCTAGTGTGTGTGTGTGTGGGGGGGAAGCGGGGAGTCAAGGGTGGATTCTGGCAAAGCTGCTTATTGAACTTCCAAGCGAGCCGGCTTGAAAACAAATACAGATCTGTCTCTTTAAATCTCTCCGCCAGTAATCACAAACATGTATGTTTTTTTATAATGCCCTGGAAACTCTACTGGACCCTGGGGATGAAACCGAGCAGAAACCCAGAGACCTCCAGAGGAGAACTCTACTAGGCCTGAGGTACAACGTGCTGTTTGTAACAATTATAATAATACACCTGTACTACCATTGTCAGCATGGAGTAGCCACATGGGGTCTCATTAGTATTGTATTAGGACTACATGGGGAAAAAGATAATGGCCCATAATGAAAAATGCCAAATTTCCTATATAATAAAAATGAACTTGATTAATGAAAATCTCTTTCAGGGAAAGGGTTACAGCGTTGTTAGAAATAAAAAATGATGTATTAATCCGACACTCTTACAGATGGTCCCAACCTCCTGACAACTGCTATTCATTTGAGATGCTATTAGCATGCATAATTATGCTAATTAAGTTGTAATTAAGCACCAATTCTTCAGAGGGCTTTTTTTCTTCTCGCGCTATCTTTTTTTGGTCTGTCGTTTCGTACCTCCCCGCAGCTCTCCGAGAGCACGTGAAGCTTCCAACTTTGTTGTG
This sequence comes from Euleptes europaea, assembly GCF_029931775.1. Lineage (NCBI taxonomy): Eukaryota > Metazoa > Chordata > Lepidosauria > Squamata > Sphaerodactylidae > Euleptes > Euleptes europaea. The sequence goes on along the minus strand of NC_079328.1, from coordinate 29,963,691 downwards.
ACGCAAAAAAAAAGAGTGCCCCAAGACTGTTCGCGACAACGTGGCCATTAGAACGCCCAGAAAAGGGGCTCTAATCTTTGTTTTAGCTATGGGGCGGGGAGGGGGGGGAAGACACCAGTAAAGCCAAGGACGCTCTGCCAATTGTTGATAAAATAATTCACGCTTTCCACTAGCAATGGCACTATTTGAATTGGAGCAATTATGGAAAAGAGAGAACAGTATAATTATCCCTGGAGACACCACCAATGGAGGCACCATTGGCCTGATGCGCCTGACTTCTCTGCATAGAGAACAAAGACGTGGCAGAACAGGGAATTACTGAAAACAAAAACAGGCTGGCAGCAATATTTTGACTTGATTGGAAAGAAGGACTACCTGGTTTCCGCTTGGCTTGAGGGTTTTTGTGGCTTGCTGTGCCCCCGAGCCGCTAGGCATAGTAGGGTTGCCAACTTTCAGGTACTGGCTGGAGATCTCCTGCTATTACAACTGATCTCCAGCTGGCAGAGATCGGTTCAGCTGAAGAAAATGGCCGCTTTGGCAATTGGACTCTGTGGCATTGAAGCCCTTCCCCTCCCCAAACTCACCCTCCTCAGGCTCCACCCCAAAAATCTCCCACCAGTGGCGAAGAGGGACCTGGCAACCCTAACTATAGGCTTGGCAGGCTGAAGCCTAGGGCCTCAAAATCTAGGGGGCCTCCGGCCAAGTATATGATATTTTTGTTGCTAGCTCCGGGTTGGGAAATACCCGGAGATTTTGGGGGTGGAACCTGAGGAGGGTGGAGTTTGGGGAGGCAAGGGACTTCAGTGGGGTATAATGTCATAGAGTCCACCTTCCAAAGCTGCCATTTTCTCCAGGAGAACTGATCTCTGTCACCTGGAGATCAGTTGTAATAGCGGGAGATCTCCAGCCATCACCTGGAGGTTGGCAACCCTATTTGGGGTCCAAGTGCAAGAAGTGTCTGAGAATGGCAAGAGTGTCCAACTGTGACATTTAGTTGCTTATGTGTTTTAACTGTTTATAGGTTTGTTTGCATATTTCATTTGTTTTTAATTGGTTTTGTAATAGATATTTTAAGAGCAATTTTAATGATTTTGATTGTTTGCCACCACGGAGAGCCTAAGCTGGGTGGAAAGGCAGCATTAAAATGTTCTAAATAAAAATGAAATAAATGATATCTCAGTAGGTTACTCTACAGCTTAAATGAGGAAGAGAAAAACAGGAAAAGGTTAGGTGGGAGAAAACATGCAATAGGTTAATCTAGTTCTAAAAAGGACAGAGGCTATCCACTTTACAGTAGGAGCCTGGGGACGAAAATGCAGGGTCGATTTATCCTCCTTTATTCCCTGTTTCAGCCAGGATTCAGCCAGGATCAAACACACTTTTGGCGAAACACATGCATTCGATCCTGGCTGAATCCTGGCTGAAACAGGGAATGAAGGAGGATAAAGCGACCATGCGTTTTCACCCTGGCTCTCATCTGTATGAAAACCCTTTCCTAATTCGTTTTTAAAATCTACTAAAACACACACACACACACACCCCACACATGCAAAACACACACACACACAAAAAATGTTTATCAGAATGGCTGGCAAAGGCTTGCACTCTCCAGCAAAGGTATACTCAGAAAGCTACTATTATTATTTTTAAAAACCCACCTACACTTTCTCCCCTTTTAAAGGCTAGTTCTGAGGTTCTTAGCAGGGCAAAATTCCAGTTTTTGTGAAGCCAAAATAGCTTTCATTTCTAACTGATTCAGCTGATTGTATAGAAAGCTGGAATGGCGAACAGCTTAGGGAGAAGAGGGAGAAGTGGAGATCCTGAAATAAAATTAAATTCTGTACTCTACGTGCAAGCTAACACTGTAAATAACCAGCCCTGGCCAGTTTCCTGGGAGCCAAACATTTGGCTTCAATTGTCCTGGACACTCTCTAGATGCCCAAACACTGTCCTTTCTATGAGAGTTTTATAACTATCCCCCATGCCAAACGTAAAATACATAGCCAATAAAACCCGAATTGAAATGATGTGATTTTCTTCAAGTTAAACGCTAAAAGATGGATTAAAAGAAAAGGGGGAAGAAAGAGAGAAATTGAATAAAATGATCAGGTTCATGTACAGAGTCATCCAAAACACCCAGCAAAACCCATGACTACAAGTGGATTCTATGTTCCCTGTCGGTAAGATGTTGTGGTAGTAGGGTTGCAGGCTCTGCAATGGAAAATACCTGGAGATTTTTGGGGCCTGAGGAGGGCAGGATTTGAAGACGTTTGAAGAGGGGAGGGACTTCAATGGCATAGAGTTAGGGTTGCCAACCTCCAGGTACTAGCTGGAGATCTCCTGCTATTACAACTGATCTCCAGCTGATAAGAGATCAATTCACCTGGAGAAAATAGCCACTTTGGCAACTGGACTCTATAGCATTGAAGTTCCCCTCCTCCCCAAACCCCGCCCTCCTCAGGCTCCACCCCAAAAACCTCCCGCCGGTAGCAAAGAGGGACCTGGTAACCATGCGTAGAGTCCAATTTCCAAAGTGGCCATTTTCTTCAGGTGAACTGATCTCTATCGGCTACAGATAAGTTGGAATAGCAGGAGATCTCCGGCTAGTACCTGGAGGTTGGCAACGCTATGTGGTAATAATCCATCAGTACTTGTAAGTTTCCCCATTCAGGCAAACAGTAGCTCTGTGTGTCTGCTTCAGGTTGGGGAGATGGCATGTGGGAAAGCTTAAATCCCCTCTCCTCATGTGCCATAAAACCAGTGTGGTGTAGTAGTTATAATGTTGGACTAGGATCTGGAAGACTAAGGTTCAAATCCACACTCTGCCATGGAAACTTACTGGGTGGCCTTGGGTGGGCCAATCACAGACTCTCAGCCTAACCTACCTCACAGGATTGAGTCTGATCAATTAACCCCTCCCTCCAGCAAATAAGTGCTCAGAGACTCATTATGCCAAAACCCATGATCTAAGGTTCAGAAAGGATGGAAAATATGTGACATTGAGGATCTCCTAATGCCTAATCTGATCTTGAAAAGCAGCTGCAGGAGGAATAGGGCTGCCAGGTCCCTCTTCGTCACCAGCGGGAGGTTTTTGGGGCAGAGCCTGAGGAGGGTGGAGTTTGGGGAGGGGAGGATCTTCAATGCCATAGAGTCCAGTTGCCAAAGCGGTCATTTTCTCTAGGTGAACTGATCTCTCCAGCTAGTACTGGAGGTTGACAACCCTGAGGAGGAAGGAGGAACTGGAGCTGGGGCGGGACATGGGGAGGGCTGAGCCTTTCCTCCCATTCCATTTTCCGCATAGAAGTCCTTCCATGCCAAGCTGTTGTTAGTCTCAGTGGGAAAAAGACAGTCATTCACATTGTACCAGCCTTTTTCCATACATGGGATAGAAGGATCTACTGGAGAAATTTCTAGCAGAGAAACTGCGTGTAGTGGGGGAATGGATACTCCAGGCTATGATCCAAATCCCTCCCCCAGCTGCTTTTTAAGAGCTTCATTAAGAAAGATCCAGTCACAGATCCCCAGTGTTGTATGCAGTCGACCTTCAATGACAACCTCTTTAAATTCCTCTAAAGCACATCCATGTGCTGTTTCTTCCGCTCCTACCTTGTAGCACATCTCTGCCTCTCAAATCTACGGTTCCATGAGCACACAGCTGGGAACAATTTTGTACTGGCAAGAAAGTCTTCCAGCGCAATTAGTAAGAATATTTTCCATCCTTAGCCTTTGACTTTAAATTTAAGTCTTGTCAACTATCTGAGGGACGGTGTCCCCTCCCCAAATGTAATTTATCGGTGTGAAGAAGTCAAACAGAATATCTGAAACAACAACTGAAAATCTTTCAACTTGTTCTCAACTTTTCAGGCTTTTGTTCTTGCGGCTCACTAAAATCCATCCACCACTGTTCTAATTCAAAGCAGAGGGATACCATTTCCAGCGGAGAAGAGATGGGTTGAAAGAAGGCTACGTCTGCCCACTGCATTCCCCCTCCAATTCCAGGTTCCAGCCCCATTATTGCCATCACAAACCTGGATCTAGAATATTTTCTGGAATGATCAGGGATAGCGGGGACTTCCTATCACCTCCTCCTTCTCCATGGGACATTGCATCTGCCTGGTCTCATTTTGCCTTGGGAAAATGGTGGCTTTGCTTAGAAGACACAGAATGGGAATGCAATGTCCATCCCGTGCTTTCTCGTGGGGCTGCCAACTCTGAGTTTGGAAATTACTAGAGATTTGGGGGCAGAGCCTGGAAGGGCAGGATTTGGGGGAGGGAGGAATCTCAGCTGGGCATAATGCCATAGAGTCTGCCCTCCAGAACAGCCACTTCCTCCAGGGAAACTGATATCTGTCATCTGGAGGTCAGTTGTAATTTCAGGAGATTTCTAGGCCCCATGTAAAGGTTGGCAACCCTACTTTCTCACCTGTTGCTCTCTGTCCCTAACTATACCACCTGCCTGTAGGGCTGTCAAAAAAAAAATTCGGTACAGTTCGGATTCGGCCGAATTTGGCCCTTGTGGGTTCGGTACGTGCCGAAGTCCGAACTCCCCCACTTCGGATCCGTTCAATTAGGCGGGAATTCAAAGTTCGGGAAAAAATTCGGCCGAATATTGCCAGTTAAAGTCCAAACAATGAGTCTCGGGCGGCGGCTGCGGGGGGAGGGGCATATTTTGAGCGGGACGTCCAAAACTTTCATCATTGCTTATTTTGACCCTAAATGAAAGGAACGCCAATTTTGGTAACAATGGGTTCCCAGGGAGGCGAGATATGGAACCGGGAACCCCCCCCCCCCATTGCCCATCGCAAAGCATAGAATAGACCGTCCGTGACTCAGCTGCATTTTCAAGTTAGAACAAATGATGCAATGCAACACATTGGACTCAGAAAGCCCACACACGCAATTCACATACTGCATCCCGGGGTGAGGCGCGAAAGACTAAAAGTGGTTGAAGGGAAATACATTGGCCCCCCTTCCTTTTTTCTGTGTGTTTTCTCCCATCTATGTCTTCCACTTTGAGTTTTGGCCGCCGCCCGGCAGCTTTTGACAAGCCCCGGTTGCAAAGATTGGAGGGGGTCGAGGCAAAAGTAACGCTGGATTCACGACCATTAAACCGACTTCCCCTGCCTTTCAGAAGGAGGTCCGTGGTTGCCTAAGCCGTTTGATGGAGAAGATGGATCACAGGCTGCAAGCGCTGCGCTCCAGCTCGCTGTCCACGTTACGGACAGCCTAGTAACTGAGTGAAGAAGCTGCCCGCCCCAAGTGGTGGTGGGGGCTTCGGAAACATCACTGTAAGGTGATGCCCCCCCCCCCCGCAAAAGATGGACATCCGACTCAAAGCCCAACCTTCTTTTTAAATCAGAAAACCAGGTACCATTTGCTTAGGTAAAAGCAACCTTGTTTGACAGCTGTCAAATCGCCGGCTGCGGTCAGAGACCGAGCGCTCCCGGCCGCGAAATTGACATGTGCCAAACCCTCTGGTCCAGACCGGTGTTCGTGACAGTTCTGTCTGTGGCGACTGGCGAGGCAGAAGTACCCTACACCTCCCCAAGGAGTTGCAGTAGCAGAATAATGTTAGACCGTGAACAATTGTCCTTGTGGCGGGGTGAAACGGAAGCTCAGCCAGGCCAGCTGTCAGTCACTAACCCCAGTGCCCCAATCTCTGAGAAACGGTTTTGGGAAAGGAAGAAGGGGAGAACGGAAAGCTTTGCTCCCCCACCTCCCTCTCCCTCTCCCCCTCCCAGGAAGTGTTTTCTCAGTGTGCTTTAGACTTTCAAATCTCCCTCCCGGAAACTCCCGTCATTCCCCATCCCCACCCCAACACGCCACGCGTAGCTCCGCCCCAGCACTGGTCCTCGTGCAAGAACATGGCGGCGAGAGCAAGACGCGCCCTGCAGTGGAGGGGCGTTGAGGTGGAGGAGATGCTGAGGATCATTGTCCGTCATGGGCTGGCCTTTGACGTGACCCTCAGCGACCTCCCCCAACGCCCCTTCTTTACGAGGGTGGCGCGACTTCTCTCGCGCGCGGAATACGCGCGGAGGAGCGCGGCCACCTGTTATAGAAAGTTCAACCTCCTCTACAACTCCCTCCTGAGATACGAGATGGAGGGGGGGGGAAGACCACCCCACTACGACCGGCTGGTGGAGGTTCGCGATGCGTCCCACGCGGAGATGGACGTTTGTGTGGGTGAGTCAATCGCTTTACCTAGATCTTTTGTTTTGAAGTAATGGGCTTGTTTTGTTGGACTAATGACACATTAGGGACCATCAACGCACATTTACACAGTTAAATGGGAACATCTGGTCCTGCCTCAGGCTTTTATTCCAACTTCAGGTGACCTTGTAGTTCCAGGTTGAGTCACTCTCCCTTCTCAGTTTTGGATTTGCATTTGAAAGCCCTTTGACATATCCCGGGGTGTAAGCTTTCAAGAGTCCAAGCTCCCACCCTCAGACCAAGGGGATCTTAAGACATGACACTCTGCAAATCTGGTTGGTCTTCAAGTTCAAGGTGCTTATGGAATGCAATTGAATGACCTCGCCCTCCTTCATTCTCCCTTTCAGGGCACTTTCTTTTGTGGAATTCCCAACTCTAACTTCTCCTTCTCTGCATTCTGGTGAACCTCAGTCACCTTTGCAAAACCACGGTTAGGGTTGCCATGTGCAGGTGAGGGTTTCCCTGGAGAATTAGGGGTGGAGCATGAGGAGGGTGGGGTTTGGGGTGAATGGGCATTCCTTGGGTTAAGGTGCCATTGAGAAGACCTTTCACAGTTGCTGTTTTCAAAGTGTGCTGGAGATCCAATGTGATATCTCCAGCTACCGCCTTGAAGATGGATAACCCAAGCACTCTTCAAACCAGACCCTGCGCCCTCACACCTCCTGCCCACTTGCCATCCCTGTGTCACCTTCTCATCCCAACCTCAACTCTGCACAGGAGATTCTATCATGTTCCTACCTCCTTGCATTCCTAAGCATCAGATTCACAGGCACTCAAGCAGCGCCGTGAAGGGAGGACAATTTCATATTCTTCCCATCGTGGTAGCTGGCCAATGATGCAAGGAATTAATTGGTTTTATTTTTGCCCCCGCATTATGGACAGAGAAGGTCCAAGCTTCTCCTCCCAGCTTCATCCAAGCCTTGTGGAATAATTTTCTGAAAGTTACCACTTACTGGTTTTTGTGCTGCATGCATGTCGAATCGTTGATTATTGTGTCAGATGAGCTCTGGTCTTCCTGATAACCTAGAAAGATTTGGTTTCTCCCTTCTGAAATTTTTGCACTCTCCAAGTGAGTGCATGGTATGAACCGAAGAAGGTGAATGTGTCAAAACAGTGCTTTGTATCATGGGCCAGGTATGAGGACACCACAGGAAAGCATATAAAAGAGTTATTAATTTTTATTCAGGCGGCATCACATTCCTGGCCAATTTTAGTGCACAAGGCGGGGTACAAGGTTTCCCTCAACTTGGGATCTCTCGCATTTAATGCCCCTTCTCATATCATGAGCATTTGCCCGTCATCGCAGAGTGTTGATCTCCTCACCCGGGATGCAGAAATCATACCCTTAATGGAAAGTTTGGCATTTTGAGGGGTGGGTGGGGTCTCAATTGGGATGGCCACTTAAATTCCCTCCCCTTACCACTGCTCCCCCAGTGTTGTGAAGTGTTGATTGTCTCTGCCCAAAATGTTCCCTGCTTGGAGCGACGATTTAATGAACCAGCATGCTTCCAGAGCGCATCATAATGATTGAATCAAGATCAAAGGATTCAGCAGGGTAAGACTAACCAACCTACTGAACTTTCCAATGAGAATGCCACATTACTAAACAGTTTGAGCCAAAGTCTGGAATTGGATAAATTAACAGGGGTTGCAAGCCACCATTACAACTCGTCAAAGCGGGCAGCAGCACAACGCTAACTCACACATCCAGAGAGGAAGTCAAAGAGTGGCACTGAGTGCAATTTCTGGGTGGCCTTGCGTTATAGTAACCATGCTCCTTCTCTCTCTCTGTCTCCCCACAGAGGCGGAAAACCGAATGGCCATGGCGGGGCGCCAGGGCATTCATCAGTGGCTCCACGAGCGGTGAGTATGGAGGTTACGCTGGGTAGAACCGTTATAGGAAATGTTGCCATCCCCCCGTTTGCCATCATTTCACATACCTTAAAGGCCCACTGTCTGTGCCCCTTTCCATCTCCCTCCGACCCTCCTGCGGCTTTAAATACACAGTGTGTGTCTCGGACTGTGTCCTGCCCTGCAGTTAGCGGAGACACAGCGAGCCTATGAGCGTCTGCCCACACAGCATGCTTCCCCCATGAATGGCCACTTCTACATGTCACAATGTCATAATCTGGTCTTTACGTCAATTGAAAGTATTGATCCATTTACAAGGCCAAGAGTATAGTAGCACCTTAGAGCCTTACAAAAAAAGTGATGGGAGGGTATGAGCTCTCGTGAGCCACTGCTCACTTCTTCTGATAAGACGGTGAGCCGTGGCTCACCAAAGCTCATGCCCTCCCATCACTTATTTCTGTAAGGCTTTAAGGTGCTACTGGACTATTGCCCTTTTTGACTGCCACCAGAAGACTAACGCGGCTGCCCCCTGTGAATAATCTCACTGAACAAGTTTTTTCTCTTAGAGAGACCATGGCCATGGGACAGATTGCGAACTCTGGGAGGTGGTGGGAGAACTGCATGCCTCCGGTGAGTCCTTTCAGTGATTTGACCTATCTTTCTAGATTACAAGGGACCACAATTGAAGCCCACATTGCTTAACCCACTTAGAAGAGTCCAGGCTACCACTATCTGTGTTCTCTTCTCCAAATCTCAAATCCCCCCCCTCACCCACACGTGACCTGCAACAGAAGCATAGCTCAACAGTTGATCCTGTACGCTTTCAAAGGTTTCTATTTCTAAGAAAATTTTAAGCTACATGGCGAGCTTTGACCTGAGGAGCGCTGGGATTTTGGTGGCAGCTCAGGTCAGCCAACGCGTTGCCCACAGAAGGATTGAGACTGGCATTGCTTCCCCCCCTTTCAACATAGTAAAGTTGTGACCTGACATGTCAACACTACTGTCTCTCCCCCCCCCCTCTGCAGTGGAAAACCTAGAGCAATGCATGTTGCACCTGGAGGAGGAGCGGCGCTAACCAGAACCACGGGGAACCTGAGGAGAACACAAAGTTAAAAATTGTTTTTATCTTTCTACATGTTTGGGTTACACTGCTGTTATCATGAGGTTTTTTAAATTGCTGAGTTTTAATAAAGAAAAATTTAATCTTTTGCATTAAACACATTTACTGATTAAGACAGATTAGGTTACAGACATTTCCCCAATGTGTCCCTTTTTTAAAAAAAAGGTGAGAAGCCTCAAAGTTTAGCCTCTTTGCTCGGGCAGCTGTACAAAGCGTTTTATTTGTAACAGTAATCCAATGTGGGGTTTTCAAGATTGAGAGCTAAAATTGACTAGTCCACCATGAGATGTGGATCAGACCAGGGGGCCCAACAAACACCCACGTTTAAACCGTTAAGGGAAGGCCTCAGAGCAATGGGAGGGAGGGGTTTTATTGCGCCTGTGTCCAGGGCAGCCCTCTCCGGCGCAACACATCAACAAGCAGCGTGCAGACGGAGGAGCTTTTCAGTGTGCGTGCCCACGGTGTCATCACTGGCCTTCCTGTTAAGGGACCCACCCCCCAACCCACAGAAGCATGCTGAACGTTGATGGGTACGGCCCACACCATGCTGTGGGGCCTTTGGAGCTGGGGGGGGAAACAGGAAACGTGTTCCTTTGGAACTAATGGGTCATGAGAGGCGTGGAAGCTCACGCAAAAGATCAGGCCCACACTTCAATTAGATGGCGCTCAGTGACGGTGGAGGCTTCCTGGATGGCTCACGCCAGAAAGGACAATCTGACCTGTGAAGGGGGGAAAAAAGGGCACATGAAGAAGGGAAACTGACTGCCAAACAGCCCCAAGTCTGCAGAAGTTAGTCCTTCAGTAATGAGAGGTTTTTCTCCTCCTGCAAAATCAGATCGGGGATGATGCATGATGCAAGCTTCTGGACTTGAATCAGGAACAGTGGTGGGGAGCAGACCAGAAGTGGCTGCAGGCCTAATTCTTACACAGACGTTCTTGCCCCCACAGCCCACTCCCAAAAAGTAAAATGGCAAGTCATGAGCATTGCGCATGAAGGGGTCCCCCTTATGCTCCGTATTGTTCGAAAGTGTGGAGAGAATTCCTGACCTGACACATGACTGTTGGGGGAGAAAACAGGCGGGGGAGACCATGACTCTGATAAAGTCTCACCTTTCTGTGCCTGAAGCTTGGGTGGAGTAGAAGCCTCCAGGATGGCACCCAGCAGAAAGAAACACCAGAGCTCATCAGGGATGCAAAAAAACATACAGAGAAGGTGATTAGACAGGTGAGAGAGCTTATTGAGTTTGAGTCATAACTCTAGATTTAGACCTCATTTTGGGTAGTCAGGGGTCAAATAAGTCTGGAGAGGGGAACTGATGCTCTATCCTGTCCATTTTTTAATCGGGAAAGAGCGCTTCACCCAAATCCCACCGATACAGTCCACGAGGACATGCGGTGACAACACGCTTGTGCTCACCTCATGCTTCCTCAGTGTCCAGGTCGGGGAAGCCAAACAAGGGCAGGTTGACCTTTAGGAATGCCAACTGCTCAGCGTGCCAGGGTGCCAGGCTTGTGCGTTGGGGGCGAAGAACTTCACCCAAATGTGAAAATAGGCGCTCACTCTGGACGCTTGTTGGAGGGCAGGAGAGGAGCCTCTGGGCCACGAGAGCAAGGTCCGGCCAGACTGACTGTTTCGCGGCCCAGTAGCTCAGCGGACACGTCATCTGCGACTCGTAGGGCTCTGAAAGGTACTCCCTCACCATCGCTTCTCCCGTGTCCTGTCTCCTGCGCCTAGACAACGCCTCGGAGGGGCCAACTGCCCACCCGATGACGTCCATCTCCATCGCCATCGAGGTGGTGGCCTGCAGGGGGCGGCACGAGATGATGAAGGCGGGGGATGGGCAACAAGGGAGTCGTCCCCCTTCTCCACCTCCTCAGTGGCAATCCCCCTTTGGGCCCGCAATCGCTCAACACGCTCGGAGAGCTCGTCTCTCCAGCGCAGAAGCTTGCTGGAACGCTCGGCAATGCTGCCCTTGATGCGCGGGTCGCACATGCTTGCCAACATGTAGACCGGCTCCTGGGCGACAGGCAGCAGATGGTTGGACACACCGTCCAGAAGCCTCTTCACTAGGCCAGGCAAGGCTGTCAGATCATCTCCACGTTCCTGGTACTGCTGCAGAAAGGCGCTCATCCTCGCATGGAGCCTGTGGGCCATGGGGGTGAACAGAGCCAGCGTCGGCGTGTCAGACGAGAGCATCTCTGTGCAATGCTTGAAGGGCTCAAGCACTTCCACAGTCTGAGCGATAGTCTGCCACTCACGTTGGTTGAGCTGCCGATCAGACCCCACGGAATCTGATTCGAGAAACAGTGCTCTGAGGGCCCTCTTCTGCTCCACCAAACACTCGAGCATGGCGTGAGTGGAGTTCCACCGCGTGTCGACATCACCCTTCACACAGTGCTCGAGCACGCCTTCTCGGACCTGCATCTCACGCAGTGCGTAGTTGTCCTTCGGACTGCGCGAGAAGTGACTCGCAAGCTGCCGGCATTTCACCATGAGCTTCCGGAAGTTGCGAGTCGTCTCATCCTGCTTGGATTCCGGTTGGGATCCGAGGCCCAGGGCATCTTTCACCACGAGGTGGAGAAGGTGGGCCGCACAGTAGATCCGTGCCTCAACGCCCAATTGGCCTGCCGCCGCCCTGATGTTGGCGCCGCCATCCGTCACCATGAATCCCATGGTGAGTTCCCTGCCTAACCAATTCTGTATGTGTGGCTTCAGGACGGCGACTATGTTGGCCGCCGTGTGCGCCTCCGCGAACTCCTCCGCGTGTAGCATGGCCTTGCAATAGCCGGCCCGGCGCCAGTCTCCCTGCCTAACGCTGCCCACCCCACCCCCACCCACGAGGTCCTGTGGTTGCCACCAATGCGCGGTGAGGGAGATGAAAGATTCCGCATTCAGACTTGTCCAAATGTCGGATGTGAAGTGCACAGTCCCGCCGGCAGCGCGCGACAGCTGCGCCCTCACATGCGCCTTTGCGCCCTCGTACAACGATGGCACAATGGATGTTGCCATCGTATTGCGAGAAGGTAACTTGTACCAGGGCGCAAAGAATTGGATCAGTCTCCGGAAGCCAACCTTCTCTACAACACGATAGAGCAGATCGTCCACGGCAATCATTTCGCCGAGCAGACGAGTGCCCTTTTTCGTGGCTGCTCTGACCCCACCTCTCGGCATCCTACAGACGCCATCCCCCACACCAAACATCTCTGAAAGAGTGGTTTGGCGGCTCTTTTCTATGGGCGTCGCAGCACGGGGTGCGACGGGGAGAGCACCAGACGATGGCGGTGCACTGGCCGCGGGCCCCTTTGCCAGCGAAGTATCAGCCTGTCTCTCCTCCTGGAGCAGCACCGCGTTGTGGTGCTTCCGGAGATGGTTCCGGAGTGCGGTGGTCGAGAGATGCTTGAGATCTTTCCCTCGACTCACCCGCGCCCTGCAGAGCTGGCACTCGGCAATGCGGAGATCATCCTCTGCCACCTCGAAATGCTTCCAGGCCGAGGATGTGAAGTGGCTCCTATGCGGCTTGTCCGCGGAGGTTGCCGCAGGAGCACCCTGCCTGGAGGTGCTCGGGGCAGACTCGTGGTGTCTAGGGACCTTGCGGGGAGGGGACGGCGGGGGAAGGATTTGAGATGGCTCCAGCACCAACACAAACTCTTCCTCTTTCGACTCCTCCACCCTCTCCTCACATTCCCTAGTTCCCAAACTGCTGCTGGGAGTTGGAGAAGCAGGCAAAGTCGGCGGGCTGTCCATCGACCGTGCAAACTCCTCCACCACTCTTCTTGAAGTGGGGGTGAGATACCTCAATGCATCGGTATCAAAGCATTCAATCCCCAATTCCTCCCCAGACAGCACCCCCTCCTCCTCCTCCCGCTGCTGCGTGACAGGCTCCTCCACGTCAGCAATAGGAGGAACAGGAGGAGGTACGGTCTGGACAGCAGCAGCAGTCCCTCTTCCAGTGCCAGCATCACCTGTCTTCACCTGTGCAGGAGTGGCAGCTGCGGAGGCACCCTCTGAAAAGTCGATCCGCCGCTGCACCCTGGAGGGTGCCACCGAAGCTGATCTCCGCACAGGGCATGGGTGAGCCGAAGCCCTCCCCCTCCCCTCCACCCCTCTGGTCTTCTGCAGTGCTTTCCCCCCAGGGCCCCTGTTTCCTGGACGCCTGGCACTCATCTTTCCCCTTGGCAAAACCCAGAGGCAGGTGTGCTGGCTCAACTCAGGTGGCACCCAAGCACGGTAGAGGGGGTGGGATGGGGTCGCGCAAGCCTCGGCAGCGAGAGGGTCCTCGCACCTCCGCACGGAGACCCCTCCTCGCCCTTCTCAAGCCAACCCGGGGGGGAAACCCAAGTAAAGCGACCACCCGCGCAACTCAAACACCCCAAGACAACCCAGAGGCAGGTGTGCTGGATCAACTCAGGTGGCACCCAAGCACGGTGGAGGGGGTGGGATGGGGGCGCGCAAGCCTCGGCGGCGAGAGGGTCCTCGCACCTCCGCACGGAGACCCCTCCTCGCCCTTCTTAAGCCAACCCGGGGTGGGGGGTAACCCAAGCAAAGCGACCACCCGCGCAACTCAAACACCCCAAGACAACCCAGAGGCAGGTGTGCTGGATCAACTCAGGTGGCACCCAAGCACGGTGGAGGGGGTGGGATGGGGTCGCGCAAGCCTCGGCGGCGAGAGGGTCCTCGCACCTCCGCACGGAGACCCCTCCTCGCCCTTCTCAAGCCAACCCGGGGGGGGACCCAAGCAAAGCGACCACCCGCACAACTCAAACACCCCAAGACAACCCAGAGGCAGGTGTGCTGGATCAACTCAGGTGGCACCCAAGCACGGTGGAGGGGGTGGGATGGGGACGGGCAAGCCTCGGCGGCGAGAGGGTCCTCGCACCTCCGCACGGAGACCCCTCCTCGCCCTTCTCAAGCCAACCCGGGGGGGGGAACCCAAGCAAAGAGACCACCCGCGCAACTCAAACACCCCAAGACAACCCAGAGGCAGGTGTGCTGGATCAACTCAGGTGGCACCCAAGCACGGTGGTGGGGGTGGGATGGGGTCGCGCAAGCCTCGGCGGCGAGAGTGTCCTCTCACCTCCGCACGGAGATCCCTCGCGCAAGACCGTGGAACCCCAAACAAACCAACCACCCGCACAACAAAAACACCACCAAACACCCTCAAACCAATTCCGATTGATGAACTCAGGTGGATCTCTCACAACTGCAACAATTCTGCTGGCTGGATCTCGCCACCAAAATGGCAAACACTGGGGAAGGGAGGGATGGACGGCAGGCGTTTTAAACTTTCTCTTGGCCAGTTCAAAACTTCAAATCAATGCTCTGATTGGCCAGGAGAAGAATCTGCTGGGCTACCATTGGCCGTGGGAGAAAGCGGCCGGATCAGCTCCTGCGCATGCGTCTCCGCCGAACCACCGAATTTGCCGAATTTACGCGCCGAACACGCCGAACATGAAGAGTTCGGGCTCCCGGATTACTCTCATTTTGGAGTTCGGATCCGTCCGAACTGAAAAGCGCCGAATCGAGGAGAATTCGGTTGATTTTCAGTTCGGACCGAACCGAATTGACAGCCCTACCTGCCTGCTTGCCTGCTTTTCTTTCTTTCTTTCTTTCTTTCTTTTTCTTTCTTTCTTTCTTTCTTTCTTTCTTTCTTTCTTTCTTTCTTTCTTTCTTTCTTTCTTTCTTATCTTTCAGCCAGAAAACAAACACTGGAAGAAAAACAAAATTAATTTTCAAAAACTGATGTGTTTTTTTTAAAAAAAATAAAACTTCAATGTCAGCAGCAGCACATCATAAACAATACATCAGAGTAATTTTAGGGGGGGGGAATCTCAGTCAGAAAATGAAAAGGTCTTCTAACATGGAAAGATCTTTGCAGTTTTCCTTAAAGGAATGATGGTGGTTGTGGTGGTAAATGTTACATTTGAGAGTTCTGCTAATACGGGTTGAGTATCCCTTATCCGAAATGTTTGGGACCAGAAGTGTTTCGGATTGTGGATTTTTTGAGGTTTTGGAATATTTGCATATACGTAATGAGATATCTTGGGGATGGGACCAAAGTCTAAATTCATTTATGTTTTATATACAGCTTGCAAACGTAGCCTGAAGGTAATTTTATACAATGTTTGTGATAATTCTGTGCATGAGACAAAGTTTGTGTAACATCAGAAATTTTCCACTTGTGGCATCATGTCAGCACTCAAAAAGTTTAGGATTTTGGAGCATTTCAGATTTTCAGATTAGGGATACTCAACCTGTAATTTCTGAAGCAGACATAACTTGGACATAGCTTCTTAATTAGGCAAACTCACTGCTTAATTTGTTCTGAGCTAACAAGCTAACACAGGGAACAGCTGGAGCTTTATATAGACTGGACATATAACATATATAATAGTAAAAACAATAAGTGCCCAAACCCTAGTATGCTACACTCCGCTGCTGCAGGCCTTTCCCAGCCTGCTTACACCTGGGCATAATAAACTGTATTTTTTTCACCTCTTAAGAAAAGTAGGGTTCCCTCAGTGGGAACTAACTCCCATGTGACAAGGTAACAACCTGAATAAGTTATTGTGACATATTGAAGGGGCAGGACTACTGAGGGTTACCTGCCTGCTTAGACCCCTCCCCAGGATCGATCTTAACAAGCCTTAGAATCATAGAGTTGGAAGGGACTGCCAGGGTCATCTAGTCCAACCCCCTGCACAATGCAGGAAATTCACAACTACCTCCCCCCCCCACACACACACACACCAGTGATGCCTACTCCATGCCCAGAAGATGGCCAAGATGTTTCTTCTAGAACTAGAGTGTTTACCTGCACCGTAGCCTGCTCCAAAGGCCCAGGGTATGAGTTAACTATACAGTGCCTCATAAAGTAAAGCACTTATTTAGAACCGTACAAAACAGATAAGTGGTCAAGACATGAGGAGAGGGGAACTGGTTTTAACCATTGCCATGGCTTGAATCCAGGCAGGACTGATGATAGATACTTCCTTTCTGTTCAGTAACTGACGCAGGTCCCCAGCCAGCTACTGGGTGAACATACACTACCAACTTATTCTATTTCTATAAACTTTTCCTGTCAATCTAAGAAAACCTATTAAAAAAATATGTCACCTGAGCCTGCTAACGGCCACCCTCTCTCCTCCCAGCCCAACTGCTATATTTCAACTGTCATACTCCCCTGCAGAATACAAATCTTTTATACTCAGACAGATACAAATAATTTGCAATAATTGCCAGCCCTGCTATTAATACATATTTGGTTGGTTAAGAACTATTTACATATATGCACATTTTTTAACATTTCCTCTAGTGTTGACTGGATGTGTGAACCATCTCCACTGAAGATCATGTCTGAGGCAATGCAAAAGCTTTGTTGGTTGTATGATGTCTATGTTCTGAACTCCGGTCAAGCCAGATTCATATTTAGGTGTGCCCTTAGAAGCCCTTAAGAAAGTTAGGTTTCCTATATCAGAACATTTGATTCCCAGCAAGACGTATACCTCAAAAATGGTTTTGGTTTGTTATGGATGTAGTACACAAGTAATACTATAGAAAATCTTCCATTTTATTACAACACATTTTATCACAACACATCTTTAACACTGACTAACTCAGTAGAAAATCATACCATCTATAACTGCTGCACAGATAATTAAATGAGAGCAATCCTCTTACCCAAAGATAAGCAGGTCACAAGCAAGGATGCCTTCTAAGAAGAATCTCCTAATCAATTCAGACTCCCATATATATGTTTTAAAAAATCATCTTCCAACAATAGTGAGCTGTCCCACTTGGTAAGAGTCACATTCTTGGCTAACATACAGCTCATTCCTGAGTTTTTAGCAGCCAGAGATGGCATGACCGAGTCATGGCCAAAGTCATTTCACGGCCGCCAAAAGACCCCCCAAAAAGCCTTTTAGAGGCTTTTTTTTTGTAAAAATGGGGCTTTTCGCCCCATAGAGAACAGCGATGCTGCACCTGCTAAACAGCAGTCACACCTGCTAAACAGCAGTCCCCAGGCTGAACGGGGACAGCAGCTCTGCCCCCCGGCATGTCCCGGGAACGCCCCCCTGGGATGGCGGCATGGGCCTTTACACCAGTGGAAGACCGGGCCTCACAGATTTGTTGTTACAAATTTTCAATGAAGGGGAGACTCAAACATGTTACTCTGCAGGTGAGGGATCACATTTTTCTCACAGTTTGCTAAAAACTTCCTACAAATAGAAAAACCAGCACAGCAATCTACAGAGGTAGAATTTTTGTGCTAGTTTTCTATTTAGGTGGAGTTTTTTAACATGAGGAAACTTTAAAAACAGAAATCTTCTACCTGCAACCTGAAGGGGTGCGGTCCACTCTACCACTTTAAGGCCCTCCTGACCTGTATAAACCAGACCCAAGAAGCAAATAGGAATCAAAGAAAGAATGGAATACTAGCAAGCAAGAGGAGTATGGGTGGGGTGGCAAACAAACCAGGTTAGCAGATGTTCCTAAATATCTAACAATTCCATTACGCCATGAGCCAGAGAACAAACTACCCCTTTACCATGACCCAAAATCAACAGATGTGTCACGTTTTAAGACCATCTTGGAACATATTCTTCCTCTTTGCTCACTCGCTCGCCTCTTTGTGGAAATCCCTGCCGCCAGAATAAAACTTGTTCAGGGTGTGAGCTTGGGTTAATACCTAAACCAACCACTCCTTGACTCTTAGATGAAGTTTGCAACACTCACGGCAACAAACATGCTGGTTTATTACAAGTTCAACTACAGGGAGGATGACAGAAATGATCTTTCTGTTGCGCATTTCAGGGCAGTAAAAAGATGGGGCTGTGAGGATCTATAATTAGAAATACATTAGGTTATTTTATTGTCTAGAATTGTTTAGAAATAAGTTAATATACCTCTCTTTCTTCTCTCTCTCTCTCTCTCTCTCTCTCTCTCCCCCTTCTCACCTGTATGTTGTATTTTATGTTGTTGAAAACTTAATAAACATTTCTGTTAAAAAAAGGAATAGGTAACATTGGATGATGTGTTCTTCACAGCATGGCTTTGTGTTCTTCACAGCATGGTGTAATGGTTAAGAGTGGTGGTTTGGAGTGGTGGAGTCTGATCTGGAAGACCGGGTTTGATTCCCCCCTCCTCCATATGAATGGCGGAAGCTAATCTGGTGAACTGGGTTGGTTTCCCCACTCCTCCACACGAAGCCAGCTGGGTGACCTTGGGCAAGTCACATTCTCTCAGCCCCACCCACCTCACAGGGTGTCTGTTGTGGGGAGGGGAAGGGAAGGTGATTGTAAGCCAGTTTGAGTCTCCCTTAAGTGGTAGAAAAAGTTGGCATATAAAAGCCAACTCTGCTTCTTCTTCATTTCTATGCAAGGAAAGTACAGGTGTGAAGTCCAGTACAGGGCACCACATTCAGCATCTAGAGAATTTTGGTTTTCCTTCTTACAAAGCAACTTGCTAACCCTTATGAATTGGAAAATGGGCAGTCAATGCAAGGAGAAATCTCAAGAGACCAAAAGAGGAGTTAATTATGTTTTCCAGCAATTTCTGGACTGGATCTGGACTAACTTTTCTGCTAATGGAAGGCATTTTCTGTCAGCAGAAAAGAACATATGGGCGTCCCCTGGTCAGATGCAACCCACTGATCTTCCTGAAATGCTGCTGCTTGTGGGTGACAGGGGAGCCTCAGGAATGACATAAGAAGCAAATTAGGAGTATGCAGCAAGGAGGGGGAATTGGCAGAAATCACACCTCCCATTCCATTAATGGACATTTCTGTTTGGATCCAACCAGACCCAGCCATCCTTGGCCACAAAACCAATTTCTGGATATCAAGGAAATATGTGCAAATTTTCAAAAATTTGCATAAGATATTCAGGTTGCAGTTCTGGGGTTGCAGCGACACAGAATATCCATTCTTTCTAGAACAGCATGCACATTTTCTCAGTGTTCAGCTAAAATTTAACTGATTGAATTAGCGAACAATAAGACACAGCAATACGATTCCCAATCTCATATATGTGAGGCCAAAAATACATCTTTGGAATTGCCAATAGGGCTTGGGGGCATGGGCGTTTCACTCCGTGCAAACCAAGCCAAAAGTTATTGGACTGCATTTCAGGTAATTTCTTTAAGATGACCAGTTCAAGGTCAAGACTTGCATTTATAGACATTTTGCAGCTGTTCTATTTTAAATTTATGGATGAATGGATTCCCCCAGTTCGGTTTCTTTATTCTTCAATGGGTTGGCTCTGCCTCATGTTCCACTCTGTCTGTCCTTTGAATTTTTAAAAATGTAGAATTTATAATTCATTCCAGACTTGGCGCATGCACAGTTTGCCTCCCTTTAACTGATGTTAATAGGGACTGATGTTAATCTATGTACATGAGAAATCATGCATATAGAAAGAACATAGTTTGTTTAATGGCAAGCAGTGGTGGCCATGAGTTCATGCTTAGATCAGTGAAAACTGTGTGTTTGGATGGGGATGGAATGGGCATTCTTCTCACCTCCCAATGTCTACCCAGTATAGCTTGATGCTCTAGATAGGAATGTACATTCAGATATGCACCAACAACAACAAAACCAGTCATGATCAACCAAAAAGGTGTGAGGGACCCTTCAGAATAAATACCTTTTTTATATCAGCAGCTAGTGCTAGATTGTCAGTGAAAAATTAAGATCAGAGAAGTCATGTTGCTGACCTCTGATGGCCTTCTTCCTCTTTCTTCAAGCAATGATTTGAGTGATACAACATCCTTCTGATGACAAAAGCTTGTGGATTTATGATGTTTGGTGCCAGCCCAAATGGAGACTCCCTAGCAATTAAAAACAAAAATACTTGTGCTTCTCATTTACAGTTAATCCTTTTACAAGATTTCAGGAAAGGATCCAGTAGAACTTTAACTGCCCTGACCTGGTTAGCCCGGGTTAGCCAGCTCTTATCAGATCTCGGAAACAAAGCAAGTTCGGCCCTGACTTATATTTGGATGGGAGACCACCAAGGAAGTCCAGAGTTGCTGTACAGAAGCAGGCAATTGCAAACTGCATGCCACATGCCTTTTAACTACTACAAGGTTGTCATAAGTTGGCTGTATCTTGAAGGCACTTTCCACCACAGCTGAGTTCCAACCATTCCAGCTTCAGTACCCAACTTTAACCCCTGGATGGCAGGAGGGACCACTGAACTGTGACTGGTTGACATCAGAGTCATATGACAGAGGAGGAGGAGCCAGACAAAGGTTCAGAGAGTTCGAAAAAAGGAATCCTTTTCACCAGTGAAAGACTTCACCTCACAGACCTGCCAATTCTTCTCAATGTGCATGAAAAAAGGGTCATGGTGTTTGTTGCCCTTGGCCCTGCACCTGTACCAGAGTAGCAAATCTTTCTA
Organism: Euleptes europaea; assembly: GCF_029931775.1. Taxonomy (NCBI): domain Eukaryota; kingdom Metazoa; phylum Chordata; class Lepidosauria; order Squamata; family Sphaerodactylidae; genus Euleptes; species Euleptes europaea. The sequence goes on along the minus strand of NC_079328.1, from coordinate 29,943,113 downwards.
AAGAGTAATCAAACTGGAGGCTCTAACAGTGACTTGAGACCTTGTAGGTAGGGCTCCATGACACACTGGAGGATCCTGACTTGTGGATTGAAGGCCATTGACTTGTAAGCCTCATTGAGTGCCCATTGGAGAAAAAAAAACAGGTTACAAATCAATAATAAATAAATCAAATGACTGGAATCACATGTATCCAATGCATATACAATGTTCACCCCATTCCATTCCCCACCCAGAAAAAATGGCAAAATAATTTGCATGCTGTGCTGTTCCATAGTATGGACGACTTGGATTGAACCAGCCTATTCCTGGGAGCATTCCTATCTGGGATGCATTGGGAAGAGCCTTGGCAGAGTTAAGTAGAAAGCAAAATTCCAGGGAGTGGGAATGACAGCACTTTCAAGGCATTTTTAAAAGGTAACAGTCTGCACAATCTAAGTTCTTGGAATAAACGATTCCTAGCTTACCACTCTGACCAGAAAATCAGAACAGTCTAATATTCAGCACAGGACTGTCACTGAATTTTTCATCTATGTTTTCATAATCTGGAGGGGAAAAAATGGGCGTGCAGCATTTCACTCTGCCTACTTCACCCCTCACGCTCCCTTGAGAAGCATGCTTGTTAGGTTCCTTTCAGGAGCTGGCAATGTTACTTTGGGAAACAGCACAACAGTTGCAGCAACATCTCTTCTCCAATAGTGACAGCTGCTTCACCCACAGGGCACTCCTTGTGCAAGATACCAGCTGCCCTTCACTCCTTTTAAAGCTATTACTCATAGCTTATTCAACCTCTGCTTGCATAGCGTACACTCTTCATGGTGGCACAAGCCATTCAACTTCAGCAAGTTGTTTCTTGCACGGGGGCCTTCCTGAACAGAATGCAAGGTGACATGGGTCTTCACCTAAAGGCTCTGCTGACCAAATGCCATCACCTTGTTTTCAGTGCTACAAAAGGCCAAGAGCAGCCTCCGGGAGCCATCTTCAGCCCAGTGAACCAGCAACATGGCATTCCATGTGCTGCAGTACTGCCTTTTGGGCATCTGAAATGATGGTGCTGTACTACAGCAAAGAGGAGGCCATCCACTCCCCACTTTAGGGTCTGGAAATGAAAACAGTTGGGCCCCACTGCTGGAATCTCTAGTTTGAGACCCCTGGTGTCCTGTGAAATGCCTTGCTAAGTTGTAAGATCTGGTGAGAACTCACATGTTCATTTCCCTGTATTTGTGTTTTTTCCCTCTTTTGATTTGAAAAGGCAAACAATCACTTATAATTATCATCGGGGAAAGGCCATGCTGGCCTGATCTTGTCACATCTCAGAAACTGGAGATCAGTTGTAATAGCAGGAGATATCCAGATAGTACCTGGAGGTTGGCAACCCTATTGAAAACCCTATGGGGTCGTCATAAGTCTGCTGCGACTTGATAGCAGAAAAAGATCAAGTGAGATCTGAGGTGAGAACAAGCAGAAACGCTGGTAGAATTCAACCCATAATGTACACGTATTATGAATAATACAGATTTGGTGGTGGAAAGTGCTGTCAAGTCGCAGCTGACTTATCTTTGGGGCTTTCAAGGCAAGGGACTAATAGAGATGGATTCCCATTGCCTGCCTCTAGATAAGAACCCTGGACTTCCTTAGTGGTCTCCCATCCAAGTACTAAGCAGGACTGACCCTGATTAGCTTCCAAGATCTGATGAGATGGGGCTAGCCTGGGCCATCCAGGTTAGGGCAATACTGATTTACTGATGGACAAATAAAGTAGAAAAATGCATGTGATAAAATTTGATATGAGGAAACAAAAAGCGGTAGAAAACTGAAGAGTCATAAATCCAGTTTGCACAAGCAAAAAGCAACTCTGATCCCTCCCCCCCCCCCAAGCTTGCAACAACAGGGATGAAAAATTCAAAATCATCCCAAATGCATTTATCCCAATACTAGGTCTGCACCTCAGCCCTGAATCAGCTTCAGTTACACTTGATTGAAAATAAGTTCTTCCTATTTATTTAATGGTCTCTTTTATTCAGCTTTTACAATAAGATGGTCATAAAACTAGAAATTTACAGAACACTTAAGGCGAGGGAGCAATCATAAGCTCGTTTTTCAGCCTGAAGCTCTACTCTTCTGCAACAGCATTCATTTACCCACTCGAAAAGGCTGCTGATGTGTTCCTGTGATCAGGTAGCTACCACACAATTTTCGGCCAAGTTAACAGTGATCACTTTTTAAACATGTCATATAAATCACGCTGTGGAAAAGTATGCCTGAGAAGTCCAATGTGCCACAGGGCAAAACGGAGAGGCCCAAGTGCCTTTTGCTTAAAGCCCTTTGGAGGGGGCCCTGCTTAATTAAAAATGGCCTTCATAATACCTTCCAATGGAGCACTTACAGGAACTTTTCCTGACTGCGACACTCACGCCAAAATCTAATTAGAGATTCATCACATCTTAATAAATCAACATTATTGTGTGTCAGGCAGATAACAATGTATCAAGCCTAAGTGGGATTTTAACTGTCCAAATCCGTTTGTCTAAACATCATAAAACCTGAAACAAATCAAAGAGCCAGTTATGCTAATAAAAGAGACACATCTTTATTATGAAATACTGCGCAGTGTTTTGTGTGTGTCTAATGTTACAGGAACAGGGCCAGCTGTATCATCGTTGCCAAATTCCCACCTTCCAGGTAACAACTGCCCTGACTCAGCTTTTGGTGTGCACAACTAGCTTGTGAACCAGTGGATCTGAAGAGAGATACCCCTCCCTTTTGAACATCAAAAAGGTTATTCTAGCCAATTCAAAGGTTCTGGAAGAACACTGTAACAAGAATGTGCTTCTTCACTCCCATCAATGGCACAGACAGATGCCCTCAGGTACACATCCATGCCTGTGTGATATAAGAGGGTATAACACAGAGGGTATAACACTGTCCTTGCCTGACAGTGACCCCATTTTGCTGCCCAGCTGATAGGGATGGAGTCATCAAGTTTGCTCTTCCCTTTGTGATAATCGCTGGCTATCACACTGGAAAGCCCAGAACATGTTGCATAACAGAGTTCACTGATAGGTTGTCCTGATTGCCTGTTTTCTTCCTGAGTTTCAAAGAAACCATTGAGTGATTTATTGCTGAGACTTATCACCATTTCTAAGAAAACCTTGTTTGTGCCGCAATATGAATGTTAAGGGAAGCATAGATGTTCCCCGGCTTCTAAGCCACAGTACGAGATCAATATCATGTTGATATGGCTGCTGTGCCTTATATCATTGTATGCTCGTGGATCTGTACTATAACCACCAGTCAGTTCTAAATGGTATACATCAACGGCAATCTTCTAAGCCAGCATGGTGTGGTGATTAAGAGCGGCAGACTCTAATGGGGTGAACCGGGTTGGTTTCCCTGCTCCTCCACATGAAGCCTGCTGGGCTACTTTGGGCTAGTCACAGTTCTCTCTGAACTCTCTCAGCCCCACCTACCTCACAAGGTGTGTGTTGTGGGGAGAGGAAGGGAAGGCAATTGTAAGCCAGGAGAACCATGTACACCACCCTGAGCTCATTGGAGAAAGGTTGGGATAAAAAAAATCTAGATGGAACATGGCACCAACCATGGAGGATATATACATCTCCACCCTGTTTTGGCCAAGCGCCCACTTGCCAATTTAGACCCTCTCAGCCGGTCCTATCCAGCATGCCCTCCATTTTACTGGTGTATACTTCATTGGCAAGATCAAGTGGCATCCTTAGTGGTGACACCTGTTGTTTTGGGGTAGATTTCTGAAGGAAGTTCACAAAACACCATTGAGGGCAGAGGATCTGCAAAAAAAAAAAAAAATTCTTCCACGCAGCCTTTTAAGAGCTGTTCTGTATTCTATGTACAGGCAGCTCCAAAACGGGACAAATAACTCCCCTGGGGCCATTTTTGCTTGGGAAAACAATGTGGGGGGAGGCAGGGAACTCGACTCTCTGAACCTTCCTGTTCTAAAAAAGGAATCGTTTACAACAGTGAAAGACCTCACAGAGAACTCACCCTCTTGCTGTGGTGGTGGTGGTGGTGGTGGAAAGTGCCGTCAAGTGACCACCGACTTATGGCTGCCCTGTGGGGGTTTGGAGGCAAGAGACATTCTGAGGTTTATTGCCATTGCCTACCTCTGCATAGCAACCTTGGACTTTCTTGGTAGTCTCCCATCCAAATACTGACCAGAGCTGACCCTGCTTAGCTTCTGAGATCTGATGAGATCGGGCTAGCCTGGGTCATCTCTCTTGTTACAGTTGTTTTTTTTTCCTCAAAAAAACAGTCCTAGTGGACAACCATCCAGAAGTTAAGCTGACACTAGGACATTAATATGGATTTTTTTTCCTAGAGAGAGCTCAACTACCATAACTCAAGACACGTATTTATTGACCTGGCCTGCCAGTAGCCTGAGAGAAAATTCATGTCAGATTTGCACTGAAACATCCAACTGAATTTGATGGGAGAGCTGGCTGGATGAGTTTCTCTGTCTCAATCCCCTGATGCTTACTTAAAGGGCGGGGGAGCTCTCTTCACATCTATAGTGTCTGCCCAAAACAGTCACAGAATCAGGAAGGATTTTTTTTTCTCTCACTCCTAGTTTCTGGGACAGCAAAATGAGTATTTATTGTGGTATAAACCAACATCAAAAGTAGCTCCTTCATTCTTATGCAGTGCCAAGTCATGAATTCTTCATGAGGCCAAGAGCACACCTTGTTAGAAATTATATCTGCTTCAGCTACAGGGACAATGATACATATGTTCGTACGAACACATAATATGTTTTATTTAAAGTATGCCATAAATATATTTTTTGCCCTCTAGCAGGGTTTAGAACGAAGGGAGGCTGCATGGTGTCTGAACAACAATGTTCCAATAACAGAAAGAGAAGACATTGACTCCACAATGTCTAACTTTATATGGAGGAAAAAACATATTTCTTCACTGATGAAGTCGCCAATTGGAGGTTTTCTGTGGCAAAATAGTAACCGTCCTACACAAGATGCTGAATCAGTTGGCAGATTAACAGTCAAAGTAGACATTAGCAGGGAGAAGTCACATATATTGATATAGAAAATGGGAACACGTGGCCGAGGGAAGTTTAAAACAGATCCACCTGCCGCCTCCTCTGCCTTGCCTCTTTCAAAAAGGTACCTTACCAAAGACTCCTAAATAAACTTAGCAGTCAGGGGATAAGAGGACAGATTCTGTTATGGATTAAAAATTTGCTCCTGCCTCGCGAGCTGCTTTTGCAAGGTCATAGATAGTCAGGGCAGGTAATTAAATTGATGTGGTTGGGGTACTGCTATAGGGCTGCACAAAAATGTGCATGCACGGTGTACCTTCAAGGTTAACACAGTCTTAAACGAATGCCAAATGATAAATACTTTTTTTTTAAAAGTGTGTGTTTTTCATAATCACTGGCTATTTGTTTATAGATCAGCTGCTGAGGGTGGAGCAGTGACCACAGGTCTGTGGGGAAGGGGAAACCAAGGTTGCCAACTCTGGGCTGGGAAACTCTTGAAGATTTGGAGGTGGGGATTGGGGAGGGGAGGGACCTCAGCAGTGTATAATGCTGTAGTCTACCAGTGAAAGCACATTTTCTTCAGGATCTGATCTCTGTAGTCTGGAGCACAGTTGTAATTCTGAGAGAGCTCCAGGCTCCGGCTGGAGGTCAGCAACTGTAGGGGACATCAGGGCTCCCACTGGCACATACATGAAATACTGCACTGTACTGTACTGTTTTAACAGGAGTAAAGTAACCCAAAGAGCCCCATGGCACAGAGTGGTAAGCTGCAGCACTGCAGTCCAAGCTCTGCTCATGACCTGAGTTCGATCATGACGGAAGTTGGTTTCAGGTAGCTGGCTCAAGGTTGACTCAGATTTCCATCCTTCCGAGGTCGGTAAAATGAGGACCCAGCTTGCTGGGGGTAAAGGGGAAATGACTGGGGAAGACACTGGCAAGCCACCCCATAAACAAAGTCTGCCTAGAAAACGTCGGGATGTGACGTCACCCCATGGGTCAGGAATAACCCGGTGCTTGCACAGGGGACCTTTACCTTTTAAAGTAACACAACAACTGTTCACGACTAGGTGAAAAGCCAGTCAAAAAAATTGCCTTCTTGCCTATAACTGGCAAGCATAATGTGAACTGAATCAGCAGATGTTGAAACATCCCTACCAGTGAGGACGTTAGAAATCTTTCTTTAGATGTTCATTCAAAACAATATATTTTAAACCAGCCTGGCTCTGAAAAGGATAAATGGATGCCCAGGAGGAAATTGCAAACATCATAGAACCTTTGCTTCCTTTTGCAACCTTACCTGATTGTTGAAAAGAGAAGCCATTTTTCAAGTCTCTTGATTCTGGAACAACTGGAGCTGCTGCAGCAAAATAAAAGGCGACACATTGGCTGGGTACAGGGTTGTCTTCTGCAGCTGCTGCATACCACTTCTTTGCACTTGGGCCACACTTTAGCTGATCGAGACTGCTAATATTTATTTTACAAGTCCAAATAAAGACCTTCAGCCAACTGTGCCATCAGTGTTGGGTTGGTCTTCCAGTGGGATTTTATACGCCTCACTTGGGCAAAAGCAATGCAGTAGATTTCCTCATAAGCTAGGCATCAATGAAATCAAATTACTCAATGATATAATAAATTAAGATGAAAACATGGTTCAGCTCTCCTGCACTGATTGCCCACAATTTTTCACCCTGGATTTTTGATTGGAGAAATGTTGCATTACCATGAATTCCTTGTATTTTTATGCCATACCTTTTGCTTTTTGTTTGAATTCCCTTTTACTGATTTTATCTTTCATCCATTGCTTGGTTTTTTGGCTCTTGATTTCTTCACGTCTGCAAAGCAAGAGTTCTGTAAAGGCATACGTTTTAGTATATACGTGAATATGGGGAATAGGGGAGACACATGAACACATGAAGCTGCCTTATACTGAATCAGACCCTTGGTCCATCAAAGTCAGTATTGTCTACTCAGACTGGCAGCAGCTCTCCAGGGTCTCAGGTAGAGGTCTTTCACATCACCTACCTGCCTAGTCCCTTTAACTGGAGATGCTGGGGATTGAACCTGGGACCTTCTGCATGCCAAGCAGAGGCTCTACTACTGAGCCACAGCCCCATATTTAAATTTGCCTCCTGGTTCTTTCTCTGATGTTCATGCATTCAGAATATTCAGGTACAGAAAAAGTCATCACTGCCCAGAGCCTACCGGAGTAAGCAAGTCTCCACTATCCTTCTAAAGCAAACCACAGAATGATGTATGTTTGATGAACTTATCTTGGGAATTAAGTTCCAAAACATGAGGGCCATGGCTGACCTTTAGGGTTGCCAGGTCCCTCTTTGCCACTGGCGGGAGGTTTTGGGGGCAGAGCCTGTGGAGGGTGGGGTTTGGGGAGGGAAGGGAAGGGACTTCAATGCCATGGAGTCCAATTACCAAAGCAGCCATTTTCTCCAGGTGAACTGATCTCTATCGGCTGGAGATCAGTTGTAATAGCAGGAGATCTCCAGCTAGAACCTGGAGGTTATCAAAAATAGGACACCTCTGTGTTACCTGACAGAACTGAAATCAACACATATAGGCAACATTCACCTCAATTCCAATATAATATTATCATCTATATCAACACTCCATATACAATAATATCACTATCAATTCATTCACATAAGAGAATCCAATCTTTAAAGTATAAACGAGGAGAAGGTAGCTCCATGCCTGCACAAGATACTGGTGTCAACAATTTATCAGCAAATTGCTAGTTATGATGTCAATTTCTCTCTTTTGAAAATCACCCCCCACACATACACACACACACACACATGCACACACCAGTATCCCATGAGGAACAGAGAAAACGTAAATGCTATAACTATGGCTTAATATATGAATTTGCTTAAATAAGGTGAGTCTATGAAATGGAACTGAAGGAGGACATTGAAACAGAGTGACTTGAGATAACCATCATTTGGAATTATAAAATTCAAAGAGCTGTGGAGCCTTGGAGCTTGTGCAAGCTTGGAGCTACCTTCTCCTCATTTATACTTTAAAGATTGGATTCTCTTATGTGAATGAATTGATAGTGATACTATTGCATATGGATTTTTGATGCAGATGATAATATTATATTGGAATTGGGGTGATTGTTGTCTATCTGTGTTGATTTCTGTTCAGAACCTGGAGGTAGGCAAGCCTACTGACCTTACACCTGAAATCTAGCCTCAAGCACGTAGGTATGAGACCTCACTGATTATTTTTATACATTTGGAGGTAGGAGGTCCACTCACTATGGTATCGAGGCAATAGAAAATGTTTGCTGGGTTCTTCTGCATTCCTGCAGCCCTCGCTAATCCTCAGAACAATAATTCCTGGAGCCCCAGGTCCCATTTGGAGAAATAAGCACATTGGATGGGGGGCTGGAGTGAGAAGAGACAAGGGGATGAAAGTCTCCTTTCTCCTCCTCATTCCTTCATTCCTTCAAGTGTGTCTCATAGCCCTGGGAATGATCTTCCAGGGAGTGAAAAGGCCCCCCCAGAATGGACAGGAAGGGGGGAGAAATCCACATTCCCTACACAGAACATTGGCTACATGCCAACATTAGGAGAAAGAAGTGGCCAGAGGGCTGGACTAAGTTCTGGGGAAATGGAGTTCATATCTCTACAAGGGTTGCCAGGCCCACCTAGCCATTGGCAGGGGATGGGGGCATAGGGTTGCTGGTCCAGTTTGGGAAACTCCTGGAGATTTGGGGATGGAACCTGGGGAGGAGAGGGACCTCAGTATGGTACAATGTCATAGAGTCCACTCTCCCAAGCAGCCCTTTTCCCCAGGGAAACTGATCTCTGTAGTCTGAAGATGAGCAGTAATTACTGTCTAGTATGTCAGGTTGCAACAATATTACTACCATCATGGGAATGGTCGCTGTCATACATGAGTACATCCTGGATCTTATATGCCAATAAAGATGTGTGTGTGCTCACTTGAAACTAACATCCTGGATCACACATTTCTTCACGTGTTTGTGGCCACATATATGGGTGAGGCCCAGCTGTGGCTATTTGCACGTAGAATAAATTGCCTGAGGGAATTGGCCCCACTCTGAATTGGACTGCCCTTCGTTATCCTTACAGGAATCTAATGTGTATTAACAGAACATCATGAGACTGGTATTGACCTAGTAGCCTGGCAGCAATTTATTTTGGTTTGCTGTTGTGGTTTATGGTTTTATGTTTTTTTCCTTGCTCAGTTAGGGCAGCCTGTCAATAAAATGAGCCGTACAAAATATATTCAAACCTGGCATCCATTGATGTTTTATGGAAGTCCCAGGGCACCCCCTAACATATGCTTCTGTCATCTCTTTCTGAAAAGCTTCGTGTTCTGGTATTTAAAATACTCTTTGACTTATTCAGCGGCTGCACGTGTCCTGAGAGCTTCGCTGCTGTTCTCCTGCGGGGCTACAAAAGAGGTAAAAAGATGCATACGTCTTGTTTACAGCTCTACCATACAAGGTTGACTGTTGCTCGCATACAAACAAGAACAGAAAATTGAAGGGGGAGGTGTGTGCTGCCTGAGTTCAGGGTTGGTTTCAGTAATTCTTTGTAAAGGGATTGTGCTTTTATGCTGCCAAGGCCCACCTGCAAACATCTAGACTTTTTGCTTCTAGATTCCCCTCATCCTGCAAAAAATGCTTTTGAATAATACACAATTGCAAAATCAACCTTATGTCACTTTTGGAAATGACCTTTTCAGTATCCCATCCTCCGTCAGGAGGCTTACAAAGTTCGAGTTCTTCCTGGCATTTCAGATTACCTGAGCTTATTTCTAGGATTCCCAGCACTGCCTAGGCAAATGCAAGGAAATTTTAGGAGCAGTAGCGGGGGAGGGTGGAGTTTGGAAGGGATGTGATGTCACTTCCAGGTGATGCACTAGGAATTTCCTCTAATCTTTGTGGTAAAGACCATAGAAACTCAATGATAAAGACAACTGAGACATGGGAAAATTCTTAGAGCATTGTCATGGAGGATTACAATAATGCATCAAAACTATTACGTCTACTGTTCAATTATATAGAAGAAAAAGTATATACAATGGGTGGGAATATGTCTTTTATCCCAATTTAACCTCTAACATTTCAAAATGTGATATATTTATTTTCTATTTCTATATATTTGTTATACTAAACAAAAATACCTTTAAAAACACATTTTTTAATAAGTAAGAAACAGAGGTGGCTCGCCATTGTCTTCCTCTGCAGAGCGTTCCAAGTACTGAGGCCACTTGGCTTCTGAGATCTGACAAGATCGGGCTATACCATGCCACCTTCCCTTCCGATCGAAATGCTACATTCGTGAAATTCAGTAAAACTTCTAAAAGTAGCAGACCTAGGGTGGCCAACCTCCAAGTGGTGGCTGGAGATCTCCCGCTATTACAACTACAGAGTTGTAATACCATACATGCACAATGAAATGAATCTACAAAACGTACAGCAGAAAGCAAAGAATTAAAACTGTGGTCAAAAGTGCAAGAAACAAAATGGGGAAGGTTTTGCCTTCCTGAGTGATGTGCTGTAGCACTGTAGTGAGAAGGAATTGTTTCAAATAGACTGGTGCAATAAGAAAATTAAAAGTAGGATGATTAGGGCCGGTTTGCGGAATTGCCACCATGCAATAAAAATAATTGGTTTCAAATAATGATCGTTGATTCAAGACCAAAGTATCTTAATTATCACTTTAGGTGTTCTTCTCTTCTATCCCTCCCTGCTCCCCACCAATCAGTAGTTAATTTAAGTGCATCCAAATTGAGACAGCGACTTCATATTCAGATAATTATCTGGGCCTAACCTCAACCCCAGGATGGCATTTAGATTTTATATCCTTCTTACAAATGCTTGCGCACTTCAATTACCAGATGGAACAATCTAAGCAAGGAGTTAGAAAGGACAATGGGTGGTGCTTATATAGCCTGGATACCCCTTTTCTCTTTGGGTCTATAAATAGGCTTGCCAGGCCCCATAGCTCCACCGGCGGGAGTTTTGCAGGGCCACGGCCTTGGTGTGTGATGCGCACGCGTGCGCACCCCATGCCACGTGGACTCTCTAGCAATCTTGGCCAAAACTCTATTGTTTCCATAGAATTTAATGGTTTCCATAGAATCTAATCTTCCATAGAGTTTTAGCAAAGGCTGCCAGAGCATACACGTCACTTCTGGGTAAACCCAAAAGTGACGCGTGTGCAGCGTGCGCACTTGCAAGCACACATTGCCTGCCGGCCCTCAGCTGGTCAGTGGGCAGCCCGGTGGATTGGTGGGATTTTACCCGCCACCACCGGGCACTTGGCAACCCTATCTATAAAAGTAACAAAAAGAATAGGAGTAGGCCATGCTGGTGACCCTGTTGTGGTGGGATGAAAACACAAGGTTTTATGTGAAAAAGTTCAGGTTCTCTTAGGTGTTTTATGCATGGCTGCTTCACTCACTCTTACCCCTCCATTGGGTTGCCAATCTCCAGGTACTAGCTGGAGCCTGAGGAAGGTGGGGTTTGCCATAGAGTCCAATTGCCAAAGCAGCCATTTTCTGCAGGTGAACTGATCTCTATCGCCTGGAGATCAGTTGTACTAGCAGAAGATCTCCAGCTAGTACCTGGCAGTTGGCAACCCTACTGACAGTGTTTCCTGGTGCCTCACATTCTGTTTCCTGGAATGTCCCACCAGGCAACAGGGGAAAGGGATTACATATATAAAAGTATTACCGTAAAGATTTTGCCTTTAAATTTTTTTAAACAATGATTTTAGCCTGGCCAGCCTGTTCCTCAGCAAACTAGGTTCCCTATATCCAGAGAGGCAAAATATTAAAACAGGTGATTCTTCCTCCTTGCATGCAGTATAAAGTGGTATAGTCCACAATCTATGATTTAGCTGATCTTGTAGATTGACTCTCATGCTCACCATCTGTAGATTCATGATCGCGATGAATACCTATCTATGTAGAACTAAAATGGACATAAAACCACTAAATGAAAAATTCGGATTCTCTCAAAGAACCACTGTGGTCACAAGCCTTCGCTCTTGAATTCATGGTCCTCAGTTTCAGACAAAAAGATACCAAGATAGCTAACCATTGTATTGATTGAAGAAAACATAATAACAGAACCAACATGGTATTTATTTTTTTGTTTGTTTTTTTTTTAAAAGCAGAATACATTGTTGGAGGGAATCATAAATACATTCTTTGAGGCCAAGACTGAAAAGGAAATATGGGGAGCTTACAAAGAAAAAATCAGTTGCAATGCTTGCAGCGTGTAAGAAAATCAAAACAAATGTCTTGTATGATTTCATATAAAGGCACCATGTTAAAAACTGGAAACCCCCATTTAGCAAGGTGCACATTCATTGCAATCACAAGTGTACATCCAGGCATGTCTGATGGATCTTTCCAGTGACCACAGGCTCCCCCTCTTTCAATGAACACAACAAAATTCTCTTTGGCTTCTCAGACACTTCAAACAGCCAGGGGGAGCAGTGCGATAGATCTGGTTTGAAGAGAGAAACCAAGAATCCCTGTTTGTGCATTTTTCTTCCTGTCTGTACTTTCCCAGCTGCCAGACCCATTTATGTGAGCCATGTCTGCAGCGAAAACTACCAGCCCCAGATCAAGTACACGCCATGTCAAAGTCTGACTGGCTAAGGCAGACAAGCTAGGCATGTCACTGGAAACTCTGCAGAGAGATTAGTTAAAGTCAAGCTGTGAAAGGGGAGATGGGCGGCTAGCTAGATAATTGAAACGTGCATGAAAAGCGCAAGTTTTTGCAGACTCAAGCTCTTTTTGGTTCACGGATTTCCGGAAAGGGAATCCCATTCCGGCGCACAGTTTTCTGGGCTTTTCAGAGGATGGCACCTTGTTTCGTTGCTTGGGATTAACCAACTAAACCTGGGGGATTTTAGCAGTGGAATGAATCCTGCAGGACAGAGAGCCAGCGTGCAGAACCAAAGTGGTATAGTGGTTAAGAGTGGAGGACTGCAATCTGGAAAACCGGATTTGATTCCCCGCTCCTCCACATGAAGCCTGCTGGGTGTCCTTGGGCTAGTCACAGTTCTCTCAGAATGCTCTCAGCCCCACCTACCCCACAAGTGGCCTGTTGTGAGGAGATGAAGGGAATGTGATCGTAAGCCACTTTGAGACTCCTGAAGGTAGAGAAAAGTGGGGTAGAAAACCCTACTAAAAAAAAAAAAAGTACCCAGAGTTTGTAAATTAGCACCAAAATGCATTGATTTAAAACTTCTCATCCACACTCTTTCAACCCCAAAGCCCCTATTTTAATTTGCTACTCCTTTGTAGATAGGGTTGCCAACCTCCAGGTACTGAACAATAAACAACAGAAAGGCAAAACCACAAATAGTATGCAAAAAGTGAACGTTGTTATCAAAATATCAAAAAGTGTGCCAACAAATTGCAAGAATATATAACAATATACAGCTTATATGCAAAATACAAAGATATCCAAGATAAATGGCCCTTTTAGATCATAACATAAATCTTGTAAGGGTGTCTCCAGGGCAATCCACCTGCTTGCTACGTAGCATTCATTCTTGGACATATAGTGCTGTTTTTGGGTTCCCTTGACCTATATAGTAAGCTTGTGGATTGCCCTGGAGGCACCCTTACAAGATTCACGTTATGATCTAAGAGGGCTATTTATCTTGGACATCTTTGTATTTTGCATATAAGCTGTATATTGTTATATATTCTTGCACTTTGAAGTTGACACACTTTTTGATATTTTGATAACCATGTTCACTTTTTGCATACTATTTGTGGTTTTGCCTTTCTGTTGTTTATTGTTCACCACCTATGTGACAACAGGCTAACTTTGTATTGAAACCTCCAGGTACTAGCTGGAGATCTCCTGCTACTACAACTGATCTCCAGCCGATAGAGATCAGTTCACCTGGAGAAAATGGCCGCTTTGGCAATTGGACTCTATTGCATTGAAGTCCCTCCCCTCTTAAACCCCGCCCTCCTCAGGCTCCTCCCCCAAAACCTCCTGCCGGTAGTGAAGAGGGACCTGGCAACCCTACCTATCTCCCTTCCTCACTGCAGCTCCCAGTTCATATCACTTCTTTCATGCAGGTCCTTTGAGCCCCAGCATAGCCTTTGTGCAAGTCACAGGGTTGGAGTCAACCAGCTTTGCCTCTTAATCTCACCCACCTCTCCTCCTCACTGCAGCTATTGTGTGTCAGTAAACCAGCATTCTTCCCTGACCTGGATGGTCCAGGATAGTCCTATCTAATCAGATCTCAAAAGCTAAGCAGGGTCGGCCCAAGTTAGTACTTGGATGGGAGACTACCAAGGAACTGCAGGGTCGCCGTGTACAGATAGGCAATGACAAAACACCTCTGAATGTGTCTTGCCTTGAAAAACCATATGAGGTCACCATAAATTTCCACCACCAAATCAGCACGATATATTTCAATGATCTGCATAAACATGTATATGTAAATATAAATACCAATTCAGGCTGAAACTTGAACATGTGCACACTAACAATTTTTTCTTTTTTAAAAAGGTATTCCAAATATGTTCCCCAACTGTCAAAATAAGAAGAAATTAGGGAGTCATAAATCCCCACTACCCATTCTCAGAATTCAAAAAATACACACTGAGATCATGTAAAATATACACATTTTCAACATCAATTGTGCACCAGTAAATTAGCACAATATGTATTATAATATGTACAAGTGATGCCCAAATCAATCTCATGCAAACTGCACATAAAAGTCATACAATGTAGGTACACAGCACACTAGGGGAAAAATGGAGATCCAAAACCATTGACCAAGATATAGACAAATGTAAAAAGAAATGTAATGGGCACTGGTCGTTCATCCCTAGCAACCAGCCCGACCCACAATGAAACACAATTTCACCTGGCTTTCATTTAATTTTCCTGGACTAAACAGATGGGGGGGGGAACATACCACAAAATTCCTAGTCACCCAAAACACTGTGTCTTAAGCTATGTTCTGTTCCTTTGTATACACCTCAATTTAAGGTGGTGGCAGTTAAGGGTGGGGAGGGGGCGTAGAGAGAAATAGATATCAGATGTGACAAGTGTATGTTTTTTTTTCCAGATATCTGACTGTTCATTTTGACTTGGAAGGGCAAGCTTTCAAAAGTTTTCGCCCTCCATTTCTGAGGAACTTTATCCTTGTGGCATGTCTGTCACTTTTCACAGTGCTCAAACCAGCTTCTGCAATTTTCACATAATGGCAGTTGTTGACAGGTTGTTAGGGGCTGACAGTGAATATGTTTGAAAAACTGTCAAGCTGGTGGGGGGAAAAATTTAGAGAGAGAGAGTGAGTGAGAGAAGGAGCCTCCTCGTATTTGTACCCAGCATGTTAAACTGTAAGTGGAGTCTCGGAACGCATGGGCCCACTTCCAAACCCATTATATACCTCACAACGACAGCTGACAGGAATATATGATCCTTCAAAATTAATGTCAGATTGTCACTATAAAAAGGTCAGGCCCACATTACCACAAAATCCCGTTTATCCGGATAAGAATGATTTGGCCTTTTAATGCTCGCTTATAGCTATTCCACACTGACAATTTGAAAAAGGAAAAAAGGGTAAAGAAACTGGACTCAATTGAGACTAGTAAGCTTCTAATTAGTCTAATATGTGTCCTGTCACTGGACGTACTGTCCTCCCTGAGCCCAAGGCAATTCATGCATCCTGGTCCCATCCAAAGAACTGTCTTTGTTTTGCATTGAGGGACTGTTCCAGAAGCTTCTAGCTATGGACAGAGGCAATCAGTGGTAGGAAAAAAAATGATTAAGAACTGGCTCCTTGAAATTTGCACCGTCTTTGTCTACCTGCTATTCAGTTCTTAATGAGACCCTTTTTTACTTCCGTCCTTGCTCTCCGTTGGGCCGTAGCTCAGTGGTAGAGTATGTGTTTTGAGTGTTCAATCCCAGGCATCTCCAGCTAATGGATTGCAGGGTTGGTCTTAGACCTTGGAGGTGGTGGAAAGTGCTGTCAAGTTGCAGCCAATTTATGGTGACCCTGGAGGGTTTTCAAGGCAAGAGACAAACAGAGGTGGTTTGCAACTGCCTGAGACCTTGAAAAGTAGCTATCAATAAAAGGAAAAAGTTGTGGTCTAGATGGACTAATGGTCTGTTTCAGGATGTGTAATGGTATGGTATCGCCTGATCTCATCAGATCTCAGAAGCTAAGCTGGGTCAGTACATGGATGGGGGACCACCAAGGAAGACTCTGCAGAGGAAAGCAATGGCAAACAGCTTTCTTCATTGTCTAGCTTTCACACCCATACATAGTAATTGGGAATACTATGGCATGAATTAACTTGATCTTGGTTGCCAGTGACACATCCTTACACTTAAGAATCTTTTCTAGCTTTTCTGGCTCTTAAGAATCTTTTCTAACTCTGTGAGCTAGAGTCCTGATTAGTTCAATGAGATTCTCCAAACGTTATTTCAGCAAGACGGTGAAACTCATACAACTTAAAGGTCTGGACGATCACCTGTCAGTGATAAACTACTGGTCCTGAGTGGGCCAGTCTGACAGATTCATGTAAGTGACCCTGGTCCAATGAAAAATGGATGAATATGGCCGTTTTTGTTTCTTTTCTTTAAAGATATTTTATTAACATTTTCAAAAGAAAAGATAACAAACAAATACATACACTTCCATTCATACATTTTTCGCTTACTTCAGGTAAATCATAAACATTGTTCTATTGTTATGATATTTACTTAAGCATTACTGATCTTGTCTACGTTTATGCTCTAAATTTATCTTTATCTATAACTTGTTCAAGATATATGACTATTATTTTCTATCTCTGGTTGGGGGGCCTAGGGTTGTCACTGATACTGTTGATTAGTCTGTTTCTGTGATGTATGCGCAACTGATATGTACAATATAATATATAATGTCGATTTGCTGCTGCACAAAATAATGTTGAGAATGAAATACAAACATTTAAAAAATCGGCAAGTGCAAAAATGATATGGCATGAAACTAAATGTGTGAATTAAGTTCAAACAAGAGAGAAGTAAGATCAAAACGGGGATATTAGCAACCTTGCAAAACTTGATAGTATCCTTAAACAGGGTTGCTAGCTAGGGAATGGCCAGCTCATCAGATACTCCAGCCTCCTTCTTGATTACATGATACCATGTTCTCTCTTGGAAAACAGCCAGTCCTCGAAACTCAAAGACATGCCTTTATGCCCTCAGAATCATGGCGCCCATCACAAGCAAATGGCAATACAAGACATATGAATGACTTCTGGGTGCTCACCCATCTCTCTTTCTCCTTGTTGCTTTTTTTGTAATGTGCCAAGCATACCTCTAGTGGCCTGGCTTGTTTGGCTGATTGCTGCCTGGATATCACCCATCATTCCTAGGCAAAGATTCAGGGCAGACTGCAGGATCTAAATAGGGTTATTGGGTGTGGGTATTTCTGGCAGGGGAATAGAAAAGTCATCAGATCAGGTTACTTATGTTCAAAATCACTGCTGAAAAGTATGGGTGTGTGTGTAAAGTGCCGTCAAGTAGCAACCAACTTGTGGCAACCCCTTTGGGGGTTTTCATGGCAAGAGACTAGCAGAGGTGGTTTGCCAGTGCCTTCCTCTGCAAAGCAACCCTGGTATTCCTTGGTGGTTTCCCATCCAAATACTAACCAGGACTGACCCTGCTTAGCCTCTGAGATCTGACAAGATCAGGCTAGCCTGGGCCATCCAGGTCAGGGCTTCTGAAAAGTATATCCTCTATTGATTTCTTCATTTTCCAGATTTATCAACTACTTTCCAAAAACTCTTACAAAGCAGCATACATTAAATTCAATATAAACAGCATAGCATTTGTTTCAAAATGTTGATAAAATTTAAAATCCAACTAGGGAAAAATACAAGTGAAATGCAAAAATGGACAACCCAGAAGCAATTGTGAAATTAAATGGGCTAACCTGCTAGCCCAATCTTATCAGATCTTGGAAGGTAAGCAGGGTTGGCCCTGGTTAGTATTTGGATGGGAAACCATCAAGGAGTTCCAGGATTGCTATGCAGAGGCAGGCAATGGCAAACCATCTCTGGTAGTCTCTTGCCTTGAAAATCCTATGGGGGTCACCATAAGTCAGCTGCAACTTGACTGCACTTTACACACACTTATCAGAGCAGGCACTTTCATAGGGTTGGATCCAGCATAGATAGGGTCCTAGAATCATAAAATCATAGAGTTGGAAGAGACCACCAGGGTCATCTAGTCCAACCCCCTGCACAATGCAGGAAATTAACAAATACATCCCCCCCACATCCCCAGTGACCCCAACCCTCCCCCCGCCATGCAGGATCCCACAATCAAAGCACTCCCGACAGATGGCCATCTAGCCTCTGCTTAAAGACCTCCAAAGACAGGGCTCCACCACCCTCCGAGGAAGCACATTCCACCGTCGAACAGCCCTCACCGTCAGAAAGTTCTTCCTAATGTTTAGGCGGAATCGTTTTTCTATTAGTTTAAATCCATTACTCCGTGTACTAGTCACTGGAGCAACAGAGAACAAGCTAGTTCCCTCATCAACATGACATCCCTTCAGATATTTAAACATGGCCATCATGTCTCCCTTCAACCTTCTCTTCTCCAAACTAAACAAACCCAACTCCCTAAGTCTCTCCTCATAGGGCATGTCTTGCCCTTAGGAGTGGCAGAAAATTGTTTTTCCCCCTCTTCCATGTGATGGTTCTTCAAAAAATTAAGCAGCATGATCATGTCCTTGTCTTCCCCAGCCTAAACATATGCAGTAACCACTGATTATAAAGAAACGTTTTATATATATATATATATATATATATATATATATATATATATATATATATATATATATATATATATATATATATATATAAATTACCAGTGTGGTGTAGTGGTTAGAGCGGTAGACTCTAATCTCGAGAACTGGGTTGGTTTCTCCACTCATACGCATGAAGCCAGCTCAGTGACCTTGGGCTAGTCACAGTTCTCTCAGAACTCTCTCAGCCCTACCTACATCACAAGGTGTCTATTGTAGGGAGAGGATGGGAAGGAGATTGTAAGCCAGTTTGATTATCCTTAAAAGGTAGAGAAAATCAGCATATAGAAACCAACTCTTCTTCTACTACTACATTTAAAAATCTCCTCCTCTTCTCATTGTTTTTGTGATTTACCTTGTTACCAGAGCCTCCAGTAAATCCTCAAATGCCATACCCATTATTAAAGAATATTTCAATGTCGTCGTGGGTATAAATCCCCCCCCCCCCACAAGAACGTTCAGCTCAAATGTTTTCTTTCTTTTCCTGTTAGGTCTCAGACAATGTTGACTTACCAGTAAATGTTGATATTCACCAAATTTCCAATGCATACACTTCAAAACAAAAAGAAGACCACAAAACCAAGATATTTTGGTATCTTTAAGTGTCCTGGAAAGCAAAGGTTGTGCCTGTGACATGCTATGAAGCAACATGAAAAAGAAAAGAATGGAATTTTCCTAGAGAAAGAAAAGAATCTTTGGTCTCAACTTCTTTTTCCACTGCACTGAGGTCCCAGTAGATGTTAATGCAAGGTTTGATTCAAGGGACATGAGAAACAAAGTCAGTGTGCTTTGCTGACAAAAAAAAACTTCAACACTCTCACTCAGGTACGTTCATTCCAAAACGAATGCAAGGATCATTTTTGTTTCGAGTTGCTGTTGCGTTTCTTCTGTAACCACAGTGGTGCGAGGCACGTTCTTGAACTTTCCTTGACTCCGTGGAAGTATTTTCAACTCCAGGGAATAGGTTAGAAATTCAAGATTTTGATACGATCTGATTCTTTGAAACCCAAGGCATGGCCATTCTGCCAAGCTGCCCCTCCCTTCCTCTTGACTCATTAAAACAGCAGACGCCCTGCCAAGTGGAGGATTTCTGCTGTTCAACATCTGCCCAGAATTTTCACTTGTGTCAACGTTGCCAGTAAAACAAGATCAGCTGCAAGGTTTGGCATGACGGTCACACCAAAAGCCCAAGAGGAACAGAAATAATACCCAGTGGTAAGACTGCAGTCGTGGTTTTGATCCTGGGTTAGAATTGTAAGTAGATGGCCGTTTAGGATGGTTTTGGAGACTGTGCAAGTGGCTCTAAAGAGATGTGAGAGGATGGAGGTAGAAGAACAGAGGTCTAGGACTGAGGACACCTTGTATTGTCAGCCAAGTGGTCTATTCAGCCACCAGATCTCCAAGACAGAGGTTCTTCACAGCCCTGCTATCCAAGGCCCTTTTAAGAGAGCCTGAGTGGTGTAGTGGTTAACAACAGTGGTTTGGAGTGGTGGTGGACTCTAATCTGGAGAACCGGGTTTGATTCCCCACTCCTCCACATGAGCAGTGGAAGCTAATCTGGTGAACCGGGTTGGTTTCCCCACTCCTACACATGAAGCCAGCTGGGTGCCCTACGGCTAGTCACAGCTCTCTCAGTATTTAAATGCATGGCATATAGACAACAATTGCATATGGACTTATTTTTAGATATTTGGAAATCTTTTATAGAAATTTATGTGTAGATCTGCCACCACTGTTGTTGTACGTTTGTCCTTTCTCTTTCTTTCTTTCTTTCTTTCTTTCTTTCTTTCTTTCTTTCTTTCTTTCTTTCTTTCTTTCTTTCTTTCTCTCTCTCTCTCTCTCTCTCTCTCTCTCTCTCTCTCTCTCTCTCTCTCTCTCTCTCTCTCTCTCCCCCCCCCTCCCTCTCTCCCTCCCTCCCTCCCTCTTTAGTTACTGGATTTTGAGTTTTCCCTCCTTTTTTCTTTTTTTTTTCCTTTTTAAGAAATAAATTTTAAAAAGTTCTGGGAGAACCAGGATTGAGATTATCTGGGAAACGCAGGTTCAGATCTCCATTCTGGCATAGATAAACACTGGATGACCATGAGCCTGGCACTGTTTCTCAGCATAACCTACCTCACAGGGTTGTTATGAGGACAAAGTGGAGGAAGAGATAATAATGTACTTTACTCCGAGCTCCTTGGAGAAAGGGTGGGATAAAAATGTACCAGACACATAAATTCTGATGGCAGATTTGGCTTTTATGTCTCTTCAACCTAACACCATTAATAACAATTAAATGACTTTGGGATGGTTGATATCTCTGATTTAAAAAAAAAACTGTCAAAAAGGCAGATGATAAATCTAACTATCTGCAGATTAATTGAAATAACCTCTGACTATAAGGGCCTTTTTGAGATACTGAAGGAAAGATTTCTCAATTTCATCTCCAGTTTAGCAGCTCATTGTTAAATGACAGGAGATCTTTACTATTTTCCACCGAGGTAACACACCAGAACAAAAATAGCTTTACAAATGAACGGTGTCCTTAACTCAAAGATCCACTAATTAAAACTTGCCCGTAATCACAAGCTAATTCACCAATTAAACCTTGAGGCCCAAATTAATGTAATGCCTCCTGGGGAAAAAAGTGGAGATTCTATTCTCTGCTAAACCAGTGTTAAACCAGTATTAACCTCACAGAGATTTATTTAATGCTATTATTCATTTTGTACAGCACTTGCTTAACCAACTCACTTTCCATAGGTTTTCCCCATCCTGCACTTTATCCTCACAACGACCCTGTGAAGTAGGTTAGTCTGAGACAGAATGACTGGCCCAAGACCTTGCGAGTTTCATGGCAATGTGGGATGTGACCCTGGTCTACTAGTCAGACACTCTAACCACTACATTAAATGGGTTTAACATTTCAGTTATTTGAGAAGCTCCTACTGTATAAATAAGGTTGCCAGCTCCGGGTTGGGAAACACCTGGAGATGTTTGGGGCGGAGCCTGAGGAGGGGGGGTTGTGAAGGGGAGTGACTTTAATGCCGTAGAGTCCAATTGCCAAAGCGGCCATTTTCTCCAGGTGAACTGATCTCTATCAGCTGGCGATCACTTCTAATAGCAGGGGATCTCCAGCTTCTATCTGGAGGTTGGCAACCCTATGAGTAAATGGCCTTGACATGGATGGGCCAAGCTAACCTGATCTCATCAGATCCTGGAAGCAAAGCAGGATCAGTCCTGGTTAGTACTTGGATGGGAGACCACTAAGGAAGTCCATGGTCACTATGCAGAGGCAAGCAATGGCAAACCACCTCTGTTTGTCTCTTGCCTTGAAAACCCTATGGGGTCACCATAAGTCAGCTGCAACTTGACAGCACTTTCCTCCACCACCTCTGTGTAAATGAAGGCAGACTGTCAGGAATTTAATTAACATATTTTTCAGTGAAGTTGCAAGGATACCTGATCTCTGGACAAAGAGAGTGATTCAGACTTCCACGACAGCCTGGGTCCATCACAAATGGGATAGGCATGCCCTTAGCAGCTATACTTGTGAAGAAGGGAAGGGGAGTTTTAATAAAACTCATACACATCTGTTGGGTTACACGATTAAACATTTGTGCAGTCATTCCATTGCACATGCACACACACAGTTACAATTGTACAAGACTGGTAGGTGGCATTTTATATATACAGTAAAAGAGGAGACAATGATTCATGGGATTTGAAAGCTATTAATGTCCAAGAGGCCACAGTGACGAAGCTAATGAGAAACCAGTGGCACAAAAACAGCCTTCCACAGCTTTGGTAGTATATGCATCTGAAAGCTTGTTTTCCAGCTTCTAGTTTGATGCGTTCTCTCATTTTCATACCTATGACCCTCTATTCAGACTTGCCTCTCCATCCTCGCTCCCTCCTGGACCCAGAATGACTTGGTTAACCAGGATTCTGGGTCTATAGGCACAGATCCACCAACTACGGCTAGAGAGCCCCACAGCTAAAGCACAACCGCAAACTGTTTTGCAAGCAGTTTGAGACGGGCGCTGATCAAACAATCAAGTCTGGGGATCAGCTCACTGAAATCACAACCATCAAATGCACTAAGGACATCTGGCAAACTCATTCACAGCAAAATCTGCGACATCCCTACGTACAACAGAAACAGGGGGAGTGGATCCTACAAAGAGAGGCGAGATGCAAACAAGATCCAACCCAAAATGTTTACTGCTAACACGTCTAACAAGGGGCAGCATGCTATTTCACAGTTCTTCTTTTTACAGTACATAACTTCCTGGCTGAATGGTGACTGATATTAAGGTTGTTCCTGAGACAGCCCTCATCCAAATTTCCCCACATATGTTGCAGTTCTAAAATACTGGGTCTTCTTTCCAAAGTGATGCATTAACCACCCTCCATTGTTCCATCTCTCATTTCTTCATTTTGACCAGAAAGTATTTAATGGAGCTTTTGGTACCATCAGTTCATTCATGACCTTCCTCTCTCATCTCTATCAAACAATGCATTCATAGGCACCAGTCATGTAGTGGGCCGAGTTGCACCTGACTTATGGCGACCCCATGAAGTTCCACCTCAATGGGGTTTTCAAAGCAAGAGACGAGCAGATGTGGTTTGCCATTGATATATATATATATATATATATATATATATTAATACGGTCTGTTCGACCAGCCAAAGCTTAATACATAAAATTGTCTGACTTAATAAAACTGTAAAACTGGTACAAATTACAAAATTAGATAAAAGACTAATGATGTTAAAATGTAGGATATTAAAACAAACCACAAGATTTAACTTAACAACTTAGTGTTTCTAAAAGTATAGCCCGGCTTAGTAATTTTTTTTCCATTCTATTTTTGCGAATTTTAATTGCTATGGCACAGAATTTGGCAGTTGGGAGCGAATAGTGTGGAGTTTCACCCATCAGCAGCCTCTTAGTCAGGAATTCTACTGGCTTATCGGGGAATTCACTGATCAGGGGTGCAATGAATCTAATATGGGCCTCATGATAGAATGAACAGCTAAACAATACATACTTGGTGGTTTCGATGTCTCCTGACCTGCAGGGGCATAGCCTTTTGATCTTGGAATCTTCTTGAACTTTCCTTCTAGGACAGCCGAAGGCAGGGAGTGACATCTGGCTAGAGTGTAGGCCTTCCTATAGTTGATAAATTCCAAATGGGAGAAATATGCTGCAGGGGTAACTAGGTATCTGGATTTTTCTGGAGCCAGGTTTGCCATTGCCTCCCTCTGCATAGCAGCACCTAGTCTCCCATGGTGGTCTGCCATCCAACTTGATCCTACTTAGCATCCGAGCTCTTCCAAGATCAGGCTAGTCTGGTCTACTGTACCAGCCTTAACTTGAAATCTTACATGCAATTGCCTCCTTTCCCTTAATGTTGTGTTTTGCCAGTATGCATTTGCACTTGTGTTCATTGGTAAAACACAGGAAAAAAATCATCTTGATCAGTCATATCACTCATCATCAGGATGGCTTTTTTAGAGTTTGTAATTGATGTGCTCCTTTGACACATCAGCAACATACAGGAACTGAAGGGTGGGGCAAATTCTGCCTGCTCCAATTCTGACATTAATTTCAGAAATTCTAGTGAAACTGGAATTAAGGAGGGACAGAACAGAGGACAGAGTGAGCTTCCAGAACAATAAAGAGATGGAACAAGGGGGAATCTGCACATCCCTAGTTTGTCTTTCATTAAACACAAACACGCTTTGCCATATACCAGCGTTATTATTATTATTATTATTATTATTTGACTTGACCATACAGCACAATCATTATTAAGAGCTTTTCTGAGGATTACTTGTATCAGCCAGAGTCGTTTGGTTGCCATTAACAAGTAACGTGC